>NC_084709.1:19446596-20140594 GCF_033807575.1 Cydia pomonella | reverse complement strand
AGCCAGAAAAGAGCAAACTCCCATTTTAAAAGCTGGCAACGCACTTGCAACCCCTCTGGTGCTGCAGATGTCCATGGTAATGGCTTGCCATCAGGTGATTCGTCTGCTCGTGTGCTTCCAATATCACAGAAAACCAGAAGTAATTGTTATTTTAGACGATACCCACGCAAACGCAACTTAGTTTGAAAATTTTGAAGTTAGGTACCTATTTCACGATTCATGTTATTCATGATTCAAAAATATGTAGAACTTAATATGGATTCGTTAAAGAAGTATTTCATATCACTGAAGAAGCTGTAGAACTGAAAAAAGTTTTTGAAGTGAAATCCAATAGGTACGATTTCTCTCTTATAAAATTAAAAAAACTTGGTCAAAATCAAAACAAGGCAACTTAATCAAAATATCACGATTTTTGTTTGTGTGGTTTTTGAAACTTTTCATATTATACATTTAAAAAATCCAGGAATTATATAAAAAAATCCTTCTGTTTTGATTCCTCTCATCTCCGCTAGTCCCCGCCTTCGTGGAAACGCAGCCTTGCTGGCCTTCTGGATCCATTAAGAATATTTTTAAATGCCATCTTTCATCCTATTATCGGACAATTCGTAAACCTTATTGCAAACGAAAAAGGTTCACCAATGATCATTTAAAACAGACAATGTTAAATAAGAAACGCTTTCTCATAGACTTTCGTACAATGACTCGCCTGTTGCTATCTCTAGTGCACGTGCATAATTATGTTGCTGTCAAGTCCGCACAGTGACATTGACAACCGGCAGGCATCATGGGCGAGACAGCAATATAACGAGTATGTGCGATTGTGCGTGCAAGAGAGATAGCTCTGCGGGTAAATATACGAAAATTTATGTGGGAAGCGTCTATGCTTTAGCGTCTACTTATTTGTTCTCTCCCTCATCTTGAAAATCAGTTTCTCTCAAATTTTCTCTCCCTTTCCTCTTTCGTCTTATCTCACGTACGCTTCACTTCATACCTAAGTTATCAGCATATACACTGAGGTTATTACGAAGTACCCTTGACATCGTAAAAATGTGCCAGAATTTTCGAGAGACCGAAAAACTACCAAATCCTATTTGCTCGCGGTTCGGCAAGACGTCGAGACTTTATTTAGCACGTTTTGATGACTGCAATTTGACATAACCAAGAAGATATAAAGATATAGGTGAGAATAACCTCGACATTGGCAGAATTATCAACACCTTGATGGAGCCATAACACGAAAAATTTATTGATTGAAATATAGGTAAGAAAAGTTATGCCAAGTTATTTTAAATTTGAATGTTATTGACTAAAGTTAAATCGGCACTTAAAAACTATAGCTGATTTTCTTAATACATTGATTTCTGTATAAAAATCGCTAGGGTTGCCCAAAAATACATTGATATTTTTTTTACTGCGGTATATTGTTGATCATTTTGAAGATACTAAATACGTTATGTTTTAGTTTAATGATTGTAGTTGTTATTTTAATAAGTAAGAACAATATTCCTATTTATCCAAAAAAATGTTTTTCAGCGTATTTTTTGGCCAACCGGTAATGGAGGGTTAGGTGGTAGTAATACTTATTAGGGTAGAGCTGGCCTCGTTGAGCAGATTTAAGTTTACTGCTAATATCTATATATTGTATTAACTATGCTATTTATTTGAATAATACGCCTACAAATGGAATTCTGATTTACTTTTCATTCTGACACATCATAACATCAGTGGTATTACAACCAAGACATGTTAAATACCGTCCCAAGCCGGCACAATCTTGCGGCAGCGGCAGATTACATATAAGAGCTTGCTAATTACACAGATAACCTACTGGATCCACCGGTCCTGTGCAAACAATACTCTGTCATGCGCCTAGCTTCCCTGAAGCTAAAGATATTCTCGAAGAAATTCTATAGGCAATATTTGCAGTAAATATCGGAATATTATTCTGGGAGAAAAAGTGACTAAGCCATTCGCAGTGCTCAAAACCGAATTAGAATCGGCATCTTTATCTTTTACGGCCTGAGCTCAATGTGATTTTTATAATTTTGAAAGGAAAAAATGTGCCATATTCTTGATTCTAATTTAAAAATAGCGTTATATTACCATTCATCACATAATTAGTCGACATACGATACTCTGACACGGTACAAGCCCTCCTTATAGGTTACGATACTCAGATGTTTATACTTAATTAAGTCGAGGGATTTTTAAGAGAAGCGAAATAGCTTAGTTAATTAATCCTTTGAACGCCATCTCGTAACGATATTAGAAAAGTTATAAAGGTAACTTTGTAGGGAAACTAAACTTGCCTCATCTCATAACGCAAACAACTCTTCGACAGTTTCTATTTCTGTATTAAATGTGAAGAAAGTGATAGAGGTTAAAATTTTGCTTTGATGTACATTACGTCCATTACATGATAAATGTTTATTATTCAAGTAGGCATATTACAATGCGCTTATGAACGTCAAATAAAGCTAAAAAATAAATATTGATTACATCAGATAAAACGTAAATGTGTGTACAAAGGCGAACTTATCCCTAAGAGGGATCTCTTCCAGTTAAACTATACTTAAAAAAGTAATTGAAATCTGAATTACGCTAAGTCCGTGCAACGTCGAAGTTTTTCCATAAAAATTAAGGACATTTTTTCTGGGAAAATGGTTAACTCCCGTTAAAATCGTTCAAATCATGAAATGTCCACTATAAGGCACAAGTGTATAGCTGAAAGGCATAAAAACACTATTTACGTATCTGTCATACAGTATGATTTAAGTTAAAATAATAATAAGTACTACTAATTTTAAGTTCTAACATAAAGTAGGTACAGTGCCGTTTCTAATAAATTGAGCATTCATTATAATAAATTGAGCATTCATTTTCTTAAAGATTACGGCGAATCATTTATATCAATTAACAATGTCACGATTAAGGTTTTCTCTGATTCTCTAAGAACAAATTAAATTACTTTCTATGAAAATATTTTAACTTGTGTTATTTGAATTATACACACTTCTATAATATAAATTATGAACTGAAATAAATGACATAGGTACACGAAAGAAAAAATTACCAAGACATCCAGTGAGTAGGGCAGGAATCGAACCAGCGTCCTACGCGACAAATGCCTAGACCGCTCGGTCACCCATAGCACGAGTAATTTTTCCTTCGTATACGACATTTATTTCGGTTTTCTCTGATTACTCGTAATATAAACAAATTAGGCTGTCTGCTTCCAAAGCAGTCTGAAATCTCTCATGCTTGCGCCACCACAGAATATTAGCATGTATAAATTAACATACCATAAGCAAGTTGGTATAATATGAAAGTTGTCATCGTGAACTCCTCGACAGGTCTGGAGTTCAAATCTCTGGACGATAAGGAACGGGAGCTGACGTCGGTGGCGTTTCCTGTATTTATAGGTAACTGCTTTGCTTCGCGTATGGGTTTAGAGTACTGTGATTTACAACATGCTTGTGTAGTAAATACTGAGAGTAAGATTTCGTCTTTCATTGATCCCTTATCCAAGAGTCAAATGTATTATACACAACTCTAACATGATACGCCCAGTTTCGGTTTTCGTCAGGCGTTAAAATTGTCTATTGAGCTGCAATGAATTTTCGTTGGCAACCTTTAGTTAGCAACGTTACCGTATTTATGAAACGATGTGTACTTAACTGGCGCTTGTCACTGACAGGGGTAATTAATTACTGTCCCCCCGCCCCTCCTACAAGTTAACTAAGCGTGCTTGATTCCTAGTTTTAACGTCTTGATTGACTTCCATAATATTGTTTATTTATGCGCCGTTTCTTGTTCGCGAATTTGATGTGGTAACTAAAAATTGAGAGATTTCGCTATGCACGTTACCAGTGCAAAATGCGTTTTAGTTTTAGGCCGATTAGTGAGTTTTTTCTACTTTACCACTTTGTGAAGACATGACGCAAACGGCGGACCACAGCGATAGGATAAAATTTGTTGAATAGCTATACATGCAAATGGGAAAAGCGTGACAATTAAAAACGAATAAATTGTGCAATTTAACGATAAGAAATTATTTCTTTTCGTTCTAACGTAATGTTTACTTGTCTTCATTCGGAGACTCGAGTCCTCATATTGCGCTTTGAAAATACTTAAATAGGACTCGACTCGGGACTTAAAAGACTCGACTTTTTTTTTAACGCAGTGTCGCTAAAACGAGTAGAGCTCCTCAAATTTAGACTCAACAGACTTGAGTTCCTAACAACACTACCTCATGCTTCTTTAGCTTGAGTTTACACACGCTCGCGCACTAACTTTCGATTCGAGAAAACTCGCTTACAACAAACAGCTATATTTAAACTAATGCATCTCAAGTAGCCTGTCAGACTAATAATATGTTATCTGCGTAACAAAGGATAGCCTCATTAACTAAACTATGAGCAAGGTTACGCCCAAGGTTAAGACTGGAGGCGTGAATCGACTTTATTTGAAGTGTTTAACCGGTTTAAAAAATGTGTAGATCAAGGACTAGGCTAGTTAGCCTAGCATGCAGTTGCATGATATTTGCAAGACAATGGCAAAGTCATCAATGATGTCAAATTTCTTTCACTGTCTCTGTCACTTTAGGCCCGGCGCCCACTGTCGGCATGGAAAGGCAAGCAAGGCTTGAATACCTACCGCTAAAATATCCAAACCGTCACCATGTACTTGACGCAAGACCTTTTATTTCGACTTCGTTCGTAAAACCGTTATTTTTACATTGATTTTTTGGAGAACATTTTCATAAATTTCTTGTCTGATTAATCGGTTTAGAACTATACAAACCGGTTTCTTCCTATGTCGTTGTCTTTGTTTACGCGGCAGATCACTAGGCCTGCCTGCCATCTTGTCGCTCGTCGAAAAAATCGTTTCAGTTCTAAGAATAGTAAGTATTTGAATAAACGATTATTGATAGGAAATATATAGGTGTAAATAAAATACAATAAAGTTAAAAAAAAAAACGCATTCTTATAAAAGTTCGGAGTAAAACCCAAATAAACTGGTATTTCCCGCTATTTTTAAAACCGGTTCCCAGCCTTGACGGCAAAGGATTCTTCGACAGGCATTAGATTTCGAATAGTGAAAATTCACCTTGCACAGTACCTATACGCGAATAACGGTTGTAAAAAAATCATATACACCATTTACCAATAGCTAAAAAAATAAAGTATCTACTTGTAAAGAAGAAAAAGTCGGAAAACCGTTTTGACTCATCTTCATAAATGAATGTGAAACAAGTATCCCAAAACTGCCAAGAAAAATAGGACTATTTCTATAAATCAAAAGGCGTATTCCGCGTAGAAACAAACCAAGAAATTTTAATTATAGAAAAAGTTATTATTTTCTGGAAACATTTTAGAAACGGCCCCTAGCAATAATCTTGAATCTTCAGTAATGAAAAGTGGAGGTTTGTTTTGTTTCTTTGAAAGTTATGAGTGGACTTCGTTTTCCTGTTTGTTCATCTGAAGTTTGTTACCAAGGTGCCCACTTTCGTCGAGGGTAATAAAATAAAGGGTAAAAAAAGTGGGCATGTTACAACTCCGACGCACAACTGGAGTTTACTCCGTACGAACGATTGTAGAATAAGAACATTATAAAATTTAAGATCAAAAATTCGCAAATTGACAGTTGTTATTTGTTGACATTGAATAAATAAAGTGTTTCCATGCAGCTGTTGCTATGGGATGCGCAAGATAATGCCGCCGATCACAGACGGAGCGATAATATACGATATATTTTACGTACCATTTGATAAAGTCCACACATTAATCTATAATATATATTTTAGTATTGTACGATATCTTAGGCATCTTAAGATACCTTGCGATATATAATAGCTCGGTATATTACGATATATTTTGGTATCTTTCGTCTCTCTCACAATGTAGGTGCTAGACAGACAGCGATATATATTTTGGGGTCGTTGGCGTATGTGGCTTAGCTAAGATATCTGTCGGTATCTTACGGTATATTAAGATATATTATCGCGCCGTCTGTGAGCTTAATTCATTATTTCTACCTGCCGGAGTGTATTATTCGTTTCCATTTATTCCTTTTATGATCTCATTATAAGCTCGTATAGTTTCAGATAAATATTATTATGTTTTATTCGATGTGTTTATCGATAGATCTTTTATGTGTTAAGATTCCATGTAAGTGGCATCTAATTGATATAAAATATGATCAAGAACAATGCAATCAGAATAAAATGTCTACACAAAAACTACCTAGTTGCATGCCCTTCAGCAAAAAACACTGTTTCAAGACCACAGTCAAGAATCACCTTCTCAACTCTATTTCAATACTACAAAGGTTCAAATTGAACAGAAAAGATGCATCCTCTACTGTATTGTCAGTTGCACGGCATCGTTAGTTATAATTAAAGTCCAATTACGGCATCAGCGGAGAATTCTCACGGGTGCAAATAGCCGATGATGTGATGCGCGTGAGTTGATGTCACAGCGCGTGCGGCGCGACGCCTAAGGAGATCGTAATTTAAAGATCGTTTGTCTCTACCACTCTTGTCATATTGGAGTGAGATATACAATGTGTGATGTTACACGCGTTTAAATTTTCTCATGCGAGTGCCAGTCAAAATTCAAAATTCAAATTCAAAATTTAAAAATTTATTCTGCAAGTAGGCCCCAAGGGCTCTTTTACAAGTCAATACAACATTTTATAGTAACATCATATAGTGACATGAAAAATACATAACAACATTTATAAATACAACATCCAATACCTGGGTAAACATTACATTATAATAATCTTAAAATAAATAATTACTACAATACAATAGAGATGTACCTATAGTCTCTATGGTTAAAAACACATTAAATCTGGAAATTCGAATTTGAATCAAGGCTTAACCGAGTTGATAATCGTTGATAGAAAACGCCAATTATCCGTCATGTAACTTTGTAGCATCTGTCCAGGTACATTTTTTAATTGCTAAGCTTTTTGGGATTTGTAACAGAGATTCTTCTTTTTGAATGACGGTCTGACAGACATATATTTAATGTGAATGAGTAGGAATACTAGTACCATCATAAGCAGTAAGAATATAATTCGATAGTAGTTACCCAACAAGACCTAGTTTTCGCCTCTGGATTAAATTAGCTTTTTTAAAACCTCGAACTACAAATTTAAAATCACTCCGGAAAAGCACTAAAATTAAAATGCAATGTAAATGTACATGAGCAATTAAATTACTTCACTTAGAAACTTCCATGCAAAAAGACCAGTATCTCATTGCTGTAGAGTGTATATCGAGTAAGATAGCGTCTGCGTTGGCAGGAATCCACATGCCAGCACGCGCCAGTCGGCGTGAGAGACTGCTCCGTTATAACATATTGCCTGCTATCAGTCGATGGTGAAGGTTAGCGAACTAAGGATATATTGCTTTTCTGTCCTTTTATTAAATTATGACCCTATTTAGAAGTTTCCATATAAACTGACCAGTATCTCACTGCTCTAGAGTGTACATCGAGTAAGATAGCGTCGGCGTTGGCAGGAATCCACATGCCAGCACGCGCCAGCCGGCGTGAGAGACTGCTCCGTTATAAAATATATTATTGCCTGCTATCAATCGATGGTGGAGGTTAGCGAACTAAGGATAAATTGCTTTTCTGTCCTTTTATTAGTTAACTTAAGAGTATCACGAACCTAGCCGCGGTATAATTTAAGTAAGGCTCTCATTTTAAAATGACATTCTGAAATTACATAAAATTTGATATTAACATTCAGTCATTTAAGTAACGTATCTTTATCTACTGGCTTTATTTTTTGTATAACAATTTTTAGCAGCGAAAACTAGTATCAGACAGATATATTACATTACTTAAATGTTCATGTCAAGTTTCATGTTATTTAAGAAAGTCGTTTTAAAATGACAGCGTAACTCGTTTGTATGGGAGCGGCTAGGTTAGTGTGATTCTTAATAAAGTTAAGCAAAACAGAGTACTTAAGGCTTGTGAGGGAGGTGTTTCCTCTACTACCTTTACATCATCATCATCATAACCATTTTAGCCTTCAATCGCCCACTGCTGAGCATAGGCCTTTCTTCGTATACGCCACTTAGCCCGGTCCTGGGCTATCATCCAGAAGTGCCCCGCGACTTTCCGGATGTCATCCACCTTTACACAAAAAGCGCTTAGAAGCAGGCCTTTCTTGTTTAAACTTCCAAACTATCCGTAAGCTTCTTTATCTCCTTTAAGCTACCAAACTGATGCTCAAATCTTGGCTCGTATCTCGGAACTTATGTCCGGAATATCATTTAACATTTCCCAGTTGGTTTTCGGTGTAGGGATACTACGTGAGGAAATCTGTGATGTTTGAAATTGTAAACTCCCCAATCCGATTTGGGCTTTTGCCCTTGACCATAATCCAAAGTACTCAAACCTTCTTGTGCAATGAAAGTGTCTGGTTAGTGGGATATATATATATATGCTAGTAATGATAATTATGACCATTTAAAGGGGGACATAAAGCCTGGAAATAACAGGATATGGGGACAAAAGATGTGGCGCTACCGAAGATATGGCCATTCTGTGGGTTTTAACGTTTTACCTCAGTGACTCTGGAAATACCTTCGGTTTATAATGATGCTCTTCAGATTCTTCGGAAAGATCGCTTGCTATTTTATTCTAAAATTATACTGTTATGGTATGAAGGGTAATGATAACTGAAAATAAATGAAAATTTGAGTTATTTTCTTTTTTTCTTTAAGTTTCGCTGTTTTGGTTGGAGACTGGCCTAATAAATATGGTCTAATAACTGTGTCAATATTACTATGGCACTTTGATTAAATCGTCTAAAAATTCAAAATAAATAGAAAAGTTTTGCGTGAATCTCCTCTTAAATATAGGTACTTAAGTACTCTTCGTCAGCATAATAATGGTACATTACGATACAAGTTGCGAAAAATAGGACATTCGTAATTCGCAATAAATTAAAGGCTTCGTCACACCGACGCGGTAGCGGAACAGATGCGGATTGCGCGCGGTGACGTGCAACTCGGAATGCACAGAACGTTAACACTACCGAATGGAGTGTTTTAAATCAACACGAGTTTACAGTATTATGGCCCTTTAGATTTTCGACATAGTTACGTTATGTGCCAATTATCGCACTAGTGCGGTAAAGGAACTTATTCTTAAAAACTCTTAATTATACTTCTTCACTAGTCGGCTCTGCTTAATGCAAGCCTTCTATGTCTAGTCTACACTGACAAGAGACACAATTCCCCTTTTAAAATATACTAACACAAGCTGAATTTATTCAACAGGTTTTGGACTAGCGTCAGAATAATTTAGATGCCTGGCTTAACCAAAATTCTAAAAATGGCAACGCGTCTGGAAAATGCCTTTACAGGGCATTTTTAGAGTTGAAAAACTGCGATCATAAATTTTCCAAGAGAGATAAATCAAAATTATCGAGTGTGTAGTCCTTGAGGTCAATTGACATCAAAAGGACACAAACACACGTTTTTAAATTTAACAAATAAGAATTGTTGCGATGGCCTTATAGGGTTCTTGTTTGAGGTTTCTCTAGTAAATGTACAATAACTTACCTAGTGAAGTGAAAAATTGTAAGTCATTAAAAATGTTTAAAACCAAGTTGAAGAAATATATCAGTGATAATGTATATTAAGTATCATCGAGTAGCTGGATGTGATTGCAAACCACGTATGAAATTGTTTATAGTTTAAGCTCATTGTAAGTGAACTTTTGTTCTTTATGAGTAATAAAAAATCTTTAAACCCAAATATTATCATCTGCATAACAACACGAGACTGGAGAGCGATAAAAATACTTGAATACTTGAAATTATATCTAAAGAATGTCATTCGCTCGTACATGTATTGGCGCGAGCGAGACGCACGAGCGAATGAGAATAATATTAAGTACATCATTTTGATGTCTAAATCTAACTTAAGTAGAATTGGCCTCCTTCCAATTTTAAAACGGTTTAATCGACGTCGATTTGTCTATTCATACGTTCATTAGTGGCAAATTATCTCACCCTCTGTCACTGACGTAACTCAATTAATTAGTAGCAATCTATTCAGGTGGAGTCATCCGTTGTCATTTTAAATCAAATATTAAAACTTCAATCTCTTAATACTTAAACTTTAACAATAAAAATCAGATTAACTTTAGTGATACAAAATAATTGTTAAATTCATAACTTGACTCGGACCAAGCTAACTCTAGTTGGCATTAGTAATGACAAAGTGTGGAAATGTCATCATAAATCTCTATTAAAATATGACGTTTATGACATCCTCACACTTCGTTGTATTAAAATCGGTGCCGTGTTAGCTTAGACGGACTATTCCTTAGATTTCATGCAAGTCACTTAATCAGGGATCTGTCCCTTGTCAGTTCCTTGCAAAGGTACTTGCAACGTTTAAGCAAAAGATGTCTTTTTGTCAGTTGTCAATAAGGCATACAGTCCATAAGTATCCACAATTCGCCTTTATCGTCAACCGAAAACATCTCCTCACTTGTTCTAAGTTTACTCAAACCCGAACTACACGACTATTTGCCTCACAAGTGTTTCGTTGTCGCAATTTAGTCTTCAATTTGTATCCATTAACGAACTGAGCAGAGGCTCAATGGGTCCGTAACTAGGATTTAACGTCTTAGTTCCGGGTCCCGGGAATTTTCTGAAACATTCCGGGACAAATTCCGCAGAAAACTTTCCCAAGCGCTGCCTAAATGGGATATCGATTGCGTGTCTTGCACGGAGTTTATCAATATGGCCGTGTTTTGGGATTATTGCAATGCAGTGTTATGATATATGAAGTGTTTTTTCAACACTTAGCCTAATTTTACGGGGTGAATAATATCAGTCATACTGAGTAACTCACTATGGGATCAACCCAGAATCGCAAAAAAAATTGTTCTCCCAATTCTTCAATAGAAAACTTCTGATCAGCCAATTTTAACACGTGTTGTTACATGAGTTTATGAGACCGCCAATTTTTTTCGCGTTTTTGGTTAAGTCCTAAGGTAAAAACTGTTCTGCGTTGTTCTGATGCGTTTTGCGACGTATACGAGTAAGTTTTCAAGGTTCATCCTTCATGATTATTTTGGCCTAAAATAAATACTTTTCCGGGGACTTATATTTTACAAGATGCAATACCAAGATGCGAACGGCTAAGTAATTTGTATAAATATTACCTTCAACTCCTGTTAATTAACGCCATCGCTAATCCGTCGTGAAACTCGATTATTGGTTTCCGCACTCACCTTGGGTTGATTTTAATTGAATTAGTGGAAGATTAAGTTTCTGCATATTGATGTTTTTAGTCCCGTGAGACTTGGCCTGGTTTCCTTTGTCTTAATCTCGTGTGACAAGTGCGTGTCGGATTCGCTCATTCGTAAGTGCTTTTAATAAATTGAAGAATTAAGATTCTGTGGAAGACAAGTTGGTTATGGAAGCATATATGGAACGGAAGGAAATTAAGGCATTTACAATTTTTGTGTACTAAAATTGCTCACAAGCGGTACGAGGGCCCTTTTTTAATTGAAAGACAGCTTTCTTGGAAATCAAATGCGGTTGATATTTTATATCTTATTTATAATTTGAGAAAACGCGAGTGGAAAAGATACGATATCATGATAAATACTGGGAAAATATCAGTTGATTCATAGAAAATATCGACACACCTGATTATTCGCCAAAATGTATGAAACAGCTGATGTTTGGACTCGTTTATGAGTTGGTCTCCATAGTCTTATATTCATTATTATAGCTACATTTATTATAGGTGCAGTCTGTCATCGATCCTTGAAAATCAAAACACGTGCGTGAACCACTGAGCCAACAAAGCTTTTTATAACACTTTTTATATCTCAATGACCTTGCGTCTTTGTTCTCCTATTCAGGTATCGGCTGTTTTAATCTGAATTATAAATCCTATTAACTTAGTGATAAAGTCGAGATCATTTTTAACTCTCCCTTTTATTATGAGTGCTGGTATGCGTACTCGTAAATCTGAACCATAATGCTCGCCCAGATTGAAGATATGTTATAAGTCTATAAGGATTGCAAATATGTAATATATCAGTCTCATGCTTTGTATGTTGATGCAGTAAAGGTAAAAGTTGGAAGCCGGCGACGTAACGACACGTCGTCTGCAGTCGCTACACTTTCCGGGTTCCAACTTGTACCTTACCTCTTAAAATGACATTTTCAATTCGTTTTTTGTTTCTATATATCAACACTGACTGACTAAAAATTTCGTGCTAATGGGTAATTATGTCTGTTTAATACACGCAAGGTCTCCTCTTTATTTATTTTAATTTTAATTCAGGCAACAAAGGCATACATATAAATTTCATAAAGTTAATTATTATTTAGGCGATATGACGGCGAGGCTTCGTTTAATCGTCTGGTCTTTCTGATTCGGCAGCCTGCCCCGGAACCTCCGAAACACGACTGCCAAGGTACTATATTGTCGAGCAATAAAAATGACGTCAGTATTCTTAGTATTAATAATCCAATTATACTAGTGGCCCTGTGAGCTTGAGCTGTAGACCTCGCGATAAGCTTCATAAGTTAAAAAAAAAAAAAACTTATTCGTTATACTTTATCACAGCGAACTCAATATGGTCTTAAGTACCATAGACCCCATTGGCACTTAAGTCCTTTATGCCAGTTTCCACCATTTAAAACATTTTCAAAAAAAGGAAGCGACAGAAAAAATATTTCTGACTACCGAACCTGCTCACAAAATTTGACGAGAATCGGTTGAGAAATGCGACCTGCAGAGTAGAATATCCGGACATACGAATGCATTTTAATACGAGTTGAAACGGAGACGGTCGCTAACGCTCGGTTAATAATTTCCTTAAATTACGTAAAACCAAATTTCTCACACACCTATGTGTATGTTTTGGCGGGTTCATTGTTATTTTAATAGCACATGAACCGATAACAGTGATTGGATGCAAGGCAGCAGAGACCGTAAAATCGAAATCAATTTTACTGTAATGGTTATGGGTACGCACGTAAAACGCTTCGTGGGTCATTCTGATTTTCATTTGCCATTATTCTTTTACAAAAACATACATATATGTAAGTAAACTCAGACCAAGCTAACTCGGCAGCGATTTTGACAACACAGACGAAGTCGAAGTGTTATTTTAAACGTCAAACTTCTAAGTCATTATGACGTTTAAAATAACACTTGTACAGTCTGTGCTGTTAAAATCACTGCCGAGTTAGCATGGTCTGACTACTTGCCCAGCAGTGGGTCATTAAAATAACTAATTAAAATAATACTTCAATTTCGTAACGTCTAAAAGGTATCAAGACGTTTGTATTAAATTTGATTCTTGCAGTACGAGTATATTCTGCAGCATTGCGCTGCGACATTACTGCCGGCTTCATTGCTGCCGCAAATGTCGCCCTGACTTTTGACATCAAAATCAATCTATGCCGCGCCGCGCCGCAATATTGCAGGTTACTGCTGTTGCTGTCTGAATCGGAATACCATAATCATATCATTTTATTAGAATGCAGCAGACCAAATATTCCAAAATACGCACTCAAAGCAGAGGTGCGAAAAAATCATTATATTTCTTCTCAGCATATTCGCGCGTCCCCTGCCGAACATGCCGGCGGTTGTATGCCAGGTCGGCCCTGCCGTCTTTCTGATATATTCCGACCATCTGGCTCGTGGTTTTCCGTTACCTCGGCTTCCCAGTTGAGGTCTCCTGAACAGTACATGCTGGCCCCATCGATCATCATCCCTGCGACATATCTGCGAAAAAAAAAGTATAAATATAAATACGTTTATTTCATTACTTTTTATAGCAGTTTAGGTATAAAACTAGAATGGCCCTCACACACGCTTCACTGTAGGCATTTTATGGTAAAAGAAACATTTTAAAACGCCAAATGCGACACGGGACAAAAACGGCCATGATTCGCTTGGTGATTATTTTCTTTCGTGTTGCCAATCGATTCAGATTTATGTTAGAATCATATTCTTTACATACATAGGTGCATCCAGCATTCAATAAACCGGTATCAATTGTTTCCTATAAAGTTTTAAGTCATAATGTAATGTTTGTCCGCATTTTCGTTAGTCATAATTTGGTTTTTCTCAGAAACGCGGAACTTTTCACGATTGCCATAAAACAAACCTAACCTAACCAATGATAATCTGGCAATCATTACATTACATCAATGTCAAACAAAGGGATCTGGATCACCGCATAGCAACAATAGGTGACATTGGAAAACTTGTTCGAACTTGTACTTTATTTAGGCTTTCCATATGGGAAACTGGAATATCCTCACAAAAGCTGGTGATTCGAAATACAAAGGTGTGTGACAAGATTGACAAGTGTGTTAGAAGGGGAGACATAATTCGAACGGCGAAAGGAATTCGAATAAAAAAGAATAAGCTAGTCGAAATGCATGGGGTCGGAGGCGATATGGTGAAGGTGTCAATGGATGATTAAAATGCACACTTTTCACTCGTTTTATTTGAATAAATCTAAAATTAAACGTTTAGACTATTTTTTAAAAATTGCACCAGCGTTTGATAAAATGAACGAAAGTATTTAAGACAAATATTTGAATTAATGCGTTCTATCTCAGTTCATTTAGTCAATCGGCGGCACGATTCGAACTTTAAGATACGTCAAAAATTTGCTAAAGATTCGATATAGATTACATATCTCAATGTCAAAAGTGACGTTTTGTTTGAAGAAATCTGTTTTATTTTGTCTGACATATCGAATAAATTTTCTAGTTCTAGTAGTAGTCCTAATATGTCATAAAAGCTGACCAAATCAGGTTCGTGCACATTATTTAGAGAAATTTTGAATATGTGAAGTTTGTAAACAAACATCAAGTAATACGTGGCTTCTCATAAGTAGGTATATCATTATAACGAAGTAAAAGATGCAAGGGAGTAACAAATAAAGTTACTCAAGTTCTTTGAGATCAATTTACGAATTCTTATGGCAGTGTAAGATTTCAATAAAGCGAATATATTTATAGCCTGCGTAGCCATATGATCACAATTTGGGATTTGTAAAAATAAATTAAGTGCGCTTTGATTTTGAACTCAATCTGTATTGTGGTTGGAGCCACTATCACTTGCGAACAGTGAGAAGATTCCCCCTCATTTCTACGGCTTTTCTCTTCCCTGACATTGAATCTTATATCATGCGGGATAAGGTCCTTTATCTATTGTCATGGCGTAATATATTCAGTTCACAAAATGAATTGCGAGTGATACTAACTCCGAGTGAGCCTGCGAACATATTCGCAGGGATCTGTTGCGTCGTTCGTCTACTTATTGGTTGCTCGCTTGAGCGAATTTGAGTTTTATTCTCAATCGTTAAGATTCTTTTTTAATCTGTGGAGGGGTTCGGAGGGTTTTCTGAAGTTTCCGATCGTTTTATACGTTGCATATTTGTTGTTGGTCGCGGCTGTCGAGCTGGGTACATATTGGACCGCTTTGCAGTTTGTTTAGCTCTCATTAGGAGCTTGGTCCCACGTTGTGTACAATTTACTTTAGCGTTAAACGTTTGTTTCGTGTTTACTTTGTTTCGTTTTCTTTTTTCTCGTTTTTGTTCTGCTACGTTTTCAATAATCCTTCCACTGCCTAAGACCGCTTCTTGTTTACATCTACTTGTATTATCTGTATTTTTTTTTGTTTTGAGGTGTGCAATAAAGAGTATTTGTATTGTATTGTAATGTGACCTTTAGTAGTTTTTCACATAGTCCGATCATGATCCGATCCGATATCGGATGTAGAACCGATATCCGACATTCGATAAAATTCTTCCGGTAATAAGGGTATAGCGATTTAGCTACTAAACTATCTTATAGGTACAATAGATACTTAAAAAGCACTGATAAGTGATAATATTATTCGAATAATGCCCAACTGGTCGCATTGTATGTGAATAGCAACATTTCTAATTTCTATAATAATGGTTGACTGGTACAGAATGCCTTAAGGCATAGTCCGCCATTTGTACTTTTTTGTATTGTGCAATAAAAGTTAAATAAAAAAAAAAATAACCGCCACCTATGAGACGCTGCTGAGACCCTGAATAGATTTAGATTTATTTCTTTGATAATATTAAACTACAATATAAATTATTACAAGTGAAATTATATGATGATTTTCATGTAGGGTCAATACCAGCTGAATGCAGCTACTTTTTTTCATCTTGTTCATCTACCTATATTAGTTACCTAAAAGGCGTAATCACACTCATCAACAAAAGCGGTGCAGTGTGTTTACATTATAAAAAGTCGCATTGTCCATACATGTTACCATTAACATAGCAACATTTGTATTATATGTATAGGTTATATTATAACCTGACGCGGCGTCCGGCGTCAACTAAAGACCGACCCCTAAACAGTTAATATGGTTCCATAGGTGGCACGGTGTCTGCAATAGGGATGATGACACATGTTGAATTTTATAACAAAAACTAGTAAAATAGGTAGCAAATGAGCAATTTATCGCAATAAAAAAATCCTTTATTAAAATAATATATGGTAAGTTTCAAAATAGTTTTATTTTTATTTCCAAAAAGGAATAAAGTAAGGGTACCATTCGATTCCTTACATTTTATCCAAAAATATATACGTAAACGCAATATTTCACCGACAAAATCGCAATTTTAATGTTTTTCATACTTCAAGATGGGCTCTCGGTGACCGTGACGTCACGTTTGCTTATCGTTTTGTTGGGAGCGTTTCGCGACTTTCGCGAGTGAAGTACGACTGTCGGACTTTGACTAACATTTCTGACTTTTGTATTGCTTTAATGCAATGGGTACCATAGAGACATTTGATTCTAAAAACGAACCTGAACTATTGATACCATTAATAAAAAATTGTCATCTAGCCTATTAACGCTTTCAGCGGCTGTAAGTGCGAAAGTGGCAGGCATAATGACAAGTGATAAAAATGCGATCGTGACGTCACATTATGACGTCAACGGCACCTGTATACGGAGGGCTCGGACTCGGACCTAGGATCTGATCGTCCTAAGAGACTTTATCTATCTGATGATTTACATGTAGAGTCATTACCAGCTAAATGCACTCTACTTTTTTCATCTTCTCATATTCTTTAGTTACCTAAAGGGCGTAATAAACACTCATTCAATAAAAGCGGTGCAGGGAGATTGCACTATAAGACGTTCCATTGTATGGTAATAAAGCAACATTTCTTTTATATAGGATATATTATAACTTGACGCAGCGACCGGCGTCAACCGAAGACCGACCCCAAAAACAGTTATAGTTATGGATCTATAGTTGGCACGGTCTGCAATTAACGCTTTCAGGACGCCATTGTGACGTCTCCGGCCGCTGGATAAGGAGCGCTCTGAAAAGGAATTTAAAATACGGTTCTAGCGCGCCAGAAATCTTGCAGTTATTGAGTCTGCTTTATTGTTTATTGTAAATATTAAAAATAAATTTATTTGAATTAAAATCGGTTTTTGAAGTTTTTGTATAATATAAGGCATTATACAAAAACTTCAAAAACCGAATCTACAAAAAAAAGCTATATTGTTATCGAAGCAACTTATAAAATTTCAAGAGAATCTGTTAATTGAGCAGTGCGGCCTGTAGTGGAGAAAAGATTACAAATTAATTAATAAAATATTGAAAAAAAAAATCGTCTTCGCTTGGACGTGCGTGATATGGCAGAACATAGTACAAAACTCGACAAAACCTCTTAAAAGTGAGTATAAGGGGTAGATCAACAAAATACATACATGATATGATCCGACTCCATCAACGCTTAATAGAATGGCGTCACATTCTTACCAACGGTTAATTTTGCAGTGTCGCAGTAGATAAACGAGCAATTTACCGTCTCATCTCGGCGATGGCGTAAACGGGACCTCGACCACGCTTGCCAAACAGAAAGGTTAGAGGAAAATGATAATTATTAACCATTGTTGTAAAAGTCTGTTAAAACATGGCTAAGTATTAATACTTTTAATGAGCGAACAAACATCGTATCATCGTAAGTTTCGAGTCGATTGACTCGAAACTTCCAGATACCTTTGCCTTCTACAACTCGAATCTTAATGGCGTAGTTGTAATTGTATGAGACGAAAATTGCGTATTGATAAATGAATAAGGGCCGCTTGCGGGTTCCAGCGCCGGTAGCATGGTCGCGTTTTTATCGCCTGTAGTGTCACGCGTCACTTTCGCACTTACATACTTGTTAGACTGTGACAGGCATGGTGACAAGCTATAAAAACGCGACCATGATATCGCCGCAGGGTTAACCAACTAACTTGGAGTTAACCGTTAATACTGGGTTAAACTATACTGTATGCTTAAAAAACGATTCACTCCGAGTTAGTTGGCTAACCCTGGAACCTGCAAGTGTCCCTAAATGCCTAAATGGATTTGTTGTGGTTTGCTTAATAGATAATAAAAAAACACATAATTTAATGTCAACATGATTTTTAATGTGCTTAAAGCATAAGCAGCAAGCGTCAGCAACCATCAAGCAATATCAAAAGCGTCAAGTTCATCTCACTAGGTTCGTCGAGGTCCACGGGTATATCTATCGCAACGCCAGAATTAGATTTAAAAAAACTGCAAAAACGACAACAAATATAAACATTAAAAGGCTAAGTTTTTGGTTATTCAAGGTGCAATTAATTCTGTTGTCAAGTTATGTAGAATTGTTGCAACACGAAAGATAAAAATATTTTTGACTTTTTTTTTTTTCATTTATTTGCTATTTAATATTTCAACATGATGTGCCAAGACGGTTTAAAAATAAACCTTCTAATCCAACTAAGCAACAGAAAAATATCTTAGACGCAAATGCTATTTGAATGAAAAATGTTCTAAGCGTTGTTAGTATTACCCCTATATTATCTGCCAACGGATCTAATCTATTATACGAGGAAAATTCATAGGCGTCTAGAGAATCGCTCCGTCGTTTGGAAAGGGTAGCAAGTACGAGTATAATATATGGAAGTTGATTCCAGGTTCTTTATTTTGCTCGTAGATTATGCTTAGACTACTTTATAAATTACGTACAAAGGAGACATTTTTAACAATTATTATAGAAGAAGCTACAGTCAGAAAGAAAGAAATAATATAGGGGGTCAGGTACAGTAATGTTGGTAAGACTCGAGTCCATTTAATGCTCTGCTTTAAGACTCGATTTAGTTTATCAAGCTCTTTATAATTAAGTCGAAACTCGAGTTCTCTTCACTTGCTAGAGGCCCGAATCTCATGAAGAGACTTGTGCCCTTTTCAAAAAACCCTCCATTTTTTCCCCCAAAAAAATTGTCGTCGTGTAAAATTCGCGAGGTAGATATACAATCATACAATGACGCCAATTTTATTTACTGTTTTTTAGATAAACCTATAAAATTGTTGACGAAGTCTTTATTAGGAGGCTAGACAGGCTAGAGTCCTTTTGAGTCGCACTTAACAAAAGACTCAATACAGGACTTGACTCGGGACTTCGCGCAGAGATAATTCGAGTTCTCGAGACTCAAAAGACTCGAGTTCCTATCAACAGCTCTGCAGCTGAATACATGCTTAGCCGTTTTTGCAGTTAAGTTACAAAAGTTCTAGAATATGCAATATGTGTCATATAATCAAAAACCCTTAATATATTGATATAAATCTAAGTAAAAGAAATAAAAGAAATGGCGGTGAGAAGAGTATGAGAAAGTTACACGCCATGAAGTAAGGACGTATAATGCAAAGATGGAAGCAGTTAACTTGAAACTTATGAAAATAACTTATAGTCTGTATCTTTCTAAGTTACAATCTTTATTGAAGGTAAAAGAACTGAAAATTTGACTATCCATTCTCATAAAGTGTTCTATTATCGAGAATCGACTGAGAGAGAGTCTACAGCATATTTATGATAAATATTAGACAGCTAAACATTGAAAGATAATGTATTCTTTTACAAAAGGTTTTAGAAATTCACGTCTGTTTTAAAATTATGAATAGCAACTAATGGACTTACTAAATTATTTCGTTCAGGTATCGAGTTGTTAATGCGTGAAATGTAATTATCATTCACAAGCTAGCGTCATTGTTATTCGAGAGGCGTTCGGTTGGCGACCACTGACGTAATACGGGTATTGACTCTGGGCCTCAGTTCCGAGCATTCGTGTGATTAAAATCATCGATTATTTAACTATATTCTGGCATGCCAGCTTTGTCAGTAGTTTGCAAAATTAGAAAAATGTAGGCGCGAAGGATCGATTACCCATACAAATTTTGAATTATGTGCGTCTTTCTAACGACAATGTTGGCTTGCCAGAGTATAAAAGCAAGTTTACCTACCATAGAGATTAATACCAAGTTCAAAGGGGATGGTCTTATGGAACTTCCAATAGGAGTAACAGAAAAAGCGCTATTATCGTTTAACCTTGTCATAGTCTCACATTTCATGTTTGCCTACTACTACTACACTACAATGCTAAGAGTTACGTTAAAAAGGTAAGCGTTTTGTTCTTCCCCACCAATACTTGGCGCGGGCAACAATAACCCGACTGAATTACGTAGGTAGTTTTTGGTATGTAATTAGCAATTTTAAAACATGTTTTAAATATCGTCGCCTTGCCTGTGTTCTGTACTTCACGGGCGCACACGTACTTGTATCGCAATACATACTTGCTGTTCGTTCTTGAGAGGCGATAGGTTGGCGACCACTGACGTTACACCGGTGACTGACTCGTCCTCAGTTGCGAGTATTCGTATGATTAAAATTATTGGTTAAATACCTTTGGTTATTAGACTCGACTAGGCAAACGATCATACAAAATATACCATCACGGAAATGGCGTTGTATTACTTGTATTGGTCAATGGTTATATCCTCAGTAAACCTGATACTTATCTAAAATGGACGGATCTTAAAGATAACGATTCCGTAAAAGAGAATTTAATCTTGTTTTCGCTCGATCAGAATTACTTTTATTTTTGGAACTCATATTTTCGCGTTTCCTTTTATTGTTTACAGAAATATTTTATACAGAAAATTATTCCGGGGCGTCACGCAGTTAAAGTAATCTGCATAAGGCACATCTTCACCCTCTGTATTTCACAATGTCCGATTTTTTCGCACTTATTTACATTTAGGTAGTTGACAATTGTTGTTAGCTAGGTATTTACTATCTTTGTATAACAGGGGGCTTAGCCAAGATGTCAAGATGCAACGAGAAGTCAGATGATCTTTTCAATAAGTACATAATTTTACATTCGATTTCCGTTTTCTATTGATCATTGTCATTTGACTAGACCCCCAGTTCCGTTGTATAGATACTGACAGACAACGCACAGCCTAAATAGTCGAAGGTCGAAGTATAACCTTTATATTTGGAACATACCTATGTTATATAATATGTTAGAGCTCCGCTCCACTCATTTTTAAATTCGATCCCAAAGAAAGTGAATCGCGTTAAACAATTTAAACGACTAGGGCAAAAGGACAAAGCAAAGTCGCATCGTAGCTCGGGTCGAATAATGGTCCCTATGAGAGTCACAGTATTTTTGGTTAGGCTCAGTTGAAAAAAATTAAGCAATTTCGTTTTAAACGACTAGGGCAAAATGACAAGAAAAAGTCGCATCGTAACTCGCGTCGAATAATGGTCCCTATGACAGTTCCTTCAAGTATTTGTGGTTGGGCTCAATAAATAAAAAATGAATAAATTAGTTTTTAAACGCCTAGGGCAACATTTTAAACGACTAGGGCAAAAGCACAAAGCAAAGTCGCATCGTAACTCGCGTCGAATAATGGTCCCCATGAGAGTCATAGTATTTTTGGTTGGGCTCAATAAAAAAAAAAGTAATTCGTTTTAAACGTTTAGGGCAAAAGGACAAGAAAAACTCGCATCGTAACTCGCGTCGAATAATGGTCCCTATGACAGTTCCTTCAAGTATTTTTGGTTGGGCTCAATAAAAAAAATTAAATAATTAGTTTTTAAACGCCTAGGGAAAAGTTTTAAACGACTAGGGCAAAAGCACAAAGCAAAGTCGCATCGTAACTCGCGTCGAATAATGGTCCCTATGAGAGTCGCAGTATTTTTGGTTGGGCTCAATTAAAAAAAAATAAGTAATTAGTTTTTAAACGACTAGGGCAAAAGGACAAGAAAAACTCGCATCGTAACTCGCGTCGAATAATGGTCCCTATGACAGTTCCTTCAAGTCTTTTGGTTGGGCTCAATAAAAAAATGAAATAAAAAAATATTATATGACATTCTTACACGGTTTACACAATTAGTTTTTTTCTTATTACGGGAATGTTACATTTCTAAATAAATCAATGTGCTAAACTTCCAAATGTCTACAAACATTTTACATGACAGCTACTCCATAGAAAAATGAACTGTCATAAGGCCCATCATTCGACGTTAGAGCTATAGTCGTGGTATAAAAAACAATAACACTTCTTTCCACAGACTATGGAAGGGAACCGTGAAATCTCGCTAGAAACATGCAGATGTCACCATTTGTTATTCAAATTCCCTTAGACATCGTCTGAAACGCACGGACATTTTGATGAATATGTAAAAACGATTATGGAAAACTTTTGAATTATACTACACTCTTTATGAATGTTTGAGAGCTATTAGGTAAGAATGTTCTAAATTACGAAGTTTATAATGAAGATAATTTAGGATGGAGCTCGCGGGATTCATTACATTTGAGTCTATATTTGATAAAACTTTATAAATATAATTTAGTAAAAATTGCAAATTACAGTAATTACACATCAAACAGGAATACTTTTACCAGATTATGTCAGATATATGTACTGAAATCTACTCATATATGTAAGTAAGAGCACACTTTTTTTAAAATCATTTTTGGCGTTATTCTTAAACGTCTGTTATATCTATATCTAATACGTCGTTGATAATCGGTTGTCCTTATCCAGTAAATTGAGATTTGTGTTTGTTAGAAAAAGGCAAAAACTTAACAGAGCTTTGCTTGATTTTAATTGGTAGAGTCAGACCAAGATAAGTTGGCAGCGATTTTGATAGCCCAGACAGCGCAAGTGTTATTTTAAACGTGTATCAAATTCTGACGTTTACTTAACACTACACAGGCTGCGCTATCAAAATCGCTGCCAACTTAGCTTGGTCTAATTCTATTGAAGTAAAGGAAAAAAAAAACTTATAAAAACCGTACGGTGCTAGTCTGACTCGCCCACCGAGGGTTCCGTACTTTTTTAGTATTTGTTGTTATAGTGGCAATTTTCACAGATGATGTATTTCTGCATCATCTGTGAAAATTTCAATTGTCTACCTATCACGGTTCATGAGATACAGCCTGGTGACAGACGTACAGACGGAAGACGGATGCACGGATGGACAGCGGGGTGTTAGTAATACCCTTTTAAAAATAGTTAAGTAACAAAAAAATAAAATTAAAGTTTGTTTAATGAATTAGTTTAAATTCTCGAAAATCCAAAACATCCTCATTCACTTAACAAAAATGTACTGCAGGAAATAAAAACGATTTACTTTTAATTAAAGGACGGTTGTCGCGCCCTGGCAACATTTATTTGTTCGAGGAGTGACGAGGGGACTGTTGGGAAATGATGTATTTATGTAAGGAACATGCTATTCCACTTAGCATATTCTGGTCTATTGGGGAGCGATTTCCAATATTTTTTTGTAGATATAACTGCGCTTGTGCCTTGTATGGCAGCTATCTCAACCATGCCTGTCACGTTCTAACAAATATGTAAGCGTGAAAGTGACGGGCATAGTGACAAGTGATAAAAATGGAACCATGATGCTACCGCTGATCTGTAAAGCTCGAGAATATAGTGACTATTTGTTAGCTAAGTCATGAAATATGACCAGACCTAATATAGCTTTCTGAACATTTTTAGAAGTATTACTAGAAAGGCGTTACGCAAGCGACATTCTCATGGTATGCCCCTTTTTATAAGCTTTTATTTAACTTGCCCCGTTAGTATGTGTGTGTGGGTACAATTTTGGAAGCTAAAATTTGAACCACTTCCTGCATACATATGTAAGTCGGGTGACAATGCAATATTATGGTACCATTTAGATGATCTGATGATGAAGACTGGAGGTGGCCCTAGAAACTCTGTGATGAAACAACGCAACCTAATTGTGTTTGGGGTTTATCTCGATGAGTATTAGTTGCCTATGCTAAGAAAAGTATAGTCAGCGATAAAAGCTTGTACCAAAAACGAATTTTTTGCTAAATATTTATTCATTCAGGCTCATTGTCGTTAGCATTTACAGTCCGAATAGTACTAAAAAAGTAAAATAATTGTATGCATTTTCCGATGCGTCATGCATATGAAAAATTTACTAAGACGTGACAATCAGGAACGCTCAGGTCAGTAACGCTAACGATTCTGCGTGATAAATATCCAAAAATAAGTTTATGTATTTTTCTTAACTGTCAGGAAATGTTCTGCGAGCGATTATGACGTGTTGACAAAATAATAACAGTTTTCTTTGTTTGTTTCAGGTGATTATCTTAATACTTTTTACTATGCAGCACAAAAGAAGGTATTTACGATATGTTTTACTCTTTTTATAGCCTACGTTGTATATGTATATCTCGCTTCCGCTTATAATACAGTTTACATTCGTTCATAAAACGGTTCCCGGGTTGTTCCGCCGTATCATTTTTGATCTACTTTTGTCACTGTCCATCCTATTGGATCCACGCATTCTACTTCTACTTTTAGAAAAAATAAAGAAGATTAAATAGTTATATTGCCTATGTAAATATCTATAAGTATATTAAGAACGCTTGTTTCTTCAAGATAGGTTGAAATTTACCAAAGTAAAACCTGACCAGTAATATATGATCACGCGCCATATTGCGGAATTTCATTGGAACAAAATTTTTCATACTAAACTGAACTGTCATTCTATACATGATAATAACAATGCCCTCTTGACAATGATCATATATTGAATGTCCAAACTTGCCAGCCCAATGCCACTCAATATCAAAATTCAAAATCAGTATTCTTTTTTCAACCCAAAAAAACTCAGTGGCATCCACGTTAATGGAAAACAATCGTGTTTTATTGTGCTCGTAAGCTTTGATAGGCATATAAAAGTGCTCACCTTAAGGAAAGGGTCTACTTTGACGATAATGCCGGACTTTGTGCTTAAAGAACCCTTTTAGTACCCTAAATATAAACTAAGGAGGTCTTCAAATCAGGTTCTATTTATAAATAAACGTGGATCGTATATTTGATGAGGTGTAAGGTTTATTAAATTCGAAAGGAATTTAAGAAATGTTAGTCATATAAACATTAAGTTAAACCTCACGTATTTTAAGTCATTTGCGCGACATTTTTCGGAGAGCTAGTCTCCATTTTTAAGCGGATCACTAACAGCGTTCATGATGGCTGCGCGTCGCGTACTGCTGCACGCGGCGTCGCGCGTTGAGCGCGCTCTGAGATAACCGGTTGGGGGAGGTCTTAGGCGGGCATGGTGGTGGGTGTGGGTCACCCAACACTTTTAGTGTCTACGTATACGTGAGTTAAACCGTATAATTAGTTTAGAGTAAAATATAAGATTCATATTTGATCCAGAGAAAAGTGACTCCCCATGCATAGAATTTTATATTCAAAGTTGCCAAGCGAATAGTACTGCACTGTAGCTATGAAATTTTTTGTATATTTTTTTTAGATAAGCTGTCAATTTTTATGTAAAGCTTAAGATCGCAACAAATGGTTACACATTACACAATCTTTAAAGCCTTCACAATGCATGCAATGCTGTAATTGCATGAGGTTTAATCCTTGGTGTAATATTCAAGCATATATAGAAAACGTGTATTAACAACGAACACCTTAAATTAATTTCAAACCAGACCACGTTGACATAATCCCTATTAGAAGCAAGTTCCAGATATAAATAACCTAATATATATCTTAACTTGCTTGACTGATGTATCCGACGTTCGTGATAAAATTTTAATAAAGCTGCTTCTGCTGATGAAAGGAACCTTGGCAGTTTTCTATTTCTCTTTCTTCTTTGTCCAGCCCATTTCCCAGTTCAGCTGGGGTCAGGCCTCCTCGTACGTCGGCGCCAGGACAGTCTATCCTGGGTTGTCCGCGTGGTCAAGTTTTGTGTCCTCATCTCTCTTTCGACATAGGACCACCAGGTTGCTGGTCTTCTGCCTCTTCCTTTGGGGTTGCTTGGGATGTTCATAGCCTTCCTCACTGTGTAGTTTTCGTCCCTTCGCAAAACGTGACCATACCACCTCATTCTACTCTCTTTGAGTTTTTCGGTAATAGGCGCTACCTTGAACGAGCCGCGTACATATTCATTGCGAACCTTCTATTTATTAATCAGTTCGGCAGTTTTCTATTTATTAATATACATTTTCAAAATAGGGTTTAATGATATTTTGTTCGGGAAAAGTCATTTATTATTTATTATTTGCGTCACACATTTAGACCACTCGTTTGATACATTTTTTAATGATCATATTCTGCTCAAAAAGAGTTCTCAGAGACGTCACAGAAGACTGAAAAGCTTGGCAGATTCCTCGCGAAACATAATTATAATCCAGCGAAGAAATACTGCCAGCATATCCTGTATCACGCCGCAGGGGCATTTTTAGATTTATATAGGTATGTTTCGTTATATTTTAATTTGTTTAATTTTTAGTGCTCCGCACAAAACTTTGTTGACGGACCACTTATGGGATCACTAGGGTCTTGCAAATAGGTTTAATGCCTCGGAGACCGTTTGGCGTAGATACTTACCTAAAATTTGGAACAGTTGTAGCCACACTGTGAACAAATCATTCCTTAATTTATGGGGAAATTGGGAGGGTAAGAGGGGTAAGCTGAATTTATAATTAAGTATATACAATATTATTACTAGCTTATTGTACCTCCCACTGCTGGTCAAAGGCCTCTCTTCCTTTTGCCCTGGTCCTGGATCTGGCCAGTATCTCAAAAAGGTTATCCCGCCATCGCCGATATGGAATTCTGGATTCCCGAGTTGTAATGATCATGTATTTTATTTATCTTCCTGAGACCCAGAAACAGTTGGTTTGTTTTGGAATTTGGAACCTTTTTACCATATAAATGTACTAAATAGATTGTGAAATATGTAAAAAAAATTGTAAGCGTACTTAGGTTGTCGACGGCCGTGCCGCTTGAATGAATATTTATGATTCCGAAATAAAAGCTAAGACGCCACATCATCTATTAGGGATGGAACTCTATAGTTTTATTAAATTGCCACCAATATCTGATGCTCAAGTCTTTGGATCTAAGATTAAACTTGTTTGAAATTCCCACGGTGTGAGGTAAGATCCTGATGGCGTATCAGCTTGCCTTAACTTTATTTCCAGCTGTGTTGTTCCCGTTGCATCGATAATTCGGGTGAATCTACAGGTTGCCCTTCGCAGAGTAGGGGCGCTGTGTTTGTAAGGAAACGCGGCTGGGTAATTCCACGAGACTGTAACGTCAGTTACCAATTCTTTCTGTAACTGACGTTACAGTCTCGTGGAATTATCCAGCTTTGCACGGTGTACAGTGTCACAGCCCGCAAAGCGCGCTTTTGAATGTCGGGCTTCGGCCGAACTTCCGTCGCTAAGGGCGCCGCAGGCAGCCTGTATGTAAGATTGCGCGCTATGAATAAAGGGCCGGCTCCCCAGGATCTATGCTATATTTCTTCCTGATCTTAGCAACTAAGGTAAGTTATATATCATTTTCTTATAATTTAGGGACGGACAAATTTTATATATACTTTAAAACGCCCAGTTATGTTTCGTAACATTTTCAGTCTTTGACTTTGGCCATAATTAAATTTATATGGTTTTGGTTATGGTTAAATTTAAATGTGCACTTTTATGATGACGTAACTATATAATTAAGACTTAAATTTTGCCACGGAACCCTAAAAATTTAAAAATCGTTAGACGTTTGTCGTCAAGCAACGAGAACGCGACTCGTATCGCCGTAGGTACCGAAGTTTGAAACTTTTGGGGTCAAGGACCGAGGGTGAGTTGGGGTCCGAATGTTATCACTTCGCTACAAGTGTCGACAGTTGTATGTTGACATAGTTTTATGTGGCTTCATTTTGCTTAGTCCTTTGGAGATATAATAAAAAAAACTACTTACCCAAAATGATGACCCAAAATAAGTCTTGGCCTCCAACACAAGAGTACGCCACTAAATAAAATAAAAAAATTCAACCGTATGCAAAGCGTTTATCCTTTTTATTGTCTACCTTATTTTATAAATTATTAAGTAAGTAAGTAAATTTTGCACATTTTACATTTAAAATTACAAAAGAATTATAAAAGAAAAACACAGGGTGTAAATTTAGCCACCTATAATAATTTACGGGGTAAATATATAATTAATACTGAGCAACTTTTATTTATTTAACCTTTATTGCACAATACAAAAAAGTACAAATGGCGGACTTAATGCCTTAAGACATTCTCTACCAGTCAACCATTGGACCAAACAGAAACTTACAATTGGTCCAACTTTTACTATGGGACAGCCCCGAAATCGTGAAAAATAAATGCAGGTGACAAAATTTACATCCTGTATAACTAACTAGGTATTATGAATGCAACATGCAGTCCTATCGCTAAAAAGGGATTTTTTCCATATAACCTTTAGGAATTAGGTATTAAGTTAATAATATTACAAGTAAGGTACATAGGATTGAGCAGCGTGTTTTAAATATCGATAAGGTTTTTTTTCTGTTAAGAAAAAACGTGAAATATATTAAAATCAAACTTTTATTCAGAATTTAGTTTTGATATTTTGAAGTCGGCTACAAAAGTACAGTCAAGGTAAATAATAAACAAGTAAATATTGACACGGACAGTGCCAAAAATATGTATACACGACCTTATTGCCTATACGTTAAAGTAGTGTGTACATATTTTTGGCACATTGTCGTCTTTGTCCGTGTCGATATTTATTACCATGACTGTACCTAACATAGTTCAGTACTAAAACATAATTACCAAAATGTCCCTTCAATTCCCAAAAGTTAAGCGTACTAAGACCTAATCATTGGAACAAGTTCGATAAATTGGAACCTATCCCAGCGTATTAAGTTACTATAATATATGGTTTTCCTTGTAACATTTCACTTAATGAACCAAATAAGAGGATTCGCAACCGTATGACTTTTACGATAAATCTACTTTCTGTATAAAGATTGGGAAATATATTCGTTGTAGTTGAAGTGTGTTGAGTTACGTCATTACCAAATTAAAATGGAGCTGGGCAGGACATGTTGCTAGGCAGAGTGATGACAGGTGGCCCCTAAATGTTAACGGAATGGTGGCCGCTTTCAAACGAAAGGAGTGCAGGGCGTCCGTTGGCTCGTTGGGTGGACGACATTCGAAAGATTGCTGGTCACTTCTGGATGAGCTCAGGACCGGGATAAGTGGCGTACTGGAGGAGAGGCCTATGCAGTGGGCGATGAAAGGCTGATATGATGATGATGATGATGATGAATTAAACATGTATAAAACGCTCAAGGTACCGTAGGTTCAAAGAGCGGAGTTTTTGAAAAACCGTACCGGTTTTTTAGATAACAATACGGTGGCCAAAATTTTTTATTAGCAATCTTAAGAGGGAATTAGCTTTGCAATCCTACCGAAATAACGGTATTTTTTCGATGAAAATCCATTTCGGGAGAAAAGGTTTGACTAACTAAATCTTGACAAATCACTTTAATTATGATGTCGATCGCTTTAGCATAATATAATCATGGAGAATGGAAAATGTTTAGAAGTGGACGATCGATTTTTTTTTAGGTAATTCATCGATTCGATACCTATATTTTTGATTTCCGATTAATAGAAAAAAAATCATGAACATAAGTCTAAACCGCACTTTTAAGAATTGTAACTATTTATGCGCATATTAGCTAAAAATCTGAAAATTGCTTTTAAAACTGCGCAATATTATTTGAGGGAACTCAGCCATTACTTTTTTGTTAAAACTTATCCAAATCGTTCAAATCTTTACCGATGGGAAGACTGTCCTGAAGGCTGGCCGCATTGCCACGTTCAGTGGCAATGTATACGCAGAGCGAAATACTGGCCAGCCCTCTGGTCACCTGTGGTGCTTATAAAGCGTGTCGCTATTGTATATTGACTATTGATCAGGGACCGGAAAACCCGTTCATTTGGCTTACCCGTTCGAATGGGTAACCCCTTCATATGATAAGCTAATCGTTTGGGTAACCCGTTCAACCGGTTACCCAACAATAATGATTAACCCGTATTATTCAGATTAACCTAATCGTAACAAGTGGTTACCGCTTACAGGAGCTGATTCGGTTTGTGTTTTGCGTGTACTAACCGGTAACCTTTCGGTTTAGGGTAAGCCTTACCCCTCTCCCGCGCCTTTCCTCCACCGCTGCGGCACAGATGGGCATTACGTAATTGATTCGATAGTTATATTGTAACTACCGACGTAAAAGTACTTTACGTTAATGTTGACTTACTATATAGATGCTTATTTGTATCCGGTTTTAGTAAGATGGCGGCCACACACTGTCATAAAAATCATCATTTTTAGGTTTTAGGGAGTTCCGATTTCGAAAATGATGACGATTTTGGAATCCAAGATGGCGGCCATGCAGTAAGTCATAAAAGTCGTCATGTAAATCGGTTTTTAGGTTTATGGGAGTGCAGATTTAGAAAAAGATGACCATTTTGGACTCCAAGATGGTGACCATGTACTATGTCATAAAAATCGTCATGGATGTCGTTATATAGGTTTTAGGGAGTGCAGATTTCGAAAATCATGACTATTTTGGAATCCAAGATGGCGGCCATGCAATTTGTCATAAAAGTCGTCATGGATGGAGTCCAAGATGGTGACCAGGTACTATGTCATAAAAATCATCATGGATGTCGTTTTATAGGTTTTAGGGAGTGCGGATTTCGAAAATCATGACTATTTTGCAATCCAAGATGGCAGCCATGCAATTTTTCATAAAAGTCGTCATGGATGTCGTTTTATACGTTTTAGGGAGTGCGGATTTCGAAAATGATGACTATTTTGGAATCCAAGATGGCGGTCATGCAATTTGTCATAAAAGTCTTCATGGATGTCGTTTTATAGGTTTTAGGGGGTGCGGATTTCGAAAATCATGACTATTTTGGAATCCAAAAAAATCAAAAAAATCAAATCAAAATTGTTTATTTCTTTCAAAAACCATGACAAATGTTACAATGGCTGGTGTCTCCTTGTAAGTTATTTACAAAATAACCTGTGCTAGGAGGCACCGCTCTTCCATAGCTAAGTACAGTCAGTATTATACAATTCTATTCTTAAAGCTAAGTTCCTTAATTATTAATATGAGTATGTGTGTGTGTGTGTGTGTGTGTATGAGTGTGTGTGTGTGTGCCCATGTGTGTGTGTATGTTTGTGTAATCTGGCTAGGCTACATATCCTAATAATTCTTCTACCTGATCGTAATTTTTGTCTTCCAACCACTTTGTTATTATATTTTTTACATCATATTGCAGCATTGGATATATATCTAGTGCTTTGTTTAAGGTATTATATAAGTGAGATGAACGTTTGTTATACTGTCTACTAGCAAAAGTTGTGTACGTTTTAGGTAGGTGCATAGCAATATCTTTCCTCCGTCTTGTCAGAATGTTGCCATGAATTTCGAATCGACGAAGTTTGAATCCAAGATGGTGGCCATGCAATTTGTCATAAAAGTCGTCATGGATGTCGTTTCATACGTTTTAGGGAGTGCAGATTCCGAAAAACATGACCATTTTGGAGTCCAAGATGGTGACCATGTACAATGTCATAAAAATCGTCATGGATGTCGTTATATAAGTTTTAGGGAGTGCAGATTTTGAAAATCATGACTATTTTGGAATCCAAGATGGCGGCCATGCAATTTGTCATAAAAGTCGTCATGAATGGAGTCCAAGATGGTGACCATGTACTACGTCATAAAAATCGTCATGAATGTCGTTTTATAGGTTTTAGGGAGTGCGGATTTCGAAAATCATGACTATTTTGGAATCCAAGATGGCGGCCATGCAATTTGTCATAAAAGTCGTCATGGATGTCGTTTTATACGTTTTAGGGAGTGCGGATTTCGAAAATGATGACCATTTCGAAGTCCAAGATGGCGGCCATGCAATTTGTCATAAAAGTCTTTATTGATGTCGTTTTATAGGTTTTAGGGAATGCGGATTTCGAAAATCATGACTATTTTGGAATCCAAGATGGCGGCCATGCAATTTGTCATAAAAGTTGTCATGGATGTAGTTTTATACGTTTTAGGAAGTGCAGATTTCGAAAAAGATTACCATTTTGGAGTCCAAGATGGTGACCATGTACAATGTCATAAAAGTCGTCATAGATATCGTTTAATATGTTTTAGGGAGTGCGGATTTCGAAAATGATGACCATTTTGAAATCAAAGGTGGCGGCCACACATTTTGTCATAAAAGTCATCATGGAAGTCATTTTTTAGGTTTTAGGGAGTGCGGATTTCGAAAATCATGACTATTTTGGAATCCAAGATGGCGGCCATATTTTTTGTCATAATAGTCGTCATGGATATCGTTTTATAGGTTTTAGGGAGTGCGGGTTTTGAAAATGATGACTATTTTGGAATTCCAAGATGACGGCCACGTACTATTTAATAAAAGTCATCATGGATGTCGTTTTATAGGTTTTAGAGAGTGCGGATTTTGAAAAATTTGATCATTTTGGAATTCATGATGCCGACCATGAAATATGTCAGAAAAATAGTCATGGATGTCGTTGTATAGGTTTTACGGAGTGCGGATTTCGAAAATCATGACTATTTTGGAATCCAAGATGGCGACCATGCAATTTGTCATAAAAGTCGTCATGGATGTCGTTTTATAGGTTTTAGGGAGTGTGGATTTCGAAAGTCATGACTATTTTGGAATCCAAGATGGCGGCCATGCAACTTGTCATAAAAGTCGTCATGGATGGAGTCCAAGATTGTGACCATGTACTATGTCATAAAAATCATCATGGATGTCGTTTTATAGGTTTTAGGGAGTGCGGATTTCGAAAATCATGACTATTTTGGAATCCAAGATGGCAGCCATGCAATTTTTCATAAAAGTCGTCATGGATGTCGTTTTATACGTTTTAGGGAGTGCGGATTTTGAAAATGATGACCATTTTGGAGTCCAAGATGGTGGCCATGCAATTTGTCATAAAAGTCGTCATGGATGTCGTTTCATACGTTTTAGGGAGTGCAGATTCCGAAAAACATGACCATTTTGGAGTCCAAGATGGTGACCATGTACAATGTCATAAAAATCGTCATGGATGTCGTTATATAAGTTTTAGGGACTGCAGATTTTGAAAATCATGACTATTTTGGAATCCAAGATGGCGGCCATGCAATTTGTCATAAAAGTCGTCATGAATGGAGTCCAAGATGGTGACCATGTACTACGTCATAAAAATCGTCATGGATGTCGTTTTATAGGTTTTAGGGAGTGCGGATTTCGAAAATCATGACTATTTTGGAATCCAAGATGGCGGCCATGCAATTTGTCATAAAAGTCGTCATGGATGTCGTTTTATACGTTTTAGGGAGTGCGGATTTCGAAAATGATGACCATTTCGAAGTCCAAGATGGCGGCCATGCAATTTGTCATAAAAGTCATCATGGAAGTAATTTTTTAGGTTTTAGGGAGTGCGGATTTCGAAAATCATGACTATTTTGGAATCCAAGATGGCGGCCTTATTTTTTGTCATAATAGTCGTCATGGATATCGTTTTATAGGTTTTAGGGAGTGCGGGTTTTGAAAATGATGACTATTTTGGAATTCCAAGATGTCGGCCACGTACTATTTAAAAAAGTCATCAGGGATGTCGTTTTATAGGTTTTAGAGAGTGCGGATTTTGAAAAAGATGATTATTTTGGAATTCATGATGCCGACCATGAAATATGTCAGAAAAATAGTCATGGATGTCGTTGTATAGGTTTTACGGAGTGCGGATTTCGAAAATCATGACTATTTTGGAATCCAAGATGGCGACCATGCAATTTGTCATAAAAGTCGTCATGGATGTCGTTTTATAGGTTTTAGGGAGTGTGGATTTCGAAAGTCATGACTATTTTGGAATCCAAGATGGCGGCCATGCAACTTGTCATAAAAGTTGTCATGGATGTCATTTTATAGGTTTTAGGGAATGTGGTTTTCAAAAATGATGAACCTCAACCATGTGTATCGTAAAGAACTCGTCATGACATTTAAAATGAGCTAAAACTCGATAACATTATGGGAAGTCATCGATGAGTTCCATTGACAACTTCCGATTTCACTATCAGAACTTAGTCACCATGTGTATCGTAAAGAACTCTTCAAGACATTTTAAATGAGCCCAAACTCAATAGCATTACTAGTAGTTATCGATGAGTTCCATCAACACCTTCCGATTCCACCATAAGACCCTCGCCACCATGTGTATCGTAAAGAACTCACGAAGACCTTTAAAATGAGCCCAAACTCGATAGCATTACTTGTAGTTATCGATGAGTTCCATCAACACCTTCCGATTCCACCATCAGACCCTCGCCACCATGTGTATCGTAAAGAACTCGTCAAGATATTTAAAATGAGCCCAAACTCGATAGCATTACTAGTAGTTATCGATGAGTTCCATCAACACCTTCCGATTCCACCAGCAGACCCTCGCCACCATGTGTATCGTAAAGAACTCGTCAAGACCTTTAAAATGAGCCCAAACTCGATAGCATTACTAGTAGTTATCGATGAGTTCCACTGACACCTTCCGATTCCACCATCAGACCCTCGCCACCATGTGTATCGTAAAGAACTCGTCAAGATATTTAAAATGAGCCCAAACTCGATAGCATTACTAGTAGTTATCGATGAGTTCCATCTACACCTTCCGATTCCACCATCAGAACCTCTCCCCCATGTGTATCGTAAAGAACTCGTCAAGACCTTTAAAATGAGCCCTAACTCGATAGCATTATTAGTAGTTATCGAGGAGTTCCATCGACACCTTCCGATTCCACCATCAGACCCTCTCCACTATGTGTATCGTAAAGAACTCGTCAAGACCTTTAAAATGAGCCCGAACTCGATAAAATTATTAGGAGATGTGCACAGACAGCTAACGATAAAGAAAGTGACTATAATAGGAGTAATAGGTACTAAACAAAAATATACCAAAATCAATGCAACGCCTTACCATATTAGGTAATTTGCCTTAAACTTTAGCATGTGTTTTGAAATCTACGTTGTGCGCTACTTGACTTAACGTACACTTTTGTTTGAATTAGCAATATTAGGTCGGCAAATTACAAAGCCTTTGACAAATACCGACTGCCGCCGCGCCGCGCCGCGCACTCGCACGTGCACGTAGGGAATGGAACCGCCGTGTTTCGCGTCGGGCGCTACGTTAATAGACCATATGCAGTTCACGTAAAAGTTAAAACAGCTTGTTCGTATTTAATCAGCGCTTGAAGCGGTAACCCTTTCCCGGGTTTTTAATATCGGTAAGCGCTAACCTGAATTAATTCAAATAAAAGGATTAGTTTCTTAACCGGTAAGCCAATCAAAAGCTTACCGAAATGAAGCGGTTTTTGGAACACAGCTTTACAATAACCCGGGTTTTTGAACGGGTTAGGGTAAGCGGGTCCGGTCCCTGCTATTGATATGACTTCCTGCGACAGTCACTCAACACCAAATGATAGCTAACATCGACCGCCTACTGAGTAATAATGATGACGGGCGCTGTTATTGATAGAAAACACATTCATTCAAATATCAGTCTTGTCACCAGTCAAGTAACACAATGTCAATTGTCGCTATTGCGTTTTGATATAGAATTATCTTAGTGGTAGTCAACTAAGATTTAATTTTTATCAACTACGTAATTTTTGAGCTGGAGCGAGGCCAGAAGGGTCGCTGAAGATAGGAAAAGGTGGCGCGAGCTTGTGAAGTCCCTTTGCACCTCTGCCCGCGTAGCCGACGTAAGATTCTCTAATAGTTTTACAGTAGTAGTTTATGTCACTGCTACATAAAGAAAGGCATTAAAATATGAAATTGTGAGTGTGAATTTATGAAACGAGCGGAAAGAGAGAAAACATCACACGAGTGTGAGGTCTTTTATTTATGGCCTAAAACATAAAAATATGTGACATTTACAATTATCGCTAATAGAAATAAAAATATGTAGTTTATTTGGTGTACAATGAAACTTAACCTGTAATAATCTTATTCTAGAAAAGTCTTACACCAAAATGGAAGCCGCTCAGTATATGCCGATGACTAAGACCCTTAGCCATGGCGCTGGTTTTCAGGGCAACCAGAGAGAAAAACAAGAAAGAGAAACACAATAAAATTAAACATAACTAAACTAAGCTAGAATGTGGGAGAAGGACAATAAATAGGAGACTCATGTATGCTACGCTCCCTATATTTTTTTTCGACAGTTATTTAGAATTCCAGAATCACGACAAAGATAAAAATAAAACCAAAACGCCGTAGGCCCAGTGTGTCATACTCCGTATGATAGCGCTCGGCAGGCGCTAACGAGGGTAAAAGTGCCTATTTCCGCCCTGTAATGACCGCCCTGACGACCTAGCGTCCAGGCTACATTTAAATTTTCACTGTTATTTAGTGTTAGATAGCTAAAGTTTTAGGTCGAAGCTTAAATTTATGGTCGGGTGTATCTTTGTTGTACAATGAGTTGGGGAGGGTTTTTGAGTTTATCGTCCCGATTCGAAGAATGAGATAAGGTAACGATAAGTTCTGGTTTAGATAAGTTCTCATTTAGATATCGCTTGTATGTCGTATAATTGACAAAAGCAGCTCGATTCGGGCAACCAATGTCACTTTGACGTTAGAAATATCGTAGATAATTCCCGACAGCCGCAGGGTGGAGGGAATTAAAAACCCAAGTTTGCTATATCGTTATCCCCGGAGTTACACACAATCTTTTACATCACACTTGCGAAGAAAAAACTAAATTATAAGCTAAATAATTCTTAAATACGGTTACATTTCAAACATTCGTCCGCCATATTGTCATTATTTGACAGGTTAGGCATCGAAGGCACAGACCTATCTGGCATTCAGCCACGATTGAAAATTGTGTAAAAAAAATTTAATCAGCTATTAAATTAATGAAATTAAAGCTTTTCAAACATAAACAAAAGTATTAAATAAGAAACGTCCGTATTTCAAAAGTAAACCTACATGGTTCGTATGAATTAATGACAGAATAAAATAAAAAAGCTGTAGCTCCCTAGGGAGGTTTAGCTTTTTTTTTCACAATCCATAACAATATAGGAATTTGTCCTTTACACCTGCATGAAATAATATCTCTTTCGAGCAAGTATAATGAAATATTTATTTTCTTGTAAAAACTTAAACCTTTTCGACGCCGTGTCAAACACAAAAGCTGTCACTCGGACGCCACGTCACCGTTGTGTCAATACTGAAATTGATATGCATATGTACGTAGGTTTATGTTGCTCTGTGATCTGTGACGGATTAATCCGTCTTCGGCGTTGGACCTACGGTGCGGATATATCCGTCATTGGCGTCAAAAAGGTTTCGTAGCGTAGCGTAGGTAAATAAGTAGGTGTAAATACCATTCATAAATATGCGTGGAAACGTCATTCGCGTATTTACGGTTGTTAAAGGACAAAAATATATTTTCGGATCTAATATTGTGAAGTTTACTGCCGCAATATTAAAGTGAGAAATGTAGATATTTATAGCTCCATTAGCATACGTTTCCTTTGATTTCATGAACGGAAATAACAAATTTACGTCTAAAATTATTTCTATAAAACCACCTATGGTGGCAATGTTATTGAACGATAGTAGATTGTTAACCGAGGGATGAAAGGCACTTATTTCAGTCGTGTAGATTGGCGCTCGTACGCAGTGAGAGTGCTCATAGTCCGAGACTGAAATGGTGCCTTTCACCCGAGTTAAACATTCTACTTTTCATTTCGAATACGAGGCAAGTAAAATACATGTGTATTTACAAAAAAACATGACTAAGTACTTATACATTTTTATAGTATTTCCTGAGGGTAACTTTAATTAAGATTTTTGGGAAACGTATCTTTATTTATGGAATGGGGACTATGGGGAGTTAAATATCAGAATGGAGATTGTACAATAAATACATAAAACAAAGTTTGAATTGCTTATCGAAAAAAAAGAAAAAAACGTACTTGGAAAGTAAAATGCTATAATAGAGCAGAATCGTATAACTTTCTGCGCACATCATATAGAACATCAGTGACCCACTTTCATTTCAGAGCATGGGAAATGAAAAAGTACAAAACCAAATCTTTTTATTGTTGATTAAACGTCTACCTAGTTAATGAATTGCTATAATTAAAGCCGTATCGGTAATATTGATTATACTTACGAAGCAAAAAAGTTTAAAAAATGTGTTGGCTCCAATGCCAATCTTTCCGAAAGCCACAAATGTGCTCGCGCGAACAATACTCGCCTGTTCAATACTCACACACTACCAATCTTGAACTCTATTACTTCGGGAGTAAAGTTCATTATCAGCGTGTCGAGATACAACCGTTCTAAAATTTCAAATCCTTTTCTTCTTAATTAATGTTCGGTAGAGCACAAAGCTACGATTGTGTATTTTTTGTGTACTCTGTACACTTATTCCGACGTTAGAACTAAATAGTAGTAAGCGACAGTGAAATCAATATAAGTTGCGACATTTTTCTTCCGCTAAGAGTTATTGCAGGAGTTTAATTTCTGCAGTATTAATTATAAGGGTGCTAGCGATTATGGAGCTTAATTGGTACCTTTGTTCAGGCTCGGAAAGGCAGAAGGAGATTCAAAGTTTAAAAATAGCTGTGAATAATAATAGCTGCTCTATTAATCATAGCGCAATCAGAAAGAATACTGCATATTTTATTAAATCGTATTGCTGCTTAGCACAGGCTCACGAAAGTAAATATGACTCATATAGATACCTACTTACTTCTCTGCACGATATAAGTGTTTTTACAGTACATTTGGTGCTACTTTACCGCACTAGTGCGCAAATTAGCATATTGCGTTACTGTGTCAAACATTTAAAGGGTCATATGTACTGTAAAACGTTGTACGATACATGTGCGAATAGGTAATTCGCAACTCATGTCGATTTAAAACACTCCCTTCGGTCGTGTTTTGATTTATCGCCACTCGTTTTGAATTTCCTATTTTTCGCACTTGTATCGTAATGTACTATTGCTATTATGTGCTGTTATTGGTTACTTATTTAGTTTATTTGACACTAACAGTAGTAAAATAATCATAAAAAGTAAATTAAGCCAGGAGCTAAAACTACGAACGTTTTATGGATAGAGGAGTCGGGGCTCGATTTAGGGTGGATAAGGCTAATTGGGGTGGATTTCGAGACCGTTATCGCCCCTGTTTAATGGCATGTTGACGGAAATAAAGATTAAATAACAACAATTAAACAACATCCATTTTCCGCTGAAAATGAGCTACAGTTTTTCCCTTCTTCCATTTTCCCTTCTTTATTTGGGGGTTTGTGACAAGAAAAATTATACAAAATTTACGCTTATTCTAGAAGGGTCCTGCGTATTACAAATATATAAAAGATATTGGCACCCAAATCACCACACGTCAGCAAACTGAATACATTTTTACCACTAAGGTCAATAAGGGTGAGTGTGGCTGGCGTTCACATTGGGGCATGTTTACACATTGATTAGTGTTTGGGCGAGTTCTTATATTTGCTACTTGCGTTTAGTGGGAAATTTATGAACACGTCACACACTTGTATGGACCTTATATTATATCTAAGCTTTAAATTGGATGTGCTGACTATCGGCCCGATTCGAAGTTTAAGATACGTCAAAGATCTTAAAGCTCGAATCGGGCCGTATAGTTTAACTCTTCATTTTTGTATAAATGCCAAATTACGAATAAGTAGGTAAAAATGCCCTAGATATATAAATGTTCTAAGTTTTTTATTTGATTTCCGAGGGCCAACTAAGTATATATAAAATAGGGTAAACCGTCTATTACTGGCCACCCTCCAATTACTGGCCACCTTATACTACAATGGCTAAAATAAGAATTATATTTATTTATTTACACAATTCAAGTAAACTAAATAACTATCGTTCTGATGATTAACTTAGATTGTGTGATTATTAAACAGAATCCCTTTTAGTATAAGGTGGCCAGTAATTATTAATACGTAAGTATTTTTTTGTTAATCTCCACGTTAAATCAGCATAAATTATATATTTATAGAAAGGGCTTGGCTGATAATTTATGTGATATATGTTGTAATATTCTACCGGTTAATAGATACCATAAACTTTCATTAATTTTATTGCTTCTAATGTTAAAAGCGACCGATGAAAAATCCAGTAAAGTCCACATTCTTACACCGCTTTTTAGAAAAAAGCTGTATGTCGTTAAAAAATATCGGTAGTTGGTATCTTCTTCTTTTAGAGCCAAGAATGATATTTCTCGGAGCCCAAAACCGGTTAAAACGAAGGACTGGTGTGACTGGAGTATTGAGTTAAAAATTGGATTTGAATTATTGAAACATATTATATTTTGAGTATCTATTACATTACCAAAATGTTTATTCTTAGTAAATGCCTTACATCAAGAACTGGATAAAATACGTGTTTTTTTACACCTAGGTACTTTAGAATGTTACTATATAATTGTTAATAAGCATAACCAACAGAAAAGGACCCATAAATTAACAATTTTTTGTTTTTAAATTGCCGCGCACGCGCAAAAAACGGTCAGCGTCAATAAATGTTAAAATCATGTCCAATTCATTTAAAATATTTAAATACAAGGATCATTTATATTTCCATATAACATATTGTAGGTATTCATTAACATTATAATTGTATAGTTAGGTAACATATTTATTTTCAAGCACGTCGAAAACACGTGGTCGTATATTTTATTATACTAAATTTTAAAACATTTGAATACCATGAATGAAATGCAAATACTGACAAAAAATTTTTTGGGCGTATATTTATCTAATGTGCCAACTTTTTTACTGTCAAAATGGTTTACCAGACTATAATTTAATTAGTTCTCTTTTTATATCATACGAAAAACGGCCAGCAACACACATACACACAGCACACTTGAGCTAAAATTATCAGAAAAAAGCACTGGAATCTCTTTGGTCATGGAATACATTGAGATAATCTATGGCACATGTTATTTTGTATGGAAAAATTAGATGCCATAGACAATATCTGATTTTATTTCGTCACTAACGAGATTCCCAGCCTGTATTTGGTGCGGCCACGGTCATTTGCGCTCCGTTTCGTCGCGATTGCGTTTGAGTTCGTGCGACCTTCACCTCGATCGCAGGTGAACGCGCCGGAACGCATCCGTAATGTCTCGGGCGCGGTGTCTGACCAAATAAACACCAAGTTCACAAATATGTACACATTCTCCGATTTATTAGAACGGAATAAGGCGCAAAATTGTATACTTACTTATGTTTGGTGGCAGTATATTTTGTGTAGCTAGGTATAGCCTGTAAACACGTTTCGTGTGTCTGGAGGCTACATTTTATTGTTGTGTTTAATTTTATTTACGTTAGGTTAGTGTGTCTGTATTTATTCTGTTTTGTCTGTATTGACTTTATGTTTTTTTTTACTTAACACTTGCAACGTCTGGGCTATCAAAATCGCTGCTAGCTTGTCTTGGTCTGACTCTACCATTCTCTAACATTTAATTAAAAGAAATATGTCTATATATAGAACAGTTGTACTGTTGCAGATACTTTTTAAATGCAAACTGGAAGTGAAAAGTTATCCAGCGGCATTATTAATCGCATGTCACGTTATAATGTAAGTGCGAAAGTGACAGGCATAGTGATAAGCGATAAAAATCCAACCATGCTGCCACCGCAGGGTGGTAGATACTTTAGCGCGTTGCCTCATCCGCTAATATTGATGCAAACTGTACAGGCATATAAAATACGGCACCGTCGCCATTTTGTTTTAATTTAATTTATATAGTGTGATGTTCGCTCCTTCTGTACATTATTAAATTGGTATAGCGCAGCGTCATAGATGAAGTTCCTTTTATTATACTTGGGTTTTATAGAACTACTTTTCTAGACTATTAATATCATAATAATATGTGTCAAAGTCTGGTGAATGGTCCCACTTGGTCGCTGACCATAAGGACGAGATTTGCTTGTATCTTTGTACGAATAACCTGTCAAAGCGTCCTTATGGCAAGCGACAAAGTAGGACCTTTGCTTGGAAACGACACATGGTCATGCATTCATATACGCTTGTAGCATACATTACAGTAACTAAAAATATATCTACATTGATTTTACATTTCCTCTATTTTTTAGCTTTTTTAGGTTTTGTTACTCTTTTCCCAACTTATAAAATTAAGCCTTTTGTTACATTTATGTTTCACCTAACTTAAGAAAATTAATAAAATCAAAAAACAAATGGAGACTTTATTCACTGTCACAGAAGAAAAAAGCGTAAAACAAAAGTGGCTTCAAGTAAAAAGTTGAAGTAAGTGTAAAAGAGTGTACGTTGAAAGTTGGCCCTACTTTTAAAGGGTTTGCGGCGGGCCGAGTCGAGTTCGGAATAGGACCCCGTCGACAATCGTACGGAATAGATAGTACGTTTTACCTACAAGTTCAAATATATGGAGATGGCCTATTTTACAATACATCCAATTGAGTGAAGTCAAAATTAGATCAAATTCACATCAATGTTTATTTATTTATTTGTTTATTGTACAATTAGCACTCACAGTTTAAGAGTGCTAATCAGTGTTGTGACACTTAGGTCTAACAGATAGGTACTTAATTAAGTGGAATTAAATTACAATACATTAATAAGCTATAAAATAAATTACAATTGAAATGAAAACAAATTAAAATAGATAAAAAAACATGGGTGTACCCATGTTGAGCAAAATGTCAGAAAATTATAATAAAATGTCAATTTACAGTTTAAATGGAGCTTTTTGCCACTATTGACTCAAGGTACCGGCTGGATGCTGTCAGAAATAGATTTTCAGGGGTGTAAAAAATGTCCAGTTGGCTATCGCTATTTAAGATGATGATGAATGTGCTTGAAATGTGTAAGTTCGAATCGGGGCCAGGGCAAATTACACACAAAGTCGTCAGAATAGGACCCTTCGACAATTAGGCCACGTTAACCGAGCCGTTTAATTTAACGTTCGATAAATGATCGGCTAATCGAGACTGCTTGGAACAGTTGGAACTGCCTCAAACTTTAATTATAAGTACACTAGGACAAATAAAACGGACTCCTTTGTATAAAAATATAAACCTGTTATGATCGACGTATATTATATATATATAATTTATTTATGATTTAACCAGCAATGTAAAACTGTCGTCGTTAGATAATATATCGGAGCTCAAAAATATCTAAAAATAAAGTATTTTTTTCTAACCGACACGTTAATAGCGTTACTAATTGGTTATTTCACGGCCTTACGGGAAGCACTTATATACGCCTGATATGTTTTCTGTATAAATGAATAGCTGCCTATTATATAGCCTAATACGTTCGACGTAGCTTCTTAATCTCAAGTAGATATTTAATTAAGGAAAATCGAGCACTAATAGTCATAATAGTTCTCTTAGCGCTCAAGTGCGTCGCAGCTGTTGAATTTAGACTGAGACGAAGTGATTTGGCCATGAACTGTAGATATTGAGTTTTGTGGATGTATCATGTAATAACGCTTAAAGGCCGAAGTGCACGTGCGTTAAAATGTTGGGCACAAGCGGTGTACCGTCTCTCATAATGATCTGTATGTTACAACGCTGTGAAATAGACTAAGGGCCTGTTTCACAATGTCCAAGTAAAGTATTTGATAGCTAATTAACACATAAATTAACTGTCAGATAAAACTTCCTGCAAAACTTAGCACTTTGTCTAGCAGTAAAGCTTATTTGAAGATTGTGAAACGGCAATCGTGACTTTATTCGTCAGATAAGTGGCAAGTAGCATATTTAGGATTTTATTTGTATTTGTACATTGTGAAAAAGGTGTTTGTAAATAACTTGTGCCATAATTAGAATAGTTCACGGACAAGTGGCTTGTCATCAACCGTCACGTCGCTTCACACCTAATCTGGTCTCAACATCTGCCGGCGCTTTAGATAGAACGATTTAACTGGCACTTTTATCATCGTGCCAGAAAAGCCATCATCATTTTCGTATAAAGAGACTTATATTCGTATAAAGAAACATGTTTGTTAATCTCTGTTACTAAAATTAGTTGGATGTAGGTAATATTTCACGGACGAGTGGATTGTCATCAACCGTCACGTCGCTTCACACCTAATCTGGTCTCAACATCTGCCGGCGCTTTAGATAGAACGATTTAACTGGCACTTTTAGCATCGTGCCAGAAAAGCCATCATCATTTTCGTATAAAGAGACTTATATTCGTATAAAGAAACGTGTTTGTTAATCTCTATTACTAAAATTAGTTGGATGTAGGTAATAGTTCACGGATGAGAGGATTGTCATCAACCGTCGCGTCGCTTCACACCCAATCTGGTCTGAATATATGTTTATGCTTCCGCTAGAAAGATTTAACTGGCACTTTTCACTCCTATACATCGTGCCAGTTTAAAAGCCAACATTTTGCTGTACTTTATGTTTATTTAAGGTCTCATATATTCGTCTAATAGCGTGTTTGTAAATAACTTGTGCCACAATTAGAATAGTTCACGGACAAGTGGCTTGTCATCAACCGTCACGTCGCTTCACACCCAATCTGGTCTCAAAATTTGCCGGCTCTTTAGATAGAACGATTTAATTGCCACTTTTAGCATCGTGCCTCTTTAAAAGCCATCATATTAAAGAAACTTATATTCGTATAAAGAAACATCTTTTACTAAAATTTGTTGGATGTAGGTAATAAATATTAGTTCACGGACAAGTGGCTTATCATCAACCGTCGCGCCGCTTTACATCCAAACTGGTCTCAATATATGATGCTAATGATTCCACTAGGAAAATTTCACTGGCTCTTTTCACTCCTATACATCTTACCAGTTTAAAAGCCATCAACATTTGCCGGTACTTTATGTTTATTTTAGGTCTCATATATTTTCGTCTAATGGTGTGTTTGTAAATACTTATGCCATAATTAGTTGTAATAGTTCACGGACGAATGGCTTGTCATCAGCCGTCGCGACGCTTCACACCCAATCCGGTCTCAACATTGATGATGTATACATAGCTTTGTTCTTGACACGGAATAGGCTGAGACTTCTCTGACATCTGACATTGATTTAATTTTACTTCCTGCTGGGCTAAGATGGTTGGCTCTTTATCATTTGTCACCATGCCTGTCACGTTCTAACAAGTATGTAAGCGCGAAAGTGACGGACATAGTGACAAGTGATAAAAGTGGAACCATGATGCCGCCGCTGCTATATCGGAGATCGGAGAACGGTCTGTTCAGTATCGTCCAAGTTCTCTAATAGTCTGTCGTAAACTGCTTTTCTCTTGTCGTGTCGAATTGAACTTAAAATGTCAGTCGTTCAACATATATATGTCAGTCAGTCGGTCGATGTCAGGTCGCCACGGAGGTTAGAAGCCCCGACAATCGGAAACTGTGTTACAGTGCAGCTAAACTGAAAATAAATTTTCAATTTGTTTATATAGTTTTCATTAGTAGCCTAGTGGGTAGATAGGTAGTGACCCTGCCTATGAAGCGGATGGTCCCGGGTTCGAATCCCGGTAAGGTCAATTATTTGTGTGACAAACACAGATATTTGTTCCTGAGCCATGGGTGTTTTCTATGTACATAAGTATGTACTTATCTATATACGGATGTATATCGTCGCCTAGTACCCATAGTACAAGCTTTTGCTTAGTTTGGGGCTAGGCCGATCTGTGTAAGATTATCCCCACAAATTTATTTATTATCTATTTATCTACTTATAGCTCTGGCAGCAAACAATATATCCACTTAACTTTTTTAGTCGTCGTCTGAAATAGACAATAAAAAAAATGCAGGGCAGCTGTGGAATTATAGTCGCCTTGAAAAAGAATTTGTTTCGCTCGTAGTCACAAATTCTTTTGGGAGCTAATAGAGACAGACACGAAAACCTTCTTATTGTAAATTGTTAAAATATGTTCACCACACAAGGCCGTAAAGGCTCTCTTTACTCTTCTCAAATTGATGAGAAAGGTGCATTTTATCCACAAAGGTGGCAAAGTAATTTGATGCAAGTCGTTTTCTCAGGGTGGCTGGTGAAATTGTTTTATAAGTGATTATTTTTAATGATGATTATTTGACATCGTTCATTTGGATTTGATTTGTAATGTTTTATAGTTCATATTTTCCTCGCCTTGGTGAACATTTTGCTAAAGTTTGATTGCACCTCGTACTTTGAAATTCTCGCAATGCTCAAAATTCCACTTTCAAATAAATAAATATTATAGGACATTCTTACACAGATTGACTAAGTCCCACGGTAAGCTCAAGAAGGCATGTGTTTACTTAAAAAAAAAACGATTTTGGAATGATTCGGTCGCTCGGGTATCAATATTAGCACGAGGAGGAAAAAATGCGCCCTTGTAAAGCAAATAACTATTGAGAATATATTACAAATAAGACTACACAACATTATCTGCCCAGGAACTAACTCAGCTTTACTAGTAAAGCCTGAGTGGACGCTCGAAGCGGAGCGTTCGGCGGAGCGTGCAGCGTGGCGTCAGGCTCACAAGTGATTTGAGCAGCGTGCACTAAGGCCGCTCCTATACGCTTGCATTTGTTTAAATTGTTTAAGAGCCCTTAATCCTTGGAGCGTTCTCCGATTTCACGAAATAACTCTCGATAGATGGCGTTGGCGCTCGGTACGCGAGCGCCGGCAACGCGACGCGCGTTTCAATGCAGACTAGAATAATCTTGATAGTTTTCAATATAATTTCAAGCAACATTAATTTTAGTGTCATATGATATCATATGGGCACTCTTTATTTTATTGTATATGCACAGTAGTTTTTTTTTATGTACACTACTACTAAGTGTACAGACTACAGAGTGTACTATAACCCTTGCTCTTTATTCTGTCTCTTTCACACCAATGGAAAATGAAGAAGTTACTAAATGACTGCAGGTATAAATAAAGTATATTAGTGCGATAGAGAGACAGATAGTGTTTCGTTGTCGTATCGTAAACGATTGGCATGTTGGCCACACACTTGCTTAGTGCCTAGCCAAAATACCAATCGTTTGCGTATATTAGTGCGATAGAGAGAGAGTAGTGTTTCGTTGTCGTATCGTAAACGATTGGCATGTTGGCTACGCACCCATGATACCTAGCCAAGAAGCCAATCGATTGCGCATATTAGTGCGATAGAGAGACAGTGTTTCCTTGTCGTATCGTAAACGTTTGGCATGTTGGCTACGCACCCATGCTGCCCAGCCAAGATGCCAATCGTTTGTGCATATTAGTACGAGAGAGAGACAGATAGTGTTTCGTTGTCGTATCGATTGGCATGGTGGCTACGCACCCATGCTGCGTAGTCAAGATGCCAATCGTTTGCGCACATTAGTGCTATAGAGTTTCAGTGTTATTTGAAATCACGTTAGGGTTTGTATTATTATTTTTGACCCGAATGAAGGTTCTTATGATGGAGTCAGGAGTTGGTCACCAGAACTCCTAATCTACTCAATTTAATTCCATCGTGCTTGGGCTCAAAAGATTTGCCCTGACGAACAACATCGATCTAGATGAGGTCCAGGGTCTCATGACGGAGTCAGGAGTTGGTCACCAGAACTCCCCAGAACTCCTAATCTACTCATCATAACTCCATCGAGTTTGGGCTCAATAGATTTACCCTGATGAGCACCATCAATCTAGATGAAGTCCAGGGTCTCATGATGGAGTCAGGAGTAGGTCACTAGAACTCCTAATCTACTCATTATAATTCCATCGTATTCGAGCTCAATAGATTTGCCCTGACGAGTACCATCGATCTAAATGAAGTCCAGGGTCTCATGATGGAGTCAGGAGTTGGTCACCAGAACTCCTAATCTACTCATTATAATTCCATCGTGTTTGGGCTCAAAAGATTTGCCCTGACGAGTACCATCGATCTAGATGAAGTCCAGGGTCTCATGATGGAGTCAGGAGTTGGTCACCATAATTCCTAATCTACTCATCATAACTCCATCGTGTTTGGGCTCAATAGATTTGCCCTCACGAGCAGCATCAATCTAGATGATGTTCAGTGTCTCATGATGGAGTCAGGAGTTGGTCACTAGAACTCCTAATCTACTCATTATAATTCTATAGTGTTTGGGCTCAAAAGATTTGCCCTGACAAGTACCATCGATCTAGATGAAGTCCAGGGTCTCATGATGGAGTCAGGAGTTGGTCACCATAATTCCTAATCTACTCATCATAACTCCATCGTGTTTGGGCTCAATAGATTTGCCCTCACGAGCACCATCAATCTAGATGATGTTCAGGGTCTCATGATGGAGTCAGGAGTTGGTCACTAGAACTCCTAATCTACTCATTATAATTCCATCGTGTTTGGGCTCAAAAGATTTGCCCTGACGAGTACCATCGATCTAGATGAAGTCCAGGGTCTCATGATGGAGTCAGGAGTTGGTCACCAGAACTCGTAATCTATTTATCATAACTCCATCGTGTTTGGGCCCAAACACGATGGAGTTATGATAAATAGATTTGGGCCCAAACACGATGGAGTTATGATAAATAGATTACGAGTTCTGGTGACCAACTCCTGACTCCATCATGAGACCCTGGACCTCATCTAGATAGATGGTGTTCATCAGGGCAAATCTATTGAGCCCAAACACGATGGAGTTATGATGAGTAGATTAGGAGTTCTGGTGACCAACTCCTGACTCCATCATGAGACCCTGGACCTCATCTAGATCGATGGTGCTCATCAGGGCAAATCTTTTGAGCACAAACACGTTGGAATTATAATGAGTAGATTAGGAGTTCTAGTGACCAACTCCTGACTCCATCATGAGACCCTGGACTTTATCTAGATTGATGATGCTCGTCAGGGCAAATCTATTGAGCCCGAACACGATGAGGTTATGATGAGTAGTTTAGGAGTTCTGGTGACCAACTCCTGACTCCATCATGAGACCCTGGGCCTCATCTAGATCGATGGTGTTCATCAGGGCAAATCTATTGAGCCCAAACACGATGGAGTTATGATGAGTAGATTAGGAGTTCTGGTGACCAGCTCCTGACTCCATCATGAGACCCTGGACCTCATCTAGATTGATGGTGCTCGTCAGGGCAACTCTATTGAACCCAAACACGATGGAGTTATGATGAGTAGATTAGGAGTTCTGGTGACCAGCTCCTGACTCCATCATGAGACCCTGGACCTCATCTAGATTGAAGGTGCTCATCAGGGCAACTCTGTTGAGCCCAAACACGATGGAATTATAATGAGTAGATTAGGAGTTCTAGTGACCAACTCCTGACTCCATCATGAGACCCTGGACCTCATCTAGATCGATGGTGTTCGTCAGGGCAAATCTTTTGAGCCCAAACACGATGGGATTATAATTAGTAGATTAGGAGTTCTGGTGACCAACTCCTGACTCCATCATGAGAACTTGGACTTCATCCGGGTCAAAAATAATAATGCAAACCCTAACGTAATTTTAAGTGAATATGCGTTTTTCAGAAAATCGCAGCCAAATAACACTAGACCTTACTCATAGTGTTGTGTTCCTGCCGGTGAGTAAGGTTGCCAGAGCTCAACGAGGGGCGGGAGGGGGTTAGGGTCGGCAACGCGCATGTAACTCCTCCGCGCGTACATATGCGGGCCGTATGCTTGTTTGCCACCGACTTAGTATTAAAAAAAAAGTAACACTGAAAATCCATCAATAAGCGATACTGTAAAAATGAACTTTTATTAAGATTTTCTAATCGCAGTATATAGCACTTCTCGGAACTCCGTAGTTGATTACGATCGCAACGAATGCCTGACAATCGAGCACAGGTCCGTCCTCTAAGCGCGCTCCGCGCGGACTGAGAGCGGGGCGTCGCTGCTGCGTGATTTATACGTGTTTTAAAAAAATATAAATTTACGGCAATGTAGGTCCCATAGTTACGATTTTTTTTTTATAGGTTAACATAAAGTTACAGTTTGCTATAATATTATTTTTAAAGCAAAATATGTGTACAATTTGCGGAAATAAAATATAATAAAACCCTGTTTTCGCCAAAAAAATTAAGAAAACTCGGAAGGTATTTTATCAGTTTTTTCAAATGGATCTTCGATTGTTAATCATTCCAGCCCCTCGTACGAGATATGTTGAATCAAATTGTAGTCATTCATGTACCAAATGATTCTTGTTTATAGCAAAATTGAGAACCGAAACGCCACATCTCACTGCAAAATTTGGAAAAGACTCCCAAAAAACCTCATTAAAAAAGAGGTTTAAAAGAGAAAATGAAAATTTGAACTATTGGAGCCCCTAGTTTAGGAAACGATTATTTAAGTACGTTATCAGTTTTTGAATAAATACTAATAGTTACGTCGTAATCTTGAATGAAAAAGGAAGCATTTTACAAAATACGCTCGTCTGTAGGAATAAGGACTCTTAACATGCACGCCGCATGCCCCAACTCTAACGTCCACTCAGGACTTACACATAAACATTATGCCTATTAACACTGCTATAATTTGTCCTGTAATTTTATCTTCCAGTAACAAATAACCCGAAAACATGTGATTTCCATGAATATTAACTTCATTAATGAAAATTACATTCATAATGGCTAGAATTTTCTTTATCCCTTAATTATATCAGATATCTGTTAAATCCTTTTAATTAATAAAATGATCGAGTTAGCTGCTCATAATCCTTTTGCTTTTAAAAATATCAAAGGAAATTGAAATTAATATTTACCTATCCAAAAGCCTTCCCCAATTAGTTACATACTCGTACATACCAGTGTTGCCCGAAACGTTAATGCAATGTTTACGGTTCAATTTATAATGGTTATTGGTCAATTGCAATTAACGTTCGGCCAACACTACATACGCTGCATACATCTTCACGTGTAATAGAAATTCTGCTGTATCCCTAAACAATGTACAGTAATATAATAATAACTGGCCCCCTGCAAACAAGTTTCTATGCAGGGAGGGTCAGTTATCTCTGTAGCTTACTGCACCTACACTACATAATACAGTATACGTATTATGCAGCAGAATTATTAATTGAGGAGCGTCCATGAATTACGCGAGATGTTTTTGATTTTTCGATGGTCAAGTGAAGGCGGTCGTAACATACCCTGTCTGAACACATCATAGTGAGCCTATAACACGTGTTATATCTGCATGTCATAAAAAATATTTTATTTAAGTTTGGACTTTAATAGCTGTGAATAGAGTTGAATATTATAACTGCCATATATGGTTGCATATGCGGTAAAGGGCCCTTTACCGCATTCAGCTCGTTTCCTAAACCCATCACTCGTATTTTAATGCCTTCCATTATGTATTAAGTCACATATGCTACTAATATTAGTTTAATAACTATTATCACGATTTTTCATACATCAGCTCATCACGAGTTGCAAAATGCTTTGCAAATTCTCGTAAGCTAAAATAATGTAAACGTTTTTTAAGATTCACTCCATTAAATTTAATCGACTCTCGCATATTCCACTAAAAGCTAAAAAACGACGAACAATTACTTTAAACATTTAATCTTGTCGTGAAACTCATGTTTAATCGACTTAGAAAATATCTACACGAATTTGCACCTTATGTCTTTTTGATAAGGCGTGATATGTGTAGATATTTATGACGGGGACGATACAAAGCCGCCATAGGTATGGAAATGTATGCTAATCATGCGGAGTGGGAGATTTATAATTGTTATCTTTTACAATGGGTTCGTCCTCTGCGATGGCCGACAGTCATGGATTACCTTGCGTAGAGTCCGCATTAGGCCGCCTTTCCACTATGTCGTAACGCATAGTCTTCGTTGTGGTCAGACACCCTGGCCATTGTTATCGTTTGCGCTACGATAACGAAACGCTTTGTGTCTCTCTATCACTCTTCTATATTAGTGCGACAGGGACAGTTGCGTTTCGTTCGCTCCGGAGGGTAAAACGATTGGCATGTTGACTTACGTACCCTGTACATTTAAGTGAAGCTGTTCACATATAGAAAGGTAAACGTCCTGTTGTGGTTTGTATATTTACTGACGACTATCTGTCTTTATGACATAGTGGGATGCGGCCTGAAAAAAGCCTGTGGCGCGCATACGGAAATTTCATATTTATGCAGCGCGAAGCCTCTGCCAGTAACTTCTTCCACGTGGTAGTGGTTTGAAAGTCGTTCGTCCCTGCACAGTAAGTATTCCCGCACTAAAGTTTATTCTAGCACTACGCTGTAAAACATCATTTCACCCACTGTTGGTTATTACGGGGATAGATAGGTACTGATCAGCATTCAGCATGCTATTTTCTATAGAGTTGGGCTCTTTATTTTATCCAGTTATTAATTTCCAATAAATTTAGCAAAGTCATCGGCTCGACTCCAGAGAGCGCGTCACGTCGCGCATTCCACGCTAAACTCAACGCACAGCCGGTGCGTTAGGAGTATTACATGCTCTGTGTAACGGGGAGTGATCTGTGCAGACGGCCGCCATATGAGCCGACGGTCGACCCATTAGGTGGAAAGTGAGTTTGTGTCATTGTTTGCCAGCTGTGAATCCTTTTCAAACTATGAATAGGAATGCTAAAATCAGACAGGTAATATATTGTGTTCTTATGTCGAGTATATGTGAATGGATCAAGCTGTGGTTTTCCCAAGAGATTTCAGTATGGAGTAAACCATTTTATTATTAATATTCCTTTTATTTATCTTTCTTCTCTAGGTTAGCTTGTTTTTTACAATATGAGTTTAAAATTAAAATATAAAAACACAAACAAAATACATATGAACACATAATTATTATTACTAATAGGCCTGTCTTACCTATAAATATGTAATATGCCTCCAAGTCGGATAATAAGCGCTACAAGAACCTACAAAATAAATATAAAGACAAGGTAAAAGTAACCGGAAAAAATTAACTGTCTCCAAGCTATATTTAACCGCACCCTACAATTTTATTGTTAAAATAGAACGAGACCCAGTCATTCGAAACCCAGTAACAGCAGTTACTGGGGGTTGGCTTAACCTATATTTCAATTTTATTTTAAGGGTAATGTCGCAAGGCAGGGGTGGCACAGACATATCTTACGAATGTCCTGTTAGGACCGAATTTAATTTTGCTGTACCTTTTTTTTGTTAGATTTGGATTTGATTTGGCTGGTTTGAAGAGCTCCTCATTCTATGGTTGCATTTTTTACTTGTCATTGTCACTATGTCTGTCACTTTCCCACTTACATACTTGTTAGAACGTAACAGGCATTTAGACAGGGGTTAAAAATGCGACCGTGCTATAGCCGCTGGTCGGAATAAATATGAAATAAGAACCTGGTTGCAACAATTGTGATTATATTGTTTAGAATAGGGAACTCAATCTATGCACAAAATATAATCGAAATCGGAAGAAAAAAAATCGGCCCGTTAAGGATTCGGTGTTTGTTAATCGCCCGTTACATTCGCGTGCGAGTGGCGAGCCCAGCCACGCGCCGGCGTATGAAAATTGTGCGCTCGTGGCTCGTCTCTGTCTGTACAATGTCTGTATGAGTCAATGTGTATGTAAATGCCTTAGTCTCGTAAGGCCCAAGGTCCTACCTATAGGACTCATTACGTTCGATAAATCATGTTCAATTGGAACTGAGTTGCATTTGTTTTCTTTCATTTAATTTTAAACAAAATAAAATCAACTGTATTCCCTGTACTATAGTTTCAAATTTCAGTGGCAAATTTGTATCGCTGGGCCTTAGGAGGTTAGGGTAGTCATTTCCAAATATTTTGTTATAACCATATCAATGTGGTAAAGCGAGGTGCAAAATCGCATGGACACATGAATGAATTTATTCATAAATACGCAACAATAACAAAAAAATGCTATTTTCCACATGCCATTGACAACCATCCACCGCACAATACGCCGGCATTTTGAACACATGATTGCGTTGATATAGTCAATCTGCCCCCGTGGGGTGGGGGCGGGCCTAAATTACATTTAGGGCGAAGTGGAGTATGATTATTCTGTACGAAATATGTATTACTTTATCTGTGACCTTATGGAATGTGCGATGCAGTGTGCAAACATTAGCACGGGGATGCGTTTAGGGAGTCTACTGAAACATATCTGTGCTCGGCTCGGTTTCTTTATACTGTTAGCTGTGATTTTATTCAATGTCAACGACTTCAGTCCGACGAAAGCTGTCGACGACAGACATGCGTTAACAATAATGTCACAGCTGTTTGTTTACATTAAAGCCAGAATTAGACTATCATATATGGGATCCTATTTGAAAGCAATCCTATAATTATGATACGCCTAATTTGTGTTACTACTAGTGATGGGCAGCTTGTAAGTTTCCAAAGTGAAAATACACTTAAATTTCATGTATGTTTCTGTAAGTTTCAAATGGAAAATTTCGCTTATATTTCTTTTATTTTTTCTCGGTTTTCGAGTTTTTAGCGAACAGACATAGACGCAGCAGGGCGATTTGGATATTATAATATTTTTAGATATATATTTAAAGCTCTGCCTCTGCCTGCTTTCCTGTCTCAAAACTGTTTTGTTAATATCGGAATTACAGCATGACTAATAGAATGAAACGCCAAGCGGAGAATATGAGAGAGTAACATGAAATATCATGTAGGTACATAATATGTTTAATATATACATACGAAGCAAAACAAGTAGCAGATGTGAAAAAAAAAGTAGGGCGCAGCGTAACGTGGTCTTGAACTTCCATCCACCGTATAACAACCGGGTACGATTACCCCGAAGCCACGCGGCTACTGTCATCTAACTTCGAATTTTTCGATGACAATCCGTTCTACTGACGTCAGAAGTAGCTAGGTTACATACACGGTAGAAAGCTGCAATTTGGCATGAATACATTAATCATACATGGCGACAGAGCGGTAAAATAAAAAGTACAAAAACAATTTTTTGGGTACCTCCCATACGAAATGTTTTTTTTTGCTTTAACCCAATTTTATGGGTTATATAGCGAACATGATCAGTCCAGCCATTTTTGAGTTATTGCAAAAATCTTCTCTTCTTAGTAAAAAGAAGTACAAAGCGCTGCGAAGGTACTCCCTTAGTCCCTTATGTTTGTAATATACATATACATACTTAATAATAGCCCCCGGGCCGAATGGTAACTACGAAACATTGAGCATGGCCCGACATGCTCTTGACTGATTTTCATTTACTATTTTATGTCGACGACTTGAGTCCGACAGAAGCTGTCGAAGACAGACATGCGTCAACAATAATGTCACAGCTGTTTGTTTATTTTTATACCAGTTTCTTTAAGGTGTTTTTTCAACGATTAGACATGTTTAGAAGATGTAGGTCATAATGCACACGTGTTTTGTTTTATAAACAACAAATATCTGGGAGAGCATTGCTCGGAAAACATGTAGAAACTCAAAAATGCGCGTTTTCCTAGAGATAAAACCTAGCTAGATCGATTTATCGCCCCCGAAAACCCCCATATAGCAAATTTCATCGAAATCGTTAGAACCGTTTCCGAGATCTCCGAAATAAATAAATAAGTAAGAATTGCTCGTTTAAAGGTATAATTCACGATGTTTCTGTGGACAATAATTTTCTGATTGAACCAGTCTATTAAGTCAATGCTTTTATGCACACTAGAAAGGTCATGGTCCGGGCCGAGACTTCCGACGGATGATCGGTGATCATTATTTCCATGGAACCCAAACCGTTCTAGCATGAGTCGTCCTAATGCGGTTTTTTACATTGGAGCGGGACATCGCTATATACTGTCTCTGTCTCACTCACACACCTCGCTATGCGGATCAATGTGATAACCGCGTTATATTTGTACGGTGCAATTTATATTTAATTCAATTTAACCCCATGGGCACAGGTTGCGTGTAAAATGGACAAGGCTCCGGGGGGTGAATGTAAACAGGGTTTAAATATGAAAGCAGTTTAGGCGCAGATTATATTGTATCATAGATACACCACTCTGAGTGAAAAAAATCTGGCATTGTACATTTTTAGTTACGTAATAAATATCTACTGTTTGAGGATAACAATAATATTGGCAAACTTAGTATTTTGCAAGCGCTATGTTTACATTGCTCACGGAATAACTGACGCACTGCAAGCACGCGAAGCCCGGGGACACCGAACATATGCCCAAATATAAATATCCCTTAAATGACCGTAGTTGTAATATCCATTGTTGTCTTAGTTAGTATTGTATATGCAAGCAAAAATCACAAATGGAGAGACATAACCATGCTGTTATCGTGCACCAAAAGCGCGCTTGCAGCTTTGTAAATGCTTAACCATAATTCAATAATCAACTGAACCCGGGTATATCCTTAAACTACGTCCAAAAGAGAGGTATGGGCTATGAATGTCATCTCGCTTTGTGTGATAGGGCACAGCACAGCAAATGTCATTCCAGATCTAAAGCAGAGCTCAACTGGAGAAGTACCTTACAGAAAACTGCAGCCAAATAAAACTACACCACTCATAGTGTTGTGTTCCTGCCAGTGCATGAGTAAAGTTGCCAGAGCTCAACGAGGGTGCGGAGTATTCGGGTCCGCAACGCGCGTGTAACATCTCTATAGTTGCCGGCGTCTATAGGCTACGGTAATTGCTTACCATAAGGCGGGCCGTATGATTGTTTGCCACCAACGTGATATAAATAAAACTGAATACACTAGAGTCGAGGTCGACTCTGCAACATTATTTCACAAAATTGTTTTTTATACAGTAACATTTCTGCATTACGTAATCTGTGGTTTAGGTGCTGCGTGATTACGCGACCATATTACCTACTGTCTGTTATTAAGTATTTTTTGCCTAATAGACCCGCAAGACCGCGGGTGATGGAATGAACAAATTTGAATTGTTAATTTTATGACTTTAGACGAAGTTTTTTATTGTACAGACACACCTTAAAATCAATTCTTAGGTCATAGATTCATAATAAATTATAATGTAATGCTTGTATTTTTAATTACAATAACAATACACATAATAATACATTAACAGTTTCATCTATAAAGACGCTTGCTGCATTTCCCCGTTGGATTGCCAGAATTAGCCGCTGAGCGAAATATTCCCCCGCCCGCTCGAAGGTCGCCAGACACCCAGACAAGTTTATGAGAAATTTCTTTCACAACTTGTTTGGTGTCTGATGACCACGGCCCAAAGGTTTCGACTGCAAGTGCTGAAAATATGTAAATGTATTTTAAAAATGCATATTTGCGGCACTTGTTAAGTTGGGCGTCTTCTGCAGCCGTCCCCGGTTTTCGGGTCCAGCGCTGGACGTGGGTATCGTGGGATGGAGCCAAAGTATCCACGCAGCGAAAGTATCATCTAATGCCTATGAACTTCTTATGAATATTGCTTACGGCCAAACGGCGGGTAGTGTCCCGGGATCAAATCCTGGTAAGGGCGTTTATTTGTGAGTACGATCGATCACGTCTGAAAATATCGATACGGACAAAGTGCCACAAATATGTATACACTACCTTAATTTATGGGCAGTAAAATGTATACACATATTTTTGGCACTATTTTCGTATCGATATTTTCAGACTTGACTGTACATGTACAATTGTACATCACAGATATTTGTTCCAATTGTTACTGAGTTATGCATATTATGTTATATGAGTATTTATCTTTGTCTATCTATTATATTCGTTGACTGGTACTCGCAACACAAGCCTTATTGAGCTTACTATAGGGTTAGATCTATTTCCGTTGATTATTCCATACAATTTATTTATTTATAAAAAAATTGTACGATACATAATATGAACTACGAAGTATGGATGAAGCCTTCCTTTCCCCTCTCCTAGAAATTTACTGGAAGAGATTGTTTCACTGATAAGACCGCCCCTTGTTTACCTACTTATTATATTTCCTTGTTTGTTGTTCGAAACTCGGAGCAGGTATTTTATTCCTGTCAAAAAACTCGAAAGACTTCATTTAAAAATGTTGCTTTACGATTTTCAACTATCTTTATAGCGTGGAAGGTCGTAATTCGTTTGTTTTTACTAAACAGAATTGGATTTTAAAGATTTGCCTTGTCATGAAAAGTTCAAGGCGATGTTATTAGCGTTTTGCACCCTCTAAGTGTGAGTGGGACATCGCTGTGTACGTGCATGGCGCTGTTTCGCTCACACAGCGGACCTGCATGTGGATCCGAGTGATCAAACACATTTGAAGGAAAACTGTCGTCTTATTACAAGTGAATAAGGTATAAAATAAGCACATAAATTGGCTCTAACAAATGCCGTCATTGTGAGGTTTGGCTCTGTACTTTTATTAGCTTCATTAACTGTTGATTTAATTTATTTTGTAACTTGAAATTCAATTAAGTGCATTCAAAAAAATATAATGGCAAATGCATTATACCCGTAACAATGGGAATTTACTAAGCGTGGGAAATTATTCAATATCAGTAACGAAGTCTGATTTAGTTTACTAGATTTAAATTCAATAACATAAAGTGGAATTCGATTGTTTCGCGTTACTATAAAATTAATCTAAACTAAAATAAGAGCCCTCGCGGCATCGTGCCAAATGTATCAATAAATTGCTCTGATAATTAGACTAACGGCCCGATTCGAAGCATGAGATATGATAAGGATAAGTTTTGTTTTAGATAAGTTCTCATTTAGATATAGTTTGTTTGTCATATAATTGACAGAAGCAGCTCGATTCGGGCAACCAAAATATCACAGCGGAATCGAAATAAACGTCTATTTTGACATGTCGCATGGTTATCGATCTTTTATAGTTATTTGTACAACAAGAGAGCAAACTTTGATATATCTTCGAGTGCTTGTTTTGAGTCCCGTGCAAGCGAAAGATTCTATAATAGATTCACGAGCGTAGCGAGGGACAAAGACAATAGAATCCAAATACTTCGAACTTGTATCAGGCCTCGCATGTTGACATAATTACATTCGAATAAAAAAGTCACTTGAATGTTATTTTGTCTCACTCAGCGAGCATAATGCGATTTTGCTCACTGTTTTTAAGCAGCAAATTATTCGAGATGCTGACGTGAAAAAGATCTTTCCAAGATCTTAACCGCGTCTTAATCATTCTTTTACGCCGTTACGACCCGATTCGAACTTTAAGATACGTCAAATATTTGTTCTTAAATACGATATGGATCGGATATCAGTGTCAAAGGTGACGTTTTTGTTTAAAGAAATGTCACTTTTTACTGACATATCCGATCCATATCGTATCTAGGCCTAATATTTGACGAATCGGACTGTAATATTAGTATTTATATTTTAAAGTACCTATAGTACAATTTAAAAGTAGGTACATGTAATTAATTTTGTTAAATATTTTTTAAATACAGTTGCTCAAAAAGTACTTGACGTAGGTGTAGCGCGCGGAAAGTTGTTTTTTTCGAAATAGTGCTTTTCACTTTTCCATTTTTTTTTCAATTTATACTTGTTCCATTTTTCTACTTATTGATGAGTGTTAATGTTAGTTTCCTTTAAAAGTCGTTATGAACATAAAAACCTACTGTTAATGTACGAATAATAAAAATATACATATTTCATATTTTGTTAATTACTTCTTCATCATTATAACACGTTTATTTTTTAATATTGAATATTGAAAAACCGTTCTTAATAAGTTGTCTGAATGGAACGGAATAGCTTCCGAAATGCCTCTCAAAGCAGAGGCGTTTTTTTTTACTGCAAGCATATTTCAAGTTTCGAAAGGCAACATTCGTTATTGTTTTTATACAATTTAAATATACGATACACAAATAACTTAGGTAATAATAGTACAATGTTTTATACAATTGTATTTACAATTGTTTCTGTCTTATAAACATGCATAAAATAAATTACTTGTTGTTTTTCTTATGTTTTCGCAACTGTATTGAAAAACGTCGTTCGATACACGTGCGGATATATCGGTCGGTGTCGGTACTTATGAAGTAATGATATACCTTCCGCACTAGCATCGAAATGTACTATTCTGTTTCTTTACAGGTACGTATCAAAAATATCAGCCAACTGGTGAAGAAAAAAGTTTCTCTCGGCTTGTGAGAGACCGAGTGTTGTACGTCTGGCGCGATGTAGAATCAAAGCAATTTTACAGATAATGTGTAATGTTCAGTTTAAATTAATGAGAAAAGGAAGAAAGAAAATACAGTGACGAAATTATTTCAGAAGTTTCAGAACCTTTACCTACGTACGTTTGCCGCGTATTTTTTATAGTTTTAAGTTATGTACTATTTACATAAGTATATACCTCATCCCGTACATACACGTAAAAAACTTCCTTGACCCAGTGACCCAAAGAAGTTAGCCTTTAACACATTAAATTCTTAAAAGGATATTTTATCGTCGAAGTCTGTTGCTTTTTTTTTCATTTCAATTTGCTTTGATAATTAATACTTAATTAAAATAATTTCTAGACTTGAGTTAATTTGAGAAAACTTAATTATAGAATATTCAGGATTCTTTCAAAGGATTTTTCATTACTTCGAATATTGATAAGTTGAAAAGAAAGTTAGTTTGGCATTTCAATATTACTAGGGATATGATATAGATAATATTTTATACTAGGAAGCGCTGGTGGCCTAGCGGTAAGAGCGTGCGACTTTCAAACGGGAGGTCGCGGGTTTAAACCCCGGCTCATACCAATGAGTGTTTTGGAACTCATATACGAAATATCATTTGATATTTGCCAATCGCTTTTTGGTGAAGAAAAACATCGTGAGGAAACCGGACTAATTCCAATTAGGTCTAGTTTACCCAGTGGTTCGAAGGTCAGACGGCATTCGCTTTCGTAAAAACTAGTGCCTACGCCAATTCTTGAGATTAGTTGTGCAAGTCGTGGCAAAATCGCTTGGATAACGCGAGGAAGAAGATAATGACTAGGCACAAGGTTGAAGTTTCTGTGTCGTTGCTTGTTTCCTAGACTATATTTTCAACGAAGTATATTTTAATAGCGTAGTGTAAATACCCTGAAACTGGTGGCAGCTTATTACGGCAGGTATAATTCCTTTTACTAGCAATTAAGTGTCCTATAACAATTAAGTGGGATAGGCATAACTGTATATAATTAAAATGTAAGGTAAGGGACTTATCGATTGAATACTATCCTGACATGGTCTTTTGAGCGTCGACGTCTAGTAAGCGCTATGGAAAATGGCGTCGCTGCGCAGTTGCGCCAACGTTACGTCGAGCAACAGCCATAAGAGTTAACTAGATACTGACGCTCGGGAGACGCTAGTGTGGGGTGGCTCTATTTGATGTTGAAGAATTACGAATGTGGAAGTACTTAAAAGAATTAAGAAAAAGTTGGAGGTTTTGGTTACGGTGAAAAAAAAGGAAAATATCTTATTTTGGACATATATACAGAAATGACAAATATAATATACTACAACTAATATTGGTAGGAAAAATTGATGGCAAGAGGAGAAGGGGAAGAAGGAGATTCATCTGGCTTGAAAACATTAAGAAATGGACGAACGTGAATAACGCAGCCATACTGGCAAGAATGGCCAAGAGCAGAAGATGGCAAAGGTGGTCGCCGACGTCCGTTAGGGCATGGCAAATAAAGAAGAAGAAGCTGTGATGATGTCTCAACAAAGTAAATTTGTGTTTTACATTTTTTAAGCTTATAAATCTTATCGCGCGATCTACAGCTTACAGAGCCAATAGTTAATGTAATATTAAAGGTTTTTCCAGCACGTTTCAAATAAAAATAATAATGAATCCGAACTATAACTAATTATTCCAACATTCCGCGTCTACCGTTTTGTCAAGGCTCCCCAGTCATGTCACGATTATCTGTTAATGGCAGACAGTCATCCCTCGTCCTTGCATACCGACGATGAGTACAAAACACGCGATCAAGGCAGGGGTAATGTGACGATTAAAATTTCAAGCACCGCGTGAATGGCATATACCTACCACCGGAATAGCGAGGCGTTCCCTCAGATTGACTCCTAACTTGAATGTGTTCTATCGCTTACGCGTGTTTATACCCGTACGCTCGGAACAAAAACAGCACGAACCTTACTAAAACTAGATAACTACCTGTAACTAAATGCTCGGATACCGACGCGGCGCGTGCTGGTCACATGCGTTTATAAAACGGCCCCCAGGAAGCTAGGGGAGATAGAGCTGTCATGTGATCGTCGCCATTATTCGTTAGTTTGCTATCTGACAGACTGTTAGTAAAATGTAGGGTACATGCGCCCTTATAAAAGAGCATGCGTCCATGGAATGCAATGAAGAGGAGAATATCTTTATTGAGTCAAGTCGAGAAACCTCGACCAGAAGAGTTCAGAAGCGTCCTCGAGAACTTAGTGGACTGTCCACACTTAAAGTGTGTCACGGTCTGTGTTTTTGTGTACAGTAGTAGCACAACGCATTAAGCTATACTCTATATCGTCAGGTATTTAAATAGAATTAAACAAACAATATGTACATTTTCGGATAGTTATAACATTTACTGGTTAACCAGCCAAATACGCAACCGCCTGATGGATCTGTCACTGAACGACCTGACTTTAACCTACATTAGGTATTTGATCATGTAATATTTTCATCTACCCTCAACTGGCTTAAGGAGTCATTTAATATTTAAATAGCTAAAGATACCGAGTTTTTTTTTATAGGCCTAGATTTTTTTTTGCTTTATCTTTATCTCTCGTCTGAAAAATATCTTTGAAGTGGATAAAAAATGTGTAGAGAGAACAAGAAAAAATAATCAAATATTGGTAGTCAATATACGAGTATCATTTAATATATTAAACATAAAACTGCACTCAGTTTTAGCTCAAACCTCGCTCTGCTCGGTGGATGTCAGCATTCTAAATTACTATTAGTTAATATCTCGTACATCGCCATTCTTCCTAATTAGTCTTGAATGGTATTGCTACGCTCCGTTCCGCGCCGTCTGCGCATGGCAGCGTTCCAGAAGAATTAAAGGATTTACGTACCTACTTCCCGTGTTCTAAATAATTTCTTTAGCCGTTCATTGACGACCCGACACGGGATAAGGAATCAAGCATCAATAGTAGCGGATGAAACAACACGTCAAAAGTATCTGCCATCCTCTAATACTATTCAAATAGAGATAAATCTATGCAATTCGTGTTCTAAAGTTATTGCTAACATCTACTTCATCAAAATATAGTGAAATGTCACTTTTTGTCAAACTATTTAGAAATGGCAGGTACTTTTGAGGCCTATTCTGATCCACTACTTAGGATCCTGACTAGGAGTCAGCGTCAAATACTTTGCAGCAACGAAAGTAGCCAAATAGTTCGGTATACCATATATTTAGTAACATTTGGAACTTAAAAAGGTTATAAACAAATGTGCATCGCCCACGGTTACGCTTAGACCTTGCTTCGCTTGGAGGATGACAGTTATCTATGCCTGAACCTTGTATTATACACTAGTTACACTACGATATACTCAATGGTTTATTTCACATAACGCCGTTTTAACGTTTTTCCTAATTAGTTAGCCTTGAATAGTAGTAATACGCTTTTAAGCGCGTCTTCTAACGCTAAGTACAATCGGGGACATTCGCGATGAACCAGTTCAGAACTTTTTTGCCTCGATCCTTGCGAGCGAGCTAAACTCCGCCTTCCATAGAGATAACCAATTACGATGCATTTAGAATTCTTTATCTTAATAATGAAAAGGGTAAAATCAGGTAATGAGACAAACAATAGGTAGTAAGGACAGTTTATTAGATTTTGTTTAGGCTAAGCTCTGCCTATAATATAGATAACCAATTAGGATGCATTTAGGATTCCTTATCTTAGTTTGCAAATGCCAGCCAATACAAAGACAATGGACGACAATAAACTTTACCTGAGCTAACCTTTTTTTTTCGACACCCACTTTTTTAAGTGCCATACTACTTATTGGTTATCACTTTTGTGTTATCTTCTCACCGCCTGCAAGACGTTTAAAAGATTTTTGCGGCTTAAAAAAATGCCATAGAGCGAAGTAGGGATCAAATAGACTTAAATATAAAACGCCAACTTTTTGAGCTTATAAACATAAAAGTGCACCCGTGGTTAAAAATATAGCCTAGCCTAGCCCTAGCTCGATGGATGAAAGCAATCTATTGCCAGAAGTTTATTATGAATAACTTAACCCTCCTCTCTTCAAACCAACCTTGATTTTTTTCTAATTATTCTTGAATGGTAGTAAAACTCTGAGTCGCGCGGCTTGCCAATGGCTGCGTGCCAGAAGAATAAGTAACGATTTACGAATAATATAAAACTGAGGTTCCTGATCATGAATTCAATATTTTTTTAACTTAGAACACACGGCTTATTACGTAGAATAGAATAGATTTTATTTGTATTAATTGTACATCGTTATATTGCACAGATGCAACGAGGGACAAGAATGAATTCAATATTTTTTTAACTTAAAACACATGGCTTATTACGTAGAATAGAATAGATTTTATTTGTATTAATTGTACATCGTTATATTACATAAATATTTACAAATATGTGAGCAAAACAATAAATAAATACAAACCAACGTAAATGACATACCATACGCTAATGGGTCAGAGTGTATTTTATGACAGCATCTGACACTTGACTATCACAACCAATTTATTTATTTTTTGTTACTCGTACAATATTTAACCGATGTACTTTTTTTTTTATTCCCTAATTTAACTTCCTGCCGCCTTCCTCCCATTAGGGGGCGTCCACAAATTACGTAACGCAAAATTCCAAAATTTTTGACCCCCCCCACCCCTCATGTAACAGGACCGTCACGCTTATCTGGGACCCCCCCCCCCCTCCTTCAATTCCGTTACGTAACAAGTGCTTTGTAAAAATCTTTAGGTTAATATTCAGAAAAGAAAGACAGGTGGTAGTATATATACTTTTTAATCAAAAATCTGTCTGTTTTAATAAATCATTAAACTGTGGTTTCAAGGAATCAAGAAATTTAATCATCTATGAACGGGTTTTGGTTCCATTTCTTAATACATTCTATTAAAGGTAAATCAGAATCGCTCTCACAATCGGTATCGGCTTCGGCGGCGATCCCATCTTCTGTGGCTAATATTTTATAATAATACATAAAAAAAAACAAAAAAAAATGTTTTAATGTATTATTATAAAATCGTGCGTGACGTGCGTGACGTAACGCAAACCTTGACCCCCCCCTCCCCAACGTAACAGGACCGTAACGCTTGGCCTGACCCCCTCCCTCCCTCCAATTTGCGTTACGTAATTTGTGGACGCCCCCTTATTAGAAAATTGAATTTAGACTACATTTAAAAGAATAGTGTACTCTTTTCTTAAACCGGGTGACGTTTTAAATGCTTGATAATAGTTCAGCAAATTTACGATACTGACTGAGTACTGACTGTATGCTAAATAAGATATTATGCGTTAACATCACAAAACTTCCCGCCATTTCATCACGCCTAATTATTAATCACGCCTGCCAAAACATTAACTTCTGCTAAGTAATAAAGTATCCTATCTATTTGAAAGGACGTTTATTTAGTGAGACAATAGGCGATATGATGAGAATGTTCAATTAAATAAAACAAAACCCGCCTACGGAGGTATTGTGGCGTGGCGTGGCGGCAGAGATCTCTATGTTTCACTAGATACAGCATAACATTTTCAACACAATACATTTTTTTATTAAATAAAAAAAAACGTATTACTTGTTAATTTATATAAAACATATCTAAGAACAATCGCAAGAAAACCAGCTTTCAAATAAATAAAAAACACATTCGTTTAGATTTTGGGTTCACAGACAGACAATACACATAGCGATCAAACTTAAAACACCCCTCTTTTGCGTCGGGGGCACAATAAAAGAGGAGCAGAAGCATATGTAGATAAGTCATACGTACGAAAACTTATATGAAAATTCTGTTGAAAGCGTCCTGCTTAAAAACCAATTTGATGGATGTGTGGGGACATATATACATACTTAAACATATACATCGACCGACGTCGTGTCCGTTATAGAAACAGTGAAATTGTTCTGATAAGAACAGTTTATAGATCGATCGATTGACACTCTGCGGTTAAGCAGAGAAACGGTGACGTTTGCTCTAACAAGAGCAGTTTTATGTTGCCCTGACAAGGGCAGTTTATGCATATGCGGAGCCTGCAGCGTCCTCTTCGTGTCTTCTACCAGCGAGTGTCAAGCGGCGGAGCGGGACACGGCGCACCGACGACACGATGTGCACCCTACGGAGGCCGGCCGAGAAAAGGACGGGAACGTTGGCTCGCTTTATTTCGAGTCGAGTAATCTGTCGATACCCCCCGTCAGGGGGGTATGAGGGGCCGCTACCGCACAGTGGCTGCGGCGGCTGTCGCGGGTCGCTTCCCCACCGACTGGTGGGGTGGTCGAATGGCCGTCATTTTGGGGACGGTGTGGGTAGCTGGTGTGGGCCAGCTCTTCGCTACCGATCGTTATCCAACCCCACGGCCCCTAACCTGGTGATACCGTTTGAGCGGGGCCAGGTTATGGAGCCGCGGAGAAGGCGACCGGCAGCTTAGCTGGCGTGTGTGGCGTGTTGTATCCGATTGTGGTGTGGTGTGGTGTGCAGTGCTGGTCAGCTACTGCTGGTGTAGAAGGGCTCGGGGCAAGTCCCGAGCCCACCTCTCCGGAGGTCTGGTGTTGTGGTGTGGCGCGATGTCCCGAAGATGGTCCAGGCCGGCGTTGTCCGCGCGGTCAAACATGACCCGCGCGAGATGCTCGACGAACTCCTCCAGGCCGCGCCACTTCAGTGTCTCGGTGAGGGCTGCGTTGCTGACGTACCGCGGGCACTTGAGGATGGTCCTTAGTGTGAGGGTCTCCTGGCGCCTCATCTTCTCCTTGTTTGACCTGGAACAGAAAGAGTACCAGGCAGGTGAAGCATAGGTAAGTCTTGATCGTACGTAAGCTTTGTACAGACCAAGCTTGGTCCGTACAGGGAGCTTACTGCAGAAGACCGGACGCAGACACATGCGAGCGACTTTCGCTCTTCGAACTGAGTCTGCGGCGTGCCGGTTCATGTTGAGCCTCCTGTCTATGGTCACCCCCAGGTATTTCACTGCGGGCGACCATGTGAGCGGCTGACCTAAAAGGGAAGGAGGATTGGGTAGGGCGGTGGCTTGCCCTGTGATGAGCGCTTGCGTTTTGCCCACATTGACTGATAGCCTCCATTTGGAGAGCCAGTCAGGAAGGGCGTCAAGCGTCGGCTGTATCTTGGATACAGCGTGCGGCATCTTAAAAGATGTCGCAAAGTAGGCGGCGTCGTCTGCGAAGAGGGCTAGCTGCGCTTGCCCAACGACAGGAATGTCGTCGGTATAGCACGCATAGCATGCGGGCGACAGGCAGCTCCCCTGCGGGACGCCAGCCTGGATGCGGCGTTCCTGTGACACCGCGCTTTCCACTTGTACGTGGAAGCGGCGGTCTGCCAGGAAGGATGCGATGACTCTCACGATGCGGCGGGGTGTTGTGGACAGAGAAAGTTTGTATATTAGACCATCGTGCCAGACTCGGTCAAAAGCTTTCTCCATGTCTAGGAGAACCGCGACTGTGTACTCCTTCTTGTTGAGCGCCGCGCCCATGTGGTGTAGGACGCGGGTGAGCTGCAGCGTCGTGGAGTGTTGAGACCTGAAACCAAATTGCTCCGGCCTGGGAGTGATGTGTGGTGAGAGGTGCCGGAGCAGCATCCTCTCAAACACCTTAGAGAGGTTGCATAGCAACGTGATTGGCCGGTAGTTCTTCGGGTCTTTTCTGTCCTTCCCTGGCTTGGGAAGGACGATGACCCGCCCGGTCTTCCAGATGTCGGGGAAGTGCCCCGACCGCAGGATCCCGTTGAACAGGCGCGCCACCGCCGCTAAGGTGTTTAGCGGCAGGTGGCGGAGCGCCATGTTTGGGATCTCGTCGGGGCCCGGCGCCTTCCTCGGGTTGCAGTGGCGTTTGATGGACGCCTGGACCTGTGAAGGAGAGAAGTACAGTGGATCATCGTGTGTCTGTACAGGCACGCTGAGATAATCTCGAACGTGCTGAACGATGTCCGCTGTGTGTTGCGGGTCGGTGTCGGGATTGGGCCTGAATTGTTGCTCAAGGCTGCGAGCGAGTATTTCCGCTCTGTCCTTGGCAGTGTACTTCAGGTACCCGTCCGTGTCGTCCAGTAGGGGCCGAATTGGTTCGGGCGCCGTGCTGAGTTGTCTGCATAACCTGTGGATGGACGGAACGTGATCAGTTATGCTGTCTATGTGTGCTTCCCAGCTTGCAGCTCTGTGCTCGCTGAGTTTGTCCCTTAACAGTCGCTCTAGACGATTGAGCTCAGCCTTGACCGACTGAGCCCTAGTCCTTTGCCACTGTTTCCTGTACCAGCGCTTTTTCTCCAAAAGCGCTTGGAGCGGCCTTGGGAGAGGGGTGCGCCGGTCCGTCTGCGGGATCGTGCGGCCGGCCACTGTGAGGGCCGCCTTGATGTCCTCCGTGATTGTTGCTGCTGCTGCGTTGACCTCTTCTGCGGTCGAGATGGGACCTGTACGGGGAGTGTTTACCATGGCTTCTGAGAAAGCCGTCCAGTCGTAGCGGCGTCCAGGTCCTTTGGTGAGTCTCGTCGTCGGCTGGTCTGCGATGGTCAGGAGTACCGGCCTGTGGTCGGATGAGAGATCGTTAAATACCTCGTGCCGCATAAGGGCATTGACTCCGCGTGAGATCGCGAAGTCGATGGTGGTACCTCTGTGGTACACATCGGAGTCGTGGTAGTGGGTGGGCTCGTACGGCCCGGCCGCTACGAGATCCAGGTCCTCCACGATCCGGTAGATGATGTCCCCCGGAGGGGAGTGCGCGGAGGAGTTCCAAGCGGGGTGCTCGGCGTTGAAGTCCCCGGCCAGGATGGTCGGCACGGGGGAGTCCACCAGGAGCTGCTGTAGGTCGGCTTGCATCTCTGCTATCCGGCAGTATCCGCAAGGCCTGTAGATAGCAAACAAGCGCAGATTATGTCTTTGCAGTTTGATATCTACCCCTAGAGCAGAGAATGATGTTGGCTGCGGCATGTCCACCAGTTGGTGGATGATAGTCCTCTTTATGAGGACTGCGAGGCCTCGGTAAGGGGCTCCGTCGTCGGGCCTCCTTTGGTCGAAGCGGTACACGATGTAGCCGCTGGCTGTGAGCGTCATTGATGGTTTCAGCTTTGTCTCGCTGATCAGCATGACGTCGATGTCTTGGCTGTGGAGGAAAGTGCGGAGATCATTAATTTTACCATTTAATGTCTGCGCGTTCCAAGATACAACTCTTAAATCTTTCTCTTTAAGGCCGTATAAAAGAGCAGCTGGTGAATAACTTGCGTTATTACTGAGAGAGGAGGGCTAAGTCTGGGTTTTAGCCAGTCTTAGTCAGAGACTTAATGACTACTACCAACTCGTCTAGCGTTGCCTTCAAGGACTCAGTCACCGCGGCTTGCACCGTGGCGACTACGCTCTTGTGCAACGCTTCGGTGTCGAGCACGGGGGGCGCTGCGGGTGGCGTCGCTCTGGGCTCTGCTTGTGGCTTCCTCTGCTGTTGTTGTCGTCGCTGCTGCTGACCCGTCGTCCGGTCCTTCGGCTGGTTGGCTGGTGCCATCAGAGAACCTGTGGAAGATTCTACTACCATGACTGGAGTGTCCGAGGCCCTCGTGTCTGGGCCTCGTTGCGGCTGTCGGCGGGTGGGCGGGCGGCGGGTGTGAGAGCGAGTACCCGCACGCCAATTCCTCAGCTCTTCGAGGTAGGCTGGGCACTGCCTGTGGTTGGCAGGGTGGTCCCCGAAGCAGTTGCAGCACGTGGCTGGCTCCTCCTTCGGTCTCGTGCACTCGTTTGAGTGGTGGTCCAGTGAGCACTTGACGCACCGGACCGCCCTGTGGCACCCGTGGGAAGAATGCCTAAACCCCTGGCACCGGTGACATTGCGGTGGCCCGGGCTTACCTCTCCAAGGTTCGACACGAACCTTGGTGGTGATGCCGGCTAGGTCCGTGAGGTCCAGGAAGCCTGGATTCTCGCGTTCCGTCCCGACGAGCTCGACGAAGAACACGCTGCTTCCTCGTCCTCTGCCTGGGGATATAAGTTTAGAATGCGATACGTTATACCCCTTTTCGGCGCAAGCGTCCTTGACGTCTTGCACCGTCGTTGTCGGTGGAAGGCCGCGGATTGCGGCCTTCATTGGCATGGCGGACCTCTCCGCGTGCTCGACGAACTCGAGCTTGTGGTGAAGGTCCCGCTGCTCCACGAGGTACTTCTTGACCCCTATGTATTCTACCCCGGACCTAGGGTAGAAACGGAGGCCTTTTGGGCCTGCGGTCTCGGTTGTGGCCGAGAACCCAAGCCGCTTGTTGATTGCCTGTACGTGACGGCGCCAGTCCGGGAAGTCCTCGACCAGGATCTGGGGTGGCTTGTACTTGGCCGGCTGGCCAGGCCTCTTCTTGTTGCTGGCTGTGGTACCTGCGGATGAAGAGGGGGCGGTATTAGCCTTTTTAGGCTTTGGCGGCGGCGATTTGGCCGCGGCGGCGTACGTGTCAGTGCTAGCTGCCGGCGTAGGCAGCAGCACTTTACGTTTTGCTCGCTTTATTTTATAGGCGCGCGCGAATGCCGCGGCCACGCGCCGCAACCTCGCGCCCGCGCACCTCACCCCGCGCGTCCCGCGCGGCTACTATTATTTATCACGCTCTTTCCTGTATATAGATCTCTTTCTTACATTTCTCTAATTTTGTATAAATTACGCGCATTTTTGTAAATAAATTCATTCAATCTTGTACATAGCTAAAAACGTCTTTCACTCCAAGAACCTTCTGATACCTGCCTACATGGTACCTACATCACCATAGTGGTGACCACCGACTGAGCAGAAGAAATCAAGCAAGAAGCGTTCCAGATCAAAACTACGCTCGAGGACCTCGCGCTGCTCGCCGACAAAATGATGGAGCACACGCCATCATCATCGAACCAAATCGCCGCAGTCGCTCCTCCCGCCGTCATACCACCTTCGTTACCACCGCCACTACCTCAACCAACTGCGTCAGCTCTCGACACGCAATACCTCATCGGCGAAATAAGAAGACTCTCACTCGAAGTCGCCGAGCTTCGCTCGAGACCGCGTGAAAACTACAATCAACGCTACAGCCGCTCAAGCAGACGATTTCCATCACGTACCCGTAACAACTCTCAATCGCAAGATCGAAGACCGCGTAGCCCAAGAAACTCACCACTGCCGTACTGCCATTACCATCGACGTTTCGGCATGGACGCACAGAAATGCGCACAACCGTGCAGCTTCAAGCCGATCCCGCCATCATCACCAGCGTCGGAAAACTAAATGTAACGCTGGCTGCGGCGGAAACCGGCGTTACCACCAAATCCCACCGCCTCTTCGTACGAGACCGAACCAGCAAACTCGTCTTCTTGGTAGACACCGGCGCGAACATCTCCGTTCTACCAAGGACACCCGGCACGAAGGCGCAACCACTTCCATTTCAACTCTACGCCGCTAATAACACCGTCATTCCTACCTATGGCGAGAAGACGCTAGAACTCGATCTCAACCTACGCCGACCATTCCGGTGGAAATTCATCATCGCTGCAGTTTCGAAACCCATCATCGGCGCAGATCTCCTGGACTACCACCACATCGTCGTGGACATCACCAAGAGAAGATTGATCGACGGCAAGACCCTACTGTACACTAACGCACAGCCCTGTACTGACGCTAACATACCTACCGTGCGCAGTATAGACGTGCAACAATCGTACCACAACATTCTTGCCGACTACCCTGGTACCACTCGCCTAACATCCATGAAACTCAGCCCGAAACACAACGTCGAACACTTCATTGAAACAGCTGGACCACCACTTCACTGCAGACCACGTCCAATCGCACCGCACCGCTACGAACTCGTGAAGAAGGAATTTGCCAACATGATGGAGCAGGGCCTATGCAGACCAAGCAAAAGCCCTTGGGCATCACCTCTTCACGTGGTACCTAAGAAGAACGGCGAATTACGTGTGTGTGGAGATTACCGACGGCTTAACGCAATCACTAAGCCCGACCGCTACCCAATCCCACGCATACGTGATTTTACCTACCAACTCGCCGGCAAACAAATATTCTCAACATTGGACCTCAACCGCGCATACCAGCAACTACCAATAGCAGAGCAAGATGTCGAGAAGAGCGCCATCATAACACCATTCGGCCTATTCGAATTTCCGAGAATGTGCCCCGGACTCAAAAACTGCGGACAGACGTTTCAACGCTTTATTCACGAAGTACTACGCGACCTTGACTTCGTGTTCCCATTCGTCGACGACCTACTTGTTGCATCGGCCGACGAAAAAACACACGAGCAACACCTACGCGCCGTACTACGCCGACTCGAAGACTACGGCATAACAATCAACCCGTCGAAATGCGTATTCGGTCAGCCATCGGTCAAATTCTTGGGCTACGAAGTCAGCAAAGATGGCATACGACCGCCTACCGAAAAAGTGCAAACAATCATCGACTACCCTAAGCCGAAAAACATCGACGAACTTCGAAGATTTCTCGGCATGTTGAATTTTTACCGCGAAAACATCAAAAACGCCGCACAGATTCAAGCACCGCTCTGCAAATACCTACACAATGCGAAGAAGCGCGACAAGACAGAAATCAGCTGGGACAACGAAGCCGACGAAGCATTCAACGCGTGCAAAGTGAGCATACAAAACGCCGCCTTGCTCGCGCACCCCTCCCACCACGCACCGCTAGCAATCTTCTGTGACGCAAGCGACAAAGCCGCGGGAGCTTCGTTAAACCAATTCGTCAACGACGCTTGGCAACCACTTGGCTATTTTTCCAAGAAATTCTCCGACGCCCAGACTAGATACAGCACTTTCGACCGTGAGCTACTCGCTATCTACCTAAGTACGAAGCACTTCAGAAAAATGTTCGAAGGAAGAGAATTGATCATATTCACCGACCACAAACCGCTTACATACGCATTTACGAAAACAAGTACAAACAACGAGTCACCGCGCCGCACTCGTCAGCTGTTGTATATTAGTGAATTTACAACCGATATACGACACATTCCTGGAACCCAAAATGCCGCTGCCGACGCCCTATCTCGCATCGAAGCCATCTCCTGTCCATCTCCGATCGACTACAAACTACTGGCAGAAGCGCAAGAGCGAGATAGCAACACAATCAAAACACTCGCACAGCAAGATAACTTAATAATAAAACAAGTTGAAATTCCCGGAACTACCTACAAACTATTCTGCGAAACATCAACGCCGCACTTACGACCTTACGTACCAGAAGAGTATCGCCGTGCCGCTTTCAACGCAGTACATAACATCAGTCATCCCGGAATCAAAACGTCACGAAAACTCGTCGCACAACGCTACTTTTGGCCCGGCCTAAATGCCGATGTAGGCAAATGGGCAAAAGTATGCGTACACTGCCAACGCGCCAAGATTCAACGACACACTTCAAGCCCTCTTTCAAGTTTCCCGCCAACTACAAGGTTCGAACATATACACATCGACCTTGTAGGACCTCTACCTACGGCCGCCAGTGGACATCGCTACTTACTCACAATGATCGATCGCGCAACTAGATGGCCCGAAGCGATACCTTTATGCGAGATCACCGCCGAAGACGTCGCCAAAGCACTATACGAAGGCTGGATTTCCCGCTTCGGCTGCCCCGCTACGATCACGACCGATCAAGGACGGCAATTCGAAAGTCGAGTATTTGCGTCACTCACACGCCTACTCGGCATCGAAAGAACCCGTTCAACGCCGTACCACCCTGAATCGAACGCTATGATAGAACGTTTCCATAGAAGTCTCAAGGCCGCACTCAAAGCTAGACTACAAAGCGAGAAGTCATGGATCGACACAATACCTAGTGTTCTACTTGGACTACGAGCCGCACTACGAACAGACACCGGTGTAAGCCCAGCCCTACTCACTTACGGCTGCAGTGTACGATTACCCGGCGAACTATTATTACCTACGCGCGATGACGTCACCATGGACTCCGAATTCGTCGAGAAACTTCGAGCGACACTACAAAGCCTAACGCCGATATCAACGATCCCACATAGCACCAAGAGGCCTATATTCGTCCACCGTGACCTTCAAACCTGCGAACAAGTATTCGTACGAGTCGACGCTGTAAAGAAGCCGTTACAAGCACCTTACGACGGACCCTACCGAGTACTAAAACGCAACGATAAAGTATTCACCCTGCAGCTACCTAACCGCCAGATGAACATTTCGATCGACCGCCTAAAACCCGCATTTATCATCGCCGACACCGAGCAAGATATACCTACATCTACGAGCGCAACAGATATACCTACAACTACAAGTTCAACGACCGCAACGAACATACCTACGACAACATCGAGTACTACGCAACCTACGCTATCACCGAGTTTACCGACATCACAAGACACCAAAAACGACAACAACAACAACCAACAACAGAAAAAAGGCATCCTGAAAAGAAGAAACGGACCCGACACAACCACGACCACTCAAGTAAGCACAAGCACAACACGCCGAGGCCGCACTATTCGCCTGCCGGTACGCTTCGCTTGAGAGGGAGCCTGTGGGGACATATATACATACTTAAACATATACATCGACCGACGTCGTGTCCGTTATAGAAACAGTGAAATTGTTCTGATAAGAACAGTTTATAGATCGATCGATTGACACTCTGCGGTTAAGCAGAGAAACGGTGACGTTTGCTCTAACAAGAGCAGTTTTATGTTGCCCTGACAAGGGCAGTTTATGCATATGCGGAGCCTGCAGCGTCCTCTTCGTGTCTTCTACCAGCGAGTGTCAAGCGGCGGAGCGGGACACGGCGCACCGACGACACGATGTGCACCCTACGGAGGCCGGCCGAGAAAAGGACGGGAACGTTGGCTCGCTTTATTTTATAGGCGCGCGCGAATGCCGCGGCCACGCGCCGCAACCTCGCGCCCGCGCACCTCACCCCGCGCGTCCCGCGCGGCTACTATTATTTATCACGCTCTTTCCTGTATATAGATCTCTTTCTTACATTTCTCTAATTTTGTATAAATTACGCGCATTTTTGTAAATAAATTCATTCAATCTTGTACATAGCTAAAAACGTCTTTCACTCCAAGAACCTTCTGATACCTGCCTACATGGTACCTACATCACCATAGATGGATTCAATGAGTCGCGTTGCGAGTAATGCTTCTTATGGATGCGGAAAAAACAACAAACAATTGAATCGAAAGAAATGGCACTTGTAGTATAAATTGCACTTGTAGTATGCGATATTGTTATTATTTTTGTGTATTATATATAGGAGTGTAGCCTGAAATAAATAATTTGAATTGAATTGATTAAAAAAACCTGATGTGGTTAGTCTTTGCGGGATCTAGTGCGAGGTTGTCTATGCGTAGCGGGGAATGGCGTTGAAAGGCGAGCGAGGCGTGGCGTGGCGGACGTCCGATGCGGGCAGGCTGTAAGAATGGCGGGTATGGTTGGCGCGCGAGGCGTCGCGGCAGAGATTGGACGATAACGACCTGATAATGCTTCAGGGGATCAAAGTAAATACAAAGTCAAATCAAATATTTTTCATGAAAATTATTCTTTTGTATGAATGACCTATGTGTTAGGTTATAAGATGTCAGAGGAGCGATTGGAGCAAATCTACTTACTTCCTTTGTTTTTCTTTTATGTTTAATAATGGTTTCCGGAATGATCAGTCCTTGCGAAACCTAGTGGACTGTTGTCTGCGTGGCGGGGAATGGCGTTGAAAGGCGAGCGAGGCGAGGCGTGGTGGCGGACGTCCGATGCGGACAGGCTGTAAGAATGGCGGGTATGGATGGTTGGCGCGCGAAGCGTCGCGGCGGAGATTGCACGATACGGAGTGAGAGATGTATGTAAGTAATTATGTATATGCGTATGCGTGCGATAAAACTCGAGGTTGTGGGTTAGAGCCCTGGCTAGTAGATACCATTTTTCGTTTTTTACCAAGACAACAAGAAGCAATAGGTAGTTGCCAACCAGTTACTAGTAAATTGAAACATATGCAGCAACAAAAGAAAAGTGTGAATATGTAATAATAAAAAATTCAGTCGTATACTTAAACACTTAAGAATAACAATAAAATCACTTACATTGCGTTTTTTAACGTTAGATACACGCAAATATTAGTATATAAGAAAATAATTGTGTCCATTATTTAGCATTATCCTAGTTGTCACGTACGGTCACGTCAGAAAATATCGACACGAAAAAAGTGCCAAAAATATGTATACACGTCTTTATTAAGGTAGTGTATACATATTTTGGCATATTTTTCGTATCGATATTTTCAGACGTGACTGTACTAGCTTTAGTTAAGTTATGTATTGTACTAATTCATTTAACCGTAAGTTTACTGCATGTTAATATTGTTCACAGGTACAAAACACTTATATAAGTTGTGGTTATCTGTAATTAGATTAGCATTAGACAAGATTTTTATATAGATTTAAGAGCATGTAAGATGTATTATCTGTTGGTAATCCTAAATAAAGAAAATAAAACAAATACGAGATATTGACAATGACCAGAAAGACGTAGTCTTCGCGTCATAAACTCTATTTATCAAGATAATTTTTTTATTGTATAACATTAACAGAATATATAACATTTTTATTACGATGATAAAAATATGTTTAGGTACTAATAAATATATTTAAACTCATCAGAATATATGATTTCATATTACGAAAAATAAATTAGAAGCGAACTTTGTAATATTTTGTGATGCTATGAAAAAACGCAAATAATCACGACATAAACATTGGTAAACAAGATATTTGCGATCAAAGTAATGAACTAGACATTCAAAGTGGCTATTACAAAGTTGTACAAAATGTCATTTCTTCGCGCCCATAGATAACTTATTAAAACTTTTGCTACATCAAAGCGACAGCTATGGAGTCCTCGTCAAAAATAAGTGTACATTCCTCGCCTTAATACTTTGGAATAGAGTGCAAAGGTTTTTTTATGTAGCTACAATACTATATATAATTTATACACTGAATTAGATGTCATAAACTTAAGAAAAAGTGATCAAGCCCTCCTGTGGCTGAGGCCGGATCCGGCGCGGTGGCTATACTTAGGTTCGTGTCATCCACTATCAAATCTAACCTTTAACAGCATGACATTACGAGTAAAGGCATGCGTCTTCGGGAATGACACGAACTATAAACGTTCTGACCACTTACAAAATTGCAAAATTGGTCAAACAGTATTGTGAATAGCAAAGCAGTACCTAACCTAACTAAACTTTTTTTGTGGCTAAAGTTCAATTTCTTGTTTTCTTTTAAATAATGCCTTTCATCTAATTTTTGATGATTTTGCCGTTATCAAAAGTGTGCTCGTAGAACATGACTTTAATTGGTAGCTGCTTTTAGTAAAGTGGTACAAATAGTCAAGATGGATTGCCGGGTTGCTGGGGACTAAAGAATGGTTTCTACTCAAGACGAATTCCGCACGCTTCATATATTCACAGCATATTTAGCTGTCAATATTACTCTTTAAACAACATTAATGAGCAAACAAACGAAAAAATATTCTCGAGACCACTTGCCATTTTTGTTTGAAGTTCAACCGTAAATCCAAAGTCCAAATCCGTAAGTTGAAGAATCACCTATAGAAAAATTTACATTTGGGTGATACACATTTTATAGCACCTATGCTTAACTCGTTCGCATCTTCCTGTAAACATCACAAAGTTAAGGGAATCTAAAGCTATTTTTTACGCCACACCCTTACAGGCCGCATACATTTTTTCAGTACTTGAAACCAAACAAGAAAAGAACAGGATGTATATGTACCAGATTCGTTAACTTTTATTGTTTTATCCACAGAACTCACAGAAGTGACCTTTTTCTAAAATGTGTGTGACACATTTATTTTATTTATTTTTTATTTTATTGGTATTCAGGACAATAACAACCATAGATATACAACTTATATAAGTATTTTTTACATAGTATGAGGTTTTAATAGTTATTCCGTTGGTTGTAAAATAATATACATTTATATATTTTAAAATACATTACCCTCCTCCCCGGTGGAAAACGTCCGTCTGGGCGTCCCAGATACCGCTGGAGTAACGAAGTCCTAAAAGACCTGTTCGCCCACGGAATACCCAACTGGCGTGAAGTGGCGCAGGATAGGGCAGAGTGGCGCTCTCTTGTGTCAGAGGCCAAGGTCCTGTTTGGGTCACTGTGCCAGTGAAGTAAGTAAGTATATTTTAAAAAGCAAAGTAATATTTAAAGTGAAAGTGTGCAAGCTACACAAAACATAATACATAATTAACATGAAAAGTGAAGTTAGAAGGTAGGTATTTACCCTATTAATCAATTTGTTGTTTTATTACAAAGCAATTGGCACTCAGTGTTCAAGTTAAAGGATTTGTCCAAAGTTCCAGTAGAGCCTGTTCCTAGAAGATAACAATATCCGAGAGGCAAGATACAAACTTTAGGATGGCGACTTATTCAATCCGAGATACAATAATAACTAGTCTGATGTAGGTCGAGAAGTACGATATAAAGTTGTTATGTACAATTTGGGGACGAATCAAATAGTTTTGTTAGTCAACATATGTGGCTTGGCCGTTCCGTTACTAACTACAAGAACTCTTCTTCTTCTTCCTCGCGTTGTCCCGGCATTTTGCCACGGCTCATGGGAGCCTGGGGTCCGCTTGACAACTAATCCCAAGATTTGGCGTAGGCACTAGTTATTACGAAAGCGACTGCCATCTGACCTTCCAACCCAGAGGGGTAAACTAGGCGTTGTTGGGATTAGTCCGGTTTCCTCACGATGTTTTCCTTCACCGAAAAGCATTTGGTAAATATCAAATGATATTTCGTACGTAAGTTCCGAAAAACTCATTGGTACGAGCCAGGGTTTGAACCCGCGACCTCCGGATTGCAAGTCGCACGCTCTTATCGCTAGGCCACCAGCGCTTTTTTTACTAACTACAAGAACTATTGTACAATAAAAAAATTATGAATAGTGATTAAATTTTTCACCTTACGCCCATGTGACGGTAGCGGAAAGGCCAAACCACATATTTTAACTAAGGTGTAGAGTTGAAGTTATGGCTTGTAGAGTTAAAAGCTTGGCCCTCGAGAGATCTGATAACTTTTTGACAATGCGAGCCTTATGGTTTCATCGTGCATTTAACATAATAATGTTTTTGGTGGAATTTATTTGTGCGTATGTTTCTATTTATCCTACTCACAAAATTGTTACGCCTCCGCCATTCTCGGCTTTGAGCCAGCTCCTTCAAATTCAAGTTCTTCATTGGTGAACCTCCTCTTATCGCTCCTATTTAGTAACCCCAGTTTGTCACGAAGCTATAAGAGGTCTTCATCTTCATCGGTATCATTATCGTGCGCTGCCCTCATCTTTTCATTCCCTGCAGTCTTGACTTGAAAAAATATCGCTCCCTCTATTTATTTGTTAGTGTGGTGTGTTTTCTTGTCCCACTGCTGGGCAAAGGTCTCCCTCTCTTTCCTCCACGCGTCTCGATACTCTCGATCTATGGCAGCTATGGCAGTATTAGGCCAATTTTTCCGAAAGATGTCAAGATAGTGCCGCTACCTCCTTTGAGATCTGTCGTGAGTCCGCGACGGCCCTTACTACAGTAAAACGCGCTTAGGAAGGTTCCATGAATTGAAGGGACCATGTCAAAAACGCATCTTGGAAAACGTATTATATTAACCGTAATTTTTTTTACGAAAACCAGTTTTTGGGATCAGTAGAAATAGCTTTGATGGCGTTTAATCTGAACGGGATCGTATTAAGGACACTTTGGTTCATGTTCTTTTCTTACTGAGCCTAATCGTGAGCGAGATGGATGTGCGTACTCAGGACAGCGGATATCATATAGGTATGTGAATTTTAATTTTAGTTTTAACAAAAAAAAAGGCATTCGACCAGTTCCAGTTTTTCTGTCGAGCGAAAGTTAAAAATCAGGATTCGAATCGATGAAGTTTCTAAACAAAAAATCCTCAAGATTGCTAATAAAGATTTTGGCAACCGCATTGTGATCTAAAAAGCGCCACGATTTTTCAAGAAGTCCGCTCTCTGAACCTACGGCACACCTAAAGCGCGTACTAGTGTACTATCAGACATATTGACACATTATGTGTAAATCTGTGTCGTGTCTAAGCTCAGCCACTATCCCTTTCGGAATATCCTAGCGTAAATGTGTACCAGGAAATTGATTCACGGAGTAGGATTACGTCCGCACGTACCGCGCGGCACTTTGTTGGTGCAGCTCTTGCATTTTTAATAGAAAGTTTGCAGCTCGGGCGCGGGCGGAGCCAAACTTGCGTTTTCCGGTGCTAACACAATTCACTAAGCGAACCTGGAACTGGAGGTAAGCTGGCTTGGATCTACACATAGTTGTTTTTTTCATTTATATTTTATTCTAGACTCTTTCTATTGTTTATTATTGTAATACAATTGTGCTTGACGATCTGATTGTAAAAAAAAATCCCATCACGGAACAATGGTTTTCCGGACCTTTGAGAGGCGTGCGCCTTCACGTAGTGGCCCTTTTGACACTTTATGAAATGTAAGGGGTACACCGAGCGGATGCTGCCCTTGCGCGTGTTATGGGACGCACGCAGAGTTAGCACCCGCTAGGTAGGACTAGTTTTTTTTTATGATAGAGGAGGCAAACGAGCCGACGGATCACCTGATGGTAAGCGATTACCGCCGCCCATACACCTGCAACACCAGAGGCGTTGTAAGTACGTTGCCGGCGTTTAAGATGGATGTACGCTCTTTTCTTGAAGGTTTGAAGGTCGAATCGGTCCGGAAATACCGCAGGTGACAGTTCATTCTACAGTTTAACAGTGCGAGGCAGAATGTTCCTGGAGAACGCACAGTTGAGGACTGCCAACCATAGTTGATGGAATCTCAAATTAATTAGGTTATTGGGTGAAAGTGATGGACCAAGTGCTGATCTAGGTACTCGTATGGGATAAAATTCTTATTATAAGGTTTAACATCTCTATAATACTCAATATTTTTTAATTATTAGCTTAAAAAAGGATATATTTGTAAGTAGATTTAAAATTGCCAACTAGAATGAAGAATATTTTGACTTTGACATTTCTTTTTACATTTTTTGCAAGGGTGTGTTTGTACGAAGACCTAATATTTTTTGTCTAAATCATGGTAAAAGATATTTTTACACTATTGCACCTTACTCCTTTGTAATAAGGCGATCATTTTTTTTACTTTGAGCTTTCGAATTTTACGAATGCATCACAAAGGTTGTCAAATTCTTGGTTTAAATTGTAAACGATACCTTGTACGGGGACAATGAACGCTTTTTTACACACTGTTTTTTGTACGACTTTGAACTTTAGTGCTTAAAACTTAGTGATATTGTGTAAATAAGTAGCCCCTGGACGTGTTATTCGGTAAGGTAAACAAGCGAGGCAGTAACTCGTTGGGCCACTTGTCAGTACGAAGTCGCGGTGCGGAGAGGTACCTACCTAATCACTGTTTTGTTCCCAAATTTTAAAATTACATTTCTTGTGCTGTTAGTTTAATTGATATAATGTATTATCATGATAATAATGGTAAATTGTGTTCTTCTTTATACAATTTTAGGGGCGTCAATCTGTACCTGACCATTTTTAAATACTTTCGATCAATAGTGTTGTGAACCCATATTAACCGCGAAGTCCCATGTCACCCATGTGACCCATGTCAAATTTATTGTGTTATTCGTTTTGCGACTTTCTTAATGAAGGACATGTCAAGCGTCATTTGTTGCCAAAGTTAACTGCCTTACAGAAAAAATCAACAGTTATCTCTTTGTTTTCTTACTTTTCGGGTAAACCGGTATGTATTTTTATTTGCACATATTGTGACGTTCGTTTCAATATTTGGGAACCATAAACAGATGTTTGGGGTAATTATCGTCCTCACGCTATTATACCGCCTTAATTATTAACACAAACTCATACATTTATTGATATGGCTGTCCGTATATCAAGTTCTATAGCGCGTTTTCTAGTTCTATAGTTCCTCTAAGTGTATTTATTTTAATTTGACTTTAATTGTTAAAAAGTTAGTCGTCACACTTTTATTTCATTTACAATTGTGTGAGAACTTCAGTAGTGCAGTTGGTAAGTTCTTTAGTTACTTCTAAAGCTGACTTCTTTGTAAAAGTTGTATTATACCTAAGATTTTTAGTGGTTTTTAGGGTTCCGTAGTTCCGTACCTTAAAAGGAAAAACTTAACCCTTATAGGATCACTTTGTTGTCCGTCCATCCGTCCGTCCCTCCGTCGGTCTGTCTGTCAAGACCCTTTATCTCGGAAAAGCGTGGAAGTATAAGAGTTGGAATTAAAACCACACACTCAGGTATATAGTCCCTTGAAGCTGTGAAAAAAATCAAACTGATTCTAAGTTAACGTATAAAAAGATACGGCCGTTTATGCTGCAAATAAAATTATATTTCGACACTCTCAAGGTCTCAAGGGACTCAAAATTTTAAGGGCCCGTTGACCTAGAGCTATGAAATTTGGCGAGTAATAACGTCTTACACTACAAGTACAGGAAAAAATACTTGACTTAAAAAAAAAAACCAGTAAAAATTAAAAAATATATACTAGATTTGTACGGAACGCTCGGTGGGGGGCGAGTCCGACTTGCACTCGTCCGGTTTTTAACCTGGTGAGACAGATTTTTTGCACAATTATTAACGATGTAGTGATTATAAATTATACGAATTCCGTCACGTGCTGATGTCGAGTCAGCGTTAGTTATTAATAATATGTGTACCTTATCATTCGCAAAATAAAATACGAGTACATCAGTAAAAAACCGGACAAGTGCGAGTCGGACTCGCCCACCGAGGGTTCCGTACTTTTTAGTATTTGTTGTTATAGCGGCAATCACGGTTCATGACATACAGCCTGGTGACAGACGGACGGACGGACGGACAGCGAAGGCTTAGTAATAGGGTCCCGTTTTACCGTTTGGGTACGGAACCCAAAAAAAAACAGTCTAGTTATGTTGAACGAGAGTAGGTAGCTAGTACTTTTGTTATAAAACAGCTAGTCATCGCCCGTCGAGAGTCCATTAACTGGCCCATCGCCTTATCAACAAGACACACGCGCCAAGGATTTGATGCGGATATGCACACGTAATACGCCTACCTAACTAACCATATCTACAGCCGACTGTGCCTACGTAGCTACCGATAGTTCGTTAGTACTTTATCTATAGACGTAGTTAATGAGCTACAGACACCATGAAATATCTAATTCGATTGAGCGAAATGAACAAAAAATTAAAAGAATACAAGTTTCTGACCTCGTTATTATCAAATACTTGAAAAACTAAAAATTATTTCTTTTTAAATTTTCCTTATTAATGACTTGTGTTAGGTCAGAAATTTTATGACTATTAACATATACATATTTAAAGCAAGGCACCGACCCTTGTTTGGAACGTTTTCAATGGATTAATATCTCTTATATAAGTAAAATACTAATTGGTTATTCCACATAACTGTATAATTATATTCTAATCCTATAGTGTCTCTCATCTACTCGTTAGCTCAGCGTATATGCACGAAGATATGAACCAAAATAAACATGACGCCATTCCGGTTATTGTTTGTACGGCTAATGTAATCCTGTTCGTGTTGCGTGCGATGCTGATTTAAATCTACATTTGGCAATAGGACGCTATTTCAATAGGTATCTAATTATTTTGTGTATGCATATAGCCGTGCGAACCTTGTATGTCATTAAGTTACGTTTATACGAATATGGAGCAGCCCAATGGGGTTGGTAAGTTGGCAACTGTCAAAGTTATAGATAGCATAGTTTACCTGACTAGAGGTTTGTCCTTTGTTTTACATGTCTCGATAAAATAAATAAAAATAAATAATAAATAAAAATCCGAAATTCGACCGGATAACCCTATTGTGGAAGTACCTCCAAATCCTCTATGTAGTATGTACTAAACGAATACTACTTTACATCAAGGGTCGCACGTCTATTTAGGTATATATCACCGAGGTAAGCCGTGACGAGCGTTTAAAGAAACATAAAATCGTTAAGACATAGTTACTGGCCACTCCATAGTAATTGACCTCTCTTAACAATAAGAGTTCTATTGCCTTGTTTCTTTCTGATTTATTCAGAGTGGCTAATTACTATAGATAAACCAATACCTATAGCAGTCACCCTATCTGAGCCTGAGCCTTTCGGAATAATCAAGAAGTCGACAACCTACCGTTGTGTATCCAACATTGGTGTAGTACTCATATTACTACCAATTTCCTGGAACTGCTCATATCACAGTTAACACGCGTGCAATGCAACGAACCAGCATGCATCGTGATGTTTATGCTTATGATATTTGCACTACCGGAGCGAGAAATGTGACATTTCCGCATTAACTTTAAAGGAAAATAGCACCAATATTATCGTATCCTACACCAATGATGCTGTTTTCGAATGAAACTAGCGTGAAATATCAAACTATTATAAGGCGAATAAAGTCCGTTCATGTGCTTACACCCACTTAGCTGTGACACACATACAACAGATCTCAAGAACTTGAGAGTCTGCGCGCTCAAAAACTAATATATTGTGTTGTGATTTTGCGTGCTCCGGAGATAGCACGCCGTCGGATGACCGAGTGTTGTGATTTTTAGAATTAATAGTTATATTATGTTAATTAGAATAGGTGGTTGTATGTTGGGTTTAATATTGAGCGGTATCTCGCCGCCATCACAACATTATTATTAAGTATTAAAGGGTAGTTTAAAAAAAAAGTAAGATGTGATGGCGGGGAGTTGCCGTTGGGGGGTAAGCCGTAGACCGTTGGCGGCAGTCGGCTATCATCGGTGCTAGCGTAAGCGTCTTGAGTAAAGAAAGATTAGTGACTAACTAGTGCGAATATATGTAACCTTAATCTGTTGTGATCTGAAATATAACAGTTATCCAGACGAGTTGAGGAGTTTTATTACAAGGATCAAACATGTGCTTAACGCAGTCGCTTGTCCTAGGGCAAACGGGCAAGCCGAGAGGTATAATCAAACTGTCCTCACTGCTCTGTCTACACAGAATTTCGAAAGCGATGAACGTGATTGGGACAAGCAAATTGGCCAAGTACAATGGGGTATTAATAATACCATTAATGCTTCGACAAAAAAGAGTCCATCTGAACTTCTCTTTGGGGTTAAGCCGAATTGTCCCATCGATAACAAGTTGTCAACTGACAATAATGCCGAGGCGAATTTGGATGAGGTAGCGTCAGCTACAACTGTAAGAGATACTGGATATAATGAAATACCTCCCGGTCGCGAACCTTTAGAAGATGACGTCCTAGATGAAGGTCAAGGGATCACTTCGTCTTCTCGTGTTAGTGCTTCCGATAATGTCGATAAATCTATCTCCCCGCTAACAGAAACTAAAAGACGGGTTGATGAGATTAGGCAAGAGGCTTCAGAGAATATCAAACGTAGTCAGGAACGCCAAAAAGAATTGTATGATTCAAAGAGAATGCCAGCGGTTTTGTACTCTGTAGGTGATTTGGTGAAACTTACTAAAACTAGCTTCAGTAACAATGGAAAAAGTAAAAAGCTCTTGCCCAAATTCATCGGCCCGTATAAAGTCACTAGTTGTTTAGGTAATGATCGCTACAGAGTTTCTAATGTACCAGGGTTTAACACAAAGAAATATGATAGTGTGATAGCATCTGATCGAATGCGTCCTTGGATCAGTGTGCAGGCACTGCAGATAAACAGGTCATCCGGTTCTGAGTCATCGGACTCTGACAATTCAGAACAATAATAAAAAAAAACCATTATAAGTGAAATTATTAATTTAAGTCAAATATAAAATATTGTATTAAAATATTATGTGGTAATTCTTATTTAGTCAAGTATCAGTTGAAAAGTGTTGTGATTTTGCGTGCTCCGGAGATAGCACGCCGTCGGATGACCGAGTGTTGTGATTTTTAGAATTAATAGTTATATTATGTTAATTAGAATAGGTGGTTGTATGTTGGGTTTAATATTGAGCGGTATCTCGCCGCCATCACAACATTATTATTAAGTATTAAAGGGTAGTTTAAAAAAAAAGTAAGATGTGATGGCGGGGAGTTGCCGTTGGGGGGTAAGCCGTAGACCGTTGGCGGCAGTCGGCTATCATCGGTGCTAGCGTAAGCGTCTTGAGTAAAGAAAGATTAGTGACTAACTAGTGCGAATATATGTAACCTTAATCTGTTGTGATCTGAAATATAACAGTTATCCAGACGAGTTGAGGAGTTTTATTACAATTGTGATATATTGACGGAGGCCCTTGAACGAAACGGCCGTTTCTGGAAAAAAAATTAACTTTCACTGATTTAATTTATCTTCAATGAACCCGTGCGAAATTTAAAGAGTCGGTGACGAACATTGTCGCGAACGCAACTTTTTATTTGTATGAAATAAAAATATTCCTAATGCAGTAGCTAAACGCAGCCGTCGGAATTCGTCTAGAATTCGAAGGCTTTTCAAAAGCACCAATGGCAGCGCTCCACATACGTTTTATCGCGGCCAATCAGATGTACCTAAATTCAAAACCCTTTGTAATTGTTCAAATCTTGCAAATCACTCTGCACTAAACCGTTTTGGTAAGAACCTCTTTGTAAACCAGTCCCCATTGGAAGAATATATCAGTTTATTCAGAATCGAAGCTTTTTATTTGAGTCGTCGAGATCCTGTCTTACACGGCGGCTACAAACATAGTGGAGCCATGACTATTATATATTTCAGAATTATTTTTAAAACGTTTTATTAAACATTATGTCTAACAGTAAAAAAATGCACGAGTATTATTCTAAGTACCCATAATAATTGCAGCTTTTTTGTTCTAAGGGTCTCGGGTTGATGTTGTGTCACGTTTAACATTGAACGTTTCGACGCAAAATACCTATTTGAATATCTTATTTCGAGTGACTATTTCATTGCGGACACTGCCTTGCCTTAAGTGACTCTCAATGTAAATCGCCGAAAATTTGCCGAAAAGTTGGGATTGGGACAGTGACTTTTATTCAGTGACTTTACGAACTAACGCTATAGTAACCGAAAGAAACAATTTAAATAGAACACTAGGGTCGAAAGTCTCTAGAGAATCGCGTGCCGGACACTTTACCCTGTAATAACTTCTTACATGGTAAACTTCCAAACCTAGTGGCCAAAGTTTGTAGTTTACTCCCTAGGGGCGAAATTGTGAAGTTGTTCACGATTGAAAACTCTAACTTTGTACAATGGCATTTTTCTAGGTTAATAAGCATTCTGTGTCCTATGGGAGAATCTTGCTGTTCCAAGTATTTACTTAAATTAAGTACCTAGTAAGTTTGAACAAAATGCAGTTTTCTACAAGTTAATACTTTACTTATAAGTTTGTAAGAGCGCGCAATTTAGTCAAAGTGGTTTTTAACTCAAAACATTATTTTTAGATTTCTAAGATTTCACTTAGGAAGATTACAACAGAGCAAGCGAACAATACAAATTAACACGATGAGAAAAGTTAATGCGCCATGAGGCCATGACAGTATGAAAATATTCTTGGGATAAAAAATATAATTAATAAATATAAATTTAAGCTTAATTTGGATCGGGATGGACATGTATGCCACGTGCACCCGGAAACGTGGGTCACAATAATTACTCAATGGGATCCACGGAACACCATAGATGGTGCAGGCAGACCGAAAAGAAGATGGCGGGACGAATTGGACGCATTCTACTAGAAATTTTGGGACAATACCTACGACAAGGTCGAATGGATAAAACGAGGGTAGCCTTAGCCCATCAGCGGGTGATAGTAATAAATAATAATAATAATAAAATTACAATACTTGTAGGTTTCATAGTGACTAAATTTCTTTGTTTTTTTTTTCAGGTAATTAACGCAATTCGTGACTGGTCATCTGACAAAAGGTAGTAAGTACTCATTAAGCGTTCACACAATCAATCAATTTTCTCACCACATTCCATCGCATTCGCGCATACAAAGCGAAGATCCATAATTCATCGCCTTTAATGTGAACCTCAATCTATTATCTCTAAGCGATTCCACGACGAATGAATATTCATTTAAGAGTAATGCCATCCTAAAATGGAATTAGGGGAAAAAAATTACGCGTCGGATCGAGGAAACTCATTTAAAATTTTTGATTGTAAAGGAAAGCTCGCAAATAGCTCTGAGATCGAAAGGCCAATAATTCCTCCACGGAATCGGTGTCTAATTTGTCGGAAAGTCTTGAAAATCTCATTAAAAATTGAGTGGGTATTGTTTGCTTGGGCGGGCGTTCAGTGCCGGTCAAATATATTACCAAAAATAGACAGGGTTTCCTACCGTATACCATTCTTCACCTACAATTTTGTCCGCTTTATCAGCCCCATCTAATTTATCCCCTTTATCCTAATAATGTGTGAATTCAGGTTATGTATGGGTTCAAATCCTGGCTCGTACTAATGAGTTTTCGGAACTTATGTACGAAATATCATTTGATATTTACCACTAGCTTTTCTGTGAAGGAAAACATCGTGAGGAAACCTGCATACATCTGCGAAGAAATTCAAAGGTGTATGTGAAGTCCCCAATCCGCATTAGGGTAGCGTGGGGACTATAGCCCGAGCCCACTCGCGCACGAGAGGAGGACTGTGCCCAGCAGTGGGACGTATATAGGCTGAATTATTATTATCTCCTTTATTTAGTTCTTTTCTTAGGCTAGGCTTTTTACAATATGTCTATAAAAGTAAAATATAATAAAAACACAAAACAACACAAAATATATAAACACATTATAAAAAACCTAACCTAGGGTGCCGCCAGCAGCGGGGCAGGGCCCAAGCTGCCGGTGGTCAGGGCCGCAGAGAGAGGAACCGCCGGACTATCCGCGTCGTGTCCTGTGCCTTCTGCATCTGACCCTTGATCCAACCACCTAGCGAGTCTCTCAAGGTGTTGGTCGAGACTCTTCGCCATGAGACCGTTCGCTGAAACGACTATCAGGACAATGATCGTCGATTCAAAATCCCACATGGCGGTTATCTCGTGAGCCAAGTCTAGGTACTTACTGGACTTGTCCTTCTCGGCTTTCACGAGATGCAGCACGGCCCGGCGTTGCGATCGATCTATTATCACGATGAAGTGAGTACTTGTAGTACGGTACTTACTTATTATTATTATTATTATGCGTGCTCGCAATTTTGTACAATTTCGCAATATTTAAGGAGTCACTAAAAGAACTAAAAAAAACAGTTGATACATCGGCCAGTACGGCCATCTATCTCAGGTTAATGTAGAATTTGCGGCGGATAGGTCCGCACACGCCGACGGCAACAAGACGAATGACCCAGTATCGCGCAAAAAGGTCCGTTTGGTGTCATTAGTGGGGTAGGCTGTAACGAGGGAAAGTTCCGTGAAACATTCTTCATATCGCGGCCCATTGCTCTGTTTAGGGTTCCGCTCCAAAACGCGCCCTTTCATTATCTCGGTAACTATCTTTGATGTTAAAACCGCGTGTAGCATTGAATTTTATATCCTCTTATACACCGATAATACCCCTTTGAAACGATACAATATGTCTGGGTCGGGTTTAAGGATCTATTCGAGGATTTCACCATACGTATTTTGTAGGTTAAATGCTCGTAAGCAGTTTTGTCGTCTCGAATGTAGATTTTATTCAAATATAGCGCTGGCTTGGTTTAAAGTGAATTTATTCTGTTTAAGTTCCTTAGAATGCATTTAAATAGCGGCACTTGTTTAATTTAAAGTACGCAATTTTGTTGTTTTAGTGTCAATTTGGCTAAGAAAGAGATAATCTTTATGAACGGCAATACAAATTTAGTCCTTTACTAACTCAAATCTTACACCAGTTAAGTGGAATAGCAGCTTAAACCGAGCCTTTTTCTATGTAATAAATAGGACGAATTGCATTGCCTTGCAACTTACTTCTTATTACGAGTACAACTGATATAAATTAATAAACCAGAGTCATGCAGCCAGACCGTCGACTAATCTGTTTTTAACCAAAAAACTTCCCACCAACCGCCTCAGTTGAGTAGGTAACGGACCCTTATTGGGTGGTGGTTATTTTTATATTTAATTTGGGATATACCAGTTCCATCACTGATGTAACAATATTAAACATAACAAGTATACCCTTAATCGGTAGCCTATGACAGCCATATTGTGCGAGGGGAGCGCCAATTGTTCAATTGATCACGTATCATTGAGTCGACGTTCGTACGTGATATATAGGTAGGTACTATAAAGAGATGTATGACACATCTTTTGTACTAACATCTATAATATGCGAATATATTGCTCTTTATTACAATAGCATAAGGTGTTAAATGTACGTGAGTTTTGATGATGACTGTATGTAATATACATGGGCTGTTTTGAAGAGTAATCTGTGAGAATTCCTGCCGCTTTCCGAGCGCTGGCGAAGATTCGCCTCAAATGCTTCTCTCTCTTCCACGCGTTGTCCCGGCATTTTGCCACGGCTCATGGGAGCCTGGGGTCCGCTTGACAACTAATCCCAAGATTTGGCGTAGGCACTAGTTTTTACGAAAGCGACTGCCATCTGACCTTCCAACCCAGATGGTAAACTAGGCCCTGTTGGGACTAGTCCGGTTTCCTCACGATTATTTCCTTCACCGAAAAGCGTCTGGTAAATATCAAATGATATTTCCGAAAAACTCATTGGTACGAGCCGGGGTTTGAACCCGCGACCTCCGGATTGCAAGTCTCACGCTCTTGCCGCTAGGCCACCAGCGCTTGTTCGCCTCAAATGCTCCAGTATAACTAATTATACTAATGGAGCTGCCACGCTGGTCCAGTGCGTCCACGTTCGCGGAGGCGCGCACGGACGGCTTCGCTGTCGTCATGAGGAAGAGGTGCGCGTATGCGCGACAGCCCCAACGGGATTCTGAACGCGTTGGTGCGTCGCTGGGACAAGTGGGACAGCGCTACATGCGCACTAAACACTTGCGTACATGCAGAGTTATTTATTAAGTTAGATTATATTAGCTTTATTTTATTTAATTCATTGTAATTTACTAACACTTAGTTTCATAAGTAGGTACATTGTATTAATAATATAATATTGGCTGCAAGCATGAAATAAAACATTGAATTGAATTAGGTATATCTCTCTTAACACTACCGATTCTCGTGAAATTGTACGCGAGAACCCCATATCTCCATCATTTCCAAAAAAACTAAATGTACTAATAATCCATAATAATAGTTATTAAACCTGCTCACAAAATTTCACGAGAAACGGTAGAGAAATGCGACCAGTACAGAATAGCCGGACGTATGAAAGCAGATTTGCCCATGCTAAACTGAGTCGCTTCGCGCTGCCTTCGTGTCGCTGACTTCGAATGGTATTTCATAGACATACATAGGAACAAGTCGTGTCGCCGCCACGTGGGTCTGCAGTCGCGACACGTCACCGGGTTCGTGTACCTTATGAGTAAAAAATCTCAAGATTACAATATTGAACTGGTTTACCTAAAGCGCATGTTCTGTAAGCCGTAGCAATCCCAGTCCAAGGATAACATTATTGCCTACACTCGCGCCGCCTTACGCGTGTATTTTGCATGGATTTTGATCGGTGGCGTATCCTTAGCAAATATTGAATGATGAGTGCGTTGACGTGGAACGAAGTGATTGCTCTTTGCAGGAAATATATGAAGCTTTTGATTAGCTTTATACTATGTGTATTTATCTGTAAAAAGAATTATGAATTTTGTACATTTCAATACTGTATGTAACTGGGCATTTTTCTGTAAAGTGATACACTTGATTTTTTCTATGGTAGGTAAGTTTGATGTTTTTCTACTCAGAATCTCGAGCTCTTCCGATCCTACTAGGAGAAACAAGGCGTACTAAGTTTTATTTTTCCATTCCGTGACCATTTTTCAAATAGTTTGTATGGCGGTAACGTAATGGAGAGTGCGTAAAATGTATGAAAATTTTGAATATTTTTTTCTCCATTTTCTCGTTGTATCGCAATAATGATACGTTGTGCGAGGAAGCCGCCAGCTCTACCTTCATTAGTTACGTCAACCAGAATAATATTAAATGTACCTTTAAAAAAAGTTGAGTATATCACTTTACAGAAAAATGCAAAACTGCAAAGCTATATCGACTTTAAAAGATTAAACAGCGTGCTGCAAAATTTCACTTTTTCAATAAATTAATAAAAATATAGTAACTTCACTAACCTCTCATGTACCAGTACAGTCAGCATCAAAAGTAGCGGATCAAATAACGCTTCATAAGTATCTGTAGCATTCTGTAACAGCTTGACAAAAAGTGATGTCTTTAATATAGAACAACTAAGACTGTAAAAGATAAATTATATTATATTAAAAATAAACACAAATAGGTGGAAAAACAATTAAAAACTTAAATTAAAAACTTATAAATAAAAAATTTGTCCCAGATCGAGACCGCTTGGCAGGGTGCCCAGAAGGCTGGCTGCATTGCCCCTCTGGATAGCGATGCTTATCCGCTGGGCGAAGTACAGACCAGCCCTCTGATCACCCGAAGCCTCTATAAGGCGTTTTGCTAACTCCTTATAGAGGCGGCGCGCGCTAGGCCCCCACGGCCCTAGGGTTTCAACCCCAAACGCCGCAAATATGTAACTACTGCCGAGGTTGACATACTTGCGACGCTTGAGGCTTTCGGCTGAGGATGCGGCCGCACCAGCGTCAACTTTGGTGCCTGGAATATGGGACGGTGCCAGGGTATCTACGCATGTAGCATCCCAGACAAGGGGCCGTCCCATACTCCAAGGCACCAACGTCATTCCATCAGGCCTCTTACCATCATCCCTGACCAGGCCGTTGGGCTCGAGGACCGCCGGCACCTTGGCACTAACAAAGGCCCTACGAATGACGTCATTGATGCTGGCGTGCCGAGGTATCCTCCCAGCACTTCGGCTGCAAGAGAGGCCGTGGTGGCCTAGGTTGTCTACCATGACGCCGCATTGGCATCGGTGAGGCATGTTTGTTGATGCTCCTATTCTAAGGCAAGTGGCCAACCGGAAAGTTGAGTTGTCCAGCAAAGTTCCTATTGTTGGTGATGGAAGTGCCTGCAACCACAGACCCGACTCCCACTCCGCTGTCGCAATGAGACGAGCTCGATCTGTTGGACTTAGTGCCGTCTCTAGGAGGCTGTTCCTTGTTAGACGACAGAGAGGCTCGTCCCACTGCCTTTGCGAGCATGGGTTGACAGGTGGGTCTGTGTTGGGGCATGTTAGTGACCATACGTTCTTGGCCTCGGAACAGTGCGCAGCCTCCAGGACCCCAAGAGAAGGGGCTAAAATTTTCCCGATAAGGTTTTGAGCACCGTGTACCGAAGCCAAGAAAGCTGGTAGCGCCACGCTGGAAATTTTGCGGATGCCCAGGCCACCCAACCTAACGGGCAGGCTAGCCTGGGTCCAAGTTCTTTCCCCAAAAGATATGTTGAAGACGGTGGTGAGAGTTTCTAAAATTAAATTGTCCAAATTTGAAATCAAAGTGGGGTGTTTCCAAAAGTGTGATCCGCGAAGTATGTATGTAAATTTTGGAACAAAAAGACAATGTTTCATTATACAATAAGCCGAATGTATGTTAATTTTAGTCAAACGATGTGAAGATGCCTTGAAATTTTGAATTTTTGTATTTATAAAATTTCCAAAAGATTGGTCTAAGATGGGACAGCCAAGAAGATGAAGCGTTTCTTTTGTAATAATTTTGATTCCGGGGGCAAGTTGGTTAAATTGTTCCAATGTGCGTTCTTTGTTTGGGCAGGACTCTGTTACAAAGAGTTCGCATTTCGAGAAGTTCAGGGATAGGCCGATAGCTATGAATTCAGTTCTTAATTTTTCTAAGTCATTTAGAACTGAAATCGCTTCACCGCCAAGGGTCCCATCGTCTAGATACCAAATATTTAATTTTGAATTTAGATTCTTGATTATGGGTTGAATAGCGAGGCTGAAAATTGCTGGACCGAGGGGGGTCGCCTTGTTGACAACCTACGGAAGATGCCAAAAGGTTAGATTGGTATAATAATTTTCAAGGAGAACTGTAACACTGCCAAAGAAAGTTAAAGGTAGCCGGAATTTTTTCTTTTATTTGAGTCAACAAGGCACCCCTGTCTACTGAATTAAAAGCATTGGAGACATCCACCTTCAGAAGAACCTCTCCTGCTTGGTGCTCGATGTACGTTCGCACGGCATGGACAGCGGCTTCGCAGCCGCTTTTGGAACCAAAACCGAGCTGCACAGGCTGTAGTTCCGAACTAACTTCTGTAAGGATGGAACGACAGGCAATTTTTGCAGCAAGACGGCGCAAGGTGGTGCCAACTGCAATTGGCCGAATACCACCGTCTTTTTTAGTTAAGGCACAAAGATTGGCCCCGTACAGCGTGCCAGTAATCTCATGAGGGACTTGACCAGCCAACATGTAGTTTACAAGGGCAGTCAAGTCCCTCAAGAGAATTTCTTTGGTGTCACCGCAGCCGCAGTACAGAAGGTCTTTAAGGTGCTGTGGTGACATGCCGTCAAGGCCTCCTGCAGAGCCATTTGGGAATGACATTATGGCACCAAAAACATCCTCGATGGAAGCGACTAGAGTGGGATCGTGAGGTTGTGGGGCGTCAGGAAGGCGGTGGTTCATATCCGAGGGTGGATGTTTAGCATGAAGGGCTGTAAGGGTTTCCGAATTGGCCGGGGCCACTGCATCGTCAGAAAACAATAGGCGGGCAGCACCTTTGACGTCACCATCGGAAATTTTAGATTCGACTTTTTTAAACACATTGTCGCTTAAGTGTCTAAAACCATCCGTGGCGGGGTAAGGCGAAACATCACAGCAGCAGTTATCTTTAATTATTTTTGTGAGTGACTTTGCGCTCTGATCTGGTTTTATGTGGAGTACTCTGAACGAAAAAGTAAGTAAATTCTCCCAGCTGCGAATGGAGTTGGTTGTAAATATAGATTTGATAGTATCACTGAGAAATCTAGCGACGGACACGCGCGCACCACGTGGTATGCGTTTCAGAACCGGGCGTGTATTTTTTAAGTCGCTCAGGATTTTCCAAAATGGTATATTCGGATTAGATACCTGGGAATTGGGGGTCGTTACGGCAATGGGTTGAGATGACGTAGGTGTAGGTTGGCTCTGACGGTGTTTTTTTGAAATGTGAATGTTGAGGCCTCTAGGGCCTTTAAAAAATCGCGGTTCTGAGCACTCAGGGCAGCGAACATGGTTTACTGGCGATGCAGCGGGTAAAGTAGGGCAAGAAAGGTTAGAAAGGGGCATCAACAAAGGACTGTTCTAAGGATAAAATAATCTGCAAATAAAGTAACTATAAAACTAACAGTAAGTACTAACTTATATAACTAAAAGCTTAAAAGTATAAATACAATTGGATTAAATTTTATAAATATTTTGATAGAAATTTGTTAGTAAACAAAAAAAATTCACTGGTGACATAAAATGTCAAACGTAGAGGTATCCAAGCAGACGCCGCAGGCCCGCGCTGTGGTCTCCGCAGAGACGGTGTTGCGATTCCACTTGTCTATTGCGATAAACTTATAAGATTGGCAAACGTTATTATATATTATGATTATTTTATTAAAATATAAATGGGAGAGTAACAGTGTAAACATGTTGATCCGTTGCCATGGTAGTATGTAAAAAATATATTTTTAAACGCGAATTTTAGAAAATTATCTACATTTGGAAAAGTTATCCGGTTCCTACTTTTGATGCTGACTGTACCCCTTATTCAAAATTTACTGTTTTATATTCTCTCTTAAGCAAGCCAGTAAAAGTAGAGGTATCTTTTTTTCCAAACAATTTCAACTCCAGCAACGCGAAGTTTTCGCCATGAACACAGAAATAAGCCAATTATTAAATCAGTCGCGTCCCAGAAAAGCAATTGATGCCCCAATGCACTTAACCTCGCTATAATAATAAAAAACTGCAAATTTTCAATAACTCGAGAGCGAGGGAGTGACCACTTAAAGGAAATCACCTAATTGAAGAACAGTAAATGGTGCGTAAAGCCCCCACTTTTGGTCCTCAGAAACAATTTTCGAGCAAAGACGTGCTCTCGGTCCGACCCATACGTCAAGCCCGGTTTAGGGAAAACTAGGAAGGAGATGACAAATGATTTGGCCACAATGCGAACATTAAAAGTAACAAGTTGTGTCAGAAAATGTTTTATGAGCTCGGCTTTGTTGGGATCGTTGAATTTTTTTGCAGAGGTGGAGGCAAAAAAATATTTTGGAACTAAGTTAAAACTGTGGCCGTTTAAAAATTCCTATGGCAAGTTTATCTTTGCAGAAAATTATAATGCTGTTGAAGATAATGTTTCCAAAAATACAAGATCAATGAAATATAGTTTCTCATATCTTCAATTTCAAGTACCTTGTTTGATTTCGCAATAAATGGTAAACAAACTTATGTTTGTATCACTACTAAGTATGAAACTTTTTTTGTAGATAAAAGGCAATGGTTTTAACACAACCGTTTTGTTTTGTTATCTAAATACAAAAAAGTTTTAATCAGTTCTTATAGCCAAAAACCTTACTTTCCAATCAGATGTGACACCCAGGCCGTTTCGTTGAGGCGCGAAATTTCACCGTGAGACACGTCACACTTTTTTTATTTCTTTGATGTGATTCTCTTAGCAAGCAGCTAATTTCTTGGACGTTATTGTCATTTGCGACATCGTCAACCAACAAGGTACAGTCGGTAATGATCAAATGCGTCAAATGTATCTAATAGCTTATCAAAAAGAGATATAGATATAGAGCAGTTAGAGATATACAGGCTGACAAGCGGCCGATTTTCGTTTTGAAATTTTAATTTAAAAAATCTAAAACGTACTTATAAAACAAAACTATGGTCGTCGCTGTGTTCGTACTCCTCGAAATTAATGCAAAACTTGCGCCCGTGGATTGCTGGCCAGAAAATCACCATGCGGCCCTTTGGTACGATACGCCTCAAAGGCCCGCATGCTGCTTTGCTAGCCAGCAATCCATTGTTGCTTATCAATCCGCAATATTCACAAAACTACTTACTCATACGCGTTCGGAAATTATTTGAATTTGAAATTGGAAATCTGCCGCTGCACATCCTATCTATCTGGAAAAGTATTCTCTCATGGCCTTTACTGTAAAATATTTACGCAAGTGCAAGCGTTAGGAAAGCTACTTCGGCCATAAACGCGATCGTGCTACCACTGCAGACTGCAAACAGTTTTAGAACTCCAGACTCCAACGATAAAATAGTCCCGCATACCATTCAAGCCAACATTTGTATCTAATTGACCCCTTTTCTGCGGGAGCGACGAACGAGTTGTGGCCCAAGCGTAGTCAATTGAGCCAATGAGAACGACCTCCGATGTAATGGCATGTATCGCTGGGGACCATATCGCCTGTCTACTTATGAATCTATTCTCTATCTACATGTCTACATATCTATGGTTGTGGGGTCGGTAAACGACAAATCATAGATGATAAGGTTGCAGGAGATATTCCAACATCGTATTTTTCCTTTTTTAATCCGTCCAGGATACTTTCGTCGGACGAAAGGAAAATACGTGTTATCATTAAATGCGTTAGGTATGGGAAGCTTTGGCAAGTGACGGCAGGGTCAAATATATGGCATTGTCACTCTGTCATTTGCTGACGATTGAAGAGAATACGAGTATTTAGGTACCTATGTAGGAATACCAGTGTATTGGGGAATAAAAATGAAATTATTTCTGAAATACTCTCATTATTTCGTTTCGACTCTCATAAACATATTACTGTAAGGCCAATTGATTTGTACTTTCGTGTACACGGCTACCACGAGTTGGCATTAGACATTTATGTTAGCGACAGCGTGAACTCGATCGCATTGACGACGCATTCACTCTCTACCGCACCAATACATACTGCGAGCGAGATGGACTGCAATCAAGTTTATGCAGTCGCTAACATAAACGTCAAGTGTCAACTTGTGGTACGGCTACTGATGACAATTATTCTATTGAGATATGTTTTCAAACCACCTGCAATATTGACGAAGCACACATATTTGTGTGCTTCCTGGTCTAGGGTAAATATTATGTGTTCGCAGCGTGAAGTGCAAGAACCTAGAAATGATAATTCAATGTGCAGGAAACATGCACGTGCCACATAAAGCATATCTCTTTTATTAAGACATCTGTGTTCCGGTAACCAACACACTACACACAGCTACTGTAAACAGCCTCATCAACAATGCAGTCATTGGATATGACGTACAGATGAGGGATGTACTGGTGTAACAGCGATCCGTCTTGTTAACGGCCTTTGCTCGAATGTTACGAGTATAAACATAACGATTAGGGAATTCAATCCCGGTATTCAGCGGGATTGTAGTTCTCAGTCCCTCTGGATCCCGGTATTTGCGGGATCCCGCAAGTTTAGTATACGGGTTTACGAATCGGTACTTAATTTTAAGGTTTAAAGCAAAAAATAAACAAAAAATAGAAACGTTCTTTATTTAGGTGCTTAAAGAACATTGTTAGAAACTAGTGGTATAAAATACGCCCTTTAGTTTATTGTTGCTTTACACAAGTCGCATTTAGTAATCTACTAATCTTTTGTCTTCCAAAAATACTTCCACACACAGTAAGTTTACCTATAAGTACGGTTGTCAGTTGGTAGTAGGAATTTTATACACCATCTCCGACATAATAGTATTCAACTATTTACAGGCAAAAATCTCTCAAAAACTTCTTCATATAAATATATGTTTACGTATTTTTGAAAACTCAGTCAAAACATTAATCAATGCACAAATCCTTGCGTAACCTCGTAATAACAAGATCAAACTATAAGAATTATAATAGACAGATTCGGGCGAAATTCTCTTTCGTGGCCTTATTTCCTCACCCCACAGATACACCTAGGTTCCGAGAAGAAATTTCGCGAGTAGTTATGGGCCCGCGCACTTGTTACTTGTAGTAGTTACCCGGGATCCCGCGAAATTTACGAGCGGGACTAATCCCGCAAATGGCATGCGGGATCCCGGTATTGCATTCCCTAATAATGATAAATAAGTATTATGGGTGAATCTTACACAAATCAAGTTAGTCACACAATAAGCTTGAGACGACACATTGTAAGTTTTGGCGTCAGGTACTTATCTTGATTTATCTCAGCAATTACAAAAATCATGAAAGTATTGTTTGGTGAACTGGTTAATCATGGCATCGACTTCATTTCTGTAGTTGCCGTTACTCGATTAGTTAACTTTTATACTCGTAACAGAGAAAAATCGTATCAAAGGTGCCTCTGTTTAAACAAACATTTTCATTGAACAGGCAAATGCGATTCAAGTGTCTCAATTTTACATGTAATTAGTCTAAACACACACTTCAATTCTGTAGTTGTCATTTTTCGATTAATTCTTGTTTTTTAACTTTAAACGGTAAAATCCGTTTTGCCGCACACAGCCTTATAGAATAAGCTAGCGCATAAGCAAATTCACTACTATCCTCTTAATTATCTACCTAATATTTCATCCCGCGTGAAATAATTCTGTTAGCTTTTAGCCACAATTATAACATTGAGGTTTTGGATTTCACCAACTGCACTGAAATCTAACCGCTTTCAGTAAATAGATATTGACTGAACTGGAAAAATTGGTGTTGACTTTCGACCGAATTATAAACTTTTTTTATTTATATCGCAGCGTGCATCAAAACCTAATAGGATCTCGAATTCGGTCGAAACTCGACACCAATTTTCCCAGTTTTAATACGTATGCTAAATATATAGATATATTAAGCGTATGTATTTAGTTTTGCTTTTTGAAATCTTGTTAGCTTTTACGACCTTGATGTAAGTTGTTCATGCTATATGTTTGTAGTCTCGTTTTTAATAGATTTTCTGAAAAGAAAAATAGAAAATGTGGGTCATTACCGGCAGATTAAAAAATAGCATTCGGTTCTAGTGTTATTAAAAAACATATGATGTGTTGTGGTATGGTGTTGGGAATTTTCTATCTTTTCGGGCACCAGAAAATCTAGTGCCCACGGATTTTTTAAATTAATATTGAAAAGTACTAAAGATTTATCCATTTACACATTACAATAAAAAAATATGGGCTTTACCACTTCCACTTGTTTTTAATTCAAGTTGAAACGGATAAAATCTTCAGAATCATCAAAATTATGCGTAAAAAGTCTAATAGATATAAAATAATTTTTTGGAGGTTAGAAAATATAGTTAACAATCTAACCTATCTGACATTTAAATTTGGCAAGCGAGGAACCAAACACCCAGTTTTCACGTTGTGCTTTTCACGTTACGTTCAAAACACTTAGTGAACCCCTATTTTGTTTTGAGCAGTATATATAAAAATATAAGCTAATAATCCTTCTTGGCCACTGACAACTAACAGACAAGTCATTAAAATTGAATCTAAGATGTATCTTAACCTTACAACATAAAATTCCAATGTTCACCCTTAAAATCGATATAAATCGTAAAAATTAATTGAAACAAGTGGAACCAAAGCTGTTAACCGGGGACCGATATTTGACAATTGATGTGCAGTCAACCAAAACGACAATGTACTATAAATCTCAACCTAATATCATGTATATTAAGATCAATTTTTGTACATTTCTAGAAGACATAAGTCCTTTCAAAGAATAAAAAGCAATGAGCAATGACCAATACGTCACTCTGTGTACAAATCTCAACTTTATATAAAGGCGGATAATGTATAATTTAGTTGTAAAATATTTGCAAGATGTAGGATCTTTTAAGAATGAGCCTTTTAACAATTGGTGTTGGGTTCCAACTGTGACGGATCCTGAATTACAATTCACGGCAATCTTTTACTACAAGTCAATTGACTAAAATGTAAACTACACACGTTTTATTCAATAAGAATAATATTTAATCCTGTATTGTATTTGAAATAAACGACACGGGTTCACTTTTCATCGGACAATATTTTGAAATAAGTTTGAATTGTCCCACAGAATGCTAATTTTGTGAGGAGAATTAAAAAAAGGATAGATTATTTTCCTTAAGCTTAACAACGTTCACAACTGACACTAATTTTCAAGTCAATATGGAGAAGACCGACATATAAAATTTTTGGTTGGGAAAACCGTCTGGCAAGAACTCATTTGTGTACGTAATTCGCTCAGACAGTAAGATAGGATGAGCTTGTGTACAAACATAAAAGTTAGAAGCAAAGAGAGGTATCGGCACTGTGAATGTCATCTCACTTTGTGTGGTAGTGCACAGCACAGCGGATGTCATTCCAGATCTAGAGCAGAGCCCAACTGGAGAAGTACCTCCACCTTACAGAAAACCGCAGCCAATTAACACACAATACCCTATCCTGAGTGTTGTGTTCCTGCCGGTGAATAAGGTTGTCAAAGCTCAATGGGGGTGCGGAGTGTTAAGGTCGGTAACGCGCTTGTACGACTAACTAACCTCTCTGGACTAGACTGGAGACTGCTTACCATCAGGCGGGCCATATGCTTGTTTGCTACCAACGTTGTATAAAAAAAAGCGACGAAAAAGCTTGTAGATGGTCTCGCCTAATTGACGATCTTTCCCACATTGAGTTTAAATACGTCAAGCAATACTACGGGTCGAATAGCATGACACAATTCATACAGTTTCTCGCACTCAATAAACTTTATCTTCCCTTCTTGTAAAAGACATTAAAGTTACTATTAAACCGACTGAGTCGGAAATAGGGTGAAAAAGGGTCAATATACCCCGCGCTATTGTTAAAGGGTCGGGTCCACTACAATAACTATCGAAATGTTATTTCGGAATGCGAGTAAAGTATTGACATTCGATTGGAATCGTATTGGTAAGAAAATTTGAATCACCTGCAATATCTTGCATAACGAAGCGTGCAAAAATATCTGCCACCTCTTAGGTTAGGCTTGCTCGTTTGAAAGACTTGTGGATTGCATTGTGCCTTTTGACTAATTTTAAAATAGGCTTTTACGAATAGCGGCAAAACGTGAATTATATTCGCCAAACCAATGAATCTTTTTTTAGAACGCCCCGTCGATATTCCGTTGTTCTAGAATAGCACGAATTCCTCATATTTGTTCAACCCACAGTAAATATGGAGCGCCAGAAGGTTACAAAGAATACAGACCAATGACAGACAAAGGAAATGTCGATCAAATTTGGTCGGAATTCCGTAAGTAAAGTGGAATGTCGGGAACTCTGGGAACTGTTTTCACGGTGTAGCATGAATGAAATAATCTATATATGTATATTATGTATACGAGTTAATATCAAGAAACTTATGTAAATACTGGAGTTTCACCGAAACGAAAGTTAGATGTTACCGTCACGATACGTCCTTTTTTAAAGTAAAATTTAAATTCCTATTATCAAAGAGTGGGCAATAAGTGCATGCCATTTAAGTTAAGCCACCTATGGAAGTCAATTACTTTGTTTTTAAAATTCGAGCGTAAATATAGTCAAAAACCCTACAATGTAAACGATTGAACAATTTGACGACCGGTCTGGTCTACTGGGTAGTGACCTTGTTGATGAATCCGGTGGTTCTGGGTTCGAATCCCGGTAAAAGCATTTCAGTGTGTGATGAACACAGATTTTTGTTCCTGAGTCATGTGTTCTGTGTATATTAAGTGAGTATTTATCTAAATATACAAGTAGGTATGTATATCGTTATCGTCGCCTAGTACCCATAGCACAAGCTTTGATTAGTTTGGGCCTAGGTTGATCTGTATAAAATCTCCCCTAAAATTTATTGACATTTCTTGAACATTCTCAATTTTTACGTGTAAGGACACTGCGATGCCAAAGATTATTACACCTCTCGTTTTCTCAGTTTGTAAGATTTTATTCCATTTACCCGTTGAAATTTAAAAAATAGGATTGATTTTTACGTAAGTATATTTAAACTTATCTCCTTACTAACCCTAATGTTTGTCTGCTATTTATAGACCGACTTTTTTCGCGTTCACTGGGTTTCCTGCAGTTGTTTGAGTCACGTGTTTAAAAGACGGCGTTAATAAATCGCGGTTCAATACCCGGGCATTAAGCTGAAGCCGAGCGGAAGTATCGGCATGCTGGCGTTTATTACCGGGCTGTATTCTGAGCGCTTACCGAACAGTGTTGGCTTATACTCCGTCCTTTGAATACTATGCTATAAGACTCGATTCAGTTTTTCTGATTTACAATAATGTCCAAACCCAAGTAAGGTAGATGCACCAAGTTGTTTGCGTCACGTGTTTAAAAGATGGCGTTAATAAATCGCTGTTCAATACCCGGGCATTAAGCTGTAGCCGAGCGGAAGTATCGGCATGCTAGCGTTTACGAGTATTACCGGGCTGCATTCCGAGCACTTCTTTACCTTTTATGTCAGTGTACGTTCGAATTGGCCTGTACTGTAAGACTCGAGTCCTTTGAAGCAGAAGTTTTAACAGTGCGGCTTACGTGGGCGATACCCGCGAATGCGACGCGGCGCGGCGCGGCGGCCCAACGGCATTCGGAGATCGCCCACGTAGGACACTTCCATAGGTATCAAAGGATTGAATTCACCTGCGCCGCGCTGCTTGGCGTTCGCGAGTTATTCGCTCAGGTAAGACACTGCCTAAGACTCGCCTTATTTTTTCTTATTGTAATGTCGAAACTCGAGTACTTTTCATCTTGTTAAAGAACCGAGTCTTGTAGAGTCTCGAGTCCTTTTTAGAGAACTCTCATTAATTTACAAAAAAAAAACAAAATGCACTTACGCCTATTTTTTATAAAATTTTTGATAGAGTCTATAATCCTTTTGAGTTGCGCTTAAAAATACTCAATAAAGAGTGCGATTCGGAACTAAACTATTCGGAAGTTTTTAAGAGCTGAGTCATGTAAAACGAGTTGAGTTAAATTTAAATTTAGACTCAAAATACCTGAGTTCCTACTAACATGAGTACAGAGCGGTATTTGATATGACCACAAATCTAATATACCTAGGTAGACTTGATTGCTTATTTATCAACCAAATTCGCGACAAAAATCGCAATGATATCCAGTTTGAATGTCAAGTCAATTAAGTGACTGAAAGTATTTTATTTCGAATTTGTTTATTTAAAATACTACAAATGGCGGCTGTTTTCGCAAAAATTAATTTGTCTATTTTTATCGCTCTCGTAGAGTCGGAGTGACAGTTTATTTCAACGTTTCGTTTTGAATACACTGGCATTATTTCGATAATGGCAGACGACAATTTTAATTTAAGTAAGAAATATTGTATGAAACAACTCAATTATTTTAAAAAAACGGCTAAGAGTATGTCGGGCCATTGCTCAGTGTAGGGTTCCGAAGTTCCCCCTACATAAAACAATACAAGAATACAGAAAATCAAGAATCAACAGGCGGTCTTATCTGTAAAAAGCAATCTCTTTAAGACAATCTTTAGGTACCCGAAATTAATAAATGTCAGTGTCATGTCAGTAAGTGTTTCAGATACAACAAAAGAACTCTAGCACAGAATATACAGAAAACAAAACAATATATAAAAAATAAACATACAAAGAATAATAAAATGAAATACATATTAAAATACACGTAATAATGCCACAATAGGGAAAAGGTAGCAGATAAAACTACTGTACAGTCCTATTCTGATTTTAATAACATTTACTTAATTATATCTGGATTAGTTATGGATCCGATCTGATCCGTCAATCTCAAAAGTGGTATTTCTTCAACCAAAATCGTCACTTTTGACATTGACAGATCAGATCCATAAGTAATCCAGATCTACTTCATAACCTGTTATTCAAATCAGAATACGCCTGATACTACTTTAGCTTGATTCAGTAGGGCTTTATTGAATGAATGAGAAACAAAGCCGATGGCCCTATCGAAAGTTGAAACAATTAAGATCGCGTAAGAGCGTCAAGAAATCGTAATCGAAACTAAATTGGAGTTTGGGGCAATAAAAGTTATATAGCAATATAATTTAAAGTATAATACTAGGCGCTTGTATTGTGTTGCAGTTTTGTTAGAATAGTGATCAGTGAAGTGATACGGAAAATAGGAAATTCGTAACGACAACGATTAAGAACACGACCGGAGGGGGTGTTTTAAATCGACAGGCTGTGACAGACGAACAGACGCACGAGTGATCCGTTTTCTTCCTTATGAGGTACGGACTAAGGAACCCTATATTACAAAAAATACAAATACATTTATTTTCCAAATTGACATGAAATGAAACATTAGTAATTAAATTAAAATTAACTAAATGCGTTATAGGTAAAAAACTTAACTAAGTCACCTATGTAGTTGTGGCGTGTTCGAATAGACAATACATGTTTAAAAGACACACACAAACAAAATGTCTATTCGAACACGTCACAACTACATACAACAGGTGACTTACGTAAGTTTTTTACCTATACTTACCTGAATTTGCTATGAATCGTTTGTCTTTATCTGTCATTTTGACTTACGTATTTATAAGAAAGGGATAAAACATAATTTAACTAAATCAGGCGCGTAAAGTTTTATGAATAAGGGGGTATGTACTTCTACAACCACTTCTTAGAGCAAACATCATCAAAATCATTAGTACTGTTATTATTTTCATTTTTATTTTATTTTGACAATCATGATAGAAATTCTTATATTTTTGACATCAATGCAAATTTATTATGTAATTGTCTTTCATGAAAAAAAAAAAAAAACATAGCCCTCATACTAGGTCAAGCCTTTGCCCCATTTAGCATTAAACATAGGATTTACCAATAAGATGCGTAGGATAAAAACAAGGTTCCGTAATCCGAGCTAATAATTACACAAACGTAGCGGAGCGTCCATATCTATATTTATTTTGGTTAAGGTATGGACGGTTGCTCACCGACGAATATTTTTGGCGCCACCTTCCTTTCCTTGAGTACCCAATAGGTGGCATATTGAGTGCTATTGTAATATGCCACCTATTGAGTACTCAAGGAAAGGAATTTTGTGCACACCCCGCCACTGGTGTCCACATACCCGTACCCAACATTTCACTTGGACGTAATAGGTTCACGTTGTTAAAATAGTAACCGATAGCAAGTATTTAGCTGAACATAAATCATGACGGTATCAGTTTTGATCAACTGCATGCCGGAGCCATACATAATTAACGCGTTGAATTGTTTAGGGACGTTTATATCAGTCGTAAACAAGCGTGGATTAAAGTTATAATTGATGGACATACGGGCATCTAATGCGGTTATTACACTGACGCGGTGTGTGATAGAGACGGCGCTATGCACATTTATATCGATATCCCACTTGCCTGACTTGCCGGAACGGCGTGTGCATCTGAGGGCGTACCGCGAACACCGAATTTAGCAAATTGCGGGCATCTTTCTCTTTTATTCAAATTAAGACGTAATTAGAGTGACAGAAAAAGATGCCCGCAATATGCGAACTTCGGTTTTCGCGGTAGGCCCTCTGCATTCAATGCGAAGGCCATTTAGTTATCGTTTGTATATTATATGAAATTTCTAAAATTACATTATATTGGCAGCACGTATTTCATGAGATGACCGCTTTGTGGTATAAATCTTACACTATTTATTCTTACACCTCTGAAAATTTTTGTCTTATTTCAACAAACAAAACAGTGTGTTAGATTTAATAAAGTTTTATGATTAACGGCATTATTTACGAAATAGGGTGGTTAAGAAGCAAACCGAGGTTAAGTAAGCCAGTCCTTAAAAAAAGACTAAAAACATATCTTTTAGAAAAAAATAAAAACTTATTAGGAAGTTGTGCATGTCAGTTTTTAAGCTGTTCATTGCTTTGTTTAGGTGCATGATTCGATAATATAAATTGAGCGCTTAATTTGCCAACAAAAAGGTTACAGTTTGACGATATTATAAATTTAGTCTGTAGGCATGTACCGTTTAAGTAAAAAAAAAATAGCTGAGTATATGCCTAGAAACGTACAAATATGTCCCTCAGATCTATCTGACAGACAAATCTGTCGATGTAGGGCAGGATTTAGTCAATAATATGTCTACCGGTTATCTGTCTACTAGACCGATATTAAAAAACGCATCTAACCTTTAACTAATAGGTATTGAACATCTTGATAATAGAGGCATTGTTCAAATATTTATGAACAACTTCGCCGCTCGGATATATTTGATGGACTATTCATTAGACTATGAGACTGTCGACACCTACTTGTGTGATAATTCATATGGCGTGATGGTTGCCTACTTACCTGATTATGTTAGTGATTTACTGCTTACGGATCTCTATTGTTGCGGTCGTACTGACCATCTGTCAGTGTGTTATATAATTCAAGGGCCTATATAATTCAAACAATAGAGTGCTTTTGATTGGTAGAGAGTGTTGTAGAGCATTCTCTAGCAATCAAGTAAAGGTTTATGCCAAGTTTGATGTCATTTTAGCTTGTCGATTTAACCCTTTGACGGGCAAGACTGAAAAAAATACTCAATTCAAATATTATGTACAAGAAAAAGATGATGTTATGGGCTGAACTTTTTTGAGACCGTTGGGTAAAGGGTTAAAATGAGAGCGTAACTTCGACTTAAAAAAAACCGGAAAGTGCGAGTCGGACTCGCGCACGAAGGGTTCCGTACCATTATCTATAAAAATCACGTTTGTTGTATGAGAGCCTCCTTAAATATTTATTTTATTCCGATTTTTAGTATTTCTTGTTATAGAGGCAACGTAAATATCATCTGTGAAAATTTCTACTGTCTAACTATCCCGGTTCATGAGATACAGCCTGGTGACAGACAGATGGATGGACAGCGGAGTCTTAGTAATAGGATCCCGTTTTACCCTTTGGGTACTTATTCACAAAACATGGGTATACTTATCTACGAGTATCTAACTACCGATCCTGCTCACAAAATTTCACGAAAATCGGTTTAGAAATGCGACTTGCAGAGGAAAACGTCAGGACGATCGGTCTGACCTAGTAGGTAGACCCTGCCTATGACGCCGATGGTCCCGGGTTCAAATCCCGGTAACTTCAGTAAGGGCATTTATTTCTGTGATGATCATTGGTATTTTAGAGTCATGGGTGTTTTCTATGTATATAAGTATGTATTTATATACGTATATATATCGTCGCCTAGTACCCATAGTACAAGCTTTTCTTAGTTTGGGGCTAAGTCGATCTGTGTAAGATCGTCTGCAACATATTTATTTACATCCGAAAGCTTTTTTTGCCCAAGCTGAAAAGGAGACTTTCACTAACGCACTGTCAAAAAGTGTAGTATTAATTATATCCTAAAATATTATAGGTTAGCTTATAATTACCTTTAAAACTCCAGTCAATCAATTAACATTGTGATGTGATGACGAAAGCTCAGGCCGCGCGATGAGGTATTAATGGCACGCATCAATCAATGATGACTGATGACGTGTTGGTGTCATGGTAAATATTTATGTTATTGTTTTGCTTTTGTTATGTTATGATTCATATCATTATTTATTGACGGGACATTGACAATAAATAATAAGACTAAGAAAAGCTGTTTCTGTATGTTTACCGCTGAACTGATTTAAATTGTGTTACTTGAATAGGTACAGTCAGCATCAAAAGTTGCGGATCAAATAACGCTTCATAAGTACCTACCATTCTGTAACGGCTTAACAAAAAGTGATGTCTTTAATATAGAACAACGAAGACTGTAAAAGATATACTTATGAACGCTAATTCTAAAAATTTATCTATATTTGGAAAAGGTATCCCGAATATCAGATACTTTTGGCGCGTTGTTTCATTCGCTACTTTTGATGCTGACTGTACTATAGGTATTATTATACTTATTAAATTCCGCTACCTAAAGGTTGTTTGGAAGAGATCGCTTAGCGATTAAACCGCCTTTTGTTTCCCCCGTTTTGATTTTTTTGTTTTCTTTTTTTACATTGACGTGTGCAATAACAGTCCCGGGGAAAGATAGGATAGTTTTTATCTCGGAAATCACAGACAAAATCACGATAGTACATTTTATTTAAAGACAGATATATTAAAACGTCATTCATGTATTTTCAAAGTAGAAGATTAACCGACATGTTTTGCTCCATAACGAGGAGTTTCAAAGGGAGCACGCGTTGGCGGACCGACTCTGACTCAGTGACGATGCGTCTGCGTCGGTTCACCAACGCGTCCTCCATGTTTTAATATATTAAATAAAGTTAAGTTGATGTGGGAATTAAAATGCATTCAATCGAGTGCTCCGTATCAAAATGATACAGCCAATAAGGTAAATAAATACGTTTAATGTACTATTTCCCGAGTAGGTACCAAAAATGGTAAAAACCCTAGTCTACTTATATTTTTACTATAAAACGCAAGTAATAAACACTAATTAATTTGTAAACGGGCCCCAATGTGTGCCAGTCACACTTACCCCGCACCCAAGCTTATCCGTTTTTCTTTCACATTACGTCCTGCTTAAAATTCGTTTTTGACTTCGTTCTTTCATGATCTTAAGCGTGTTTCACTGTATTTCTTCAATTACCACTTTGGAAATGAAACTGGAAGTCTATTTAGAAGACGTAATGAAATCAATGGTCTTAATGAAATTCCAGCCGGTAGGCCGATCAGTCGGCAGATCGATCTGAATTAATTACGCAGGCATCCTGCCGCTTGAGTCGAGTAGGTACAGTCGTGCACTAGTTCATTTGGAGCTCCCAAAATATTAGAAGGAATTTTATGCTAAAGCTTTCACAAAGACAAACTCTATGAAATTAAGACTAGAAGTAAAACATATTCTAATACAAGAAATGTTGACTAATTGTAAATAAAATCTAACATGATCCTTCTAAATATGTATACCTGGCTATGAGGACCAAAAAATACAACGAGTACCTACAAGAATTCACCAGCAGGTATGCCATATTACAATCCTCATCAGTTTACTTTACCAAATGTAAGTGTGCCTAAAACATTTCCTTTGATTTATTCATGCCATGACCCGATGACAATAATACGTGTGCCTACCAACTAGACGGGTAGGCCAATTCGAGTTTCAGATCGAATGATTAAAGCCCGAATTGGCATGTTGGTCAACAATGAGTTGTCATGTTCGCGTTAACGGGGAACGGCAACATACGAGTGTCGAGTATCTATATAACCTGCCTCCTTTAAAAAAAGTTGCGTACGAATTGAGAAGCTACTATTTTGAAATTTTGGGGCGTAAACCTTCTTCAGTAATCACTCTATTTATAGGTAAAAATCGGATGAAAATCCATTCAGTAATCGCGAATATACACACATACAGACAGACAGTCGCGGCGTAATAGAAAGAGACTAGAGCGAGTAGAAGATTTAGATACAAAAATTCTAATCGCTATATTTGTGTTGCGATCTAGCAACGAAAACTAATTACAATTAATTAATTATTGTTACATCAATGTTCATGCCAAGTTTCAGGTTGCTCCAGCATGTGGTCATAAAATGAGAGCTTAACTTCAATTGTATGAAAAGATAAATACAGCAGCTCTGTACTGGTGAGTCTTGAATTATAAAATTACGAGTATAGTCTGTCAAGTAATAAGCGGGCAATTTAAAAATTTAGGGCAAAGGGTTATCGTCCCATAGAAATTTTTACATTTGCGCCTTTTTCTACTGATGAAATTGTTTGACCGGTTATATTACCTATATATCAAAGTTCAATTTATATTGTACGATGCCAAGATTCTTACCAATTTGTTGTCGTTCCTACGTTATTAGAATTAGGGGGAAACTTCAAAGTAACCTTAATAAGTACAAAGGAAACAACCAAGATTGATATTATTTTCGTCTCAAATTTCATCAACGTTATTTTCTTATTTAAATATGACACGGCAGACCTTCCTGGTAATACGATATTAATAAACACTAAGCTTTTAAACGTTTACCTGCCGATTAAATATATATTTCTTCTAAATGTGAATGAAGAGTTTAATATTAGGTTTTTTTCTACTTAGTACTGAGCCTTTAGATTTGCGGGGGAATAGGCACTACTTGCACCATTTTGGTTAGTTGGGAATGAATTTTGTTAAGAGCTTTTTTTTACGTGAAAATTCTCATTTACCGTCACAAACATAGACTACCACAAAATAATAGTAGTTTTTGTAATAGTGGTTTATGTGACTGCTACATAATGAAAGGCATTAAAACACAAGTGTGGGTTTAAAACAAAAGGACCACACGAATGTTTTAATGCCTAATTATGTAGAGTTACACACACTATTTTATCTACACACAAATTATAAACAACAAAAACAAGTACATATCACAAAGAGAATACAATAAAACAATGCTCTTTCGTAACCTGGCACCTTCATGTCCCTTTTCCCTTACGTACGCTTTTCTATTTCTGCAAATGATCTAAGCTCTGTACTTCGTGTTTTAGCTTTAGAAAAGACTTAGAATTATGATGATTTTATTTGACACTTTACCTATAGGTTATATTGTAATAACAAGGTAGGTAATATAATCTTTTACGTATTATTTGGCTTATGAACTTCAAAATGTTTTTGCATACAGTTCCTAATTTAGAAATTTAAACTACTTTAGCGGAGTTATTTCATACCCTACAAAATGAAAGTTTAGGGAAGGTATGTTAATCTGTTTTTACCCAATTTATTGGTATACCTGATGGACACTTTTGTTTATATTTGTACTGAATTTGAGCGATGTAGTCCCAGGAGTTTATGAATAAATTGCTTGTGACATACAGACGGTCATGACCAGACATAGGCTCGCAGAGAACCCTATAAAGGTAAAGGTAGGGGATTATGAGTTGTCGTACTTTTAATAGCTTAGCGGGATTTAAGAACGTGAAATATATACCGCCTACTCTACTGTTTACTTGAGTTTACATTTTAAATATCATGTCTAGAATATTTTCAGCGCACCAAGAAAACTTGAGATTTAGAAAACAATAATGCTTTTCAGCGGCACGTGCACTGCATCAAAACGTCTACATTTCCATTATCCTCAATCTTGTTTATAAAATCTGGGCGTATTCAGTGTAAATATAACGTTGCTGCCAAGAAACATTGCTCAACAATCTCGGTGCATAATCCCTGCCAACCTTCGACGCAACAAGTGCTATTCAAAAATAAAGACGCTCGGGAATCTCTCAATGGAGCACAATTAAGATTCCCTGCGACTCCACCGTGCCTCCATGCATACAGAACACAGGACCCCGCAAAACGCAACTGTTTTACTATACCCATAAATTTCACTTCACACCACACTGAGCACCGCCATCTCCGTATATTGAATAAAAATAAACTCCCTTGACTGCAAACGACTTTCAGCCCAATCCTGTCGCCCGCATGACCCAAATTCGAAAGAACAATAAAACCATCAAACCATTTAACGCTTCTCACGTCATGAGTCCCCGTTTGCAACAAAAAGACTCATGTGCTGATAACTTTACCATTTCAAACCAGATTCTAATACAATGATAATAATTCTGGGAATAGAACAGCGGTTTTGAGACGACCTTATGAACATTTTTTTGTGAATAAGTTCCGTACGAACGTCACGTTTTCACAATTCATTGAAAATGAACGACGTCAAGTGACTTGCAGTCCGAAGTTCCTTTATTATTTATGGACCGTGTATTCGGAATTTTAATACAGTATCTCTCCTAAGTACGCTGTGGGGATGAGAAATATCAATTTTGAGGAAAATTACATACTTGTAACCTTGACTGCGTGAAAAGATTGAAATAACGCGCTTCTATTATTAAAAGCGAAGTTTCTCTTCCTTAACCTTTTCTTCTGTTTATTTGAGTTCTGATATGCGGGATACATTTTGCACGGGAATTACAGGACTATTTTCGCTTTTACGCAGCCAATCCGTTTTGGGTCAGCGTGGGGACTGTATCCCAGAACTTCTTGTACAATGCCCAGCAGTGGGACGTACAGCGATACCCACTTTATGAATGAATTCCACTATGTAAATAAATTTACAAGAAAGTCTAATTCAGCTCCCAGCACTTCTTGTTTCAGGTAAATACGGCTTTTTTTAGTTCATAGTTTCCAACGCAAAATTAAAGTAGCAATTGTACAAGAACAATTTGTAATTTTAATAAAAACAAAAGTAGGTATTATTGCGATACAAAACACACTAGTACAAGCTACGACTAACTTAGCGACAGCACGCCCCAAGTGACTTTCAAGTTTACTGTCGTTGTATCTGACACCGACTGTTCTCGCTTTTTTTCATTCCGCGAAGTTTCATTCCCAGAAACTTGACAGTGATACATTCCTCGCGGCGTTCCCATTGCAAGTTTCGAGTTGAGAACAATACGAGCGATGTATTTGGAACAAATGTCGCTTAAAAGAAGAGGATTCTCATTTCATGCCATGTATTGTCATAGCTTACGAGATTGTGAGTCAGATTCTGGCACACTGGAATAATGTGTCCTCAAGATCTGTTAAAATCTTAAAAATAATATTTCTTAAAAACGTGAAACGTACGTAAGCCTTATCAGCTACTCTTCAAGCTGGGTTGTCGCTAGGACAGAGTGATGAGCGAGTAGCGGCTAAAAGGAAAAATACTCTTTATTGTTAGAAGGACTTATCTACAGTTAATGAATGCAAGTCGCTCGCTGTAATTTAGCTTTCGGCTGTCCGATCTAGCCTTTTGTATATTCGCCTACTAGCTTCTGGTAAATTTCTGGACCGCATCAGCTCAAAGGCGCATATCTTCTGCTCCTCCGTCCTTCGCTTCCTTTGAGCATTCTTATTTCTAGCAAAACTCCACACCTGACATCGGACTGTGTTTCCAAAGAACTTGCAGACCAGATGTTCAATTCAAGAGCGCTCATATACTAGCCTTGCAACCTGAGCTGTTGTCTCGCACGTGTTAGATAAACGGAATAACACCCTGTTGAACATCGGCTGACGTCTTAGACAAGTCAACATCCTTATCACAACGGAATAGGACTCAAAACTGTTTACATATTTTTGCCCACAACCGAACAATGGCGTGACGTAGCCCGAGGAAACAATCGACGATTAAAAACTGTTTTTAAAATGCTTCCCGATAAGCCGCTTGTAATCGTGGCTGTGACGATAATTGGATTTCAGTTGTTTGTCTTGAGCAGCGAATGTTTTGAACGCTACACGATGTTGAGAATAAATTACGTTCGATATTGAATCAAGAATTTTTGGCTAAAAATACTTTACCATCTGGAAAGTTTATGATATTTATACTTACATTTTAAATTAAACATCAACATGTATCGATGTTTGTTTGCTATGTAATTTTTTAAGTTTCCTGTACGAAATATCATTTGATCGGATCGGATCGGATTTTGGTTACGAAAAACATCGGACTAATAAGGCCTATTTTCCCAGCTGGCTTGAAAGGTCAGATAGCAGGCGCTTTAGTAAAAATGAGTGCCTACAGCGATTCTTGGGACCAAATCTAAAGCCGGGAACGCGAGGAAAATCTTTTATATCTGTTCAACTTACAAGTATCCAAAGCATCAACAATTGCAAAATGTTGTCACTTTGCAGTTTGAAATGTAATGTTTCATATTTAAGCACAGACTTGATCTAAGACAAACCTCACCGCACTAGAGGGACAATATTATAGTTTAACACTCTATTACAACAAGTTCTAAGTTCACGCGTCGTCGCCGACACCAGTGTTACTACATTAATTCCAAACTCACACAAGGCTTGTCGTGTAAACTTGCACAATTCATTATAGCTATGAACGTAGATGAATTCGTCTTAATTAATGACAAGGGCCTACTTCTTCCTTTATGAGTCTTTCTTTCGCTCTCTCTGAAAAAAAAAAAACTTTTTCTTTGTGTTACTTGCCAGGCTCAATCAGACCAAACCAGACCAATGGCACTGGTCAGTCTAGCTGGACTTACCATATTCACTCAGTTCAGTCGGTCAGGTTTGAAGCTCGTTGGCTTATAAATGTTATCCTTGATACCTGTTAGCTCTTGATATTTCCTGCAATAGACGTAGACCGTAGGTGTTGGATCATGGATTTAGGAAAAACTCAGGATCGACTATGAATGTATTTTGTGTATTATGTGTTTGTTTGACCCAATAGTTGACCAGTAGAGAATGCCATTTGGCATTATGTCCGCCATTTGTACATTCTTTGTTTGTGCAATAAAGTTTAAATAAATAAATACCTATTATGACTCTTTTGGTCCTCGAACCAAAAGCTCATTCATGTCAAATTACATTATATCACAATGTCGCACAAACGCGTTTATACAAATCAGTCAGGGAATACGAATAGCCGAAGCATATGTTTCCGATTGAGTTCAGATAATATTATTAAACTAACTACTACGAACTCGCAATAGAATTATTCAGCTATCTGAATAAATTAGTAGAAAATAGCTTTCATGCTGCGAAGTTGACAGAAAGTGCATTGGCATGGAATCAAACCAGTGGTACTAATAAGACTGTTGACAGCTTATTAGCGTGGGTGAGCTCTTAAACATTGTAAACAAAGTTTATAATTATTATTCATAATAATTATTAACTACTTATACAATTTTTCTAAAGGGGTATTCAGATTGCGAGAACTCATAATGTCGTCGCGCTGTCATCCGAATGTCTACGCAGCGCAGAGTCCTTGAATATCATAAGTAAGGTCATATTGTAAGAAAAGACGGAGGCTACCTCGAAAAGCTCATTGTGACTGGTAAAGTAGATGGGAAAAGGCCTGGACGGGGACGCAGTCCAATACGTTGGTCTGCCCAGATTCGCATCGCTCTTGACTCCACAGTTCACATGGCTCTCCACACCGCCAGACACAGAAACAAATGGAGAAAGATCATAGGAGAGAATGGGATACAGAACTTCCCGGTCGCGACCCTCAATCTTGAGGAATACAACGCAACGAGGGCGATTCAGATTGTGGGCATTGTGGCAACCTTTTTTCATTTGTAGTCTGCCTTTTTCGCACTCATAAAATGTTCATAATTATAACTAAGTGACGGTTGCCTTTAGCACACTTCAATTATCTTTTTAAGCTTTAAGCGTCATTATAGGTGAAATGGTTAGAGATTGTTGGAGACTTATCTTGGTATAACTATTTTTATTTTTTGAATATATACCGAACAGACATGACATGACATTAACATGAAACATGTGTGTTGTTTTACATTACAGGCCGAATTATTTTGTATGGTTAATATTTTCAATATACTTGTTAGGTCCTACGCTGACCACAATTTAAAGGTTTGCCCGTATTGCATTTACACACTGTATTCTGTGCCCACGGTCCTACTTGTACAGTCAGCATCAAAAGTAGCGGATGAAACAACGCGCAAAAAGTATCTGATATTCCGAATAACTTTTGAAATATAGATAAATTTCTAAAATTAGCGTTCAAAAGTATATCTTTTACAGTATTAGTTGTACTATATTAAAGACATCACTATTTGTTAAGCTTTTACAGATACTTATGAAGCGTTATTTGATCCGCTACTTTTGATGCTGACTGTACCTAGTAGCGGCAGGCAGCCGTCTTGTAATGTAACACGGCATATAGGACTGTGACTACTGGCTTGTAAGAATTCCATTACTAGCATTTGTATCCCATTATAAGGTTCCTTGAACCTTCAATTCAATCATTCTGAAACAGGCACAGTAACAAGAGAATTGCTTCATCGTTACCAATAACTTTATCAAGCTCGTACCTTTGTATTTGCTTGATTGTGAAAACAACTGTATTATTAGAGTTATAAGGTTTATATTTGCTTCGAGCAATAAGCTTTGATGGTAATTCGAGGAAGTTAGCAAACGATTTTGCTCAAGTGTTATTCCAATTGCTATTCAAGTATCCACCCGTAGGCGAGACGAATTCTCTGTACGTGTCAAAAGACTGCCTGTACATGTAATGATAATGAAAGTTCTTTATTTACAGGTATGAACTCATTTCAAATTAAAGTACAATGTAAAAACACAAAGTACTTACAAAAATTGAAAAAACAGTCCTCCTCTCTAAATTAAAACCTAAAATTTACAAATAAATATACCCAAAATTTCTATAAATTTGGTGGCACATGTCATGTAGGCAGGAACATTACTTCCTGTTCCTCTCACGGTGCACAGAAACCCAGTGTTTATAATAATATGAGATTGGCCAAATAACCGGACAGCTCACGGAGAATGCTGTTGTTAGATGTTCTTAGACAACTCCAGAAGGCAGCGACGCGGAAGCGTATGATGGCAAAAAAGTCAGGAACTTCGACCTTACCAAAGGTGGTAATGGTACCGTTCGGATTTAGACTACAACAGCATTACTGCAACAGCATTGCAATTGCAGCGCGACACTACTGCCGACTTCGCTGCTGCCGCAAATGTCAAGAATCCGGGCAGTAACATCGATTAAGTCATTTGCGCGCATATCAGCAATATTCACTACAAGAGTCTTGTCTTCACAGTGCGTTTATTTATTTAAACTTTATTTAACAAAAAGCGGACTTAATGCCTAAAGGCATTCTCTACTAGTCAACCTTAAGGTAAAGCAGCGTTTCTTGAAAGCTTCGGCAAAAAATGAATGAATGTAAATACGTCATAGTTTCCTTCCCATATCGTTATGAATCAACTTGCTATCGTTTCGATTTCACGGTCCCATAGCATCATTTTACGTCAATTCGCATCGTTGCATTAGTATTGTTTCACACCATGTTGCGGCATATCTAGCCTCCCCCGCATTGACCACCCATTATGTATCACAAACGACGCTTTGAACAACTCAATCTACTTTGTGGTCGTGTTTCCAGCGAGACCCAGCGTCAGCAACGGCGTCAAGCGAATTCGCTTGTAGCATTTACCTGTGGTCGTCTTATTGCGGTAATATGTAATACGCCGAAATCTCGACACTCTCGACTCGTTTGCACCTGTTGAGCTATTGGAATGGTCGGCCATGTTTCCTTATCGCTCGTTCCGCTTGTTGCGTCGTGATAACATCGACTTGCTGCGCGCGGGCACCTTTTATACTCCTTTTGTAAAATTTGATTTTCATCACACTTGCTCGTAACGGCTAATCCACGCATACATAAAGAGAAATACTTTACTAGGGTAACGGCGGCTATTAACGCGGGTATCAAAATCGACGTCTAACACCGCGGTGTTTACAAATACGCATTTTGCAAGCAAACAGACCTATTCTCTAAGAAATAAAGCATACACAAAACACGCTCATTCATTGGTCTATCGTGCCCATTAGTGTGCATTTGTGTGAGTGTAACAAAAAACTCGCGATTCGTCAGTTTGTGCGACGGCGGCGCAAGAACCGGTTGTTCCATACAGACGCGTGACTCCACAGGTAAGTGCACTCCAATCTTACTTAGTGTTTTACGTAATAGTTATGGCAAATAAACTAGTGCAATGCCTTTTAAGAGGTTGTGTATTGTTTTCTACACGATTTTGAATTACTTTTAACTTAGTTTTTGACCGGGAAATACGTTTAAAATTGAAAATAAAATACAGCGGTGATAGGCGCCAATTACTTCTGTGGTAAGTAATTCCGTGGTATGCCACGTTAATAGAAAAAGTGGTAGTTTTGTTATTTAGTCTTTAGTTTTGGTACAAATTATTAATTTTATAATTTCTTTTATTTATTCCAATCTTGATCTATTCACGCTATTAAAAAGCTATTTCCGTGGTATGGAAAGTATTCAACTAATCCTTAATTTTGAACAAAAACTTCAGCACCGATTTCCTTGTTTCTATGGGAACCCTTAATCTGTCAACTTTTTTTATTTTGAGTTAAAACCTAAAATTTACTTGCCAGTTATGTGATTTGGTCTTTACAAGAAGCTTGTAATATACGTGTTTGATTTGATTTGAAATAACATCTGTGTTTTATTCTTTTTATGGGTCGTAATTAGGTTTAATTAAACTCCAAATTAAGCCTATTACCGATGGTATGATCAGATTACCCTCGGTAATAGAATGTATAGAAATCTATTACCGACCCAGAGAAATATCGAATGGGTCGGTAATAGGCTCTTAAACAGTTATCTATTACCGAGTGACTATTTGGTATTGTATTGAAATATCGCATTTAGGGTACCGCAAGTACAGATTTCGTTGATAAAATTTAGACTTCAGTTATCATTATCAGATTTAAATTCTTCTGTTTTCTGATTCAGTTATTACTCTGACAGACAAGGAAGGGTACCCAACTGCCGGACAATTCCGATTAGATTTTTTTTATATAATTTTATTTATACAGTAGTCCAAAATCTCAGACATGTTTTTTTTAGCTATAAAAATCAGCAATAAGAAAAGTACTGTGATTTGTTAGTTATAAACGGGTAAATTATAACACATAATATGTGAGAGACTTTATTTAACTTAATTACCTTATCAAAAATATTAGAATTAAAAATTTTCATGTTTTTATATATAGTCGAAATTTTATAATGTGGACGTTTACCATTTCACTGTGGTAAACTTTCACTCAGGTAGTAAACGTCCAGCTTATAAAATTTCGACTATAATTTACGCTGTGCCTTATGAGAAAATGTTACTTACTTGTTTTTTTTGTGCAGCTAATTATGTCAGTAAGACAAACTCTTATCAATCTTTATAGCATTTAAAAATTACTTTATTTAATAACAGGCAGGCCTATTTGTCATATACGTCCTTAGTAAAACTTTACTAACAATAATTTTTGTTGTTTTACATGTAAAACATTCAACTTATAACTTGTTATACAGGTACTCGTGGGTACTTGGTAAGTTAACTATTTAATAGTATTTGATTGTGCCAAAGTGTAATTATAATCTCTTCGAATATATCTCTTATTTTTAAACATACTCCTATAGTTTTATTTTTTATTTTTGTGTCATTATTAAACTTAATGACACAAAAATAATATACAGAACCCACGTCGTTATTATTGTTTTAACCCTCGGTATTAGGTTTCGAATTTTGAGTTTGGTTTCTGTTAACGAGTGCAGAAAAATCATGCCAATTGTACCCTCGGTAATGAAAGCTCAATTCGCGATAATAGAATCACAGCCTGTCCCTTGCCACGGTAATAGAAGATTTGATCATTTTGGCTTCAAAAAATATTTTAATACATATAATAACCCAAAATGAATCCAAAAACGTGTGAAACGGAAAGTTCATTAAATGCTCTGATGAAAAAAAAAATCCTGGCTGTTAGACAGCATTGATACCCTTAATTTTTGGATCTCTTTTGAAAAGTTCCTTAACTACCACGGTAATAGGTGCCTTTACCCTAGTTTCTACCTGAGACTTTGTCTGCCTACTAATTGATGATTTATAAAACCTATCCTGTGTCCTTACTTATCCCACCAACAATCAATCCTCTTCATATACCTTATCTCTCCTTATTTTCAAAATTAGCTTGAGGCTGCATATCTGATCGATTGTAACCATCCCTTCCCGTCTCAGACTGTGGGTCTCAGATTGTGCCTCCTGGCATGTCAAATAGTTCGGAGCAACCTTGTCTTGGTTGGGTGCGGTACCCGTCTTGTCTTGTCTTAGACAACATTACATCTGTCACTTTTGTTTACTTCTGTTTACTTCAAATACATTTACTAAGGAAATTGTGATATCGCCCATTTCCTGCTCCCACAGTAACTATCCAAAAGTCGACATCAACTTGCAAAAATATTACAACAGTATGTCAATTTGGAACACCAAAAAACACACTTTATCCATCACAAGTGACTGCGACCAATCTCCAATTTAAATTGATAGCCAATCCATTAAAATGTAGAGTGGAAAGCTTTGACTGCATTTTGTGGTCCTACTCTTTTAAGCTCGTTTTAATTCAGTACATAAAATGTTTTTGGACTTTTATCTTAATGAGTAAAACCCGCAGACCACACCGTACGTGTACATTCAGCAGCATTTTCCAAGCGGGCGATGATATAGGAGGTAATTGAGCAGACAAATCACTTGATGGTAAGCGATTCCCGTTGCCCTTGGACACCTGCAACACCAAAGGGTTTGCAAGTGCGTGCCGGCCTTTCATAAAGATGGAGTGCGCTCTTTTCTTGAAGGTTTGAAGGTCGTAACGGTCCGGAATTACCGCGGGCGACAACAGTTCATTCCACAGTTGAACTGCGCGAGTGGATCAAAATTAACTGAGCACGACTTTATTCTTAAGAAAATAATTGGTTTTATCTTAAAAATAATTCATTTCATTTTCAACATCTCACACGCTTCTTAGTTACTTCCATAGGCTACTTCTGTTGTTAAATATTTGCAGTTGTAGAATGATCAATAAAATAAAAAATAAACAACATACATCATATCGCGTAAAATATTTTCCAATATCCAGAGAGAAAAATGGTGGCTATTTGGGTATTTCCGGAAGTTATGGTATATCAGCTTAGTAGTAGTTAGAGTAGGTAGTGCAACTTGAAGCTTCATCGATACTAGTTAGTACTATTACAAAAGCCACCTCATTTGCCAAAACAGATCATTGGCATCCTAATCAGAGTTGACTGATGCAAGCTTGCCCGCATGATGAGTGATCTAAAAGGCCCGAATTAAGCGGCTGCGTACCATCGTTATCGCTGGCTTTTGCCAAACCTGTACTGATTGAGTACCTGTGAACAGATATTGATTGATTTTGTTTAGGTTTTTACACAATGGGGGACCATAGGCAAATAACACTGCTACTTATATTTTGTAGCTGTTTAGATGTTTATATGTTTGTAAGGTTACTATTTGTTGTTGCTAAATTCGTTGGGCTGTTCTGTGAGGGTCTGCGTATGTCCTTGAATCTCTCAGATCGCCTGTTTATCTGTTTATGTATATTTATATATCTATCATCTTTTCAAATTACTTTAGTGTCAATTATGATTGTTTTGGCCATGTTCTTATTTGTTTCCAAATAGACAGGGTGAAAAAACAAATGTCATTAATACTGGATAACAATTTCCATAATTCACGCAACATTATATCTTCAGCATTGGTTTTATTTAAAAACTGCCACAAAAACACGTTAATTGAATATCATGTAACATCTGTGTCAATTGCGTCGTAGATGAGCTGTAATTAGTCCCATCAAACCGCATCGCCGTGATTTGATTAATGTTCCAGAGCGGTTGATTTCGATAGCCGGTGATCATTTAGTTGGTATATCACATGTTTATTAGTTTTGTTTTTAGAACAAAATGCTTATCCAGTTAAATATAAAGTACCTGTGGCTATTATTATACTGCTAGAAAACAATACTATAACACTTATGAAATTAGGTATTTGGAACTGTAACATCACCAATTTCAAGGAGTAAGTAACTTGCTTGCTTGTTTGCTAACGATCTTGTATAAAAAGATAAACTACTTGTAAATTACATCATGAAAATACATTTTATTATGGTTTTTATTCATTGTAGTTTATTGTAGTGTATTTTCACAATTACCAGGGGCGTGTTTCTCGACACAATAATAACGAATCATTCTATGTACAACTGAAATTGTCATGTTTAAAATATTTTTATTTCATAATAAAGTAATGACTTTCAATATTGTCTCATTTGAAATTCACTCTGTATAATCTTTTTAAGCCTCTTGTTGACAAAACGAATGTAAGTGAACACAATTAACAATGATTTATTGTTTTCAGGTACTGACGATTGACTCCATTGTTTCGGGAAAGTGGTAACAAATGGTTCTGCGATTAGGGTTCGGAGTGACGGGCGGAAAGCTGGACACGGAATAAGGCTAAGGCTGTGTGCCGTTTCTGAGCTACTGTGAGCTCCAATGAATAGCTGCCAGGTGTCCGGACCCAGTTATAACGATAGATAGACACAATGACTATGTTAAGACACAAGTGTTTCTCTTTCCCATTCTCGTCTCGTTACTTATCTTTATGCACTTTATTCCGTGGCCAGCTTAAGACCCTCTCCTTAGGCGCCATTCGTTTATTACGTAAGACGATTTTTGGCAGTTTTTGACCTACCTTAAATAAGAATAGGCCGCCCCCCTATATTATATATTGTATAGTGTCGCCGTCATCGCTTTCCATGACGGCGACCCTAAATAAACATTATGGACGTTGTCTAGCATGAGCCCTTATGTGGCTACATTGGCCACATTAAGGCCCTCTATATTACGTAAGAATCTAAAAGTAAAAATGTGATCTTACGAGTTTACTATGAAAACCCCTTTGTATGAAAAAATAAGACTTGTTCGAGCCCCTCCCCGCCTAAATCGTCTTACGTAATATATGAATGATGCCTTGTGGTAATGACCCGAGTTCATTTATAGGCATCAGATATATATATAAATTCGAGCGGCCAAGGTTGTCAAAAATAATTACACTTGCACTTATCGCCTCGACAATAGAGTGTTTATAATAGAGACTGCTGTGATCAGATTTTAGTCAGCATCCTTGGCAGCACCGATAGTTACCTATAGAATTTGTTAGTGACTTTACAGTGTGTTTTTAATAAAAATATTAGTTTAGAGAAAAATTACACCATTTATATTCGCAATAACTAATAAAATCGGCATTCGAAACGTCTGTGTTTTTATTACAAGATTATTCATGTTTGATGGCTATATTCGTTTTATAGTTTATCTAAACTCTAGGAAGCATAATCATAGGTTTATTATACGCATTACAGCCGTAACAGCCATTCCAAAGCCAGTTTGAATTTGGAGTTTATTGCGTGGGAATACGGTATACAATTGGATGACTTTTATGAGTAGTAGGGCAGTATAGCAAATATAGACGGCTACCGTTTTATGATAGCCGTTTGAACTGTATAGAGGAAGTGTAGTTTATGTTTTTTAAATTTTGGGGTTTAAATATCTTTTAAACAGAATAGGGAACGTGCGTGAGAGCACAATCGAGATAGGACAAACCTGGAAATCGCCAGGACAGTCCTGAAATTAGGTGTATATGCTAATTAAAGTTCCCTTTTCTTTTGGGAACTTGAGGAACCGCCGCCAAACCGAGGTTCCCAAATGTCAAATGGTGTGGACATGAAAACTATACCTTATTATAGATATTTCGAGGATGGTCTTATTTCGATTGTGCTATGTACTGTAGGGGTAACATAGAGCCTGTGTCCTGGCAAGAAATGTCAATGTCCAGTTTAAGTTTTAGAAATAAGCCGAAAAGTGACAGGCGCTATAATGCGCAAAAGTGTATGCGTACAGCAGCGCCATAAATAATTATAATGTGGTGTATCTGCAGGTAAGGAAGTTGATTGATAGGAATAATATGAGATCTCTAGCGACTTCCATATTGATTGTCACTATAACAATGTACAGTCAGCATCAAAATTAGCGGATCAAATAACGCGTCATAATAAATAACATTCTGTAACAGCTTAACAAAAAGTAATGTCTTCAATATAGAACAACTAAGACTGTAAAAGATATATTTTTGAACGTGAATTTTTAGGAAATTATCAACATTTGGAAAAGTTATACGGAATATCAGATACTTTTGGCGCATTGTTTCATCCGCTACTTTTGATGCTGACTGTACGAAGTAGCACAGGAATCTTCTTTATTTAAAATATGACCTCCATCAAATATATTATGATTTTGCCAATCGGCCCGATTCGAAGAATGATTAAGACACGTTTAAGATCTTGGAAAGATCTTTAAAAGATCGATAACTAAACGACATGTCGAAATTGACGTTTATTTAGATTCTGCTGTGATCCCAATAAGATCTATCTACGATATTTCCAATGTCAAAGTGACATTGGTTGCCCGAATCTAGCTGCTTCTGTCAATTATACGACATACAAAGGATATCTAAATGAGAACTTATCTAAACCAGAACTTATCGTTATCATATCTCATTCTTCGAATCGGGCCGAATGTCAAGTGTCGTTGTTCAGTAGTAACTTTTAAGTGTGCTCGTAGAGCATGCCGTTGTTCGGTAGTTGCTTTTAGTGAAGAGATAGCTGGACTTTACTAAAAGCCACGATGGATTGCCGGGTGTTGATTGAAACATGGTTAAACGCGTTTCAAGATTAGTTTTAATAGCTGCACACTTCCACGATAGCTCACTGCATAATAAACTATCAATATTACACTTTGAACAACAATGAGCAAAACAAAAAATATATTCTCGTGACGTCTCCGCCATCTTAAATCTCAACGACCCACTGGAATCGAATTCATTGACTATGCTTACGCTGTCAATGTCAAAACTTGCTCGACATTGCCTACTATGTCAAATTTTGATTGCCAGCGGGTCTTTACAAACCATCCGACTTTGGCATCTAAGTAATTCCTAATATTGAGAGAAAGCGTTCAAACTTACCCATTACCTGATTTATAAAAGTAAGAAAAAATGTATATTACTTACTCTCCGATCATACGAAGCAAACTACTGTAAAAGTCGGTCACATTTATGCATTATCCATCACAAAACAGGTCGAGAAAACAGCAAAGCGATGGCATTGTCTTCGAGAAAATAACTTAAGAGAAAATGAGAAAAGAAACTAACAATTGTTAAATAATATCCGCGGTGGCGCAGAGGTACTACGTACAGACATAAGGCATAATAGACATCGTATGATGTCCATCAGATGAAAGAATTACTTCTGATAACCGTCGGATTTTCAATGTCAGGTATCACAAATCTAACCTAATGTAACGTTACTGTTTTTACCGTCAACAGGATGCTTTTAAAGCTTAGAAAATGGATGGGTTTTAAATAAAAAGCGTTCGGTCGGTCAAATGAAACAAAAAAAGGTTGCGATCCAAGCCTACCTGCCTAAGATTATATTAAAATGTTTGTTACTGAGTTACGTATGTTGTCTATGTATCTAAGTATCTTGTATGTATTAATCTATATAAGTATGTCGCCTAGTAAGTACCAGTGTTGGCCGAACGTTGATTGCAATTTGTAATGGTTATTGGTCAAGTGCATTAACGTTTCGGCTAACACTGGTACGAGTAAGTAGCCATCATAGTACAAGCTTTGCTTATTTTCTGGCTAGGACGATCTGTATAGTTAAGATAGTCCCCAAATAATAATTTATTTTATTTACCAACTTGTACCAAAATCTATATATAAAAATACAAGCAACATATTGTCGATGAAATTGTCATCAATTTCCAAGTTAAGATTAGCCCCTAGATTTACGCAACAACTTGACAGCGATATTGTCGCTGTCATTCAGTTGCGTTGCGTTGTCGTATTTGTCACTCCAGTTAAAGTAATATAAATGTCTGCGGCACAAGCAAACCGGATCCTACCTTCGCTTCTTTTATTATAATTTTTATTCACTTTGTTTTTTATTTCACCGGCGACACAAATTGGGATTTTTTCATAAGAATATTCCTCCTCCCTTTAACAAAGTTTCAAAGTGCCGTTATTGAATTTTCTCAAGTTTTGATAGGTTTTTGCGTCGATTGTTGCTGTTGGCGGAGTTGGTCCAGTAAATTAGGTAGCAAACTGAATTTTGTCGGCTTTTGTTAAACGATTTTGTTGTTTTTTATACCTCCGCTATCTGAAGGTTGTCAGAAAAAAAAAATAGCTTTTTGCGATAAGTATTTGTCTATGCATCTCTGTGATATTATATGAATTTTCAATTCGAATTTTAACGCTATTGTATACCATGGTTTGGTTTAAGTTTTTTGTATATTTTGTCTACTGATTATAGTTAAAATGAACTGGTAGAGTGAATGTTTCGAACTCTGGCCCTTATTGTGTGTATATGAATAAGTTGAAAGTACCGTTTAGTGTCATTAGCTTTGTTTACAAAATAGAATAGGTCAAGAACTTAATTAGTAACTTTATATACATTAATGTCTTCCACGTGCAGTTTCTAGACTACTCTCTATAATATGCTATTACATTTTTTTTATTAAGACTGCTTAGAGTGAAAATCACTTGACAATTTTTTCCCGTTTGAGATTTGACATAACTATTATAAATATGTCAATATTTCATAATGTCGTAAGCGTAGAAATTCCGAAAAATTTCCTTTTATCTCAATTGTCATCCATTTAACCTACAGGTCTAGAATGAACCAGATGTCTGTAAAAATCATAAGTGGCTCCTCCGATGTTGCTTATCTCAATCAGAATTAATATGTGATTGCGTAAAATTATTTTCTTTTGTTACAGTATGTTCCAACATGTAACCACACACGGCATCTCCTATGTGCAGCTTTTCGTATTTTTCAGTCCGATTACCTACATTCTATCCGGCCACTGTTCATAGCTTCAGTTGAAAGTGGTCACGTTTTTCCATTTGTTATCTGCCTCTTTCACACTCATGAAATATTCATACGTGATGGCTTCCCTTTCGCACACTTCAATTATGTTTAAGCTTAAGCGACGTTCTAGACCTGTTTTAACTTACAACGCACATACAACACCTCTAGAGTTGTTGGTGTCCATGAGCGGCGGTAATCGCTTACCATCAGGTGATTCGTCTGTTGGTTTAGCTCCTATATAATCAAAAAAATATTTAACCTGTGTAGTTTTTTGGTGAATGTAGGTAGCTTGTGAAAATATGTCAAATGACAGTTTGCCGTAAAATACACGACCGTTACGTTACAATCTGAGTGTTTTAATTCTAACTAAATCCCAAACACAATATTTGTCAACGAGAAATACCTAACGCATTAAAACAAGTGATAAACTAGTGAAATAATTGTTAAACAATGGCGGCGAACGCTAACGTGATTTATGGCGGCAATATCACGTTCGACCACAACGCGCAAGAATGGAGGATTTTTAAGGAGCGGTTTGAAGCGATGTGTTTTGCAAATGATTTGACGGACACCACCGACAAAGCGGGCACAAAGCGGCGTTCCATACTCCTTACGACGTTTGTGGAAGAAACGTACCGCGGTGCAAAAGATTTGGTGTACCCAAAAACGCTAATATATTATAAAACATGTAGACACGTGTCAACAAGCCAATACTCCAGTACATCAGATAGTGGAGAGCGCGAGGACCGTCATCGAGCCTAACCGGCGGGCCTTGTCGAGCCTGTCAATTTACCTAACTTTTCCATTTAACTTTCTGAAGCTTAACTTTTTCTCGACATTCTTCCAACTTTACATTGCCGGGGTTTCGGTGTTAAAATCTAATTTGACCGATTTGATCGTTTACTGGTGAGTTCTATACGTGATTTGAAAAGTCATTTTAGTATTCGTCAAATATGAACTGGTTAGTGTTGCCTTCTGTTATTACGAGGACGTTCTCCTTTTGTACGTTGTTTTATAATGACAAGTAAACACGACAATAATGGTTTGAATTTTTTTAATTTGAGTTTGACCATAATGAAGAACTTCCCTACTATTTTTGCTACAATAAGGTGAACATTTCTGAGCATATTGGAGAAACATATATTATTTTATTTTTTATTTTAAATCTACAATTTGATCGAGGTACCTATGTCGAAAATTCAAGTTATTTTTTTAATTTATTGATAATTATATATTTATTTGTAATGAAACTAATGAGAATCCGTCTGTATGGTAAAGGCCTACTCCAATGTTTCTTATCCTTTGCCATTGCTTGCCATAGTTCTCCCGCTATGTCCTTAACATCGTCGACCCACCTTAATGGTTTTCCCCGTCTTTTCCCTTTGGGTCCTTTCCACGATACGGTACGGCTCGTCCATCGGTTGTCTTCTGTTCTGTCGGTGTCGAAAGTGACGTTTCTTCAAACAAAAACGTCACTTTCGACACTAACATTTAATCCATATCGACCATATCGTATCTTTAGGATTTTTTTAACAGTATCTTGAAGTTCGAATCGGGCCGAATGTCAATTTTGACATGACTAACCCATGTCGTTCTTAAATATAACGTTATCGTTTCTTTTTGATATCTTAGATCATTCTTCGAATCAGGCCTAATCTATCTAGAACTCTTGGGTAGCAGTAGGGGGTAATCCTTTGAATAATTATTAAATTTCCTTCATTATTTACTTTGACAAGTACCAATGTGATCCAAAGGCGTTTACGTTTACATAGACTTCATATTTTACAATCTACCCCTCGCATATTTGTTCGGACATAAATAAACAACCATAAAATCTTTTATCTATGACGAAAAATCTATTCACATCAGCTAAGTTCAATATTTTCTCGAGCTCAATATTTAACTCCGGCAAACATCTTCCGTGAAAACAACTGAACTGTTTACGTCTGCCAACATTGTGGAAACTTGGACAAATAATGCTTCCGGTTAAACTTGGCCCAAAAGATTTAACTAAGGGAAGTTTTCTGGAGTCTAGTCTATTAGAGTCTGGGACTTGATTTGCTCTTGTCTGGAGTTTAGATTTGTTTCGAGATGACCTGTCGTGAGCAGTTTTAGTTGGATATGTTGGATTAAACTAGTCTTGAATAAATAGGGTTGAGGTAAATTATGTACTCATTCATTTAAATATGAAAATATGGGAGTTGTGATAAGATGTAGTGGACACCATGTATATAAAGTAGCAGCTTCTACTGATTGATAGTTCAGCAACACACTTGGATGCCTTAGGAAAGTCAATACACTAATGAATAACGTTTTTTAATACATTTGTGAAAAAATCACAATAAAACGAATATTGGTTACGCGAGTATTACACTTACAGACTTTACAGTTACGAATTTTCTCTTGAACTTGAATATTGTTTATCGCATTCACTGCCAGGGGGCGTGGCCTAGGAACAAACTTGTATGACGGTGAACGCATATATGCGTCGGTGGCAGTGAATGCGTTATTCAGCACTATACACTACGTTCAGCGATGATTCACATTACAAAAATTAATCACAACAACTCATTTCATACAAAACCACTCTCACAGTTGCAGTTTAAGTTGAATTGTTTTGATACTTTATATCGTATTTTTTTTTGTGAACGTAAACGTTTACGTGTAATGGCGAAATAAAAATTACGGTCAGAAATAAATTTAAAAAAGTTGGGTAAGTAAAAAGCACTAGTTCGAAAATACTATCTTTGCTATGTACCAAAAACGGTATTAAAAAGGAATGTGTCAAACGAAGCCCGAAATATTTAATCGTTTTACGAGTCGTTTTGTAGGTCTAGTGCATTCTATTTCGCTCGCGTGTCATTGTTAGCGTGATACATGGGGTGTCGCGCCGACGCCGACGCGTCGTTAGGAGTTACAGCTGAGTTGTCAACGGCGACAGACGCTGCCAAAATCACTTTAACCATTGGAGAATGTTGACTGTGCTAGTTGTTCCAGATAGAAACTATTCTCGAGAACGTTTCCGTACATAATGGGAATTCTCGCGCGAAAACGTTTCCCATTCAAAACGGAAAGCTTTTTTCAAAAACCGCACAACTCTAGTCCTGGATGATGATACAGTGGTTTTGATTTTGGGACATTAAATCACTGAAAGCCAGCTGTCCTAATGGAAGATGCAGCAGGCAGATGTGTAGCAGCAAAACGTTTATATCCTAACGAAGCCCAAAATATCTAAACATTTAGCGAATGGTTTTGTAGGTCTAGTGCATTCTATTTCGCTGGCGCATCATTGTTAACGGGATGCATGGGATATCGCGCTGATGCCGAAGCGTCGTTAGGAGTTAGCTGAATTGTCAACGGTGACAGACAGTGCCAAAATTGCTGAATTACCGCTTCTCTTCTAATAACCAAAGCTGTGGTTAATATACCTACTCGTACTTATACATCAAATTGCGTAAAAATATTTTCTATAATGTTAATATCCAGAGAGGAAAATGGGAACTACATTTGTATGCTAAGCGGTCACGTGACGTTGTTCCCTTTCGTTTTAAACATTGGTGAAAGCCGCCGACTTTGCTAGTCGTTCTATATAGAGGCCGTTCTCGAGAACGTTTTCCGTATATCATGGGAAATATTCTCGCGCGGAAACGTATCTCATTCAAAACGGAAAGCGTTCTCCAAAACGGCACAGCTCAAGTTCGAGATGATGATGTTACGATTATGATTTTGGGATATAAAATTATTGAAAGCCAACTGTCGTAATGGAAGACGCAGCAGAAGCAGGGTATGTAGGGGCAGAGTTTACACAAAATCGCGTTGAAAGCACGACCATTTGCAGCAATACTTCGAGTGTGGCCGCACAAAATTGGCTGTCGCTCACCAGCAGAAACACATCAACGACGCACTGTACTCGCTCGCACATCAGGAAAACAGGAAAAAGAATGTATCCGCATACGATTAATAGTGATGGGACTAACGTTTTATTAGTATCCTTAATATAAGTATAGATAGAGCAATTTGTGGCTTTTGTTTCATATTTAATCATTGCCTAAAATAACTTATGTATTGAAATAAAACAAGTAGCAATTTATTATAACCTTAATGATTAGGTACTTACAGGAAAATATTATAATGTCTAGATCTTACAATTCAAAAGAATCTAACGACAAACACATCACACGTTAAAAACAGTCTTCAGCTTTTGGAGGGTCAAAAAAATAACTCAAGTAACCTTACCTGTCGTAATTTGGGCTAAAATATCCTAACTTCACTTTATATCCTTCGGTAACGAGTTAATATTTTTATGTGAACGACGACTTGGAATTTTTAATTACGCAAAGAATTTTTCCAAGTTTTGATTGCTCCTCAACTTGGAAACTTTCTCTTTCCCGAAGTATAAGGCTTTTGTAAGGCTGTTTACAAGGGATAGCCGAACAACAAACTGAAGGGAAAAGTAGTCCAGGGAAGATTATATGAATTTTCAGTAAATTATGAATAGTGCAATACAGAGATTTACAGAATTACGTTTTAAAGAGGATAAACAGGGTTTTATCGTGTATATATAATATTATTATGGGCCTTGTTGTTCCTTAAAGTCCTGTTTAGGGTTTGCAATCCGGATCCGAAATGTATGAAATTATCCTGATCCACGGATCTTTCCATACATTTCAGATCCGTCGTGCAAACCCTAGTCCTGTACTTTGGCCCAAATAAGGTTGACAATAATATTACTGCGGCATATTGTTGATATTTTCAACAAACGTTTGCGTTTGTGTATATCAAAGCTAAAGCAGAATATTTTAAACAATTTGATTTTTTATGTCATAAAAGACGTATTAGTAACTAAGAAAAATATTCCTAAGAATTCTTTGTAAATTTTACGGCTAAAGTACAGGTCCCAATTTAAACCCGATAATTATGTTTGTTTTCCCTTAAAACTTCGTATCTATAGAAAATACGTCGTTGCACGAAACTCATGTTTCAAAGTATATTTTTGTTTTCAAGTTTTCGCTCGCCGGGCGAAAACCTTATCAACACGATCTATTCCCGCAAAATAACATCATAAACATACATTGAACGTCACAGAGTTGATAGATAGGCAGAGGTGGGGTCGCTAAAGCAAAATTGTGATTTCATACCACGCCGATTTCCTCGTGTTTACGCTTGACACGCACACATTAAGAGTTACACGAATCTAGCTGCCACCTCATTTGAAAACTATTCTAAAATATGACGTTAAATTTTACATGAACATTAAAGAAACTTTTAAAAAGCATGTTGTTTTAAAATGAGAGAGTCACTTCTATTGTATGGGAGCCTTTTGGCGACGGGTTCGTGTGATCGTTTAATATGTCGGAGGCGGAGCTATGGATGTCCCAAACCCGATAAGTGAGTATTTGTGGGTTCAAGATCAGCCTGTCATGAAGTCACAGTTTTGTCCTATGTGACCGAACCTCTGTCAAGTCTGTGTTGAATACCTAATAATTTGAAATATTTCATTATACACGTGTACCATCGAACGCTATTAATAAGTTATTTACGTCTGCCATATTTGTTTTACGATAATAATACACTACCATCAATAATTTCTTAATGAAACATACGTTGGGAATGTACCTCTGCTCCGGAAGCGCTGGTGGCCTAGCGGTAAGAGCGTGCGACTTTCAATCCAGAGATCGCGAATTCCTACCCCGGCTCGTACTAATGAGTTTTTCGGAATTTATGTACGAAATATCATTTGATATTTACCAGTCGCTTTTCGGTGAAGTAAAACATCGTGAGGAAACCGGACTAATCCCAACAAGGCCTAGTTTAACCCTCTGGGTTTGAAGATCAGATGGCAGTCGCTTTCGTAAAAACTAGTGCCTACGCCAAATCTTGGGATTAGTTGTCAAGCCGATCCCAGGCTCCCATGAGCCGTGGCAAAATGCCGGGACAACGCGAGGAAGAAGAGGAAGACGAAGGTATGTACCTCCATTGTCAAATAAGACACATAATATCCACCTTGATTTTATCATGTTAACTTGATAATTATGGGTTTGAATTTTCTAAATGACTTATGACAATTGAAGTCACAAAAATAATAAACGTCAAATGAATTACCTAAAAAGTAACTAAATCGCAGCCAAATAACACTAGACCCTACTCATAGTGCTGTGTTCCTGCCGGTGAGTAAGGTTGCCAGAGCTCAACGAGGGGGGAGGAGTTTAGGGTCGGCAATGCGTAATGTAACTCCTCTGAAGTTGCAGGCGTTCATAGGCTACGGTTACCATCAGGCGGGCCATATGCTTGTTTGCCACCGACGTAGTATATATATATATATATATATATATATATATAAAACTTTATTGTCTGGTGGTAGGTGATACAAAATACAATCAATTGCGAGGTCGGACGTAACTGTCGGAAAACATACTTTTACTTTTTGGTATTAGTTTTTTAATAGTAGTTTATGTGACTGCTATTTTATCACTATTTTATCTACACACATATTATAAACTTTCTATGAAATATTCACTATCCCAAATTACAGCCAACGTCGGAGCATCGTTGCTCCATTGGCGGACCTCGCGGATATGTGGTGGCGTCACCGAAATATTTTCATCGCTCATTTTACACGAAACTTTTGCTATAGTTACTTTCAAAACCAAAAAACATATTCATTTTATACCTATTTTCGTATCATTCGATACAAATTAACATGCGAGATATGTCAAAATTGTATGCAATTGACATTTCATTTCGAACAAAAAGGCATTTCGATTGATATTAGAATAGAGGGCAAATCGAATTGTTTTTTTTTTATCCAGAAATGTTCCAAATTTGAATGTATAACCAAATCAATTTTGATGTAGTTATGATTATGAAGCATCGTGGTTTATTCTGGCAAATCAAAAGTTATGGTATTTTGTCAGCATTGAGCACTGCGAGTAAAATACGGAAACGTCCCATGTTAACAGGACAACAACAATGATAAGATTTTGAGGGATTTAGTTTGATTGATCGCGTTAACATCTAATAATGAATTCAAATGTAAGCGTTTATAAAAACTTAAACTTTCATCGACTCGGTATTTTACAGTTAAGATACAGAGATAGCTCGCATACTATTTAGACACTATTCTTTCAATCACGTTCGTAATTCCACACTCAAAATAGCTCACCAAATTCCGTTGCTAAGTATTTTACGGCCGGAACAATAGTTTACATTTAGTATCCGAGCTGCATTTATTTTTCACAAGTACCTATGCTTACAACCGCGTTCGTAGCTCCACACTCAAAAGAGCCCATCAAATTCCCTTGCTATGTACAGTGGAACCTCGATAGCACGAATCTCAAAGATACGCCAAAAAGTTTGCGTTAACGGGATTTCGCCTTGTCATCGTCTTAAAGAGATTCTTATAATTTTTAAAACAAAAAATATTACTTTGCTAATCCGCGAAAAGAAGGTGTGAAGGTGTTAACGAGGATATGGCATGGTTAACGTAACAATAGTTTATATTAATTACCCGAGCCGTGTCACTGGGCCCATAACTGACAAGCATGCGGCCTGCGTTTGGCAATCGATCAAAGAGCTAAAATCGGGCTTTGTTGATTTGAACGTCAGTCATGTCATCGCCATATCCCCTTGCAATCCTTGCAACGGAGCAAAAATCCTGACTTGTCAAGGGAAATCCTGACGTATGGCAAGGCAACCCTACTCGGATACTCGTAAGACACTACTCTTTTAATCACTCTCAAAACTTTACACTTATAAATCATAATAGCCCATCGAATTCTGTTGTTAAGCATCGTTCGAATCATAGTTTACATTCAGTGCCCGAGCCGTGTCACTGGGCCCATAACCGACAAACATATGTGCGACCTGCATTTAGCAATCGATCAAAGAACAAAAATCGGGCTTTTTTGATTCCACCGTCAGACATGTCATCGCCATGTCCCCTGGCAATTCTTACAAAGGACCAAAAATCCTGATATGTCACAGGAAATCTTGATGTATGGCAATCCTATTCGGATACTCGTAAGACACTGCTTTTTTTAATCACACTCATATATATCGTAATAGCCTATCAAATTCTGTTGCGAAGCATCGTCGTAACAATAGTTTACATTCAGTACCCGAGCCGTGTCACTGGGCCCATAACTGACAACCATGCGGCCTGCATTTGGCAATCGATCAAAGAGCTAAAATCGGGCTTTGTTGATTCGACCGTCAGTCAGACTGGTTCATTGTTAGCGGGCTTATTTCGGCTTTTTACGAGCGTGATTACATTTTGTGTTATTGAGAACTACTTGTAGGTTTACAATGTTCCTATTTGAATGATTGTAAATCACCAGACGATTTATAACCTGAAGTATTTTCGACTGGACTATTAATCGTAAAGCTTCTCAAAACGGCAATACGTATTTTCTTTATTCTTCTTATTTTTTTGCGTATGGTTATGATGATATATGGTGACTATGTCTAACTGGTCATTTAATCACGTTACTACTTGTAAAAATAATTTCTTGGAGACAGTCTCTTGACGGTTTGTAGAATCAAAACTTGATATTATTGAGAACATCTTTTATATCTTTGACAGTAAACCAAGAGCTGATGTTGGTATCCTTATATTGCCCTATCTGTAGGTACTATGATGGGAAAACTACTATTTCATTTTAGTTTATCCGTTTACTGTTTAATTTACTCGTTCAACGTCAGCAATTGATTACAATCCCAAGAGTCTAAAGCAAAATCCAAGCTTTCCAGCACACCTTGTGAAAACCGTACAGTTACTAAGTTGTAACATCCATCCAACATAAAAACGGAGAAACACTTCAGCATTGAAAGCAAATCCCGAACGCTCCAAAGCTCCAATCGCAAACTTAAAACTGATGAAAGAACATCGTAAAAACAGATAAAAAAGCAGTGAAATCCGCCAGGAAATCTTAGCAACAAGAGCAAGTAGATTGTTGGCTGGAATCTTGTATTTACAGAGACGAGTAATCCTCTTAGAGTGGACGTTGCACTATAACTAATACCCGAGGTGTGGAATTAATGAAGACTATAATGGCGTTAAGCTGTTTGAAATTGTGCGCAGATTCGGTCGATAATGTCCGCACATTTTGGTCTAGTAGAGGTATGAAATTGTTTTGAAAATCGAATTGATCAAAATTGTTGAATAATAAACCTAACAAGCCGTTAATCTGGGGGCTCGGGGGCACTTTTCTCGAAGCAGTTCAGACCATTTTCGACCCCCCTATAAGTTCGTTGTGGATAAAACTAATTTGTATAAACACAGTATTTCAAATTTAATTCAATTTGAACCAGTAGTTTAAGAATTATAACTAGTAAAAGTTTCTTAATTTTGTCACTCACTCACTGACTGACTGACCGATCATCAAAACTCTAAGGGACTTCTAGCAGACATAGAAGCTTCAAATTAAGAATAAAATTAATGTTTAGTGTATATATCAAGGAAAAACTCAAATATTTCGCAATTTCGGTCCAGTTTTCTAGATACACCAACTGCATGAAAACACATTGTATAAGTATCTCACAAGTAATACATATTATACAATACTATACAATACAATAATCTTTATTGAACACCTCACATAGTTGACACACACAAACACACACATAGTTATTATATTAAAAAATATTGTTTAGTGCGACTGGCAAGTCAATCTATTTATATAAAACATTAAATATTTTTAATATTGATATGATCACTATAAGATGTTGCTAGGTTAGCTAATTACGTAATAACTTAAGGCACAAGGTCCCTTAAATGAACTGAATAAATTAACCGACTTGGTATTACATGGATCTCACAAATTTTACGGTAGAAGAAGTAAGTAAGTAATCCCAACTAGCTGAAACTCTACCCCGCCTTTTCAGAAGTGAACCTCTGCTAAGCAAGGGACGAAGTGCACTGAACTTGCAAAAAGCCACGGACTTATCCGGTTCGAAGGACCTTGTATAATCTGTACTCTGGTCTCGAAGGGGAAAACTCAAAACAAACCTCAAACCCCTCGTTTAATTATAAACGGAAGTATGTTTATTTCGGCTGAACTATCAACCACACAAATCGTCTCAAAAACACAAAACAAAATTAATATCTTATAAAATCCACGATAGACAACTCGCTAGTTTAGAAATAAAAAGCTACATCTATCGGGAAATTGAGTAAACATATCTACTTGGGCGTTTTATACATAAAGTAAGTAAATATTCTTTATTGCACCAACAATTATACACTGAGAACTGAGTTGCGAGACTCGTTTTTTTTACAAGTTATGTTTTTGATGGAATAAACATTTGTCCTTATCCGTTTTGACAGAAAGAGATAAAATTTAACAATAAGTTTACAAAATTTTATGGAAAACAGGAAGGGGTTGGTCTTTAACACATATAATTCTTTGATTTGATGTTGTACATCACATGTATAGGTATTTATAACTCTGTTAGTGGTACCTGTAGTAGAACTTGTTCTAATGATCACGTTTTTTCTCATTTAATACGCTTTTACGCTTTAGATATCTCCGTTCAATTCAGTCCCTTGGAATCGTACTAAACCTTTTTTAGGTCTTAGAGTATTATCTATTTTTAGGTCTCACTGCGAGCCTTTTTATTTCCTGAAACGAAAATAGCTAAATAATATGGTACCATAAAATGTGCCTACTTTGCTCCCTACTAGATAATTATTTTCCAACTGTATTTATAAATGAAATCTATATCACTCCCTCATTCAAATGTTACAACGATAGTTGTCATGGTTAGCTTGAAGACAGCATATATTTCAACATACCTACCAAATTTAATAATTGTAACATTTAAATTAAATTTCGAATTCTGGAGCAAAGTAGGCACATTTCATATTTAGGTTGTTACAGAACAGATATTCTCAAAAGCCTGTTTGATCTAAGAAAACTCTCAATTAAAATGCCAAAGCTTATTAGCGTAGAACTTGTATGAAATTGACTAAGTTTAACCGTTCCATTCAAAATGCAGCCGGGAAAGTTGGATCCTCACAATGGATGCACTCCACTGTCTTGTATACAATTTGCCATTGTCGTAACAAACGAAAAGCGCGCCGTGAATCTAGAGTCTGAGGCCGCGTGCAAGGCAGGACCGCTTCATAAGCGTGTAGCGGGAAATTTCTTGTTTTTTTTAATACTAAGTCGGTGGCAAACAAGCATACGGCCCGCCTGATGGTAAGCAGTCTCCGTAGCGTATATACGCCTGCAACTCCAGAGGAGTTACATGCGCGTTGCCGACTCTAATATTCCGCATCCTCGTTGAGCTCTGGCAACTTTACTCACCGGCAGGAATACAACACTATGAGTAGGGTCTAGTGTTATTTGGCGGCGGTTTTCTGTAAGGTACCTTCCCAGGTGGACTCTGCTCTAGATCTGGAATGACATCCGCTGTGCTGTGCCCTACATAAAGCGAGATGACATTCAAAATGTCCATACCTCTGTTTTAGACGTAGTTTAAGGACGGACTGATTTTTTTTTGATAAAGGATAGCATTTAAACACAATCTCATCTGATGGTGAGTGTCGATACGGTTTAATTGTGTTTAGGATAGAGCATGCTTACCTAAGGGCCTACGCTAGCTGACGCGGACGCCCGCCGCGTGCGCACGCACGCGGGTGCTATTTGTAGGTGAAGTCCGCCGCATGCGTCCGCTTCAGTTATCGTTGCTCATATTATTTTTCGTTAACCCGCTCGTCCGCTCCGTGCACCCGCGTCAGCTAGCGTAGGCCCTAAGAGATGTTCTATTCACTCTCGATTTGATAAGATCCAATTTATTCTTAGTTATTGTTATGTTTTGTTAACATCGCATCGCTGTCTGTGGGAACACATATATCAGCCATCATCATCATCTGATTATTAGATACAGCCAAAAGACGTCCAGTGCTGGTCATAGGCGTTAACCATGGATCTCCACAACGACCGGTGGTGCTCTCCCCTTACCATCGGCTTTATGCGATCCTAACCAGATCGTCGGATCATTTTTAGTATGGATCACAGGAGAGTATTTATTCAATTCAATGCAATTCCGATCTACATAAATTTACAATCCAAAGTCCTACTAAGCGTCGTATTTTCGTAAATTGAATTTATATTCATAATGAAGTAGTTACTTTCATAAAACACTATGTTAGTAATGGCGGGTATTAATAAAGGTATTTTGAATCCAAATAATTTATTCAGTTTAAAACGCACTCACTGACCAGTCCTTTATAAACCTTTAGGAACCTTAAAAATAAAGTTTTACATTTTTTATTCATTGCAATTTGTCAACTCAATTCCTTCTTAATTTTGTGACATAACCTATTTTCAACATTGTTGCCATTGGATTACCATTTGGAGCAGTCTTCTTTAAGGTATCTTTCTTTAGGGTACGAAGTCAGTCGACGTCAAAGCCACGTTGCATCTTACTTCTTTGTAATAAGGCGAAAAATGTAAACATAGCAACATGTAACACGTGGACTGTACAGTCAGCATCAATAGTAGTAATGAAACAACGCGCCAAAAGTATCTGATATTCTGGATAACTTTTCCACATAAAGATAATTCTCAAAAATTTACTTTCAAAAGTATATATTTCACAGTCTAAATGGTTCTACATATAGAACCATCAACTTTTGTTAAGCTGGTACAGAAGGGTAATACTTTTGAAACCTTGTTTGATCCGCTACTTTTGATGCTGACTGTACATCACCTAAGCGTAACCAGAAATGCAGCCTGCAACGTGAGCAATCCATTTCACGTCATGACAATGCTATCGTTGCTGCAAAATTAGATGCTCATGTGATTTACGACCAATATTTCTTGATGAAGGAACTGCTTTGGAGATTCTGTTACCTAATTAAGTAAATGCAGTTGAGTAAAACAATAAGTAACTACAGCTACCTACTAAAAGAACTAGCAAATATTGTGTCTTACAGAAAACTGCAGCCAAATAACTCTAGACCCTACTCGAAGTGTTGTGTTCCTGACGGTGAGGAAGGTTGCCAGAGCGCAACATGGGAGGGGGGGGGGGGGTGTTAGGGTCGGCAACGCGCATGTAACTCCTCTGGAGTTGCAGGCGTACATAGGCTACGGAGACTGCTTACCATCAGGCGGGCCGTATGCTTGTTTGCCACCGACGTAGTATAAAAAAAAAAAACAGGCGTATACGCCACCGACAAGAACCAACCAAATATTACTAGTGGTTCTGTGAGCTGAAGACCTCGCGTTAAACTTAGAAAATGTAAAAGTGAAAACTACTTAGTTCGTCGAGTCGTTATCACAGTGAACTCACAATGGTCTTAAGCGCCATAGACGCTGATGGCGCTTAAGTCTTTTATGCCATACCATCAAATAACAAAAGTGATCTTGTTATATATGTCGTCGAGCGGGTCCAGGGAGTGGTAGTGAAACCCCCTTATGTGTGATAGTATAAAAACGTATATTCTCTAAAAACCTGCCTACATATACACGTTAGGTTGCGGTGACACAAGCAATATGCGTTTATGTCGCAGTAAACCATAGTGTCACTGCTAAACACGGAAAGTGGCTAATTGCCATATTACAGTAAAATGCCTTATATGCCCGAGTTAAAACTGAGACGTTTGCTAACGTTTCGATCAATGATGATGATGATGAGTTGAGTAAAAATATCGACCTGGTTTAGCGACCAGTGGCAGAGCTTCAAACAGAAGGAAGGTGAAATTAATTTTGCTAGGTTTTTTTTGAGTCCTTAGGTGCTGAAGTCACACTAAATTATGCAAGTTGACGGTTATGTTTGTAACTGAAGGTGTTGAGAGTTTAAATGTGGTCTACTTGCACACACAGCCATCTACTCTCTTTCTCATTGCTCCACTTTAGGCGCAGAGTAAGAGCAAGGACAATTTTTCGGAACATACTCGTCATAGTCATACGCAACGAGTAATATTTCCAAGCATACAAATTTCAGGGTTCAGATTGTCATAACGCATTGCATACATTGCGTACGTAGGCTCATTTTGTCCCTGTCTTAATTGGCTGCCAAATATTAGACCTTATTTCGTTGCAATAAAGTTAACCAAAGATCAATAACATGATATTACATGTTCTTAGTGCATTCCTCCATTAGGCGCAAAGTTATTGGATGCATATTGAAATTATACTGTTACAGCGAGTAATGACGAGGCCGATGCCAAGTCGTAAACATTCGGGCAGCATTATACAAATTACGCTGGTTGGGCAATCTAGTGTTGGGATGGTACTGGTATTCGCATCCGCACTTATAACTGTAGAATATTGTCCTTTACTAATAAACATGGGCATTTTTAACCGACTTCAAATTACTAAAAGGAGGAGGTTCTCAATTCGGTTGTATGATTTTTTTTATCAATAGGATGATGACACATAGGGTTGCCATCCGTCCGGGTTTCCCCGGATTTGTCCTAGTTTAGAGGGCGTCCGGGGAGCGTCCGGCGAGGGACTTCATTCGCAGTCTGGGTTTAAAAATTTAAAGTCAGGCCGCCCGCGACACTCGCACAATCTGTTTAAAAAAAGCTGTTGATATGTCCGGGTTCTGGACTCTAAAATCCGGTGTTTTCACGCGTCTTGTCCTGGTTTGCAAATTTTAGAGATGGCAACCCTAATGACACACAGCAAATTTACTTTAATTACACGTTACTCTGCCACTGATTCGCACTAAACGCTATGCATCCAGATTTATCACGTGAACGGCTAAGAAGTGGACCTCACTTCCTGCAAATCTATTCCCAGTCTACTATAACTTGGATCTTTAAATTGAGAGTGAGTCTTTTAGGTAAGCATGCTCCATCCTAGACTGCATCGGCACTTACCATAAGGTGAGAATGTGGTCAAAGTCAAAGAATGCTTACCTTTTTCCAATAAAAAAATAACATGATGATGTTATCAATTGATGATAGATAGGTACTCGTAAACAGTGTAAAAGTGCGACACTTACGTAAGCGACTCGCGAGGCCGATGCGTGAGTGACATGTACTTACGAGTGTAAGTACAGGTAGTACGAGGGAACAAATTAATTTATTTTATTCAAATCTCTGTAGTTCCAGGGCTCTGGAGGATTTGGGTCAGTTTTCCCTTATTATAGTTTCAACCTGGGTTAAGGATTATTGGTTGTTGGGAAGTTGGACGGAAGATTTTATTTTAAAAACATGTACTTAGTGTAAGGTTGCCATACGTCCCCGACTTCCCCGTACGCTGGGACATATCCCCGTTTGAAGCTTGGTGTCCCGGCCAATATGATTTTTTTAAATAAACCAACGTTGGACGTCCCTATGATTATTAGATTAGCCTTAGTTAGATTATTGTACTGCAAGGTAAAAAGAGAGACAACATTTTAGATTTAGATTTGTAACTCTCACTTGATAGGCTACGGAGACTGCTTTTTTTTATGGAGGATAGGCAGGCGTTTGACCACGATCACACCTGATGGTAAGTCATGATGCGGTCTACGGTGGAGCACGCTTACCTATGAGATACCTATTTACTCTAGCCTTGAAGAGATTCAGATTGTACTCATACGGAAACACAGACTCGGGCAGGGCATTCCACTCCTTACCATCAGGCCGTATGTTTTTTTCCACAGCCGTAGTATAATTTTTTTTTTTGCAAAGCTGTTTCTAAGCACGTTTCTATATTCTTTTGTAATTAAAGTTTTCAACCGTTAATAATAGGTACCTACAGTCAAAGATTTTAATTTCCGACCCGTTTAGTACCATGTCACAGTAACAATCAATATGAAAGTTGCTAGGGACCTCATACTATTGTCACTGTGACAAAGCACTAAATGGTAAAGATCGTGTCATTCACGAAGACGCGTGCCTTGACTCGTATTGTCATGGTATTAAAGGTTAGATTTGACAAATTTGCGTTTCATCGTGGATTACATGAACTACTTGACCGTATTACAGATACGGTCAACTCTAACATGTAAAAGCAACTATTGTGACTTATAAACATTCATTTTCTGAGAACATTGACATTGTGCTATTGCGACTTAGCACATATTAATCTGAATTTCTAATAGTTGTGCTCAATGAGTAAAAATAATAATTATGGTACCTATGCTATAATTCTAATATCATTTTATTATGTACTTATCTACTTACGGTTCTTGTAAACATATGAATATTCACAATGATGCATATTATCTCAGATAATAATTTATTTATTTATAAGATAATAACTTGTAATTTTTATTGTAGGTGTGGTTTGTAAATAATTAATTTGAATTTGAATTGCACATAAATTCGGTCATTAAGTCAATGCAAATAGAATCCATGTTGAAATGAATATTTACATAAAGATTCGAGAGAGTCTTTAACTGGCACTTTCAAATAGTCATAAAGAAATAACATCTTAATTCTTAAGCCTATTATCAGGGCAATTTATTGATATAGTGCTTTGTATGTCTTTCCCATCACAAAGTAATGGTGGTCCGGATATTTGGGAGGCGTACGCGGAGGCGAAGCCAACACGTAGAGTACCTTTTGGCACTTTATTGTAATGTAAGGGGTACACCGAGCGGATCCTGCCCTTGCGCGTGTCACGGGACGCACACGGAGGCAGCACCCGCCAGGGTGTAAGGACTATTGAGAGTTGATTGAATCTAAAATGAACTAGGCTATTGGGTGAAAGGGTTGGACTAAATTCTGCGTTGGACCAAATATTGAATAGTTATACAGATGTCAAATTAACACAATAAGATCTTCGAAAATTTAAAACAACGTATAAAAAATACTAGTCTAGAATGTTACTATTTTTTTTTTTTTTTAAACTTTATTGCACAATACATGAAGAGTACAAATGGCGGACTTAATGCCAGAAGGCATTCTCTACCAGTCAACCATGAGCCAAACCGAAAGATCCTAATTGGTGCAGGGTCAGAATACAGAGTAAAATGACAAAAAAAATATCACAAAATTATATAAAATTATACGTACATAAATAATATGATACATAAATATAAATACATACATATACAAATATATACCCATTGTGAAACATCATGAGGACGAACTTTGAACCTTGTCAAACAGATGCTTGCGCAACATGCGCTTGAAGGAGAATTTGTTCTGGGCTTGTCTCATAGAGAGAGGAAGATCATTCCACAGCCGGATTGCCTGAATGTTGAAGGAATTCGACATGAAACCTGTACGATGTCGAGGGACAATAAGTTGAAGGCTACGGGAGGTTCGGAGATCGGTGCCGGGGCGCGGAGTAACAAATTTGAATTTGGAACGAAGGTAATCAGGGGCTGAAGGATTAAATAAAATTGAAAACAAAGTGCACAGAATACGCAAGGATCGACGTTCACGAATAGGGAGCCAGTTAAGTTTTTTGCGATAAGCGGAGATATGCCATATCTCCGAAAATACGACCATATCTGATATGGTCGTATTTTCGGAGTCCAAAGACAAACCGGATGCAATTGTTAAGTAACCGATCGAACTTGGTTAGGTAAGCTTGTGAGAGATTGCTGTAACACACATCAGCATAATCCAGGATGGGCAGAATGAGGGCTTGGACAAGAAGAGTCTTGGTGCAGGTCGGGAGAAAATGTTTGAACCGATAAAGTGCTCTTAGAGTATTGGTCACTCTACGACAAACGTCAGACACCTGAAGATCCCAGGTCAGCCCACTATCGATGATCAACCCCAGGTTCTTCACTTGCGGCACAAAAGGTATATCTACTTGCTCATACTGGATAGGGGCTAAGTACGTCGTGTCCGTCAAAGACAGCAAGCGCGCACTACCAAGTATGATGGCCTGACATTTGGTGGGGTTCACTGCAATGCCATAACAACGTGACCAGGTAGATATGAAGTTAAGATCAGCGTTCAAATCAGCAATAGCTCGATCCAAATCATCGGTGCTTGCTTGAGTGTATAGCTGCAAGTCGTCGGCATACAAATGGTAGGAGCATTTAATCTTAGCGGTAATGAGATTAATAAAAATGGAGAAAAGCAGTGGGGATAGAATGCCACCCTGTGGAACCCCAGATTGGAGTTCACACCAGTCCGAAGAAGATCTGTCAGCCCGAACTAACTGATGACGGTCCCGGAGATAGGAAGCAAACCATTCAGCCACAGATGATGAAATGTTCACATTCATAAGAGAAGCCAAAAGTAAATCGTGATCTACCGCATTAAAAGCGTTAGAGAAGTCGATAAGAACCAACACTGTAAGCAGCGAAGAGTCCATACCGATCCTCACGTCTTCGACTACTTTGAGCAAGGCGGTAGAAGTGCTGTGGCCACGAAGAAATCCGGACTGAAGAGGTGAAAGCAATTGATTAGAGAATATGTGGTGAGATAACTGTTTATGAACTGTGGCTTCCAAGATTTTTGACAAAAAGGGTAGAACTGAAATGGCACGAAAATCTTTAAGTGAACTGGGATTGGAAACTTTAGGTAATGGAATGACATGGGCATTACGCCATAACGAAGGAAAAACCCCAGAAGACATTGAAAGGTTAATAACATGGGTTATAACCGGGAGGATACATTCTAAAATGCCCAAAATCATCGTCCTACTTAACTCATCATGACCTACAGCGTTGGATTTAACAGACGTTATTACCTTGCTAGTTTCATCATCTTCATCATGTTGTTGAACTACATTACAAAATCACATCGTGAGGAAACCGGACTAATCCCAACAGGGCCTAGTTTACCCTCTGGGTTGGAAGGTCAGATGGCAGTCGCTTTCGTAAAAACCGCGCCATCTAATAGATCAAAGGCCAAAGGTATAGCAGTATCGTTTCGAGTGATGGCGCCATTACCTTTAGGTAGTGCCCGGTAAGATAGCGCCACTTTTTGATATTTAACAAATGGAACACATATCAGTGAAAGAATAAGGATCGAAGTCAAATGGCTTTCTATAAGTTTTAATTATGTATCGAAAGATGGCAGTAAATTTACATCGCTACAAAGTTTTCTTTGAGACCACTTCTATTTGAATTGAATTGGCTATGTGTGAAGTTAATCATGGGAAAAATACAAGCGGCGCCAACGCCCGACGTGGCGAAAATACGAACTTTCGGGGGACAACATCTTAATACTATTTGGCAGCTGCCAACTTTTAAAGAAGCAGTATGTCCTACGCCCACTAGGGCGGCGCCACTGTCATGCACGGAGCGACAAGATCATAACCATAAGAAATTCGTAAAACAGACTCGTATTTACGCTTATTTAACGCGTATGTCCGCGTATGGACATCAGTATTAAGAATGCATTTAATAAACATTACATCTTAGGAGTTAAGATAAGAAATTATGCTAAGTAACTATAAGGACGCCTTGTCAGGTTATTCATAAGGAATACAAACAAATCTCGTCCTCAAAGTGGGACGTTTTGCGGCCGCGGTAACATCTTTATTTTGCATAATTTCTTACGTACTTCTCTACTTTAAGGTCAGGAATGTAAAGTGATGCTATGAGATTGCTGTAAATATTTACTTTCGATCGTATATCTAAAAAAATGATTGATAATTTCTTACACATTTATTAATTTTTCTGTATATTTGAGAAAGTACTTTAGCATATTTCCAGTTATAAAACCCGTTCATATATTGTTTGACACATTACTGCTGTTACTAGTTTGTTCCCTAAGGCTAAAAAATGCATTGATTCAATAAATTCTTCAAACTAGCTTTGATAGCTTAGTTGAAGTTCAGGGACTATAGGTTGCGTTTTAAACTTTTTAAATTCTAGTGTTTGATGGAATTATTCCATTCTGATGTAAATATAGATATTCATCATTTAGAAGCGGTCATCTTATGTAACTGCAATAGTAATTGAACGCGTTATATCCCAAATGAAACTTTTAATACAATAACATTCTAAAATCGAGCGATATTTTGATGACAAAATGGCGGATTCGGAAGCGGCCAACCGCTCATTTATTATTAAAAACCCGCTCGCATTTCGTCGGATATGTAATTATAGAGTAACAAAACCATTCCACATTTTTAAAATCGGTAGACGAAATTAATCCGAACAGCTGCGCTTGCGACGCTTATCTCGTCAAAAGAAAAACGTCTTAACTGCCATAGACCACAAACAAAAAAAACGGTGATCTATTATGAACTTTATCACAGAGGTATAAGGTTTATTGAAAGTGAGTTATTTGTATCTGGTGTTCCTTAAGCGTTTTTACATTTGATTTAATGTATAGTTTTGAGGATTAAAACTGAAGATGTTGGTGGGCTTGGACATTGATAAATGCTAGTCAAATGTCTATTTTGTATACAACGTCCCAAGATATATTGCGAGGGTATGAAAATTATTTTCTTAATCAATTTGTGTTGTTTTTTTGTCAATTGATAGAAAGGAGTTCATAGAACCCGGTTGCTAGGCTTGCCAAATTAAGCTACTTGATCTAAATATTGGTGCATTAAAATAGTGTTTACTTTTGTAAGAAATCTTACGAAAAATACCAGTAAAATGCATGTTGGAGCATGCAAAATACCTATCAAGGTTCATGAAATGCCTGGTGACAGACAGACAGACATACGGACGGACAGCTGAGTCTTAGTAATAGGGTCCCGTTTTACCCTTTGGGTATGGAACCCTAAAAAAGTATTATTATACAGTTATATTACCCTCTAGTTAACCAAAACATGCCAAGGCCTTTTATAGGCCTCTGTATGGCTTTGGGTTAGATAGTATTACGATAATCTGGTCTAATTAAATCTTACGATCAAGTCAGCAGCTATTATCACAGGATAAAAAAATTAAAAATTTATCTGGTTTACTTGATAAGGGTGAATCGAAAAAAAAGAGTGTATCTCTTGGCGGAATAACTTTTTTCGTATCAACGATAACTTGTAACTTATTTGACTCATAATGAATGAGTTGAGTCGTGTTATCAGATAAAGACCCTACCACATAATAAAGTAATTTATATAGGAGCAGTCGATTTATAAATATACCATTTTTTTAAACATTGTAGGGAAAGGTATAAATAAGAAAAACGTTACTAATTAAAAAAAAATATTAGTGCCATTTTTAGGATTCCGTACCCAAAGGGTAAAAACGGGACCCTATTCCTAAGAATCCACTGTCCGTCTGTCTGCCTGTCCCTCTGTCACCAGGCTGCATCTCATAAACCGTGATAGCTATTCTGATGTACTAATACTAAAAACAAAATATAATAAATATTTAAGTGGGGTCCATAGAGTCCCATACAACAAACGTGTTTTTTTTTTGCTGTTTTTTGTGTAACGGTACGGAACCCTTCGTGCGCGAGTCCTACTCGCACTTGACCGGTTTTACGTTATATAGTGACGTGTATTGGTCTCGAGCATTAAAAAGCTATTTTGTCACTACAGCCCTTTAAAATCTCTCTTTATTCTTCAAAAACAGATGAGAAAGTTGCATTTTATCCACAAGAGTAGCAAAATAATTTGATGCAACCTTTGAGTGGTTTTCTCGAGCTGGCTCGTGATGGAATTGAATAACAGTGATATTTTGGTGATGATTTTTATGATACGAGTATCTATTTCCTTTGTTTCTGAGAGTTCACACTAGAGTTTCACAATATCATTAATATAAACTCGACAAACATTACTTTTCCTTCGTAAGTTGTATATAAAGTGTATCGCATCTCATCGTAGCATAATATTTAATCCCTCAATCGATGCCAAAGGTAAACTACCATTAGCCTTAATAACTTCGCCTTTCGTTTTCACTTACAAAGTAATTTTCGTCCAATTAGCTTTGAGAATACGCTCCGGAGACGAATTCGGAAATGGAAATTCGATATAATGTAAAATCAGTTCAATAACGCATTTGTATCTATAACAATCACGCTCATACTTGAGGCTAATTTGTTAACTGAACGAAGCTACTGCCATTTTGAATTCCTTGTCGCTAAATGCCTAAGACTTAGTTAGAGGGACTATAGTATGGGGATCTTCAGAAAAGGAGTGTACTGGTTTTTGCAGGGTCGGCAACGCGTATGTAACACCCCTGGGGTTGCAGGCGTCCACGGCTACGCTCACCGCTTACCGCCAGGCGGGTCAAATGCTTGTATTAAAAAACCTTGAAAATGCACAACGATTAGTAAAAAATGAAGGTTTCTTATCCTATTTCGAAAAGCGTGCTATTCCGCTCGAGACCAATACCTTAAGAGACACAATAAATTTAATCAAACAACCATTTTTATGTCATATTACTCTGGACACAACATTCCAAATTCAGTATACCTATAATGAACTATTTAATATAATTAGCGGTGTTTATTGTAACAATCTATAGATATGCCTTTGTCTTAGAGAGTAAATATGAAGAATAAATATGCTGTTACATGTAAATTACTCCTCTCGATCACACTGCATTTCGGTTATAATTCTGATACTTCAAACGTAAGTTCGAAAATAACATCTCCGTTCATGTGACCGAATAACAAAATTGTTTCCTTGATTCCTCCTTTTTCTTAAGAATTATCTGATTGCAATTGTCACGACCGTGTAAAGTTAGTGAGTCGATTATCTAATGCCTTTGCCTTAAAGAGTAAATATGAAGAGATTGAAGAGTAAAATATACCGCTACATGCAAATTATTCTTCTAAATCAAACAGCATTTTGGATACAATTTTGATACCTCAAACGCAAGTTCGAAAATAACATCTCCATTTGTATGGCCGAACAACGAAATCGTTTCCTTGATTCCTCCTCTAATCTTAGGAATCATCTGATTGCAATTGTCACGACCGTGTACAGTTAGTAAATCGATTATTTTAAACCTAAATACTTCTAAAAAATAACACCTCCATTCGCGTCACCGAGCAAGGAGTTTGCTTCCTTGAATCCTCCTCTATTCTTACAAGTCATCTGATTGCAATTGTCGCTTATCTAACGTTACTCTTAATACTTGTGAAAGAAGCAAATTTATGGTTTGACTCTCACAATTTTTTAAACTAAGATACTTCTAAAACGCAGTCTGAATATAAATCTGATACCTCAAACGCACGTTCGAGAATAACTCCTCCGTCCGCGTCACCGACCAAGGAGATTGCTTCCTTGATTCCTCCTCTATTCTTACGAATCATCTGATTGGAATTGTCACGACCGTGTACGATTAGGGAGGATTGTGGAGGAGTCTCAACGTTTACCTAATGCTCTTGAAAATTGTATGAGACCCATTTTAGGTAATTCTGATAATCATTATTTTTCCCATCTTTTATCAATAGCAAAAATCTGAAGTTACCGCCAATAACTTTACTGGCAACCACAAGGTATTTGATGAGTAAAAAGCCATTTGTGTGCTATTATCAGTGGTAACAGGTGGGAATAACCCACTACATCGTAGGTAGGTACCACGAGGGCAAAGTCGCGATCATTAAAAGCTACAATATGTCTAGTCACCTATTAGATCATAACTAGACATAGGTATTACGAGGGCAACACTAAAAGTCCTTAGAAAAGGCTGCTTAGAGATCATATAACAAAAAGAAGCATAAGTATTTTTTTAAGTATATGCCATTTGGTTGTTACTTGTGTTTCCGGATTGCTGGCAATTTGGAAATTGTACGTCGAGGGTTATTCCAATTTCGACCCAAGATTTGTTGGGTCACTATTTTAAACGATTTTCATTGTGGGCTCAGCCAACAACAGAGTTACAATAGGCTTCGGTTATATTTTCTTGATAAAGCCTAGTTCTCGTGCATCTATTTATTCTTAAAATTTCAAATTTAATCGCTTTTGTAGTTCTTTAATGGATGATCTTAGAGGAGCAAGTCATTCAAGAGCGATGTCAAAAGTTTTGCATTGCAGTGAATAAGGAAACACTGACAATTGTATATCAGCAGGTTCGAACATCCCTCAGTATTCACATGACATTGTTAAAAGAATTGCATAAATATGTATGTGTAAAAAAAAAACTTAATCCCGATGGGTACCTCATGAATTTCATACAAATATCCGAGGACATATAATCGCCATCCAAAAAAGGCATTGGAAGAATGAGCAGTGTGTGTGTGCTTCAGGATAATCTTATCCTAATGAAAATTTGTAGGTACGCGTGATCTGAAAGAGTTAAAGCACGCATTAAAATAAAGAGTAACGGCCATTAGAACTAATAACCTATTGTTCTGCTTTTTCTATTCTAAATACTTTCAGTTTGTCCCTCGTATAACTTGTAATAATATTTATGATTTAGTTTTAATGCCAGTCTAAAGCCATTGGTTACCTAGGATTTCAAAACATTTTTTTTGCTCCTAAGAAAATTTCACCCAGTCTGATATCCATAGAGGGGGATATTTTCACATTTTATTAAATTTCAATATTTTTTCACACGAAATAACAACGAAATATGCAATAAAAAGTAACGTTACACCCAATAGTATTCATTCATAGCTGTCACAGACTCCGCGAATAGAAACATAAAAGTGATATATAGAGATACTTGGAAAAAATATTCCGGTCCAGAGGACAGTAATGGCGTAGGTAATCCCAACTGGTGGATAAATTGTAACTTTGTCCTCTTGTGATAAATTATATTTTGTTTCTGTTTTTTTTTTAATACTAGTTGCCGAAATTACTGATTTGCTCCAATTTGTCCATCAGATCTGTTATTTTAGTAAATTAATTAAGCTGATACTTTTTTCACAATTTCTCTGTTCACCACACCAAATATGACTATTCATCCCACTAAAAAAACATCCTGTATATATATATATATATTTTTTTTCTTTATTGAAAGAGCTTTGTCACTGAGTGACGATGTCGCTCTGTGTGTACTACATTTTTACATAAATCCTATCGTCTACTTAAATGTAGGCAATTTAACAACTTAAAAATTAAGTTTGCAGCCCCTGACAGCGGCTGGGATAATACATAATTATATCCACCAATCTTAAAAAAGTTAACATCCTAAATCTCTCGGTGAACTGATTCGTTGCGAACACATTCCATTAAGATGTGATAGACGTCTTCCTCTACATCATACTCAGAACAATTCGATGATGGAACTTTACGCATCATGTAAGCAAATTTGTTTAATGGTATGTGCCCACTTCGAAGTCTCATCGCAAGTGCGGTTTCTATACGATTCAAATTTCCCCTTTTCACGCGATCTTTGGTCAAAAAACTCGCACCATAGTTCACGACAGTGTACTTTTGACAGCCTAAAAATCAATCCCATCACTATAGGCTTCTCTTGCCAGTATATATTTCCGCAGCTTCTATTTCCGTAATGCCAATATGAGCCGGTATCCATTGTAGCTGCACGGTGTCAGAGTGCGTATTTAACATCAATATTGTCTTCAAAATTGAATAGGCTTCCGAGGTGCATCGCGCCAAATGTTGGAGCGAGCTTTTTGAATAGGTCAATATTTCAAATTTCTCTTTTTATTAAAGATAATGCCTCTGCAATAGCAATAAGTTGGCCAAGACTATGCACGAAAAAGACACAACCAAAGGGTAACACTATTAAAAGGTAACAGGTCAATATTAAAGCTATTTGCTTCTATTTGACGCGGAAACCAGTGTTTCTATATCATCTGGGAAACCATTTCATAGGGTTACACTATCAAAAATATTATTTAATCAAGGGAAGGGGTTTTCTGGTCCCTGTGTCGATCTGGGTTTTGATATTAATATAGTACGATCGCTCGAGCTGATTGGTGAGCACGAAATGCATCGCGAGTCGTTATGTCATTAGGGTGAAAAGTTCGAGCGTGATGTCAATAATTTATCAAAACTTTTACAAATTGTAAAATCCGAACACCAAATGATGTAATTTGGCAACAACGCTGATAAATCAGGTGCTTGAGTTGCAAAGGTATTTGAAATTTGAATGGACATTGTGTGAGATGAGGCGTGTTATTTTATTAGATTTTAATTTAATATTTCGTTTGTGTTGCGGCACGTTATGTTTGATTTTGTAAAAATGTACATTATTACAATATATTTGTCTGTGGTAATAAATTATTATAATATTTCTTCTTAAGCTACACGTGTCACCAGTGTGTGTTATAAGGCGCACGCTGTCGCGCCACGTTACCCGACGTTGCTGTCGACACGTGTCGTGGGACATTTGTCCCCTAGTGTATCCCTGGCCTTAGAACGCTTTAGGACTAGGCTAGGCACTTATAGATTTTTTTCTCATGATGTCTTTCATCGAAGACCCGAAGGAATGGCGATACCGACAAGAGCCAAGCTGATGACATATTGTATAACGGGAATGGAGAATGGAATTTAAAAGAACCGTCGTTTACCACCGACCAACGATTATTTTACCGATTTAAAGTCTAAATTACCCTAATTGGTAACGGCATTTTACAGTTTAAAAAAAGCTAAATTTCTTCCAGTGAAATGGCTGAAAAATTAATAATTCTCAATGGTGTGTTGACATATTTTCGCGTTGTAAATTATTATGGACGTGTGTGTTACGTTTCATCTATTTACGTGACTAGTGAATTAAGAAAGAGCGCGTCACAGTATAATTTAACAGTATTTTGAGATAACAAAATATCCTTAGTCATGTCAAAAAGTCACGTAAATCAAAAACAAATATCGTCTTCTTCTTTTCATCCTGTTACCCCCTGCTGGGGTGTAGGGCTCGAACCATTTTCTTCCACTGACTCCGGTCCTGGGCAGCTTGGGTAACCTCCTCCCACCCCATCCCCAAAAACAAATATAATATTTATAAAATACCATGGACAAGTTTCCCGCCTACCAGTTATCCCTAGCCTCTTGACGCTTGCAACAGTTACAATTACAACTCAAGAGGTCTCAAACGTACCTTTTTAAGGTATTCCATAATAGTTGATACTTTATAATGTGATTAGTTCCCTCACCGTCATTTTGAGATCTCTCTGATTATTGACTTATGAATCTTACCTATGATTGTGCGTCTTGACACCTCTAAAATAACTTATAGTCTGGCCTTTAGCTTGTCGCACATAGCTTTGAGTTCTGTATGTGCACAGTATAACTCCACTGTGTCTGGAACCAGTCTCATGTAATATGGCAATTAGCCACTTTTAGTGTTTAGCAGTAACACACTGGTTGACTGCGACATAAACGCATATTGCTTGTGTCAGCGCAACCTAACGTGTATATATAGGCAGGTTTTTAGAGAATATACGTTTTTATACTATCACACATAAGGTGTTTCACTACATACTCCTCGTCCCTGCTCGAAACAATATTAACAAGATCGCTCCTGTTATTTGACTCATATTGGGATGTTTAATCTATCGGCTCTAACAATCGTGTTGTCATGTCGTGTTATCACCATACTGTATACTTACACTGGGGTGTTGTTTCACAAATAAATTGTGTGTCAAAACACATTCCCAAACGGAACGGTGAGCAAGGAGAGGGATTGAATAAATCAAGGAAAAACGGGACGATATAAACGGATGGAGCGAAATTGAGAGAGCATCTGACCTAATCAGGATAAATAAAATGGCAATCAAACTTTGCGATTCTGGGAAAAATATCTTATTGGACCGCCAATAGCGCGACATAACTTTCTGAGAGTTTACTAGTTTTTATTTTATTTCTTATGCTTTCACTAAGAAAACTGTGTAACTAAGTCTCTACCCTGGTATTAAGCCCGTCACAGACGGAGCGTTAATATATATCGTAAGATACCAACGGATATCTTATAATTTAGTTAACAGCCCACACGCTATAACGATACCAAAATATATATAGCTATCTGACTTGAATCAAGACAATCTAGACTCTAGATTGTCTGCATTGTGAGTTAGACGAAATATAGGTGTTTAGTCATCTGCAATAGTTTACGGAATAAACTCGCCGAAATCGCGAAAAAAACATTTACTCTCCCATAAAAAAATGTCAACGTCAGAAAGCCAAAATGTATGAGCCAGGCAGCCAGCCAATTATTTCTCGCGATTTCGGGGTTGGTCTCATACTAAAAGTTGCTCAGTATGACCTATATATTCACCCCGTAAATTATTGCAGGTGACTAAATAATATACCGATCTATAATATCGCAAAGTATCTGAAATTATAAGATATCGTAAGATACCAATATATAATTATAGCTCTGTGTGTGGACTCTGTCAAATGTTACGTAAAATATATCGTAAGATGCCTTGCTGTAAGATATCTTTTGGTATATTATCGCTCGTCTGAGACGGGATTTAATCTAAATAGTTAAGTCTTACAGAAAAAATTGTTAGTATCACGTTTCTTCAGTTAACCGGTTTTAACCTAAATATTTACCGTGTTATACGGTTTGACTTGACATATTAGTAGATAAGTTGAATCCTAGTTGCCTATTGGTTTAATATATGATTAGTTATACCCATTACTATAAGTCGTAATGAGTGATTAGGGTAAAATAACTCGTTAAAAAGATGAAAGAATTATTCATAAACGAATGAACGTTGTAGTTATATTAAAAAAGTACAATGAAACCTTTTATCCTTATTTTTCTTAAATATCTGTCACACCCAAAATTTACGTGAACCGGTACTAAAAAGGGGTCGCTCCCCGAAAACCTTTTGCATTAATAAGAATTACAATTCAAACAATTGAAACACCGTAAGTCTCCCCCAAAAGTAAATTAAATTCAAAACTTCCCGCTCAAATCACGTCCATCATCCCGATACCTTACGCAAATAAATATTTTCAGACCTTTTTATTTGTGGAATGAAAAAAGCTTTCGTACTAAGACAGGGTACGGCCCATTCTAAAAAGACGTAAGTTTATATCATCTTCGACACTGATAACTGACTGATTGTCAACCTTATTTGCAGTGACGTAAGGTCTTCGGGTGGTTTGTTAAAAGTATTGCTGTTAGTATGATGGTGACGAATATAGGACTTTTTGTAAAGAAGTAGACGAGGAGGTAAACGTCGAGGCTTCTTCCTGAGTTTAATGAGATCGCCAATCAGCTGGGTGTCGTTGCCACTGCGAGCGCGAGGTCGCTTCAGGGTACAAAATAAAGTGTTTGCAAAGGGTAGGTCACATATGGCCTTTATTATAATATATTTTGTAAAAAACGAGCCTTAAAACCAATTTACATCCCAATTATTTTATGTTAATTAGATACAGTATTTTCCACTCGAGTAAAAACACCTATAGCCTAAATTGTAGGTATGTAGGTGATTGCGTTCTCAATCTTATAAGTAGGTACAAAATTAGTTACTTACCTAGTATGGGAGCTCGCCGTGTGTCTAAGGTAATAATATATGCTTTATTTACTTTGATATTCATAATATTAGAACTATTTTGTCCCAATATACTATTTATTATTTATTTATTTATATTAGGTATTTATGGTGTACCATTTCGGGGAAAAAATCGCCAGTAACTATATTTTCCAGCCAACTGATTCAAATCAAATACCTGGAAAACCAACGTTTTCCAAATACATACATAGTTTCATTAGGACGAATCACTATTAAGGTAATTCGATTTTTCAGTTCAGTTTATTTATCCAGTGTCAAGGTATTGAGAGCTATATATACGACGAATATTGTACGGTTAGTACAAGACAGTACTGTACGGTTATTTAGCTCTTGTAAAGCGAGAGCTGGACTTTACAAGTAGCACGTGGACTACCGGCCGTTGACTCCAGAATGGTGTTTAAACGCGTTTCAGAATTAATTCTTAATTTTTTTATGACAGAGGAGGCAGGAGCGTGATGGTAAGCGATTACCGCCGCCCATGGACACCTGCAACACCAGAGGGGTTGTAAGTGCGTTTCCGGCCTTTAAGATCGGAGTACGCTCTTTTCTTAAAGGTTTGAAGGTCGCATCGGTCCGGAAATACCACAAGCGACAGTTCATTCCACAGTTTAGCTGAGCGAGGAAGAAAGTTTCTGGAGAAACGCTCAGTTGAGGACTGCCAACAGTCTAAGTGGTGAGGATGGAAATGTTGTCGCGTAGGGCAATGGCGAAAAGATTGTCTGCACACTTCCACATTAGTTTACTGCATAGTAAGCTATTAATATTACACTTTAAACAATATTAGTGAGCAGAAAACAAAGGAATTAGTCACGTGACGTGGCCACCAAGATGGCGCTCGAACCGGAAGTTCCGAATTTTAGTTATTCGATCTGTTTCCGATATGATACTGATCTGTCAGTGTCAAAAGTGACGTTTTGGGTATAAGGAATGCCACTTTTGACATTGACAAATTAGTATCCTGGCTTTACGCGACCTCATAGCTCATTCATCAGCGCTAATCATGACTCATTATCATTTTGCCTCTAATACGAAGCATTTACGCTACTTACCGGGAAATCCATGTTATCGGCTACTACGTAGCGCTACGATCGTAGCTCACCGGTGAATCTGTTAAGTTTAGTAACAAATCAGAGGTCAGAGGGCCTACCGCGCACGTTCGACGTGTTGCCTCCCTGTCACACTTACGTTACGAATTTACAAGTACGACAAAGAGGCAACACGTCGAACGAGGTTCGCGGTAGGCCCTCAGGCGTCAGCGTACTGTAGCGTTGTGAATCGCATTTCTGGCAGCATTTTGTTCTCATCTCCTATTTCAACGTATATTTTGTAGCCTGCTACGGATGTACAGTCGGCGACAAAGATACGGTGTTTATACTTTGAGCTTGCCTCCAATTTTAAAGCGACAAAAAGTATCTAAAGCTTTGATGGTTAAAGGGAAGAATAGCTTTGCGATCCTAACGAATTTGAATTCCATTTCGGGAGAAAACGGTTTCCACTAAATAAATCTTAACAAATCACTGCCGATCACTTCAGCATAATATATTCTAGGTTTATACGTTACGGTTAAAAAAAAATGTATTGTAAAATTTGAAATCAGGATAACCTATTATAAACCTAGTTTTTAAATGTATATACTTAACACTAAAAAAACATGGAGAATGGAAAATATTTAAAAGTGGAAAAACATTTTCTCTTCTTTATGGACCAGTACGTGGTATATTTCTCTCTTAAGTTAAATTAATCTTGGTCTTAAAAAAGTGAAAAAGTGAGGAAGAGAAGTAGTTGTGAATAATTAAGAATTATTAAAACTTTTTTCAATTGAGTTTATTTTTTGTAAAGTAAATAAATAAATGCATTTTTTGTGAAATAATATAATAAGTAATGTTTTGTTTCTTTTACAGGTATGGTGCCAACATAATATTTTAGCCCATTGCCGATGATGAAAGGGTAATGTTTTGTAGTTATAGATGTTGTTGTAGTTTTCTGTGAGATATGATTATATTAACTAAGTACATTATAAAATGACAAAACCTAAAACTTATAGCCTAACTTAATTTGTATATGTGAGTTTGGGTGTTCTAAATAAATTATTTTAAAAAACTTAAACTTTATTACACATATAATGGAAAGTAAAAATAGCGGTCTTAAGAAATTCTACCAGACAACCACTGGGCCAAAAAACCTTTTATATTATCTACTTGTTTTTAGCAAAAATAATTTCTTTTATATTTATATTTCTCTTTGAACAATATTGTAACATAAGAATCGCTAAAACTCCATTACACACCTTATTAACCACATAATTTGCCAAACGCGTATATAACTCCTAAACGTTATAGTAAAACAAACCTTTCGCAATTCGGATAAGGTTGGAATAATCAAAATACTTGCTACGCGTTTACGATGATAAGCACCAAATATGTAGCCATTTTCCTCAAACACGTATCACTCCAATACAGTTATTGAAAAAAGCACCTAACACCAATTAAAATAAGGTTGATGTCATTAAAACAGTACTTAGCGATAAGAGGTTGCGATAATTTCAACGAAAATCACGGCGGCGATTAATCATCAAAACAATAGCGTATCTCATTTTCACAGCTAAAATGTTATGACTTGGAAAATTAAATCGTGCTAATTTAGATCGTAACGTATAACGCATAGAGTTTTAATTAATTTAGCTATGAGTTGGTTTCATACCTTTATATTTTGGATTTATTTAATATGTGCGGTGTTTTACTTTCATTAATAATGATGAAGTGACTGCGGAAATTTTTAAAGAAACGTTTGCGCTTATATTTTATACTATTTTTTGCACTCGGTTTTTACACTAGGTATTGAGTGTGCACATAGAATCAGGACAAATATGTATATACATATATGAACTTGGGTACAGTCTCCATCAGATATATGATAGCGGCCAAAGGCGCTTACAAATATCTGAACAATGCCTCTATTGTCAAGGCTTTCGTGTCAAGGCGTGTTTAGATATTTTTGAGCATATCGACCGCTCTGATATATCTAATGGCGACTACATAAAAGCACTTAATTGCCTTCCCCATACAATCACCAGAAAAATATGACTCACCCAAACACTACGTATATTGTAATATCGCATTAACCGCAAATTGAGTTCCAAATGAGACAGTGACATATGCAAAGCGGTTGAAAGAAAGGGACGGCTGATAGTGCGCTGCACGAAATTAAATTGGCCCAAATTGACTTATATTAAATTAAGGCAGTTTTGTGCCCGTCTCGGTGCCTTTGTAGGGTTGTCACTCGTTATCAGGACAGGGGCGCGCTTGTATTGTGTTTTGACACTGACATTTGATTCAAATTGTTTTTTATTAGAACAGGACTTACGACCAGATTTGAAGATTAAAATACGTTAAATATTAGGTCTAGATACGATATGGATCGGATATGTCTGTGTCAAAAGTGACGTTTTTGTTTGAAGGAAACTTTTAACTGACATATACAATCCATATCGTATCTGTAGGAAATTTTTGACGTATCTTAAAGTCGAATCGGGCCGTTAATTAGGGGAGAGACACAATCATCGGGCATTCTCGGCTCCGTTCGGCTCAGCATTGCTCCGAGCAATTATTAGGGTTGGCACGAATTGACGTCCCTTTGCGTGCACAACCACAGATAAGATAATAACTTGAATTTTGACAACCCTAAATAGGCGAAAGGGATAGTGGCAGACATTAGAACGAGGTAGCATGATTTGTCCCTGAATCGCTGTCAGCTTCAGTTTTGTAGGAAGTGTCATTTCTGTATGGTAGTAATTATTTTATTCCGTGACTTTCGCGTGTAATAAAGTTTATAAATTTACCTCCGACGTTTCGAGGACGGCGGAGGAAATATAACTTTACTAAAATTAAATAATTATGCAAGTGCAAAAGTGTACCTAAACATATCTTTGCCGCCGACTGTACCCGGGTGATTAACTTTTAATGTTTTGTCCGCAGAAGTGACCTTTTTCTGAATGTGTTTGACCCATTTCTGATTTATAAACATCTCAAAAAATAAGTTAATTCATATTCTTATGTCAATTTTAGCAATGTAAAGTCAGACTTGCGTACTGACGCGCTCTTTTGGAAGGGTCCACACGGATGACCAGCGTCGAGGTACTCGAAAGGTCGAAGGGAAAAACCTAACAGGCCAATTCGAACGTGAACCTGACATTAAAACGATTTCTAAATGATCTCAGTTAGGCCCTCAGATCACGGAGCGTAAGTGTAAGAGACGTGTAAGCGTATCGGAATACGCGCGTAGAACGAGAAAGCTACGAGCACGAACAACTTCAAACAAGCCCACACACGAAGCGTAGTCGTAGCGTAGCGTATGAGATTTATGTCGTCATTACGCCAGGCGTAGCGTAATACAAGCGTAAAAAACAAAACTTATGACATAATCAAACAATAAAAAAATCTTCTTCATCTGTCGAGAAAGTAAGATCGTCGATACATCCGCCGAAGACATCTGATGCCAGCGACGCCATAATCTCAACAACATAACTAATTAGATTTCACTTATAAAACGATTATGCGACGCTTGGTGCCCAGAACTCTACGCGTCTCGTACTCGTAACGTTTTTACGATACGCTTACGCTTACGCTCCGTGTGCTGAAGTCCATTAGTTATCATTTCGCTCCAATTTGTCCGTACATAGATTATATATATGCTCCTGACAGTTTTCGGCCACGGCGACTCAACTCCTTTGTTGGCGTTCATGCGCTCTCGTATGAACGCATATGTACCCCAGTTTTTACGATGAATATGACAGGCATATTTCGTTTTCTCAAATTCTTTTAGCAATCTTTCAGACCAAGGGCCAAGGGTCACTTGTTAATTCCAAGAGGTCTTCTGCTTCGAGACCTCGGTTCAAGAGACAACATACTAAATTTGTTATTTATTATCAAAAGCACGAAACTTCGAGGTAATTTTCAGTGTTTCGAAATCAAGCATGTAGAATGTTACAAATTTTCTTGCTAATTGGAAAATACCAATTTTCAGTGATCTCTTCAGACTCTTCTATTTACTGGTATGGCTGACGTAGCCGATCTTGTTGGCAAAGACCCGTGCGCACAACGGGCACGAGAGAACACCATCAACATAGCTGATCACCGCTGTTGGTCGGGCTTTCAGCTTATCCCTCTTGTCGTCCAGTTCTGTTCCACATCGGATTCAAAAATATCAGCTTGTTTCTTAACCAAAGACCCCACAGGGCGGGACCTCCAACGTAACTGTCGTCGCATGAGGTATACTTCGATTCCACCGACGCCGGCTCTCCGTAGGACATCGGTGTTCCGCACTCGGTCGGACCAGCTGATCTTTAAGATTTTAATGTTAAAGTGTACTTTTAGTAAAACTTTAGGCACCTTAAATAATCGCTTTAGCTTTGGTAATAAGCCAGGGAATGCTAAGAAAATTATAAAGTTAAAGCGCTATTTCTGCTTCTTTTTGTAATCGTCAAATGTCACTATAATTGGATCTTTTTGAGGGGTATGGCTTCGAGCAGCCCGACTGGCAGGGTCGCCATGAGGTGTACGGCGTTAAGGGATTATAATAACAACTCGAGAGTCGAGGAAATACTGATATGTATTTATAGAAAACACTCGGCTTATATTCTAAAGTTATAATTGGTTTAATGGAGTGGAAGTTTTGACAATGGTCGTTAAAACACTTTATATCAAATTTCTGTAATTTCAAGGATCATCGGCTTCGTTAAATTAATGTTCTGTTAAATAGTAAAATAGTTATCAAGTGTCTATCAGCTGGATGTCAGCTGTGTTACAATGGTGCTCTTCACTACATTTTTTAATCGAAAGTAGGTATATTTTGAATACAAATTTGTTTTTCTTTTGAATTTTTACACGTTCTAATCAAGACAGACTCCACAAGCTAAACCTTAAAATGTTTAAGTTGTCTCGATAGATAAAATCACGAAAACAGGTCTTGTTTTCATTTATTTTCAGTAGTCGTTACCCTCCATTCCATAGCAGTATAATTCCATAGCATTCCATCCATAGCAGTATAATTAAGTATAAAATAGCTAGTGAAATAGCCATGGGATCTGACGAAGAAATTTTCAAAGTACTTAAGATAAAAGGGAAAATCACGCAACAGCCATATCTTACGTCCGAAGTTTATCGTAGCGCATCATATGTTTTGTTTCCTTCTAATTTCCTAGCTTTACATCCCCTTTTAAATAAACATTTAATTTGAGATACTGTACTTATCACAACTCCGTCATTCCCTAGGGTTGGCACTTTTGACATGACTCGACTTGATTTCCTTCATAAATATTTTGTACTTACATATTTTCGGGGTGCGTCATATAACAAAGGAGGCCAGGGAGCGGGATTCTGCGTTCTGCGGTGTTTTAAAGGAACGCATTTAATTCGCTTTAAACCACATTTTCATCTTTTCATTATGTCAATTTAATTTTAGTAATGAAAACAGGGGAGGCCTTTGCTCAGAAGTGGGAGTGGGACACAAAGGCTATTAAAAAAAGATTTCTGCTCAAATCAAAGTTTGCATACAATTACTTTGGCACTCTTGTAGATAAAATGCAACTTTCTCTCATCTGTTTCTTTCTTTCATCAGATTTTGAAGAAATAAAGAGCGTTTACGGGTTGGTGGGGTGAAAATAACTATTTCATTTCTCATGCTCTGAAAGTAGTTCTATTAAGTGTGCAGAAAGTGATATGTTTTGCTTTAGAGCGTTTTACTTTCCAAGTACGTTTTATTTTTTTCTACGATTCGAGGTTCAAATTAGGTTTTAATCGGATTTGTTATACAATTTCCTCTATTCCATAAATAACGATACTTTTACCTAAATTTTTAATTAAAAGTATCCTCAAGAAGTACTATACAATTTTATACAACTTTTTTTATAAACATATATTTTACTTTCCTCGTTATTTAAATGAAAAGTAGGGTGTTTAATTTTGTGGTGAAAGGACAGAAATGAGCGCCTTTCATCCCTTGGTTAACAATCTAGTCAATCTACTAATAGGAATTAAATAATACTAATATGAAATGAAATTCGTGACGTGACGTACGCGTTTGCGTTAAGTTTCATTTTGTATGGGATTTAGAAACAGCGCGCCAAGCGGGACGATTGGGAAACTCAAAATCCCATACAAAATGAGACTTAAAGCAAACGCGTACGTCACGTTACGATATCGAATAAATTTACACTAGAGGTACTGAAGACACAAGGTATCAAACATAATGACCCGTTTTCACCTCTTTTGTATCGTATACGTTTATTTCCTCCATTTGTTTACAAGTAAAGCTTAGCAATTTCAATAAACCTCAACGCGTGGGTTCACAGAGTGTAACAAACAGTTTTCTAGCAAATATATGTGTTTGTTTGTGTTTGTGTTCCGTGGGAGTCCCGTAACCTTTCATTTGAGTGCAGCCATCTTGATTCTAAACCAGGAAGTTGTAATCTCACAAACCAGCGTATATAACCGGACAGATTTGATTACAGAAAGTGCCTGCCTCGCACAGCTAAACTGTGGAATGAACTGTCGCCAGTGGTATTTCTGACCATCAAACCTTCAAGAAAAAACGTGCTCCCATCTTAAAGGCCGGCCATTCGCAACCTCTCTGGTGTTGCAGGTGTCCATGGATGACTGTAATTGCTTACCATCGGGCAATTTGTATGCTCGTTTGCCTCTTATAAAAAAAATACAGCAGCAAAATGAGATATACACATGTAGGTTATTCCTGGCTATAACCGCGAGGATCGAAGTTCGCAAATTGCGGGCATCTTCCTCTGTCACTGTAATTACTCCTTCATTGGAGTAAAAGAGAAAAATCCCCGCATTTAGCGAATTTCGGTGTTCGCGGTAGGCCCTCTGAACACCTCAACCGCTTTACTACTTGTGCTGCTAACTCTACTTCTTACGAAATCTTTCTATCGTAGCATTTATTTGTATTGGTTGTTATCAAAATAAATAACATAGTAGCGACATCTATAACGATTTGTACCAGTGTTTCATTACTGTATCTATTACTGTACTGTATCTGTGGTTTAAAAAATAAAAATCAGTCCGTTCTAAATCGTTACAATGGTCGTTTCTTTTAACAGGTTATGGTCCAGCATATGGCCTTTAGACTACTAAATCGCGAAAATATAAGTAATTTAAGTGTGAAAGTAATTGCAGTTATATTTCGCAGTAGGATTAGTTAGTTAGTCGGGCAGTTTTGAACTCTGTTTATAAAACCGGACGGTGACTGTGCAAAAATGGCGGCGAACTATATAGTTAACGTGCCGAAACTTAAAGGAAGAGAGAACTACGACGAATGGGTATTTGCGGCAGAAAATTTCTTAGTTCTGGAAGGAATGATGAAGTGCATCAAGCCAGAAAGAGATACGAACGGTACAGAAGTAGCTGTTTCGGCCGCAGATGATGCTAAGACAAAGGCAAAGTTAATTCTTACCATTGATTCGTCATTGTATGTTCATATTAAGACCGTGACTACTACAAAAGCACTGTGGGAAAAGCTCAAATCGCTTTTTGATGATTCCGGCTTCACGCGGAGGATTAGTCTCCTAAGAAATTTAATTTCCATTCGATTGGATAATTGCAGTTCCATGACATCCTACGTTACTCAAATCATCGAGACGGGGCAAAAATTATGTGGAACAGGATTTGCAATAAATGACGAGTGGATTGGCTCGTTGCTCTTGGCTGGATTACCAGAGAAGTTCTCACCCATGATTATGGCTATAGAACATTCAGGCATTCAAGTGACAGCGGACGCCATTAAAAGCAAACTTCTCGATATGGAAACCGGAACTTGTGTCGATGGTAGTGAAGGAGATAGTGCATTTGCCGCGTCTAAAAACTGGCAACACAAAAATCGACAAATGGCTGCCGCGAAGAAAGATGGCGCGAAGGGCGCTAAGTCAACAAAAGCAAATGTCAAATGTTATCGGTGTCACGAAGTGGGTCATTATCGTACGCAGTGTACATATAACTCTAAATTGAATAAAAACGTGGATCGTAAACAGACTAACGCATTCTCAGCTGTGTTTTTAACTGGAAGTTTTAGTAAGAATGACTACTATGTTGATTCTGGAGCCAGTGTTCATCTGACACCAAACCGAGATTGGATTACACGTAATTTTCATGAAACTAGCGAAGAAATAGTTGTTGCTAACCAAGAAATCGTTTCGGTAACGTGTTCTGGCGATATTCAGATCGTAACCTCAGTGAAGGACTGTGAATACGAGATAAACATCGAAGGTGTACTTTGTGTACCAAATTTGACAACTAACCTTCTCTCTGTTAGTAAATTGATTGAAAAGGGAAACAAAGTGGAGTTTACCAAGACAGGTTGTCTTATTTTCAACAGAACTGGTGACTTGGTAGCTACTGCAGCGTTGACAAATGGTGTTTATAAGTTAAATATTGTTTCTAGACGACTAGCCGCGGCGGTGACTACGTCGGGCGAGGTTTGGCATCGGAGAATGGGTCATGTTCACAGTGATTGCTTAATGAAGACGAAGAATGCAGTAGAAGGCATGGATTTAAACGAAAAAGTTGATATCACCAAATCATCTTGCAAGACATGCTGCGAGGGCAAACAGTGCCGGCTGCCCTTCAAGCATGTAGGCACTAGAAGCAGTGACTTGTTAGATCGAGTACATACTGACCTGTGTGGTCCCATGGAGGCAGTTTCACTAGGAGGCTCAGTATATTTTCAGTTATTTGTAGATGATTATAGCCGGATGACATTTATATACTTCTTAAAGCATAAGAATGAAGCTTTGAAATGCTTTAAAGAATTTAAAGCTATGGCAGAAAATCAAACAAATAGAAAGGTGAAGATTGTTCGCAGTGACAATGGAAAAGAATTTTGTAACTCAAGTTTTGAAGCTTACTTGAAGGAAATGGGTATAATTCATCAAAAAAGTAACCCATATACTCCTGAACAAAACTCGTTGTGCGAACGCCAGAATAGGTCTGTGGTTGAAAAAGCAAGATGTATGCTTTATGATGCTGAGCTTGACAAAAAGTTTTGGGCTGAAGCCTGCCATGCCGCAGTTTACCTCCATAATCGCACTGTGTCTTCGGTGTTGGAGGGTAAGACACCATATGAACTGTGGACTGGGATGAAGCCAGATCTAAGCAACATAAGAATATTTGGTTCTCCAGTCATGGTTCATATAGAGAAACAAAAGAGGACCAAATGGGATAAGAAGTCACGTGAGTGTATATTACTTGGATATCCTGATAATATAAAGGGATATAGAATATATGATCCAAAAACAAAGAAAATCTCTACCAGCAGAGATATTATAGTGATGGAAAAGCCCTCAGAATCATATAGTATTATGGAGGTTGAAAATAAAGATAAAGAAGAAGCAAAGGACCAGGAGCTGCAAGATTCAGTGGGGGAAGAAAACACAGAATCGACACTAACAGAAGAATCAGCATCGGATACATCTAGTGAGTATGTTCCCAGTGAGTATGAAGACACAATTGATACTACTAAAGTCATTGCGGATACTGCGAAGGTGATATCCAGACCAGTGAGACAGTGTCGTGCACCTGAAAGATATGGATTTGACGGTGTGTTTTTTACCCAGAATAATATTATGGACAGCACAATGGAACTGACATTGGAAGAAGCCTTGAAAGGGTCTGAGAGGGACCAATGGTTACAGGCAGTCAGGGAAGAACTTAAGTGTTTTGAAGAAAATTGTGCGTGGGAAGTAGTTGATGTTCCTAAAAGTGGTACCATAGTGCAGTGCAAGTGGGTATTAAAGAAAAAAATTGGACCAGACAATCAAGTGCGCTATCGTGCTAGATTAGTGGCAAAAGGGTTTACACAACGGCCCGGTGTGGACTATGTGGAAACTTTCTCGCCGGTTGTGAGACATAGTACCCTAAGGTTACTTTTTGCTTTGTCTGTAAAGCTTAAATTGGATATAACTCATCTGGATGTAACCACTGCATTCTTGAATGGTGAGCTTAATGAAAATATTTTCATGCAAAAACCTCAGGGTTTTCACTGTGAAGACAGTAGTAAGGTTCTTAAATTGAAAAAGGCAATATATGGCCTCAAACAAGCGTCAAGAATGTGGTATCAAAAGGTAGATGAGTGTCTTACTAAAAATGGATATGTAAAGTCAAAATATGAACCATGTTTGTATATAAAAAATAGAACTACAATCGTCGCACTATATGTGGACGACTTCTTTGTGTTCTCAAGTGATGAAAAAGAAACTTGTAATTTAAAAGCAATTTTAGAATCTCAATTTAAAATTAAGGACTTAGGTCAAGTAAGACAGTGTCTTGGAATGTCAGTTTGCTATGATAAAGAGAAAAGTGTTCTTACTTTAAGTCAGAGTGAATATATTCAGCAATTGTTATTAAAATTCAATTTAAGTGATTGTCACACTGTAGATACTCCAATGGAGAGTGGATTAAAATTAACTAAATGTGAGAAAAGTAATAAAAACTTGCCTTATCAGCAATTAATAGGCTGCTTAATGTATTTAGCTATACTTACTCGCCCTGATATAGCATACTCAGTGGTATATCTTAGCCAGTTCAACAATTGTTATAATAAAGAGCATTGGAATCATTGTAAACGTATACTTAGGTATCTTAAGAAAACCAAAGATTATTGTCTAACATATAGAGGCACAGGCAATAAAGAAATTGTGGGATATGTTGATGCTGACTGGGGCAGTGATGCAACAGACAGAAAATCATATACGGGGTATTGCTTCACTTTGTCAGAGGGTGTAATTTCTTGGGGTAGTAAAAAACAAAAAAATGTAAGTCTTTCTTCTACGGAAGCTGAATATGTTGGAATATCGGAGAGTTGTAAAGAGGCAATTTACTTGAGAAATTTATATCAAGAGATCACAGGGGATGTGTATTGTATTGATATTTTTAATGATAACCAAAGTGCCCATAAACTCTTGCACAATCCGGTTTTCCATAATAGAACAAAACATATTGATATTAAATATCATTTTTGCCGGGAATGTGATAATAATAATATAGTTAAGGTTAAGTATATGTCAACAATAAATATGGTAGCTGATTTGTTAACAAAGGCATTAAACTCTATTAAACATCATAATTTTTTGAAATTGATGGGTATGCAACCCCGGTGTATAGTTATGCAGTAGTATGTAGTTGGCATTGTATGTAATGTACTTTATTTTGATATAGTGGGGGTATTGGTTGTTATCAAAATAAATAACATAGTAGCGACATCTATAACGATTTGTACCAGTGTTTCATTACTGTATCTATTACTGTACTGTATCTGTGGTTTAAAAAATAAAAATCAGTCCGTTCTAAATCGTTACAATGGTCGTTTCTTTTAACAATTTGAACTATCAAAACAACTCGAAGCAACAGGTGTTTATCCAATTAAAATGTTTCGTATATTCGTAAAAGTTTAAATATACGTGTGGACACTGTTGGCAGCCCTGATAACATTTTTGTTATTCAGATCATTTCGTGTCGATTAATTAACGAATGTGCTGGGTAACCGGGACACCACGGTTAACAACGATTTTAAGGTGATTTAAATACTGACACAGCTATCTGCTGCGCTGCGGTGAGAGCAATGCAAAAACAATTTATACATGTTTAGATATAATTAGTATATCGTCTTGTATTGGATATTGCCACATCAGTCACTATAGCGCGGCAAGGACTGACAGATGAGCATCGCGGCAATGGCGGCGCCGTAGTGGAGTTTCCCAAGTTATGTCTGTTTTTATTGTATTAAATCCTTTATTTGATGATGATTGGTGTATTTAGTTTAACACTACGAATGACGAAAAATTGTTAAATGTACAATATCTATTTTTTAATCATTATTTGTAGGGTTCCGTACCAAAAACGTACAAAATTAACCCTTATGATGCGATTCTGTCTGTCCGTCCGTCCGTCTGTCGCATTGCTAAATATCTCGAGAACTCTATATCGATTTGAAATTTGGAATAGTTGTGAAGAACGTTAACATGTATCAATTGTATCACCTATACCTCATGTTTTTGCACCGCCTACAACTTATCTACTTTGCCTAAAGGTTGACTGGTAGAGAATGCCTTACGGCATTAAGTTCGCCTATTGTACAGTGTGTTTTCTTATGTGCAATAAAGATTAAATAAAAATAAATAAAATAAACCCAGACCATTGAAAGAGTTATTTTATTTGTTATTTACTATGGTGAATGCCTAATATGAAGAGGAGGCAAAATTTTAAAGTTACTGGGTCAAGGGATGTATCATTTGAAAGAGCTCAAATTGAACATTCCAAAGCTTTTGTTTTTCGAAAGAAAATGTACAAAATCATAACCCTTATCTCAGGAGTTAACCAAAGAAAAATGATATTTTTTTTACATAACATTAACTTTATTATAAATGTTGCACACAAAATATGATCACATTTCTATCAAGATAATTATTTTGTTAATCATCAAAAAACAAGTGTTTCTTATAAGTCCTTGAAATTTCTATGAGGTTGCACTAAGAACACCTTCGTTTAAATAAAACAAAACAATGTTAAAATCGGTTCAGATGATAAAGAATTAACCCTGAAAACCCATTATACATACAGCTAGCGCAAAATAGTTTGCCAATTTGCCGCTAGATGGCGCTGTACACAAAATGCTTAGTACTTCTGATCAAAAGTATTTCGTGTTTATACCTAGTTACATGCGCATGCGCATGTGTTGTTAGTTTCAGGTGGGCCGTATGCTTGTTTGCCACCGACGTAGTATAAAAAAAAACATGAGATGATTAAAAGTTTGTACGGAACCTCGGTGCGTGAGTCAAACGAACTGGCACTTGACCGGTTTTTTTTTAAGAAGACCCGATTAAGACAGACATTTACGTAGATAGATCGCACATCGCGTGCTTACCAAATCACAAATACAAACAGCGGATTCTATAGTTGTGTTCGAATTTAGTTCTCTTTTATTTAATAACCGAATAAAGAGTTGTTAACTATCTACAATCCGATGGCAACGGGTTCGAATTTTTCGAATAATTTATTTGAGGGATGAACCCAGATATTTGTTCCCGAGTCATGGGTGTTTACTATGTATATAAGTATGTATTTACCTATAGACGTATGTATGTCATCGCTTAGTGCCCGTTTGCTTAGTTTGGGGCTAGTTCGATCTGTGTAAAATTGTCCCTAAATATTTATTTATTAAGCCTTAATATTTGTGCATAAACTAGAAAAACAGTTTCCATCCAGTTACACAACTTCGCACTACTCGTAACGATACTATTTCCATAAATTCGCCACTGGTTCTTTACCTTCGCATGCCGCGCTGTAATAAGCCAGCAAAATAGTTCGCTAAATATGCAAACCGGGCTTGTAATACATTTTAACTTTGCATTGTGTTTTATTTAAGCTTTAAAGCTTTGAATTCATTAGATACTATTCATGTCCCGCGACTAAATACTGAAATTTAGAAGATTACAGAAGAAATAAGTGACATTTAGTCATAGTTACTGAGAATGATGGTTTTTATGACAGTTCCTTCAAGTTTATTTTAGGCCTCATTAAAAAAAAAATTCAACCATACTTTTAATATGTAAATTAAATGTATCGTCCCTAAATAAATGAATGTACTGAACTTCCAAAAAATGTCCACAAAGCGTCGGGTGAGACTACGTTTGAGCCATATTGTTATTTCAGGAATCATTAAGAAACGACTTTGCTCATAAATGAATATGGTAAAAACGTATTCGCCGCCGACGAAACATTTCACAAGACGACTACTCCATATGAAAATGAACTGTCACAGTGTATATGATAAATCGAACTGTGGAATCATCTTAGTCACATATCCTCACATTCCTATTAACAAGCATTTATTACACACCAAGTATAGTATCTATCTACCCCATGCTGACTTCACGATGACTTGTATTCGGGTCGGCTGAAACTTTCTCGTCTCTCCTACTATCCTGACTGCAAACCCTACACTCCAGTCCTATCTACTGGGTGGTCCGGTGTCTCGGGCAGGCTGCGGGTGCCTACGGCGGGGTGGCAGGGATTTTTGCGTAATGAGCCGGTGTGCGAGCGTACTTTGTTTGATTTTGCGTTTGAGGCTTAGCCGGTGTAATGTGACGCTGACATAATCCACCGACTCGCTGCCGCTTAGGCTGAATCAGCAGAGTCATGCGAGCTTCCAGTGTTTTTTTCTATCAACATCGCCTCCGCTTTGTAGGCTCCCCTCCCTAGTTCTTGTTGCAGGGTCTGCTGGCTGGAGCTACCCCAAGTATCAGTAAAGTCGAACTATGGAATCTTCTTATCCCCTTGGAATGCAGAAAATGCACTTACCCACGCTCTGGTCCATCCGGTATGAATTGTACATTTTAATTAGACAAGAAAATGTTTAGTGAATCTCTAGCTTTAGTGTACACATGTTTTAAAAAAAGTAAGCCTAGTAACCACGCCTCACATTAATAAGCCACAATAACTCTAGCTTGTAGCTGTCGCATGATTCAGCGGCCAGTTGGAACAACACGCGATAAACTGGGGAATTAAAACTACCAACATCTGGCGCTAGTTTCCATTTATAACTATGGTGTTATAAATTCATTGCGTCCATTGCGTGTTAAATATTGGGTCTTTTCCAAGACAAATTTTAAATTAAAAGAAAAATTCACCGTTTCTAGCTAGACTTGAATTCGCGACCAATTGGAACACCGGTCCAATCGCTCTTAACTCTTAACCAACTGAACTACCGATGCTTAGCAGAAGCGCGCGAATTTTTCTTTTTTTTTTTTTCGCTGTACATACTTGTCTTGCATTGGACATTTGTCTCCATTGAATCTCTAGCTATACTCTACACGTAGGTATTTAAAAGTAAGCCTGGTAACCACGCTTCCTATTAATACGCCACAATAACTCTAGCTTGTAGCTGTCGCATGTTTCAGCGGCCAGTTGGAATAACACGTAATAAACTGGGGAATTAAAACTACCGACATCTGGAATGAATAATGATAAATTGTCCGTTACGGGCAAGACTAGAACTTGCGACCTTTTGGAACACCGGTCAGTTCGCTTTTAACCAACTGTGCAGCCGAAGTTTACTAGAAGCGTGCAAAACTTTACATTCCTTCATTTTTTGTTTACAAGCCTTAGGGAGGCGCATAGCGACATCTGCCGTAAGAATGCTCTATTTATTTATTTAAACTTTATTGCACAAAATATATACAACAATGTACAAATGGCGAACTTAATGCCAAATGGCATTAATTGCTAAACTCTCTATCTCAACTACTAAACATTGATTTGTCATTACTTTCATTTTATTTGTCATTTTACTCCGATGAGTTCTAGGTATCCTCTGAAGAAGAGGATACGTTTTAACTTTTATTGGGCACAGTCTATATTATGTTACTCGTAAGGAATAAAAGACCTGCCTATAAACATTATTCTCTTGTATTTTTTTTATAAAGGTGCATTGGGGTAGTTTTTAAAATTCCTATATATACTAAAGTAGAAGCACTTTCTATAGTAGCATTTGTAGCATAGCAACAGTAAGCAAGATGCCATGATAAGCGTTACAGTAGCATAAGTGTTGCAAAAGAATACATTGATTCTGGTTTAGTAGATATTAGCCATTTCCATGGTATAGGGGAGAGTGGATGATACCAGGCCACGAACAAAACCAATAGTGAGATGGACGGACCAGGTCAAAGCTGGATGGGTTAACACACAAATGTGCCAGGAACGCAGCCAACAGAGAAGAATGGCGGTGTGTTGTGAAGCACGTCACCATCCACGACCACTCAGTCAAGAGTGAAACTACTAAGAAGAAAAAGAAAAAGCCATTTCCAAAACTATCCCGCTTTCGAACTTACCTTAATGCACCTTATAGAATTTTTGTCTTAAATTAATCACAATGAGGTTTGAATGTGGATTTTTCTTAAGTCTGGCCCGAAGCATTAAGTGTCTTAAGAACGTCTTGACAGTCATCGAAGTAGTATTTCTACATTTTCTCATTGCTAAAGTGCCATAAGTTTTATGAGTTTCATTCTAGTTAAATATAGGTCAAATAAGCACCTTGAACATCTAGACTGCATGGATGACAAAAACTAAAATCGTAAAATGCTAATGGTTAACTTTTATTGTGAAGACAAAAGACCACTCATACTCGTAAAAATGTGTATCGAATGAGCAAATGACGTGTTCTAATTAGGTTATTGGTTAGTTAAAAAACTTACTAATGGTACTAATGATGTACAATGAATTTTAGGAACTTTATAAAAAAATAAGAACTAGAAACTCGAAATAATGAAAATAAGTCCTTCTATTACTTGCTGTTTCAGGAGCACAAAGTATAAACAGTAATAACATGTTCAATGTTCATAACTGACAACAACTAGCAGTTTTACCCTATGAACCGTAATATATGTCGAATGAACGCCCGATTTACCACCGTTTAGATTGTCTTGCCCCGCTTCTGTCGAATTATTCCTCATTGTCGGCAGATTGGCGCGCGCCCAACAACGCTTTTACGATTATCCACATTTTTATAGTTTCCTCAATATAAATGTACAAATAGAATGGGCGTTTAGACGCCTGTCACGTTGCTGTGGTTGATTGTTTATGATTTATTGTGGTTTGCAGTCATAATACATGATGGGAATTAGAAAGCTTTTAGCGAACGTTTGGAGTTGTTTGATCGTTTTTTTTTGATGACGCTTTATTCGTTATGGTAAATAAGCGCTACAAGGAGATTGTAGATTACTCAATTTACACGAATAATGTATTCCCAGTTATTTCGATATTGAATACGTGTGTATTTTCTTACATTAATGTCTTTGCGCCAATAGATTCAGATATATCGGCTATATCCTTCACTAGGTAACAAAAATTCATTGTCTTTTTGGTTTTATCTGTCAATTCTTATTGGTTTCCATTACTACTAAAACACACGCGGTGTTCATTTACAAATATGTCTGTGTTAAGTGTTTCTATGCAGTTTTTCGCCTAGACATTCCAGAATATGACGTGTTTGATTGAGTGAACAGAACTCCCACTCCCAGTTTCCGCAGAAACTAACGTACATACCTATACTTACTATGATTGAATGCTTCACCCACCGCGTTTGCGTAAATGAGTTAACGTATGGCCTTCTATGTTCAATACAGGAAATTGTATATAAACTATTTGTTTACGTAATATCTTCTCGTAAATGCCGTAGTTTTGACGACCGGTTTGGCCTAGTGCGTGACCCTGCCTACGAAGCTGATGGTCCCGGGTTCAAATCCTGGTAAAGGCATTTATTAATGTGATGAGCATGGATATTTGTTCCTGAGTCATGGGTGTTTTCTATGTATTTAAGTATTTATAAATATTTATATATTATATATATCGTTGTCTAAGTACCCTCAACACAAGCCTTATTGAGCTTACTGTGGGACTTAGTCAATTTGTGTAATAATGTCCTATAATATGTATTATTTTATTATTTATTTATAGTGTTTTTAGGAGCGTTTCGAAGGGAATGGGTAGCCTGAGAATCACTTCCAACACAATATACCTACGATTTGATATCAAGATGGCAAGAACAGTTTAATATTCTGATTATGTCAGCACACACTTCTTATCCCATTTAGTCTAGTTTTCCGTCTGGGTAAGAACAGAATTAACTGCGATAATGCCCAGTCTTGCTTATTACATTTGTAGTATATTACATTTCATACTACGCAGAAGTAATTTATTACAAAATCCAAACGGCACAAGCGTTTTCCAACTGATGCGTTTTCCTTTACACCGCAGAACTAAACGGTCGTATGTTCTTTACATTCTAACAATACTTACTTCATACTACGCAAAAGTAATTTATTACAAAATCCAAACGGCACAAGCGTTTTCCAACTGATGCGTTTTCCTTTACACCGCAGAACTAAACGGTCGTATGTTCTTTACATTCTAACAATACTTATAACCTACTTCCCTGCGGTACGTATTACTGTTCTCAGAACCGACAGGTCGTAAGTGCCACGTGTGATTGATACTTATGACGTTTTGAATTGGAGTGTTTATTATCATTCGAATGAACAATGTGGCAGGTGCAGACCTACCGCTGATTTTCTGGTTAGTTGGGCTTCGTAATGACGTTTTCTCTATCGAAATGTCCCAGTAAATTATTCTAATTTAACAATGTGTTTTATATACACGGTTATAAACACGTATTCTATATACATAATTAACAATACTCCTTTTGATCTTATGAAATGTATATTTGTGACGTGGGTAAAGGTAAAGTAAAGGTTATGAACGACGCACCAATATATACTAATGCGCTGCGATGCGAGGTAAGCGCCAACCGGCCTTAACCGTACCTTTACCCGTGAAACGACACATTTATACATAGTGTTATAGATTATAGTGGATGGCGGTGTTTGTATGTGACAGACCTGTTACTGTAATATCACATATCTGTTATTGAAAATATATAGTAACTCACTTAGTATTAGGAATAAGGAGTGGTTCAGTAAAAAAGTAGCAGTGAATTATCAATCAATATCAGAAGACTCAGGAACAAATAAATACCTGTGCTCATAACACAAATACACACCCTTACCGGGATTCTACAGATTACTATCACAAATGCATTACCTAAAAATTACCACAAAATAAAATGAAAAATCACATAATGTGCTGCTACTTTTTTTCCAAACCACTCCTTATTACGGATATGTTATTTTATTGTTGGAAAGTTTCGAAGTTACATACCTACTTCAGACATTTTCAAAAATGTCTGGATATCTAAAAAAAAAGATGTAGTAGGCAAACGAGCAACTATCGTCGCCCATGTACATTCGCCATCAGATATACACGCCTCTTATTGTCCAGGCGTTAGAGTGCGTGTTCAGATGTTTTTGAGCACCTCGGTCGGTCCGATATATCTGATGGCGAATGTACTTTTTTTTTTTTTTACAACATCCGAGTCCGTATTTTCTAAAGATAAAATAAAGGTATTTTGTAAATTATACATATAGGGACGAATATACTGAGTATCTAAACTGAAAGCTTTTGTAATGCTTGCAGAAGAATAAAAATAACCTTGAAAATAAATACATAATACCTACTTCCAGGAACCTACACGTGTACACGTGTAACCTATTAGAGGGAGGTAGTATTTTTATACTCCTTTCATTATCCGTTCCCTTAGAGGGCGACCTTTATTTGAAGCAAATCCTTCCTTATAGCTTCTCGGTACCCCCAAGTTTATTGTCAATCTGATGGTCCTATCGTCAACAGTTCAGGCTATAAGTCATATTTCATTCATAAACAGTTTACATCCATTGTGTTTGAAATTAATTTACTTATAAATTTTCTTATCTAATATACACAAACAGCAGGGCTAAGATGGTCGGCTGTTTATCATTTGTCACCATGCCTGTCACGTTCTAACAAGTTTGTATCTGCGAAAGTGACGGGCATAGTGACAAGTGATAAAAATGGAACCATGCTGCCACCGCTGCAGGGCTAAGATGGTCGGCTGTTTATCATTTGTCACCATGCCTTGTCAAGTTCTAACAAGTATGAACAAGTATGTGAGCGCGAAAGTGACGGGCATAGTGACAGGTGATAAAAAAGGGACCATGCTGCCACCGCTGATCTTATAAAATACAAATAACAAAACACAACGTTAAACGTTGGTTTTTGTTTACCAATATGCGATAGTTTGTGCCAATAGAAAATAGATATTCATATCATAATTAGAATAAGTAAACTGAACTGGACTGTGTATCTCGGTGAGGACTGTCGTGGAGGAAAATGCATGTTTTATGTGTAAGTTAGTTTTAATAGAACCTTATGTACATTTTACTCTGTTTGTTCTCCTAATGAATAAAATAAAATACAATAAAATAAATTAAATACAAATATAATAAATAAATAAACGAAACTTTTTAATGTCATGATTGACACAGACACAAACACAGACTGACTGTCTGTGTGTGTCTGTGTCTGTTCTGCTACAAACACCGACGTAGTATACAAATGTAGGTGATATTTATAAAGTTAAACTCCAACATTCTACCAGGAAGGTAACAAAAACACCGTAAGTAGATACATGTTTCCCCTCGCGTTATCAAAGGGTATATTAGATGAAGATTCAATATGTTAGGAAGGCCCCGCACGGCGACGCCATTAAGAAGTGGCGGCGTGGAAATCCCTCGGAATGCTATGCTTCGTTTGGATTGGTTTTGGACTCGCTGGAATTTATTTACTTACTAAGGTACAAGTTGGTAGCCGGAGACGTGTCGCTGCGACACGTCGCTGCGTCATGTCGCTGTGTTGATTTCAAGACCGACTGCATAACGGCAAGTTGCTCCGAGTGAGACTGAGAGAGGCAATACTGGTTGCCGACTTCGAATGGTATTTCATAGAAATTCAGAAATGTCGTCTGCAGTCGCGATACGTCGCCGGATTCCCACTTTTATCTTAAAGGTTTACTAATCTAATCTAATCTCATTCATTATTTGGTTATTCCATACCTCTAGCTGCCCAGATACTTAGGTCCCCCATTCCATTCATTTTGAATCTTAATTTTGAAAAATCAAAATTGCATCGGTCTTGGCAAGTTTTGGCGGCTAGAGGTAGAGGATAAAAGTGCGACTGGGATGTATACTGAGATGTGGACTCAGTGTACTCAGTGAGGATTGTAAGTTATATCAAAATTAATTAATTAAGTTCGAATACGCTTCCAGGTTTATCATATATGCTATATCATATATGCATATATACTATATTGAAAGTTTCAAGAATAACAACGATTGATAGTAGAAATTATTTAATAAAGTGATATTTTTTTCCTGTGAACGACTCTGGCGACCGTGTTGTCCATAAGGTAAATTTGAAGTTGTTCTATGTGTTGTACAGCACCGTAGAATTTACTGCTGCAAGTGTTATTTAAGTAGATATTAGCAAAAAATAACTATACTGGCGCTTGCGGATGTGTGATCGATCAGTCGGGAAAAAAATAACTAGAATAAGGATAAGAATAAAAACATAAATTTTATTCGTATTCCAATAGATTTGAATAAGAATAATTCTTGCACTCGTTATTTTAGAATAAAATAAAAGTGAATAAATCATGTGACTTTTATTTTAAATGAAGAGTAAAAAATGGAATAACTGTTTTTAAAATTGAATTGAATAAGGCCAACTAGCCTAGAAAGTTAATCTGCTGTCGAGTTTTACGCCCACTAAGTAACCATGCAAGTAAACTTGCCCGTGTAAACGGGGCCTGGCCACGGATTCCGATGAAATGAAAGGATATGCAGTGGAAAGCTGCTAGCCCGCACGAAAAATGGCTACTGTAAAACTGTTTGACTCTCAGCTTTTACTGTTAAATTGACCTCAACGGTCAACTATTCGAGATACTACGGGATTCACGAACTAAACGGTATTTCAATTTAAAATGTTTATTGGGGTGTAAGTTGAAGGTTAATTAATTAACTTTTGTTACAAATAAGTTTATTATACTTAACGATAAAACCGGACAAGTGCTAGTCGGACTCGCCAACATAAATACATCACCTGCGAAAATTTGAACTGTCTAACTATCACGGTTCATGAGATGCAGCATGGTGACAGATGGACAGACAGACAGACAAACGGACGGACAGTGGAGTCTTAGTAATAGGGTCCCGTTTTACCCTTTGGGTACGAAACCCTAAAAAATGAATTGAACCACCGTATAGGTAGCACGGGTAATAAAAAAAAAACTAGTGACTATATAAGTTATTAATGAATATTTAGTTACTTTCATATACTATTTTCACAAGCGCAACGCATTATACTATTGAATTTGTATCATATTTCACGTTTCTGAATATATAGTCGTGTATTTTTGGTTTTACAAGAATATTGAATTAGAATACTCGGCAGCCGCGCGGAAAACTGTCTCCCTCGGGGTACATTCGTGTAGAATATGCATAGACTACCTCCAACAGACTGCACATTATACGAGCCCCGATACAGTGCAGTTCGTCTAGTTACACACAAATATTTTGTTTATTCTAATAAATTTTGCACATGTAGATCAAACGACTCAGCAATGGGAACCATAATATATATATATATATTAATATTTAAATCTAGTTTATTCTGATCGTGTAAAATGAACTTAAAAAAAAGTTGTTAAAATCATGTTGTCCACTCCTTCTGAATGCATGGACTCGAAGAAAAATTGTCAGTACTTACATTGGCAGAGCATTAATTTTCTTGGTAATTAGCCCTTTCTACGTCTGTTATATTCCTATCGAAAAAATCGTTATTTTTCCCTTTCAGTACAAATCGTACGTAATTAAACTACGTTAGTGATTGTTAACTAAAATATTATATAACCCTTCTGGTGTTGCAGGTGTCCATGGGGGACGGTATTTGTTTACCATCAGGCAATTGGTTTTTTTTATTGATTCAAATAATTACACAGGATAACAGCGAACGAATACACTGTGAAATTTAAAACAGTATCAGACGGACTAGGTACAGTCTTAAGGAGATGACAAACAGTACTAATGCAAAAACTAATACAAGACGGAAGATTCACGTTTATCCATCCTCTCACAGAACGTCACACACTCTTTACACAGATCCATCCAACTATTTGCAATAAATAACAATAAATCCAATTAAATAAATATATTGAAGAGCGCGGACAGGTGGTGATTTGCCATGGGACATAGTGCGTGTTTTATTGGTACAATCATTTACCTTATATCATAATAATATATCATTAATAAAATTATAAGTCCTATGCGGCATCTTGTAGGTGTTATATGTGAGTTGCGAGTACTTTATAGCGCCTTGCTACAGTCGGGATTGTCGCAGCAATTCTTCAACTTGTCACTTAACTAAATCACGCACGCTATACGTAGCTTCACAGGACCAGGGTTGCAGAAGTCAGCTAACGGGCGAAGTGCTCGAAATAATGTAGACACTAACACATTAAATCGCATTTATAACCGGAACTATAGATAATTTGTTTTATTACCTTTATTCACCGATGTTTCACACCCCAAAAAAGACAAAATAACATTTTAGCTAAATTGCTTTAGGGTAACTTTGAATACGGGGTAATACATATTTATAAAACCCAGAGCACTTCATACTTTAGCAACACTTAGGCCCTCAACACACGGAGTGTAAGCGTAAGCGTATCGTAAAAAAGTTACGTTACGTTAAGCGTAATCGTTTTATTCATTCAAATATCTAATTAGTTGAAATCATGGCGTCGCTGGCGTCAGATGTCTTCGGTGGATGTATCGACGGTGTTACTTTCTCGTCAGAGGAAGAAGATTTTTTATTGTTTGATTATGTCAGAAGATTTGTTTTTACGCCTGTATTACGCTACGCCTGTTGTGATGACGACAAATCTCATACGCTACAAAGACGCATAGTGTACTACTACTACGACGCTTCGTGTGTGGACTTGTTTGAAGTTGCTCTCGTTCTACGCGTGTATTACGATACGCCTACGCGTCTCTTACGCTTACGCTTCGTGTGCTGAGGGCCTTATGCTATGGCAACCCTTACCGAGGCATCTTGTTTACTGTTGCTACAGTAGAAAGTGCTTCTAGTTTATTTATTTATTATTTATTTTAAACTTTATTGCACGTCAAAAAAAGGTACAAATAAATAAATAAATATTATAAGACATTATTACACAAATGGCGGACTTAGTCGGCGGACTCTTAGTTTAGTAGATATTTGCTATTTTTGGAATTATCACCCTTTCGAAGTTACCCCAATGCACTTTAATTCACTCGAAACTTGGGTACCCTGAACATTAAAATTAGAAGGCCATCTATCGTCATCTCTGTTGTTCTTTATCATCTCTATCGTTTTATGGGTACTTAATTTAAATTATTAACACCTTTTGCGGCAATTAGTGTTACTCGGAATTAGGTTATTCGGAATACAGTCAGAACAACAAATCACAAGTAGCGGATGATTTTTTGAAATGTCCCTGTTCGTGCTTAGTGTACCTTATTTGCATAGGGCCTTTAAACCCGATGCCGCAAGTTTTAACTGCAGTTTTCAGAAACTTCATCATGCGACACATGTTGTGTTATGTTTTATACACTATTTTGGACGGGGCCTTTACTTTAGTTTGTTAGCAAACAAACCTGGTGCAGCGCTGTTTAATGCAAATCCACAACGCGGTATCTCACAAATATAGTATAGCAGTAGCATACAAATGTGTTAAGGCGGATTGAGTTCAGGTGCTTCTCCGAACGCAGCTCGCTGAGCACTGAGCGGACGGCCGTGCGTGCCCGGGATTGCGGATATCATTATTATTAAATTGTTATACTTAGTTATTTTAACAGGAAAAAATCGACGAATTCGATCAAAAATAAATCACGCATTTTAGAAGCAATTTACATATTATAGCTTTTGTGCAAAAATAGTTACAAAAATTTTAAAGGTGCTCCTTCCGTCCTCCACCTTCGCTTCGCGAAGTGTTTAAAATGATCTGTACATGTTGTTCACCTAAAAACGTGTACCTACAAATAAGTTTAAGAGAGACCCCACACTAGCGTCTCCCGAGCGTCGGCGTCTGTACAACTCTATGGCCGCTGCTCGACGCAACGTCATTTCCCATAGCGCTGACTAGACTGACGCTCAAAAGACGCTAGTCTACATTACCGTCTTTTAAGCGGCTATAGAGCTGACTAGACGAGACGCTAGTGTGGGATCTCTTTACACTTCGCCCGTATATGTACATACGGTTACTTATGCTGCCTTATTCGCTATAGGTGCGTATCGTATTTATTAGGAAAAATCCGCCAAGTGCGAGTCGGACTCGCACAGGAAAGGTTCCGTACCATTATCTATAAAAACGGTCACCCATCCAAGTACTGACCCCGCCCGACGTTGCTTAACTTCGGTGATTGGATGAGAACCTCGAGATTGGAAAGAAATATTTATTTAATTCTGTTTTTAGTATTTGATGTTATAGCGGCATCAGAAATACATAATCTGTAGACATTTCAACTGGCTAACTATCACGGTTCATGAGATACAGCCTGGTGACAGACGGACGGACGGACGGTCCTATTCGGTAGGTACAGGGGGCGTAACCAAGGCGACAATCGTCAGTAACTAATTAGAGCCAATCGAAAAATGTTATACATATGTATATATGTCCAGGTCACTTTTTTTTCGCATTTGTCATATTTTACTTTTTTATTTGCGTAATGATTGATAATTGTACTTTGGCTACGGCCCCTGGTATCATAAAATGATATTCCCAGTCTTACAAGATTAAATTTGGCCTATGACATGACCAGAGTGCCTGTAAACATCAACAACTGTCACATAAAACGTGTATATTGCTGTCGTAAACGTAAAACTTAAAGCATAATGGAAAATACAGTTTTAACATGTACTTAAAACGGTGCTATAATAAGCTGATGTAACAAGTTAACAACGATGTCAAAAGTTTTGTCAAAAAGCGTGTAAATTGTTTCGTGTGGACGTCTTTAATGTCTCAATATTTGTTATAAACAAAATACAACTGTTATCTTAATTTTTTATATTATTTCTACTCACAATCACGAGGTCCATCACAAGAAAAGTGTCCCCTAATTTCTTTACTTTACTGCGATATAAATGAAATTGAGAGTCTACGCGATTGAACGGAAAAAAGTGAGGTCGTGTCATTATAAACCAGATATTTTCATAGAAATTGGTCATTACTCATTAATGATGACACGGCCAGACTTTGTTATTGCGTACGCTATAAAGAGTTTGCAAAATTCAAAATTCAAAAATTTATTCTGCAAGTAGGCCTCAAGGGCTCTTTCTCAATACAACACTTATAGTAACATCATATAGTGACATGAAAAATACATAACAACATTTATAAATACAACAGCCAATACCTGGGTAAACATTACATTATAATAATCTTAAAATAAATAATTACTACAATACAATAGAGATGTATAGTCTCTATGGTTAAAAACACATTCAATCTGGAGATGTAAAAGGTCCCCAATGTCAGAGTACTAATACTAATAAGTACTGCTTGCTTGATCTGACTTTAGAATCGTGATTCCAAGGTTTATTAAGAGCCCTTAATCCTTGGAGCGTTCTCCGATTTCACGAAATAACGCTCGATAGATGGCGTTGGCGCTCGGTACGCGAGCGCCGGCAACGCGACGCGCGTTTCAATGCAGACTAGAATAATCTTGATAGTTTTCAATATAATTTCAAGCAACATTAATTTTAGTGTCATATGATATCATATGGGCACTCTTTATTTTATTGTATATGCACAGTAGTTTTTTTTTTTTATGTACACTACTACTAAGTGTACAGACTACAGAGTGTACTATAACCCTTGCTCTTTATTCTGTCTCTTTCACACCAATGGAAAATGAAGAAGTTACTAAATGACTGCAGGTATAAATAAAGTATATTAGTGCGATAGAGAGACAGATAGTGTTTCGTTGTCGTATCGTAAACGATTGGCATGTTGGCCACACACTTGCTTAGTGCCTAGCCAAAATACCAATCGTTTGCGTATATTAGTGCGATAGAGAGAGAGTAGTGTTTAGTTGTCGTATCGTAAACGATTGGCATGTTGGCTACGCACCCATGATACCTAGCCAAGAAGCCAATCGATTGCGCATATTAGTGCGATAGAGAGACAGATAGTGTTTCCTTGTCGTATCGTAAACGTTTGGCATGTTGGCTACGCACCCATGCTGCCCAGCCAAGATGCCAATCGTTTGTGCATATTAGTACGAGAGAGAGACAGATAGTGTTTCGTTGTCGTATCGATTGGCATGGTGGCTACGCACCCATGCTGCGTAGTCAAGATGCCAATCGTTTGCGCACATTAGTGCTATAGAGTTTCAGTGTTATTTGAAATCACGTTAGGGTTTGTATTATTATTTTTGACCCGAATGAAGTCCATCCAGGTTCTTATGATGGAGTCAGGAGTTGGTCACCAGAACTCCTAATCTACTCATTATAATTCCATCGTGCTTGGGCGCAAAAGATTTGCCCTGACGAACACCATCGATCTAGATGAGGTCCAGGGTCTCATGACGGAGTCAGGAGTTGGTCACCAGAACTCCCCAGAACTCCTAATCTACTCATCATAACTCCATCGAGTTTGGGCTCAATAGATTTACCCTGATGAGCACCATCAATCTAGATGAAGTCCAGGGTCTCATGATGGAGTCAGGAGTAGGTCACTAGAACTCCTAATCTACTCATTATAATTCCATCGTATTCGAGCTCAATAGATTTGCCCTGACGAGTACCATCGATCTAAATGAAGTCCAGGGTCTCATGATGGAGTCAGGAGTTGGTCACCAGAACTCCTAATCTACTCATTATAATTCCATCGTGTTTGGGCTCAAAAGATTTGCCCTGACGAGTACCATCGATCTAGATGAAGTCCAGGGTCTCATGATGGAGTCAGGAGTTGGTCACCATAATTCCTAATCTACTCATCATAACTCCATCGTGTTTGGGCTCAATAGATTTGCCCTCACGAGCACCATCAATCTAGATGATGTTCAGGGTCTCATGATGGAGTCAGGAGTTGGTCACTAGAACTCCTAATCTACTCATTATAATTCCATCGTGTTTGGGCTCAAAAGATTTGCCCTGACGAGTACCATCGATCTAGATGAAGTCCAGGGTCTCATGATGGAGTCAGGAGTTGGTCACCAGAACTCCTAATCTACTCATTATAATTCCATCGTGTTTGGGCTCAAAAGATTTGCCCTGACGAGTACCATCGATCTAGATGAAGTCCAGGGTCTCATGATGGAGTCAGGAGTTGGTCACCATAATTCCTAATCTACTCATCATAACTCCATCGTGTTTGGGCTCAATAGATTTGCCCTGACGAGTACCATCGATCTAAATGAAGTCCAGGGTCTCATGATGAAGTCAGGAGTTGGTCACTAGAACTCCTGATCTACTCATTATAATTCCATCGTGTTTGGGCTCAAAAGATTTGCCCTGACGAGTACCATCGATCTAGATGAAGTCCAGGGTCTCATGATGGAGTCAGGAGTTGGTCACCATAATTCCTAATCTACTCATCATAACTCCATCGTGTTTGGGCTCAATAGATTTGCCCTCACGAGCACCATCAATCTAGATGATGTTCAGGGTCTCATGATGGAGTCAGGAGTTGGTCACTAGAACTCCTAATCTACTCATTATAATTCCATCGAGTTTGGGCTCAAAAGATTTGCCCTGACGAGTACCATCGATCTAGATGAAGTCCAGGGTCTCATGATGGAGTCAGGAGTTGGTCACCAGAACTCGTAATCTATTTATCATAACTCCATCGTGTTTGGGCTCAATAGATTTACTCCGACAAGCACCATCAAATTACCATTATGATGAATAGATTAGGAGTTCTGGTGACCAACTACTGAGTCCATCATGAGACCCTCGACTTAATCTAGATCGATGGTACTCGTCAGGGCAAATCTTTTGAGCCCAAACACGATGGAGTTATGATGAATAGACTAGGAGTTCTGGTGATCAACTCCTGAGTCCATCATGAGACCCTGGACCTGATCTAGATTGATGGTGCTCGTCAGGGCAACTCTATTGAGCCCATACACGATGGAGTTATGATGAGTAGATTAGGAGTGTAGTTTTTGATATCCAGCAGCGCCATCTACAGTATGTAATGTTTAAATATGGAACTGTGATGTTCCAAATATGTTTTTGATATGAATTGCTGTCATGTCATTCTCTCACACAATAAATAGTCTTCGGTTAACATGCACGTATTTTAATTATAGGTTGTGGGCCATTGAATTGATAAATACGGGGGGGTTAGTCAAGTATTAGATTGCTAGTTTGTAGTGTATCGTGTTTGATATATTGTGAGTGCGGTCTGTGACAGAAATCCGAAGATGTCGTCACCAAATTATGTGATGAATGTGCCTAAGTTACGTGGCCGAGAGAACTACAGTGAGTGGGTTTTCGCAGCAGAGAATTTTCTTATCCTAGAGGGCACGCAGAAGTTTATTACGCGTAAGCCAGAAACTACGGGTACAGAAGCTGCAGATGACGAAAAGGCCCGTGCGAAATTGATTTTGACAATCGACGCTTCCTTGTATGTCCATGTAAAAGGCGTCAAAACTACGTTCGAGTTGTGGAACACACTCAAAAACTTATTTGACGACTCTGGTTTCACCAGAAGAATTACGTTGTTACGAAATTTAATTTCCATAAGACTTGAAAATTCTACTTCGATGACAGAATACGTAACGAAAATGGTTGAAAATGGTCAAAAATTAAGTGGTACGGGTTTTGCTATTAGTGATGAATGGATCGGCTCGCTATTACTAGCAGGTTTGCCTGAGAAATATTCCCCGATGATCATGGCAATAGAGCATTCCGGCATTCCCATCACGACAGACGCCATCAAAACAAAGCTTTTGGACATGGAAGAGAAAAATTCAAATTTGACAAGGAACGAGACTGAGAGTGCGTTCGCGGGTACGTCAAGTTACCACCATAACAAGAAAAATAAAACCAAGATTGTCTGTGGTAAACAGGATGGCGGCGAAATGACAAAAGTCAGAAATGTCAATGTCAAATGCTTTCGGTGCAAGGAAACCGGTCATTATCGAAATCAGTGCCCAAATTTCGAAAAGAATAGTACACGGAAACAGTCAAATGCATTCAGTGCTGTGTTTTTAAGTGCCGATTTTAAGAAAAACGATTACTACATTGATAGCGGCGCTAGTACTCATCTAACGGCGAATGAAAGTTGGGTTATGAATGCATCGTACGAGCCGGCTACTCGCGAGATAGTTGTAGCAAATAAGGCATGTCTGCCTGTATTGTGCTCCGGAAACGTACAGATCGCGACTGTGACTCCTGACAGTGAATTCGACATTACCGTTGAAGATGTCTTATGTGTACCGAGTTTAACTACGAATCTGTTATCGGTAAGTCAACTGATTAAGAAAGGTAACAGAGTAGACTTCACTAAAAAAGATTGTAAGATTTACAATAGAAGTGGACAGCTTGTTGCTACGGCTGCTCTGACAAACGGCGTTTACAAATTGAATATGCCAGAAAATACGACCAATGTTGCTATGGCAGTGTCTGCCGAGACCTGGCATCGTCGTCTGGCCCATGTTAATGGATCATACATGGCGAAAATGAAGGATGCAGTGCAAGGTTTCAGTATTGGCGACAAGATTGACATCAGTAAATGCAAGGTATGTTGCGAAGGCAAACAATGCAGACTGCCATTTCCTAATAATTGCAACAGAAGTGAGGATTTACTAAATGTTATTCATATGGATATAGCTGGTCCAATGGAAGTGAAATCTCTTGGAGGATCACGATATTATTTACTATTTGTGGATGACTATAGTCGTATGGCATTTATCTATTTTTTGAAAGAGAAAAGTCAAGCTCTAGATTGTTTCAAAGAATTTAAAGTTAAAGTTGAAAATGAACTTGACAAAAAGATCAAGATTATAAGGAGTGATAATGGTCTTGAATTTTGCAGCAAGAAGTTCACCGAGTTCCTGAAGGTAAATGGGATACTGCATCAAAGGACAAACCCTTATTCGCCTGAACAAAATGGATTGTGCGAACGCCAGAATCGTGTGGTGTGTGAGAAAGCTAGATGCTTATTATTTGATGCTGAGCTTCCCACTGAGTTCTGGGCAGAAGCATGTAGTTGTGCAGTTTACCTAAGAAACAGGACAATAGCTTCGGGATTGAACAACAAAACTCCTTTTGAAATGTGGACAGGGACAAAGCCAGACCTAAGTCACCTAAGAATTTTCGGCAGTACTGTCATGGTCCACATTCCCAAAGAGAAAAGGTTAAAGTGGCAGAAAAAGTCTAAGGAAGCTATCCTAATGGGTTACCCAGAAGGGGTTAAAGGATACAGACTATTTGATACTGAAAAGAGAATTTTCTTTAATGCAAGAGATGTAAAGGTTATTGAAAAACAACATAAATATTGCCAAATTGAAGTTCAACAACAGATACAGAAAGCTGAGGTAGGGTGTCAAAGTTCAGTGGGGGATGAGAGTCCAGATATTTCCAGAACTTTGACTGATTCATCTTATGAGTCGTTCAACCCTAGTGAGTATGAGGATCCAGATACCACAACTAACAGTGTTTCAGTTCCTGAAAATGTTCCTGCTCCTGAGAGGATCGGACCAGTCCTGAGAACAGCAGAACAAAGAAAAGTGCCTGAATGGTATGGCATTTCAAATTTATGTTCAGATGCTAGCAGGATGGATGATGCCAGTGGTCTTTCACTATCAGAGGCATTGCGTGGACCAGAGAAAGAGCAATGGAGACAAGCTATGGCAGAAGAGTTGAAAAGTTTTGAAGACAACCAGGCCTGGGAGCTTGTCAGCATTCCAAAAGACTCTAGTGTTGTAAAGTGCAAGTGGGTACTTAAAAAGAAGTATGATAGTGAGGGCAATGTGCGGTTCCGAGCCAGGTTAGTAGCCAAGGGCTATACTCAGAAGTACGGAGTGGACTATGAAGAAACCTTCGCGCCAGTGGTAAGGCATACAACTCTCAGACTTTTATTTGCTTTATCTGTGCAATTAAATTTAGATATTTCTCATTTAGACGTGACTACTGCTTTCCTGAACGGCTATCTTGAGGAAGATATTTATATGGAGAAGCCAGAAGGTTTTCCTTCATCTGATGGTAAAGGACAGGTGCTTAAATTGAAGCGAGCTATATATGGTCTCAAACAATCCTCAAGGGCGTGGTACAGGAGGGTAGATGATTGCTTAACTGAGTATGGTTATACTAGGTCTAAACTTGAACCATGCTTATATGCGAAAAACGATAATGGTTTGACTATAGTAGCTCTATATGTCGACGATTTCTTTGTGTTTTCTAATAATGAACAGGAAACCAAAAGTTTGAAACAGGTACTGTCTTCACATTTTAAATTAAAAGATCTTGGTCAGGTCAAACAGTGTTTAGGTATGAATGTGTGTGTTGATAAAGAAAATAATGTAATAACTTTAGATCAGGAGGATTATGTTGACAAGTTGTTGCATAAGTTCAATATGACAGACTGTAACACTGCTCATACTCCTATGGAGGAAAGATTGAACTTAGATAAAGGTGAGATCTGTGATACTGAATTACCTTATCAACAACTCATTGGTAGTCTCATGTACCTAGCGGTTTTGACGCGGCCTGACATTGCTTTTAGTGTAGGGTATCTGAGCCAGTTTAATAACTGTCATGGTAGAGAACACTGGGCTCATGCCAAACGTGTTTTGCGTTATCTCAAGAAAACAAAACACTATTGCCTCAGGTATAGTAGTGAGTCTGATTCAAAGCTTACCGGGTTTGTTGACGCTGACTGGGGCAGTAATGTTCTTGATAGGAGGTCCTATTCAGGATTTTGTTTCACTTTGTCTGGGAGTGTAGTTTCATGGTGCAGTAAGAAGCAGAATAGTGTGTCCTTGAGCAGTTGTGAGTCAGAATATATTAGTATATCTGAATGTATTAAAGAAGCTATGTATTTAAGGTCATTGTACCATGAAATTACAAATAAGATGTCATTAATTACAATTTACAATGACAACCAAAGTGCCCTGAAGTTATTGGCCAACCCTGTGTTTCACAATAGATCTAAACACGTTGACATACGTTACCACTTTAGTAGAGATATTATTGCCAAAGGTATGGTAGAAACAAAATACTTAGCAACAGCTGAGATGCCAGCTGACTTATTAACAAAGAGTCTAGGATTTGTCAAGCACTTTAGATTTCTTGAAAAGTTAGGACTTGTACCTAAGTAGTAGGTATGTTTAGTTTTGTTTAAAGCTGTTTTTTTTTTTAATGCTGATGATGCTGATGGCTATGCTTAGATATAGTGGGGGTGTAGTTTTTGATATCCAGCAGCGCCATCTACAGTATGTAATGTTTAAATATGGAACTGTGATGTTCCAAATATGTTTTTGATATGAATTGCTGTCATGTCATTCTCTCACACAATAAATAGTCTTCGGTTAACATGCACGTATTTTAATTATAAGGAGTTCTGGTGACCAACTCCTGACTCCATCATGAGACCCTGGACCTCATCTAGATCGATGGTGCTCGTCAGGGCAAATCTTTTGAGCCCAAACACGTTGGAATTATAATGAGTAGATTAGGAGTTCTAGTGACCAACTCCTGACTCCATCATGAGACCCTGGACTTTATCTAGATTGATGATGCTCGTCAGGGCAAATCTATTGAGCCCAAACACGATGAGGTTATGATGAGTAGTTTAGGAGTTCTGGTGACCAACTCCTGAATCCATCATGAGACCCTGGACCTCATCTAGATCGATGGTGTTCATCAGGGCAAATCTATTGAGCCCAAACACGATGGAGTTATGATGAGTAGATTAGGAGTTCTGGTGACCAACTCCTGACTCCATCATGAGACCCTGGACCTCATCTAGATCGATGGTGCTCATCAGGGCAAATCTTTTGAGCCCAAACATGTTGGAATTATAATGAGTAGATTAGGAGTTCTAGTGACCAACTCCTGACTCCATCATGAGACCCTGGACTTTATCTAGATTGATGATGCTCGTCAGGGCAAATCTATTGAGCCCGAACACGATGAGGTTATGATGAGTACATTAGGAGTTCTGGTGACCAACTCCTGACTCCATCATGAGACCCTGGGCCTCATCTAGATCGATGGTGTTCATCAGGGCAAATCTATTGAGCCCAAACACGATGGAGTTATGATGAGTAGATTAGGAGTTCTGGTGACCAGCTCCTGACTCCATCATGAGACCCTGGACCTCATCTAGATTGATGGTGCTCGTCAGGGCAACTCTATTGAACCCAAACACGATGGAGTTATGATGAGTAGATTAGGAGTTCTGGTGACCAGCTCCTGACTCCATCATGAGACCCTGGACCTCATCTAGATTGAAGGTGCTCGTCAGGGCAACTCTATTGAGCCCAAACACGATGGAGTTATGATGAGTAGAGTAGGAGTTCTGGTGACCAACTCCTGACTCCATCATGAGACCCTGGACCTCATCTAGATCGATGGTGCTCATCAGGGCAAATCTTTTGAGCCCAAACACGTTGGAATTATAATGAGTAGATTAGGAGTTCTAGTGACCAACTCCTGACTCCATCATGAGACCCTGGACTTTATCTAGATTGATGATGCTCGTCAGGGCAAATCTATTGAGCCCGAACACGATGAGGTTATGATGAGTAGTTTAGGAGTTCTGGTGACCAACTCCTGACTCCATCATGAGACCCTGGGCCTCATCTAGATCGATGGTGTTCATCAGGGCAAATCTATTGAGCCCAAACACGATGGAGTTATGATGAGTAGATTAGGAGTTCTGGTGACCAGCTCCTGACTCCATCATGAGACCCTGGACCTCATCTAGATTGATGGTGCTCGTCAGGGCAACTCTATTGAACCCAAACACGATGGAGTTATGATGAGTAGATTAGGAGTTCTGGTGACCAGCTCCTGACTCCATCATGAGACCCTGGACCTCATCTAGATTGAAGGTGCTCATCAGGGCAACTCTGTTGAGCCCAAACACGATGGAATTATAATGAGTAGATTAGGAGTTCTAGTGACCAACTCCTGACTCCATCATGAGACCCTGGACCTCATCTAGATCGATGGTGTTCGTCAGGGCAAATCTCTTGAGCCCAAACACGATGGGATTATAATTAGTAGATTAGGAGTTCTGGTGACCAACTCCTGACTCCATCATGAGAACTTCATCCGGGTCAAAAATAATAATGCAAACCCTAACGTAATTTCAAGTGAAAATGCGTTTTTCAGAAAATCGCAGCCAAATAACACTAGACCTTACTCATAGTGTTGTGTTCCTGCCGGTGAGTAAGGTTGCCAGAGCTCAACGAGGGGTGGGAGGGGGTTAGGGTCGGCAACGCGCATGTAACTCCTCTGGAGTTGCAGGCGTACATATGCGGGCCGTATGCTTGTTTGCCACCGACTTAGTATTAAAAAAAAAGTAACACTGAAAATCCATCAATAAGCGAGTCTGTTAGGCATACTGTAAAAAATGAACTTTTATTAAGATTTTCTAATCGCAGTATATAGCACTTCTCGGAACTCCGTAGCTGATTACGATCGCAACGAATGCCTGACAATCGAGCACAGGTCCGTCCTCTAAGCGCGCTCCGCGCGGACTGAGAGCGGGGCGTCGCTGCTGCGTGATTTATACGTGTTTTAAAAAAATATAAATTTACGGCAATGTAGGTCCCATAGTTACGATTTTTTTTTTATAGGTTAACATAAAGTTACAGTTTGCTATAATATTATTTTTAAAGCAAAATATGCGTACAATTTGCGGAAATAAAATATAATAAAACCCTGTTTTCGCCAAAAAAATGAAGAAAACTCGGAAGGTATTTTATCAGTTTTTTCAAATGAATCTTCGATTGTTAATCATTCCAGCCCCTCGTACGAGATATGTTGAATCAAATTGTAGTCATTCATGTACCAAATGATTCTTGTTTATAGCAAAATTGAGAACCGAAACGCCACATCTCACTGCAAAATTTGGAAAAGACTCCCAAAAAACCTCATTAAAAAAGAGGTTTAAAAGAGAAAATGAAAATTTGAACTGTTGGAGCCGCTAGTTTAGGAAACGATTATTTAAGTACGTTACCAGTTTTTGAATAAATACTAATAGTTACGTCGTAATCTTTAATGAAAAAGGAAGCATTTTACAAAATACGCTCGTCTGTAGGAATAAGGACTCTTAAAGAAACACTTAAATGTTGACTTGTGACTCATGGTTATGACCCGGTGTTTTTTTGGTGTTATAACAGTTTATTGTTTAATAATTACCAAAATAAGGATTTAAAATATGTACCTAGTACTTATCTCCAAATATGCTTAAAAATGGTACAACCGTTTCTGTTTTAACAGTGTTTACCTATTTTTTGGCTATCCCACACCCAAACCCCCGGGGTATGCCCACGATGTCACAAACATTCTGCCCATGTGTTTGCAAGTATTATGATTATGAGCTATCATTAAAACTAGACGAATGTGCCTTTGCCGGTTTGATCATCTTCATAACTCGTCTACATCTCTGTTCTACACTTTTTATGGCTTCGTGACTAAAATACATTGCCAAATGCAATCAAAGGCGACGTACACACACATAAACAGACAAACAACAAGATTTTACGATTGATGCTACCCGCGATCACAATGTCCGAGTTGATACGTCATGATTCTGGAAACTGCTTTCTGTCTTAATCTAAATATCAAATCAACATTATTATCAGTGTCGCGCACACAGACATTTGATGAACATCACGTTAAAAAGGTGTAAGAAATTGTATGTACAGCGAACTGCAAAAGTGCATATCCACTGTATGAATGGAATTCATTTATGCACTTATGCAGCTGGGCGTACAGCGTATTGCATTGCAAGCTGCCTCGGTGTACGCTACTCAAATCTACTGGAAGCTTGACGCTGCGCTGCACGCCCCGCCTAACGCTCCACTTATCGCTCGCCAATGAGGCCGTACTCGTTAAGTTTCTTCGAACGTAACTTGCTTACTGAGTACTGAACGGACGGCCGTGCGTGCACTGGATCGCGGATGTGTTTTTGTTTGATAAAGCCCTTTCTTCTATTACCATCTTTTCAGAACTACGTTTGTAGCACGATCCAATGCGATTTCAGTATGTTACAATACATTTAAATTTAATTAGAGAATGAAGGTCTAAAACTATTAAATGCTTTACTCAACTCCGTACAATAACAATACTCGGTCGGCTATCGCGAACTCTGGATGCGTTTACATTTTCAACTCGAGTTTGTGAACTTGCACTGAATTTTGTTATTTTGATATGGTTTTAACTCATTCAAAGTTTAATCTAATGTAGTTTACTGATATATGTTCCTAAGCAAAGTGTATTTAAGAATTTAGCCTATACACCGTGTTTTTTTAAACTTCGTTAATTTCAAGGCTGCATTCCTAAGCTTAAATTAAGTTAATTTATCAAAGACACCGGTATTCTAACTCCAGTTTGAAGATAATCAGTAATTTACTTTTATCTGTTAAGGCTCCTTCAAGCGCGTACACATGCTTTAGGACCTGTTTACGTGTAAATAAATAAATAAATATTTGGGGACAATCTTACACAGATCGATCCAGCTCCAAACTAAGCAAAGCTTGTACTATGGGTAGGGGACAATATACACCCGTGGCTTAGGAACAAATACTTGTGTTCATCACACAAATAACTGCCCTTACCGGGATTCGAACCCGGGACCATCGGCTTCATAGGCAGGGGTCACTACCCACTAGGTCAGACCGGTTGTCAAATATGAATTTGTGTTTAATATGAGTTTATACATTTGCTACTAAACGCTACTATCTCGGACGATCTATGTTTGAAATGATATTGATACTGATATGTTATAGTTTTCAATTGTTTGGTTGAGTTAAATATAATGCCCTTGTCACAAGAATTTTAATACTTTTTATTAAAAACATACAATAAAAAAATCACTGCCATTTAGTTTCTTTAAATCTACTTAGCCATACCACGAAGTTAATGTAGTTTATGAAAAACACGGTATATAGGTACATACTTATGGCGTTATTCATAAACCTGATATTTTGACTTAAACATTTGTAATATTGAGCACGTTTATGGTAGGTACGGTCAAAGAATACCAGTATCATTTCGTACCTTGTCACAGTGACAATAGTATGAGATCTCTAGCGACTTTTATATTGACAGTGACTGTCACAAGGTACGAAATGGTACTGAAATTAAATTCTTTGACTACTAGATTATTTTTATTTGATCATTTCTCAGTCAAAATAGAACCATGAAAAAAAAACATCAAAAGATAAGCCTCTAAGTATGAAAGAGACCAAAGTAGTCATATATATCTGTACATTTCCATCTATGTCTATAACGACTGGGGCACTTAGAAGCTGGGTTGCATCTGGCTAGCTCATTTGGCGTCTCTGAGGCTTCCGTCTCGCTCTAACCGGCGGTGTGCGAGCAAGACAGGCGGTCCGGGAGATAAGTACATCACACAATCTGAATGGAGGCCTATAGATATGTCATACATGGAATAAGAAGCCATGGAAGGGTAAGAAAATAGGTAACAACAGTTAATTATATAAGACTATTATTGATGTTTACAAAAATGAAAAACAAAGAATGAGTGAAAGAAGGCTAAAAAAGAGAGCGTGTAAAGGAAAAGTAGAAAAGGGAGCTCGAAAGGATAGAGCTCGGCGGACTTTCTCTCAAATCGGGGAAATCCTGAAGAAAGGCCAGGTGAAGAGCACCCTAAACCGGCGACCGTGTATGAGAAATGTTATGAAAGTGAAGGAAGCGAAAGAGGTATGTCAGGATCGTAGGAAGTGGAAATCCGTGGTCTCTGCCTACCCCTCCGGGAAATAGGCGTGATTACCTATATGTATGTATGTTTGCCAAAGAAGCGTAGGGTTGAACGTATGGACATGCGTTGGGCGGATAGAATAACTTCAGAGAGAAAAACCACATTTCGGCTAGCATGCACCGGGCCTTAGACAGAACGGCTTGGAGAGCACTGGTGAAGAGTGTCCACAGTCGTCACGTTTCTCAGCCATGAGGATACGATAAGGAAGTTGTATGTATGTATTAGGTGTGTGCAAAAGTTGTACCCGATTTCAGTGGATAGAATAATGAAAGTAATATCTATGTATAAAAGACCTTTATTAATCAATATAATATCCATTGTTATCTATAACACTCTGCCACTTTGCTGGTAATAAAAAGATTCCCTTTCTATAAAAATCTTCGGATTTAGAATCAAAAAACTGCTGTATAGCCGTTTGTAATTGTTCATATTTATCGAATTTTTTCTGCGTCAAACTGTTTTGTAATGAACGAAAGAGATGGTAGTCGGTGGGTGCGAGATCCGGTGAGTATGGAGGGTGAGGTAAGATTTCCCAGGCGAAGCTCATTATCTTTTTTTGAGTTGATAAAGCTGAATGTGGTCTAGCGTTATCATGGTGGTAAATGACACCTTTGCGATTACATAAAACTGGACGCTTAATTTTTCATTTTTCATTGACTTTCTCTAACTGTGAGATGTACAAAGTAGCATTGATCGTTTGATTAGGGGGAAGTAACTCCCAATGTATAATTCCTCTGTAATCCCACCAAACACTTAACAAATTCTCTTTTTCATGCGTATCTGGTTTAACGACCGATGAACTCGGTTCTCCAGCTCGACATACAATTTTTTGACGTTTTATATTTTTATAACTGACCCATTTTTCGTCACAAGTTACAATTCTTTCCAAAAAACACTCATTTTTCTGACGCGATAATAAAAAACAACAAATATTCAATCTGTCCATTCGATTCTTTTCCGAGAGTTCATGTGGCACCCACTTCTCCAATTTTTTTATAAAACCAAATTCATGCATCCGTCTTTCAACCGTAGTTCTATGGACAGAAAACCTCTCTGATAATTCCTCAACAGTTACATGCTCATCGTTTGATATAGCGTCCTCTAATTCTTTTTCAGAAAACTTTGAAGGCCGTCCTGATCGCGGTTTATCTTCGCAGCTTTTATCTCCTTCGCTAAATTTTCGATACCAACGACGACATGTGCTTTCGTCCAGAGTACCCTCCCCGTACACCTCACAAATATTTCGACAAGCTTGAGCAGCATTATGACCTTTATCGAACTCGTAAAGTAAACAGTGTCGGATGTGGTCCTTGCTACACGACATGTTGACCCCTCAACGATTTGATTAATACTAAGCTAGAAATGTGTACGCGCAGACTTGTTACGACGTGTTTCTCCTAGAATATTGTGACGCAATATTGGATCGTTTTACTATTGCGTAACCATTTTTTTTTTAACTTGGAATTCGTTATTTGAAAAAACGGGTAGAACTTTTGCACACACCTAATACAAAAATGACTCATATAAGTTCATTGTGGAGAAGACCGGATATAAAATGTATAGCAGAGAAGTCCGTCATGGAACTCTCGTTTTTGTATACGTACGGTTCCGGACTTTAATTGTTGATCCATTTAAGGTTCAAGGTAATTTGGTTATAAATACGGTATGAAATATCCAATGTAAAGTAAACCCTCAACACTTAACGTCCGTGACTGTACGTCGCGCAAACAGAGTCAGAAAGGAAGAACCTCCTTCTGTTCTACCGACCCTCAGTAAGTGGAGTATGAGTACAAGCGCAAGGTTTGATTGCGACGAAAGAGCTTGCAGACGGTCTTACCTGATAGGCGGTCTTCTCTACATTGCCTTAGTTATTACAGGTAGGGTAGGGTAGCTTTTAAGGTACGGATTCAGACTGCACTAGCGATATTAGTGCAGTATTGTAGCGCGACATTACTGCCGAGTCTGCCGTCTGCCTCGAAAAATAAGTTGTTATTTTGTTTAATTATCATATCTACTTTTAATACAACTATATTTTTACCAACACAACATGGCGCTAACACTAGTACATGTGAAAAAGCATCTTTAATTTACCGTTACATGTCATTTAATTTTGCCCCCCTAAAATCCGACAGCTGTAAATGTGAATTTCCTATAATATCTAGTCTTCCATTAAATCTACATCCTTGTGGCATTCACGACAAGCCCGCAGCGTCGGAAGTAGCATCGTGTAAAAGACATAAATGGGTCCCCCTGTATAACGGCATCTTTAATATCTACTTTATTCCCACGGCACAAGGTTTACATTCGCGCGGTTATTAATGGCGACGGTATGCGCGATTCTCAAGGTTCCAGCAATTGTTCCATTTGCCGTATTCAATTGGCTCGTGGACATTGTCGTGTAAACTGGGGCTTGTGACGTCCAAACACTTTGTTAGAACGTTTTGATCAGTGGCGTAGGCAAAGGGCTAGGCGGCGCAGTGCCCTGGGCCCCCCCCCCCCGAGTACGTAATGAACGGGATAATGGACAATTTTATTCAAATAACATAATGTTGTAAATAACCAATAAATAAAGATAACTATAAAAACCTAAATAAAGCCACGCAGCGCATATAATAAGCTTTTAGTAATAATTGCCACCAGTTCCCACAACAGTAATTAACAGTAGCCATTAAATTTAAAAGCTTTAGTGTCTTTTAAAATCTATTTTTATAATCAAATGGTAACTGTACAGTGAAATCTGTTTATTATGATTCTCTTTTATACCCACCAACCTAATATGATGTAATTACCATGCGAAGTTTGGCTTTATAATAAAGTCGGATAAGATGACTTCATTTATAGTGACAAATCGCTTACTACTAGTCTACTATAAATCCTATTTTCACGAAATTCTGACCGGTTATACTGACATCGCTGGTTTCGTCACGTCTTTCCCTGCGAGGTTTGGTGCGTGCGTGGCGTGTAAGTTGTTTTAGTTTTGATTCTCAGTGACAATTTCATAATTTTTTTTTTTTTTATATAACGATAGGCAAGCGTTTGACCACGATCTCACCTGATGGTAAGTGATGATGCGGTCTACGGTGGAGCACGCTTACCCATGAGATACCCTAGCCTTGAAGAGACCCAGATTGTACTCATGCGGAAACACAGACTCGGGCAGGGCATTCCACTCCTTGGCAGTTCGCATAAGAAATGTTGAAGCAAAACGCTTCGTGCGTATTTGTGGAATACCTACCATGAAGCGATGCCGGAGTGCCGATTGTCTGGTAGTCCGATGGTGAAATGGGGATTGGTACAAGTAGGGTTTGTAATAAGCGCCAATTTTTCGGATCCGGATATTTCGGATAATAAAATTTGACGGATCGGGATAATTCGGATAACACGGATCCGTATAAAAAAAGATTACGTTCTATAAGGATTCGGCCAAAAACTGACTATTTTAGTAAAAAATTAAGTTATGCTCACAAAATAATATGTAAATAAGTACATTTACTCCTTAGATGACAAATTTGTCAAACATGTATTAATCTTTTACATACCGGTTTGATAAAATCAAATAAGAAAAGCTTACTTTCTGCACCTTTTCAGTCAGGCTTACATGAAAAATAAATGTATTCAATTAACAAATTAAAAATCAATTATTAATTACAATATTATTAGTAATTTAATTATTATTAATAACATTATTTATTTTATTACACTACTTATTTTTACATATTTTGAGGTCAAATATTCTTCGACACTATAAAACGGCTGCTCAATAAGCCAATTATATATGTAATAGGTATACAAATACATATTTATGTATTTATTATGGATGTTTTCTATGTATTTACATAGAAAACATCCATGTTCAGGAATATTTGTGCTCATCACTACAAATAGATGGCTAATAGTAATTTAAAAACTCATTAGCCTTTGATCTTTGAATTGTTTAATAAAAGGATATATTAATACTTTTATTTCAGTAATGGCAACAAAGACATAAATAGTCGAAAATACTCTTACATCAATAAAGCTTTGTGGAACTTCGTAATATAACTTCAAAGGAGGCCACGTATACTAACACTTGGACTGGTCGGCTTTTCATTTACTGTTCCTACACACTAATGAAATAGGGAATTTATTTAAATAACGGCGTGGAAAGGTATAATGCTAATAGGTATCGCAATATTTCCAGACTGTGTCGTAATCATAGTACATCTTAATTAAGAAAACACACAAATCACCATGCGCGCTTTTAAAAATTGAGGAGTACCGTTAATTCCTCATGGATTCCATCGTCAAATCAGAACCATACGAATATGAGGCACCTTGACTGTAATTTCAAATAAAAATTAAATCGGATCACGGGCTCGGGATAATCGGTGAACATACATTAAAAAAAAAGATACAACCGAATACAGGACCCCCTCCTTCTTGGACTGAAAGGCCATCGATTTAATATATATCGAATTAAATCGATGTGAAAGGCTAATGATGTCAAAATGAGATAAAATTGACATGAATTTGTAAGTTTGAATTGGCCTCCGGATTTATTAATAATTTAATACTTATTTCGGTAATATAATGATGATTGTAGTACCTATCAATTTCAGCTCAATCGAACAATAGGCACTTATTATGCAAGTTAGAAATTTGATGTATGAAAAAATTATTTTCTCCGCACAATTGAAATTATTATATACAGTATGCACGAACGTAAAGCAAAGGGAGTATTACTGCAATGTTCTGCCGCCAGAGTGCAGCACTAGCACCTTTCATAAACCATAGAGTAACTTATACATACTATGCCTTAAACTGATTTTTGACAAGTTTTTACAGATAATTAAATATGATATTGATGCATCAAGGCGCTTTGTTTACAACGCGCGCTTGTATTCGCGGGAAACGCGAAAATCGAAATTTAGTTATCTGCCTGTTCATCACTCGAATGTGCAAGAGTGATAGAGAGGTTAGATAATGAAATTTCGATTTTCTTGTTTTACGGTAGACCCTCAGATTGTGATGGATTGTGGTAGTGGCGGCTCTTACGCAGTTTCGCGTAATATTCCCTATTACTCAAACACGTTAACGTTTAACCTCAAAATCGCGAAAAGAAAATTGACTCTACCATAGGAAATTTCAACATCCGAGCAGCAAAATGTATGAAGCAGACAATTTTTTTTTTCGGGATTTGAGTGTCGGTCCCATAGTAAAAGTTGCTCAGTATGACCTAAACATTAACGGGCTTAAATAAATGTTTTACGTTCACATACATACTGTATATACTCTCCAGTTTCCAAACAATTTAATATAATTATAAATTGCAAACTAATAATGAGGCTAAAAACTAAAATAAAATATTAACACGTTAAACGCCAGACCAAAATATTCATTTTTTCTTAAAAAAAAACTTGATGTAAATTCAATTATTACTTTGATATGTATATAGATATTTTATTTTGTTATTGGAGGTTTAGTTAAAAAGTTATTAACAAAAAAAAAACTCGCGGTCACCGATGACCCCCGTGGCGCTGTGAAGTTCATATTTCAAAAACCGTTACCATGACGCCACGCCGGTCCCCCCGCCGGCCACCCCTCTCGCCGCCGGTCACTGTGCCGGTCATTATACTGTCACATTCGCACCCGCTAAAATATGCTTATAATATAAAATTTAACTGCTTTGGCATTGTGTGACAATAGCTTGGTTTGGCAATTCCTGCTACTGGTTCAAGAAGATACGCTGTTTTTGTTTATTTTTGTTAATTTTGGGTTTTTATGATGTTTTTTTTTTTGTGGAATGCATGTATCAGGTGTGTGTCTGCATTGGGAAATTTATTTTTTCTTATTTTTTGATAATTGTCGTGTATCTCCAGATAATTGAAATTAATTTCTATTAATTATATAATTATTTCAAATACTTAATTATATAAATTATAGAATTAAAGCTGTGATTTGAAAAAAATGCCTTGTTTTTTTCATTTTTTCAACAAATCTACTATGTCACTAACTGCACCCACGTCCCAAGCCACCGTTTTACTAACGAGCGCCATGCCGGTCCCTTGCATACAACGCATTGCTTATAACTGCTACACGCGGCGCAGGATAGCGTCTTAAAAACAGGTTTAACACGAGGTCACCGGTGCCCCCAATGGCGTGTTGCAGTTGACTTCGTGAGGTCGCCGGTGCCCCCCATGGCGTTCAACGTGTTAATAAAAAAGCACAGCTAAAAATATAAACAACAAAAATAAAGCTAACCAAAAGAAACTACAAACACTAACAAATAAACTTAATGTAACAAATTACCGAGAAAGTACGAAGGGCCCAGGTACGTTCCTTGGGGTACCCCGGCGCACATAAATAATGTACTCGTAGTTACGTCACTAGCAGCCCCATACTACGCATTTGAATTGTTATGCTGGTTGAATATTCTCATGGACTACGCGAGCAGGCAACATTTTTACGGAGATTTAATCATTTCCATCTATATGTATGTCACATGCATGTCGGAAACTACAAGATATAAGCTATAGAGTTATTGATGATATTTGTAATGAACGTATGCAACACCGCTGCTGCTTTAAGCTGAGTTGGGTCCATTACGTGATGCACATTTAACCTATTCGCCGCCATTGACTTGATATAAAGTCAGTACATTTCTTGCCCTACAAGCAACGACTTCATATCAAGTCGTGGTTTTGGTCAGGTTTGTATACGTTTTGATGACACTTTATTATTTCATTGACGTGGCGGCGAAAAGGTTTATGTTCTGTTTTATTTCCGCTTTTGATGTCTTTACATGTGATCGTGTATAGTGCTTTGAATTAACTATTTATGTAATTTAGTATTTATTTTGGGAATGCTGACGCAATACTCTCAATTTTTCAAAATGGTCGACCCATTTATTTATTCAGATTTATGTTATACTTGCGAGGTACGAGTAACAGCTCACAGAGGCACTATTATTTTATTTAATTAAATACATTGCATCTTTTTTCTGCGTAACTTTTCTTATTTAATTATTTGTCCAGAATAAGTAATTTATTTGTGTTTATTATGTTCATTTTATTTTGGCTTTTTGCTTGTTACTTGCCGTGATTCTTCTCACTTGATGGTCTCAACGGAAGATCAGCGCTAGATTTCGTCAGCAACATGCTGAGATGTAGCACTATCTTCTTTGTAAGTACGTTTTTTTGTATGTATTCTGTTTCGTTTTTGTCTCTGTTTACGAATAAAAATATTTCTATCGTAAATTCGCCCGTTCTCGGTAATCGTTTCGAATAGCACCGCAGTTGCTTGTGACGCGGTATTACGTTCTAAACTCTGTGATGAATCGGAAGGTTGGGCATAAATTGTGAAACATTCCCGAGGTTGACATTAATAAAGTACCTACTGCGAATGAACTTCGAGTAGTGTAAGCAGAGTAACGAACTAACGTGACGTTTCGCATACGTCGACTTTCAATAGACAGAATTCGTCATTAAATAAATAAATAATTAAATATTATAGGACATTATTACACAAGTCCCACAGTAAGCTCAATAAGGTTTGTAGGCTTGTAGTCGAGTACTTAGACAACGATATATAATTATATAATATATAAATACATACAAAACACCCATGACTCAAGGACAAATATCCGTGCTCATCACACGAGTAAATGCCCTTACCAGGATTTGAACTCGGGATCATCGGCTTCACAAGCAGGGTCACTACCCACTAGGCCAAACAGGTCGTCATAACATCATTAAATAGGTACCTAGTTTTTTTGTTTTACAAGGGTGACCAAGGGCCCTGGGGAAAAAAAATCTGGGGCTCCTGAACTGTTTAGGTTTTTTCAATATATAAATATACATAATTATTTTTAAAATGCGAAGCTACTTTATAAATAATCAGGTTTTGGGGCCCCCCGCCGAACTTGGGGGCCCCGAGGCACTGCCCCGCCTTGCCCTTTGGTAGCCACGCGCTGAGCTAAAGATTCCATAATTAAACCACGGACGCAGCGAGCGGTCCTATAAGTTGAATCTTGAGCGGTGCGTGGGTTTCAAAGCATGAAGGTTATTGGAACACAATAATTTCAAGTTTCATGTAATATCAGCTTGTCGATTTAAACAGCGTAACTTCGATTGTAATGGGTGACTTTTAAGAGGAATTCCTAGTTGCGATTTTTCTATACAAACGCTCTCGACTGTTTCCTCCCTGGATTTTTTACCTATCATCAATATCTGTACCGCTATGTTTTGCTTTTTTGGATTATTTTATTTTGAAGAAACTTACAGCGCCTCGAAAATCGCAAAAAAGGCGCAGTATACAAATATGAGTACAAATATCCAAAAAATCTAAACATAGCGGAATAGATTATTTCTTCCTCTTGCAGTTTCCAAAATATCATAAATATCATAATGATTGGTTGCGTTTTGGAGGAGGAAACAGTCGAGAGCGAAACTTCGATTTTTGAGTTTTTTGCGTGGGAATGTTAGTCCGAGCTGCAGTTGTCCTTCTCGCACGCACTCCCGCCCAACGCAGCGCGACAGAAACATAGCTTCAAAAATTCGAGATTTGAAAAGTTGCTCAGCTATAAATTGCTCTCAAGAAAGGCAGATAGAATATATTTCCCACATGATTTTGAACTATGTTGCAAAGTGATAGGGTTTAATTTTGCATAATTGTGCCTTATAAAGGGTTTAAGGGGTTAATGTTCGCATGCTACTGATTTTTACTCAGACAACGACTCAATCAGCATATTAAGTGCACACATTTAATATTCACCGACGAAGTCACAGGAAATTATTGTTTGGACTTCCTCTTTAGGCCAAGGAACGATTTTAGGCCTCGTCGCATAAGGACTCGGAAATGGCTTTTCCCGTCGCATCTTTGATGAAAACTTTATAAGTGCTTTTTTTAGACTACCGGTCTGGCCTAGTGGGTAGTGACCCTGCCTATGAAGCCGATGGTCCTGGGTTCGAATCCCGGTAAGGGCATTTGTTTGTGTGATGAGCACAAATATTTGATGAGTCTTGGGTGTCTTCTTTTGCACACAAGCTTTCTTGGGCTTACTGTGGGATTTAGTCAATCTGTTTAAGAATGTCCTATAATATTTATTTATTTATAAATGCTGAACGCTTTTCGGTGAAGGAAATATCGTGAGGAAACCGGACTAATCCAAATAAAGCCTAGTTTATACCCTCTGGGTCGCTTTTGTAAAAATTAAAAAAAAACTAGTGTCTACGCCGATTCTGGGGATTAGTTGTCAAGCGGACCCCAGGCTCCCATGAGCCGTGGCAAAATGCCGGGACAACGCGAGGAAGAGGAAGAAGAAGATTTATAAATGCTATAATGTATAAAATTTCAAATTTCGAATATCGAAATAAAATAAAAAATCAGACGCCAACTTGATCTTGTTGTATTCAATTGGAAAGTGATACTTATTTCTTTAATTGACCGTTAGCGAAGGTCTCCGGTTTAACTTGGGCAAAATCCTTTCGTATGTCCGACCATCCTGCAGAGGAGGTCACAATTCTCAACCGATTCTCGTGAAATTTTGTGACCAAATATTATGATAAAATAGAATTTTTGGTCTATCCAGTTTTTAACTTTTTTTGTGGAAATTGACATAAAGGACTTAAGCTCCATCATGGTTAATAGCGCTTAAGACCATTGTGATTTCACTGTGATAATGACTTACGGCCCGATTCGAAGAATGAGATACGATAACGATAAGTTCTCAAAGCATTTATGTATGAAATCAAAAAAATCAAAAAAGTCAGACGTAGGTGCAAAGCCATGGTTAATATACATCAAATTATGTAAATATATTTTCCATGATGTCCAGAGAGGGTAATGGGGACTACGTTTGTATGGAGAAGTTGCTCTCCCCTTTCCTCTGAATCGTACTGGAGTTGGCAAACATTCTTACAAGACAAAGTTCCAAAAGTATGTTTACACGCCTCTAGGAAGTCTAGCACGGACACTGACAATAAGGTCCTGTAGATTGTATGTTTGCGAACTTGACCATACACTTACTTTTTTTGATCATATAAACCATTATACCTATGCATGAGATGATTGCACGTCACGTTTTGTTATTGACATAATTACCATAAAGGTCATTCACTTCTGCAGTGTTGAGTGAAATAGTAAGAGTGTTAGTATGACTAAAATACTGTAGTTATATGTACATACATTTTTGAGTCGATTTACATAGAAATATTATCCTAATGAATATTTTTATTTTTTTCAGGTAATCATTTTATTCCTCTACGGGAAAACTTAGTAAGTTGGCGCGCAAACTTTAATTACAAAAGTCTGTCGCTTGGTGGCGCCACCGCCTCGGGCACGCGTCAAGAACTCGACGTACGTTGGCGTAGAACGCATTGCTATTGTGCTAGTTCACGTATAATCGCATAGATGGCGCTGTAATAAAAATATCTTCAAACTTTTATTCCTAGTAATAAAGTTATTGTTTTACTGTAAAATACTCAAAATTCTTTTGGATTACGTGGTTTAGGGTAGGTATCTCACATTGCTCTAAAAACAAGTTAAAATTTAACAATATACTTATCTAACTAATTCCTGCCCGCGACTTCCGAGTAGATTGTTGGTTTCCATGATTAAAACTATTCATTTGGTCTTCTCTGGGACTCGAAACTATCTCCAAGCAGACAGACAGACAGACATTTGCTTACATATTTATATTAATAGAGATAAACAGTCGCAAAGTGGAGGTCTATGTTAGTAATCTAAATCTTTCCTAAGTTATCTAAAATTCTAGACTGTTTTTTTTAAATATGAGACCTAAATCGTTTCTTACGCGCCATTAAGCTCCTTACTTCATTAAGTTACAGCGCAAGATTGCGTAAACATTAAATTGAGCTTAAATCTGAGCTAGGGTAAGACCTAGATATAGAGATAAGCAGATATACTTATTTTGTTTTACTTGTCGTGACCTACTTTTGAAATTGAAGCTAGTTCCAGCTTAATATTTCTTTTTATAATGAGATATGGACTGAGATTTATTACTTTTATTAGGTAAGAAACTTGAAGTTTGCTTGGTTTATACTTTTGTACGTTGTGTACGGAAACTGACGTATAATTGTCATTTAAACGAAAAGGAGATGGCTTAGGACTTTATACAATGCTAAATTTCAAAAATGTTGTAGTTTGTATTTAGCCGTACTCTCTCGGTGTCTCAATTTTTACTAAGTAACTTTGTTACTGTGGGTGGGTGGGTACTTATCTTGGAAGCTAAATTTGACCCGCTTCACTGTTTCTGATTGAGCTGAAGATTTGCATACATATGTAAATCGGGTGATACCATCGAGCTGATCTGATGATGAAGACAGGAGGTGGCCATGGGAACTCTGTGATGAAACAACGCAACATAATTTGTTTGGGGTTTTTAGAATTGTTTCAATGATTATTAATTGCCTGTGGCAAGAAAAGAATACATTCAGTCATAAAAGCTTGTACCCAAAATGTAATTTTTGCCAAAAACTTATTTTGTTAAAAGCGTTTAGTACGTACCACACCATATGTTTTGTGGTCACCGACGTATGAAGTACTCATATCTGGGAGACCGAGCTTTGCTCAGAAAACAGATAAAAACTCGAAAATGCGCGTTTTTCCAGAGATAAGACCTAGTTAGATAGATTTTTCGCCCCCGAAAACCCCCTTATAGCAGATTTCATCGAAAACGTTAGAGCCGTTTCCGAGATCCGCGAAATATATAAATATACAAGAATTGCTCTTTTAAAGGTATAAGATAAGATATAAGATTTATTCCATATCTTTTGTGGTACCTAACTGAATTTTCAAACGTCAATATTTGGCAACCAAAGTTGCTGCATAAAGTACTACTTTCTCTTAGAGTTTACACATGTGACTTCACAACACAACAATAAACAATTTTTTTTAAAAGTAGGTAGTTATATACCTAAATAGTAAGTTTTTAATTTTCCGAACCCAAAACACGTTAGATGTGAGTGAGTTTTGTTTGCGTTTTTGTTTGTAACTGTAACGTTTTAGACTTAAAAAAAAAATAGAGTAAATCGGGTAATTTCAAAAATTTAAAATACTATCTCTGTATGCGGTATAATTACGGATGATTCTCGAAATCACCCCACATTCTGAAGTATTTGGAATAATTCAAATACCCTTACCACGAGCTTAACACTGACCTTACTGACATATTCGCTAGTGTGTGCGTAGCTTACTTTCTACATCTCGCTCGCACTAATATGTCAGACGTTAGCGAATATGTCAGTGTCATATTCATGGTAGCCGTGCTTATGCAAGTACTCAAAGCACAAGCGGAAGTAGGTATTTCAGTACCCACTGTCATGATATTTTATATTTAAATATTAATCCCCACCTTACGTCCTTACAAAGCTAACACAATGGAATAACGACTCTCAATACAACGCGTTATTTGCTTTGCCCTGATATCCATGAATTCCCACACTTATTTGCACAAGGGTGTAACTGCCTTTGACATCAATACTGACTTAGATCTTTCTTGTAGTATGTATACAAATTTCTTCCCGGGGACCTTATGCATTCCTTATGACCCAACTCGGAAAGCTTTTGAGACAAATGTACTGCTATTTAAATTGAATATTTAGTGTAGCATCCATTGTACAAATTTCTTATTCACAGTGTAAGCTGAATTTTTGAGTGAGTTTGCTTTGTGGATGGAGCGCGTGTAAATGTTAGGAGTACTTAGAACCTTGTAATTTTAAAGATGAAGTTACATTGGGAAGAGATTTAATATTTGAGCTTTATTAAGTAAGGTTTTGCCCGCCACTACGCTTGTACAGTCAAGGTATTAAATATCGATACGGACAAAGTGTCCAAAATATGTACACACTATCTTGATATATAGGTCGTGTATACATATTTTTGGCACTTTGTCCGTATCGATATTTAATACCTTGACTGTATTAGTCGTTGTGAGACGGCCAGTCACACTTTTCCCTATGTCGCACTTACCCGTATTGACCTTAACCGATATTATTAATCGGAATTTAAGGAAGCAAGAAACGTCGATATTTTTAGCAACATACTATTAAAAGAAATCTTATAATTCCAGTTATTAAACCTTAATCTTATATCGAAATATTATGCTGTATTACTTACAAAAGTCTACGTGAATTGTTTCTTTGAAATAAAATCCTACGATTTATTATTTATTAATCTTAAAACACGACAAAAGAATACTCCAACTATCTCAAAGAGTTTCAATTAAAACTACGATCAGTGCCAGGTTTTAAACGGTAAAAAACGTCTGTAGAGATCACCACTGAAGATTGTACTTAAGTGTTCCATTTTAGTCTTTAATGGGTTGGAAATGGTAAGGGTACAGACTTACCTTGGCAGACTCGGCTTGATTTAAAAATACTTTTTGAATTTAGACTGCACCTGCGTTACTGCCGCAGTATTGCGACGCGGTATATGGATTTAAGCATTTTCCTTAAATTACGTTGAGGGCTAACGCGTTTAATTTAGCTAGGGGCGCTAGTGTAGACGGGGATGTTTCAAAATGTCAAATGCATATTATTGGGGGTTACAAGCTTTTTATCGTCAATTTTCACTCCTTATTCATAATTGTGGTAAATCGTCTTTTTCTATTTTTGATTATTCATAGAGAACATTTATAGATAAAAATAAATGTAGGTAAATGCTTTAAAAAAGTGCCAACTAAAATATATGCAAAGTTAAACAGGTTTAAAAAACGGCAAATTTAGAAGTTAAAATACTTTTGTTTATTTGGACCTATTTATTTATTTTAAATTAAATAAGCATAGCTGAATTTTGTGACCTGTTTTTCTGGACTACCATCTACAGAGGCGCCAACTGGTGAGCACAAAAACGGTAGCCGTCATTGTCTGTTTGGAGAAACATGCGCCAGCCCATGGATAATGGTCGATGCGCGCCCGTTCTTACGAATCAAGGTTACTCTCGCCTAAATACCTAAAAGGGTGAAAGAAACCTCCTCCGGGGGCATTAAAATATGTAATGGCCAAAAATAACAGATGGTATACCGTAACGAACAGTTAGGCCGTCTTAAAAGGACCCGAGGGTCCCGCTATGTAAGCTTAGGGAAATAAAGATGTTTGCCCAAAATATTGCTATTTACCTATCATTTTTGCGCCAAATCTGAGGATAATAAGGGTTTGTTTACAAAAGGAAAGTAGGCATTGGAAGGGTAAGGACAAAAGATGGTTTGAAGCGTTGGGAGGAATACATTGGTAACTGTTAAAAAAATATATGTGGCTTTCCATCAGAGAAAGGTCTTTATGCTTTATGTGCATTAGGACCGTTCCATCAGAAAAGGGACCTTATATATGTGTTTTAACTTTTTAGTGTCACACGTTGCCATAGTTATGTTTCTCCAGACAAGACTTTAAGTCTTTAACCCAGATTTTAGTCAAGATATTTTGAATTTACCAAAAGTGGATTTTAGTGAAAGTTACGGCTAGAACGTAGCCGTTGAAGTCGTTCCGGCAGTTCCAGAGCGGTCCCAGATGAAGTCCCTCAGCGCGTCCGTCTCCCAACCCGCGGTGGCTCCGGCAGCTTCAGGGGTGTACTTACGTGGTGGAACTTTACTCTCGGAGCAATCAGTACCGACCTAAAACGACCTACGACACTAATTCGAATGCTTTTGGCGGAATTAGGTGGAAGTAAATTAAGTTCATTATTTAACTGAATGGGTCTTCTTCTACAACAAATGGGCCATTTACACAATAAAATATCTTGGTAGAAGAGTACCAACTGACTGTGGTACTAATGTCGCCTGGCTGACGGGATAGAAAAAAGATAAGTAATAGTATTCACTCATATCCATAAAAGCTTATTATTGTTGTTCCCGGCCCGTCTGGCATAGTGGGTAGTGACCCTGCCTATGAAGCAGATGGTCCCGGGTTCAAATCCTGGTAAGGGCATTTGTGTGATGAGCACAGATATTCGTTCCTGAGTCATGGGTGTTTTCTATGTATTTAAGTATTTACAAATATCTATATATTACATATATCGTTCTCTAAGTACCCACAACAAAAGCCTTATTGAGCTTACCGTGGGACTTAGTCAATTTGGGTGAGAATGTCCTATTATAAGATTATAATCTATGTACAGTCACATAGACTTCCTAAATATAATCTCTTTTTCGTCAGTCAAGTAAGAGGATAAGTATATCTAATCACGCATTTATAATCGTTTTAATCCAAACAACAACAGGGACCAGGAACACTGCCTTTATTTAGACAGATATTAATGTTACCTCATAAAATTAACTGAATATTTCATTGTCAAAGAAAGATCATACCGACAAAGCTGGGCTTTCAGCGGAATGAAAAAATACCGGTACCTAAATCTTATTTCACTTTGTTGTTACAATATTACTTTGGTCGCGGGGTATCATAGATGAAAAACGCGACATTTCTTTTTTTAGTCGGCTTTGTATCTTTGTATGGGTATCTTGTAGCTTTGTATGGGTGGTTTGTATCTTTGTAGCTTTAGTCGTGTCGGCTATATTGTACCGCCGGTCAAATCGTACCATGTGTAGATTTCCCATTACATTACGACCTAGCTTATTTACATGTGACACGTTAGGTACCATACAATGCTCCTGTTTTATTACTCAAAAAATCTGAACGAACGAAAGAGAGAGAAATATGACCTTCGGCGGTTTTGATCTAATTTTTTGTGTGGGATTGTAAGAACATAACGTATAATCTAGATAAGTATTTTTGCGCAATGAAGGTTCTTAACTGCAAATATAAACGGCTTTAATTCGTTTTTTTTTACCCAATCAGTTATTATGGATTATGACTGACCATTCATTTTTCACATTTATGTTTTTTGGACCAAGTAATTGATATGGTTTTTTTCGTATCGCATCTCGTTGGCACCATCATCAACAGGCGAATGTCGAATGTCGAAACTAAGCCACTACATCGTGAAACTATACTAATAACGAATGAGCTGCCACGATGTCTCCACTCAACGTCGCAATATTCAAGCAAAAATCATAGTTTATGACGCACAATCTTTCGCCGAGAAAGCTTCTTAGTGTACGGACTCAAATGCGAGCGTCCAGCGGAGCGTGTAGCGTGGCGTCGAGCTTAAAAAGCATTTGAGCAGCGTGCACTGAGGTCGCTCACATACGTGTGGCTACACCCCACACTAGCGTCGGCGTCTAGTCAGCGCTATGGAAAATGATAACTCTGCGGGGCGTTAAGCCACCGTTGCGTCGAGCAGCAGACATAGGGTTGATTACACGCCTCTAATCGGGATACACTTGTGTGGAGCATCTCTTAGTGTGGGGTCACACTAGCGTCCACGCAACGCTGGCGCAACTGCGCAATGACGTCATTTTCCATAGCGGTTACTAGACGCCTACACTCAAAAGACGCTAGTGTGGGGTCTCTCTTAACATAAAAACGAACGAACGAACGAACGAACGAACGTTGAACGAGCGTTGAAGCGCGCGGCGTGCAGTGCACGGAGTGCAGCTGACGCGAGCACTCAAGCCTGAGGAAGGACCCCCGATACGATGGGTTCGAAACATGTCGCCAATAGCGACGAAAAAATTCAAGTGAGTGTAACCGTGATATTTAAATATTTTAACATAAAAGCCGCAGCAGGCGTCCGCTCAGAGGCTCTTGTGTAAATTTATTCGATAGCGTGACGTGACGCGTTTACGTTAAGTCTCATTTTGTATGGGATTTTGAAACAACGCGCCAAGCGGGACGTTTTGACATACAAAATGAAACTTTACGTGAACGCGTACGTCACGTCACGTTATCGAACAAATTTACACTAGGGGTACAGTTTGCACACAATACGCGCCGGTGCGTGGCCGCTCGCTACGCGGCCCTACACTTATGTCTAGCTCGCATTAATATTACTTACACTAAAGTGAATTTCGCATAATATTCCTCGAGGCCGGGTTATTTAGTTTTATAGCTCCTATTACTATTATAGTGCATGCACGAGGCAACTTATCATGCCAATATGCGCGCGAGTTCATTGAAAACGTTAACAATCTATCTGCATGACAATTTACTTAAGGTTCTCAGAACTTAAAGAGCGTACTCCCATCTTAAAGGCCGGCAACGCACTTACAACCCCTCTGGTGTTGCAGGTGTCCATGGGCGGCGGTAATCGCTTACCATCAGGTGATCCGTCTGCTCGTTTGCCTCCTCTACCATAAAAAAAAAAAAAAACTTCAGAACTATAGTTTTATGTAGAATTTTATTGTACCTAATAACATTGCTCAAATATTAAATTTATGGAACCAAAACAGGTAAATCTACCCTACTTAGGATCTTAAGTTTCATAGACTTTTTTTAGTTGAAAATAGTATCTAGGTAAATATTTGTACTTTATAATTATTTTTTCTCATATTTGCATTACAATTTCTGGTTAAAAAGAACGACGTAAGATTTCAATTGTGAAACATTTAATCACATGTAAGATTCGTTTACATTACGGATATCACTAAAGCAATACAAAGCATTATAAAATTTAAATAAATAAAATTAACACCAAAAGACGGGCGGGCTCTGTTAGACCTTTTTCATATTTGATGAACTACCACAAATCCCTAACGATTTTAGTTTAAAAGCTAAAATGATTGTCACCGAAAGCATCAATCCATATTTAACCAGACAAATTCGCCCCAAAAATGTCTCGGGACTACATTAAGCCGCACGCATCATTTTGATAAGGGCCAGGAATTAAGATCAAGTGAATCGGAAAAGCATTAGAGCTAGTAAATCAAGTAACACTTCACCTGTTGGACGAAATCTCGTTTGCGGGCCTAACAGTTTTTTCGCATGCATTGCGCGCTTCGGACGTTGAGCGAACTGATAAAACCACACAGCATACGCAATGACAACAAACTATATACACGTAAAAGCAATAATTTTACAGAAATCTCGAAAAAGTTTTTCATTATAATAATTTCAAATTCTTGCATTAGTGTTACGACATTTGCGACAACCAATAGTTACGGCATACTCCGTTGATTTCCGCAGTGGCTGTCGACCAGACGAACGTAGCCTCACAAATAAATCAATTATTCAATAAAGAACGAAAATTTTCAACTATTTTAGTAAACCCGCAATGAACATCGTCAACACAATCGTCCCGATACGCCATTGATCCTCGCAGTGGCTGTCGACCAGACGAACATAGCCTCACAAATAAATTAATCATCCAACGAGTAACAAAAATGTTCAACTACTTTAATAAACCCGCGATGAACACTGTCAATGCAATCGCCTCGGCATACGTAATTAATCCTCGCAGTGGTTGTAGACCAGACGAACATAGCAAACAAATAAATCAATCATTCAACGACTAACAAAAATTTTCAACTACTTTAATAAACCCTCAATGAACATCGTCAACGCAATCGTCCCGGCATACGCCATTGATCCCCGCAGTGGCTGTCGACCAGACGAACATAGCCTCACAAATAAATCAATCATTCAATAAACGGACCCCAACGGAGCCGGAATTTGTCATGAGGGCGGGATTGTAACGCTTTTGAAACGTATCCGAACGGGTTAGAGTTCACAATTGAAGATGATCTGTAAAGGGCCTATTGCGGTCCCAAGTTAAAACATTTCATTGTTACAGTTTGAATGCATCGACTACATTGGGAGAATAAGAAATGTATTAAATGTGTTATTGCGAATAAACAGTGCGTTGCAGGAAGCTGTTTTGACCGCAGTAAACAAGTGTAACGTGCGGTTGGTGGTGTAACGTAGCTTACATACGCTCGCAACACTTGGGTATTAAAAACATGATCATAAATAAATCAATAATTATGAGTGAAGTGAGCGAGTTCAGACTTTAGAGCCAGTGCGCAACGTATTTTCAAAGAATCCCAGTAGCAGCGAAATCGTCGCGCGTTCGCGGCTAACTCGGTGCGCTCTCGCTTCGCTTTCAACTCGCTCGCAACTCGCAAATTGCTATGTGATAGGGCCTTTGCGGTTTGAAACTTATGAGTTCAAAGTTGTGGGTTTGTAGTTAGGTTATTTCATTGTAATTCAAACGAATTATTTCAGTCAAAACACTGACTTAAATGTACTAAATCAAAATAGCAAGTTTTCAATAAATTATACCTAGGCTAATGCCCTATTGTAATCATTTACCCCCTTATTCATAAACGTCTACTAAAGCGATGCCGCTAATAATCGTTTGTCCCTTTCCATCATACCGATACGTCGGAAAGGGACAAACGATTATTAGCGGCATCGTAACTTTAGTAGACGTTTATGAATAAGGGGGTTAGTAATTAGCGTTTTGAGGTAAGAGCACGGATTTCAGGCTTTGACTCTCATTTCCAAACCCCGTTAACAATATTGCAATTTATTGAAAATAAAGGTTGGAAAAACTATCTACCGTAGGAAACTCTAACTTCGCCGTTGGTGCCTAAGTTCGCCCAAGTAAAATAATAATATTTTTTATCAAGAAATAGATACAAGTTGAATCCATAATAAATAGAGCTGCGTAAAAATAATTATAAAATTCAAAATAAAATGTAGAAAATACCATTATTTCGCCACCCGCCCCAACTTTGCCCAACTTTTTTGAGACTAAAACTTATTATTTCAAATCCTAAATGAAGAATGACTAAATGCCCATGATACCAGTCATTATGATTAAATTGTAGGTAGTGTAATTATAATTTAACGCCGAGACTTTTTTATTTTAATTATTTTTTATTGAAATAAAGGATTGACAAAAATACGTACGTAATAAAGGACGACAAACATTGATCGATTGAAAGATACAAGATCAATCGGAAGCATTCACAAAACGAAAGAACTGGGGGCCGTTTCTTGAATTTTGATTTCGTGTTTTCCTTTAAAAATATCTCCACTACTAGGCATTTAAATTATACTAATAGAATTGAAAACGAGTGTTCAATTCAGTTACAAGTTCCCCAATTTCTATCGCTCGTATTTCAAAAATAGCATTTTGTCGCTTTTCACAGATTTTCGAGTGATGAAATCGAGCGCTTGAAATTCAAAAATCGGCCCGCTGCACCCTGGCCTGTTATAAGATTTAAGTGTAAAAAAAAGAATAGTCAATTTTTTTTACAACTTTTTTAATATTGTTAATCTGTCAATATGTGACTGTGTAAGTTTCCGAAGGTTACGCAACACGCATAGTAAGCGAGGGGGCCGGTCGACGTTAACACAAACCACTAAAAGAACACGTTACTTCTCGGGACACAGGCGGTTAGGGATTGAAACAGTTCATTTAAAATATCGATAACATTCGACAAATTTTAAAATAGATGTATTTAACATTAATTCCGGTTGTATTCTCGAGGACAGCATCGGACCTCATTATTATAAACATGTAAACTATATGTAATTTTAGTAAATCACTTTAAAGAGAAATGAGTGAAAAAAGTTTAATTTTTTACAAGTTTTTTAATATCATTAATCCCTTAATATGTGACTGTGTAAGTTTACGAAGGTTACGCAACACGCATGGTAAGCGAGGGGAAAGGTCGACGTTAGACAAACCACTAAAAGAACACGTTACTTCTTGGGACACAGGCGGTTAGGGATTGAAACAGTTCATTTAAAATATCGATAACATTCGACAAATTTTAAAATAGGTGTATTTAACATTAATTCCGGTTGTATTTTCGACTACTGCATCGGATCTCATAAACATAAACATGTAAACCATATGTAGTTTTAGTTAATCACTTAAGAGAGAAATGAATGAAAAAAGTTTATTTTTTTTTACAAGTATTTAATATCGTTATTCCGTCATTATGTGACTGTGTATGTTTCCGAAGGTTACGCAACACGCATAGTAAGCGAGGGGGCAAGTCGACGTTACACAAACAACTAAAAGAACACATAATTTCTCGGGACACAGGTGGTTAGGGATTGAAGCGTTTCCTTTAAAATATCGATAACATTCGATAAATTTTAAAAATAATTGCGCAAAGAGCTCCACTCTTTTTTGTACGCATATAGACGTCAGCATCAAAAGTAACGGATCAGACTACGCTTGTGTCTATATGTAGTCCAGTTAGACTGTAATAGATACACAAATAAACACGAACTGTAGAGATATATCTTTATTTAGAAATCCAGTTGTTTCATCCTCCTACTATTGATGCTGACTGTAGATTTTATCCATAAGTCTTATGAAATGACATCTTTGAAATCATATTTCTTTCGGATCTGCAGCAGCATAACTGGGGATGAATTTCGAGTCCTCCATTTTATATCGCAATCGTTGTAATCCTGATGATACTTACTCTTAGAGCTCACGAGACTAATATTTATGTTTCAACATACTGAGAAATATGGCCAACAATGTAAAATTGAAGCAGATGCTAGCTTAATCATTCTTTGTCAATATTTGACTTGGTTTCTAATATGTACTCGTATTAAAACATAGCACAGCAGCTTATATAAAAGTGATAGAATGTGATTCAAATTGAAAACGAAATTCCCAAATATCTTAATTAATGCTAAATCGTATTTTACTTGCTATATCTGACTGTTTTAAGCCTGACTAAATTGTTTAACGATCAGATGACATTTAAATTAGGAATTAACCATTTATATTGATGTCACTACTATCGAATTAATATAACGCTACCTATATTTCCATAATCAGCCTAGGTAAACACAAAATGAGATACTGATTAGCAATATTTGAATAGTGATTAGATGATGTTTGTTCACCTATGATTTAGAGATTAAACGCATTATTATAGAATTACTGTTCAGATTGCTAATGTATACCAAGCGCACATATTTTACGTATTTGGCGAATTTCATTTAACCTGATTACATATTGCATTTCATAATGTAATTCGACATTCAATGCACATAGAGTACCTAGCATTAAAAATTAACAAGTTCAAAATTTCGGTAACTGTCTGGATATCGTTTAGAAACTCACCACGTTCAAGTTTTATCTAGTCTTCTGTATAGATTTTTTGGAATATTTACATGATTTGTAATAAATAATCTTCCTTCTCGATTACCGACGATTCTTGTTTCAAAATATTAGTTTTAAAAATATAATGAGCATTCTTATGAGTATGTATGTAAGTATTTTATTTATAGCTAAACAAAAATGTGTACTAATAAAACCAGGGGACGCTTGAATATTTTTATTTCACTTCTTTTTATCCCCGTTTCACTTTAAATTAAATTTATTTTAAGTAAAACATAACAAGGAATTTATCGATAACGATAAACGTCTCTGTCGCATGTCGCATCCCTAGTGGGCGGCCGGCAAGGGGTGGACGATTAGCCGCGGTGTTTCTGCCAGCCGCCTTGGAAATAGAAAATAAAGGCGTCGTGACATGAGCGTCTGTCCGTTGCTGCCACGTTCACCGGGCGAGTCCACTTGAACAGTTACTAAATTTATTTAAATTTAGATAAGGATATGATCTGTCAGTGTCAAAGTGACGTTTTGGCTCATAAATCAGCAATCAAACATAACAAATCCAGATAAAGTTCATAACCTGTTATTACAATCATAAGTTCATAAGTTTTTGTTGTATTATTTTTCAAAATTCGAGTAACTGAACCTGTGTTCAAAAATACTGATAATTAATAATATGTATAACAGGCAGGTAGGTATGCAGTATCGGGTCGGGGTCGGATATTATAGTTGTGTTTGTGAAATTTTCTATTTGGTTCAGATATTTGAACAGTGTCGGAATTCAGGAATACTTTGTAACGTACCAGTACCAGTATATTTACAATTTCCGATGACTTTACAAATCTAAGGTAAAATTTGAATGTGATGAATTGTAGTTATAATTATAGTAGTGTCAGCTACATAACAGCGCGGTTAGTTACTGAAAGGAACACAAGTACAGCCTGTTTACAAGCAAGTTTACCTTCCTTTTTATGGGTTTAAATTCATGTAACAGTTTATTGTAACAGAATTTGAACCATATAAATAGGTCCGTCAAATTGCTTTTTAATCGGGATTGTAGCTTCTCACTAAGCCGGATTCAATAGCTAACAGCTAATTAATCAACGCTTTCCTTTTCATTATATCATGTAGAATGCTTATATAATTAAGTTCTTTTATTTAAACGAAGCCGCTCGTTCCAGTAACTCTCCCATTAACTGAGCCGCTTGTAAGTACTAACATAAACACCAGGTCTATACGTGACCGCTGACGTATTTTTGCAGATGTACTGTCCCCGCGGCCATGAAAAGAATTCAACGACGTTCTTAATATGGGACACATTTCATTTCTATAAAAATATGACGTGTATAATGACACCTCCTCACTTTATTATTTTCCTTAGATCTACTCTAAGCAAGTTCGTTTATTTGTAAACGATGCCGGTCGTTCCAGTAACTCTCCCATTAAATAAGCCGCTCGCACTTGCATAAACGCCGGCTTCGGACGTGAGGACGTGACCGCTTCCGTATTTATGCAGATGTACTGTCCCCGTGGTCATGAGAAGAATTCAACTAACCCAACGTTCCTAATATGGGACACTTATTATTGGAAGCGAGGCGAGGATTAGCGCTTACTTGGTGAGACAAAGTTCTAGGTAGGTATGAAACTTTAGTCAGATGAAACTTTGTTCTATTTAGCCACAGAGATCCTACATCTGTTTTGTGATCCTACCGTGGTCTACATGGTTTCGTACGCTCGTCTAGTTGTCTCTCTATCATTCGACTATGCAAGAGCGATAGAGAGGTAGATAACGAAATTTAGATTTACGATGTTCAATTACAAGATGGAGTATTGGAGATTGTACTCGCCTGTATTATATATATATATATATATATATATATATATATATTTATTTATTTATTTAATCTTTATTGCACATAAGAAAACACACTGTACAATAGGCGAACTTAATGCCGCATTCTCTACCAGTCAACCTGTAGGCAAAGCAGATAAGTTGTAATATATATCTTTAGTAAAATAAGTACTTATAAAAAAAAAAGGTACAGTTATTTTTGTTTTAGAATTTAATAAAAAAGTTTTTAATAATTTCAATATTTATGATAAATTCCACTTAACAAGATAATGTAAATAATACCATCATCCTTCTCTGACATCGAATTGGTATAACATGAAATCTTTCCGAATACCGCTTGACTCAAAATGGAATCAGGGTTGTGGTCACAACCCTTCCGAAGTTTGGGGTCCCGATGTTTTGGTCGTGTGCTTAAACTTAGGGACTTTAGCTGTTTTGTTACCTATAGGTTATTCAGAAGAATTTGATGTAAATACGACTATTATAGTCGGAGTGACGTAAGAGCCTTTTTACGAGCTTTTATTCAACTTGCAATGTATGTACACCTATGCAACTATGTTTGTACAGGGCTAATCTTGCAAGTTAAATTTGACCCACTTCCCGGTGTCCGATGATGCGGAAGATTTGCATACATATGTAAGTCGGTAACAATGCAATATTATGGTACCATTGAGCTGATCTGATATGCAGACAGGAGGTGGTCATAGGAACTCTGTGATAAAACAACGTAACCTACTTGTGTTTCGTATTTTTAGAATTGTCTCGATTAGTATTAGTTGCCTGTGGACAGGAAAGTACAGTCACCCATGAAAGATTGTGTCAAAAATGAAATACGATGTTTGCTAATGATGTCAAATACATCAAATGACTGAGGAAAAAATCTGTACTCATCACACATATAATCGTAAATGCTCTTACAGGGATTCGAACTAGGAAATGCTCCCGGTACTAAGTTAGTAAGGCGAGAACCGGGAATTTCGGGGAATAACCTCGTAAAACCCAGGGCTAATTTCTTTTATTGACCAAGCGTTAACGAAGGTCTCCCTTTCAGCTTGAGTAAAAATGGTTTCGTATGTCCGGATGTTCTCCTATGCAGGTCGCATTTCTTAACCGATTCTCGTGAAATTTTGTGAGCAAGTTTGGTAAATAAAAAAACTGTAATTTTGTTATTTGAAAAAAGTTCTAAATGTCTTAAGCCCAGTAGGGTCTATGGCACTTAAGACAATTGCGAGTTCGAGTAAGGACTCAACGAAGTAAGTATTTTCAATTATTTAATTTCAGCTCTCAGAACCACTACTTTATATGAAAGTTCAAAACTCGAATTGAATTTGTACTTGTGCAAGTACGCGGGGATTTACCTACGAGCTAATGAAGAAGCAAAATTTTCTTAAGATCGTTTTATCACGTATCTTAAAAATACATTTATATTCAGAGAGTACCATCTGGGATTCAGCGCCAATTACCAACTCTAATGGCTGAAATCACTGTATTCAAGATATACGTAGATTACCCTTAAATCAATTCTAGATTCCGCATTGAGGTGGGAGATGGGGGATCTTTATCCAGCAGTGAATATTATAAGGACAATTTTACGCAAATCGTTCTAGAGTGCCTTTTTTAATTATACAGGACGCAAACGAGCAGACGGATCACCTGATGGTAAGTGATTACCGCCGCCCATGGACTACCGGCCGTTGACTCCAAAATGGTGGTTAAACGCGTTTTAAGACTAATTCTCTATTCACTGCACACTAGTTTCAGTGTATAATAAGCTATCGATATTAATGAGCAAAAAACAAATAAATTAATCACGAGGCTAACTATCAAGATGGCGCTCGAACCGGAAGTCCTCGAGTTTAAGTTATTAGATCTCATTCCAATATGATACTGTTCTGTCAGTGTCAAGTAACGTTTTTGGCTGAAGTTTGACATAATGCGCAATTCAGCAACTGTGGCAGCATGGTTCAATTTTTATCAACTGTCACTATGCCCATCACTTTCGCACTTACATACTCGTACTTGTTAGAACGTGACAGGCATGGTGATAAATGATAAAAACCCGACCATCTTAGCCCAGCAGCAGTGGGAGCATGGTTCCATTTTTATCGCTTGTCACTATGCCCGTCACTTTCGCACTTACATACTTGTTAGAACGTGACAGCCATGGTGCCTGGTGGCAGGCATGGTGGGATAAAGCGCCGACCATCTTAGCCCTACAGGTCCTCTAAAGGAGATTGGATCCATCTGATATTGGAATGATTTCAGATCCATGTTTGATCAATATCTTATCTTCTTATCTTATCTTCTAATTTCCGGGGCCCTTGCGGATACACTTCGACCCATAGGGATCTTTTGTGTAGTTGCCCCTTAAGGAAAGACCCATTAGCTACTCAAGAGCCTTTTTGACCATTTCCATGTGTCGGATGATGGAGCTTATGAGTAGCCTTTTGAATTCCTTTGGTTCCAGATAGCCTGCTCCAAAGTCCTTCATTCTTTGTCTGGCGAGGGCGTGACATTCACACATTAGGTGTGTTACTGTCTCTTCCTTTGATCAGTATCACATTATATTGTTGTAATCGGCTTGCTAATCGTCTTATATGCTCCACTTGTAAGAGTGATCTGTGATTCAAAAGTATCCATATTGTATTCGTACATTATATCGAGGTAACAAGCAATTTAAAAGAGAATTAAAAACTGATTTTGACGAAGCGCCTTTTATGTCATGCTTCCTTTAGAATTCATTGCAGCAAAGGTTTTAATACGCATTTAAAGGTATTTCTGCGTGATTTCACGTTAATATGTCTGGCGGTGCCTTTATGATTAAATGTGCATCATAGAGATAAAGCGTGCGAAAGTATGTTTTATTTTCAATTTTCATGATTGCTTCCACGAATACTGCTAAATAAATGTAAATTTATTTATACCTGACACTTTCTAGAACCCTTTTGTGCCGCCATTTCAGTGTTCTTCTTATAAACATAGGAAGCGCAACGGCAACTGTAAGCGTAAATTATCCTATGTCCTTACCTTGCCCTGTAGGGCTAAGATGGTTGGCTCTTTATCATTTGTCACCATGCCTGTCACGTTCTAACAAGTATGTAAGTGCGAAAATGATGCATGACATGACACGTGATAAAAATACGACTATGATACCGCTGCTGTACCCGTACCATGAGTCACTGACAGTGTCAAAACTGACATGTACGCTATCCAGAACGTAATTTACTTGCTATACATCGCGCTCGCACTTACATGCGAGTACGAGCGAGATGCATAAAAAGTAAGTTACCGTCTCGATAGCGTTTATGTCTCTGCCGAACTGGTGGTAGCCACACAGAACTCAAACTATCTATTATCTCCACTTCATATCAAAATGTAACTACATAAATCGGTTCAGCGGTTTAAGCGTAAAGAAGTATTCAAATAAGGTAGACAGCACAGACATCATTAATTTCGCATTTATAGTGTTTTACTAGTAAGAACTCGCGGCGATTAACCTTTACAGGGCGTATACAGGTCAATGTATATAGGTACATTAATTTATAGGTATGGCCCTGTAAGGTATAGGTAATCGAAACGCAAATAAATAATAGGGGACATCTTACACAGATCAACTTAGTCCCAAACTAAGCAAAGCTGGTTAATGTGGTTACTAGTCGACTATATACATACGTAAATAGATAAATACATAATTATATATATATATATATATATATATAGAAAACACCAATGATTCAGGAAAAAATATCTGTGTTCATCACATGTAAATGCCCTTATCGGGATTCGAACCCAGGACCATCTGTTTCATAGGCATGGTCACTTCATTAGTGTCACTACCCACTACTACGTAATAATATATGAATGACGTAACTTTTCATCGCATCTGTCATCCCGACACATTTTTACTTTTCGGCTGAGGTTTGTCGATAAACGAATGTAATTGCAGCTATGGCTCCAGAAAGCCTAGCCAAGATGGTAATAGTTGATAGAAAACGCCAATATAAATTATATAATGTATGGAAATAAAAGACTTTTCTCATTTAGTCACATCCCGTTTTGTCATATTGGCTAGGCCCCCAGGCCCCCGCCAAATTCCATCTAATTCCGAAACTCCGAATGCCCACTTCACAAATAAGTCATCCTTTTTAACTTAGGTACATCGCAGACAAATGAACATTTAGTCGGTCCCAGGTGCGATTTTATGAGGGGCTTCCAGACGTACATAAATCAAGATATCTAGCTGTGTTCCGAACTTCGCGGTTCTTAGCTAAGTACTTGCTGTTAGTTTATTTTCAGCGGGTACTGTTTTAACTGGAGGAAAAGGAGGTTTAGAAGTGTATTTTTAGTATGTGTTTAGTGTGTGTAGTATATGTCTTTAACATTTTGTACATGTGTGTAACTACGCGTCTCCCAACAAACTATTTTAGAGGCTTTATTTATCAAAAGTCTTATACTTATATAAATATGCCAAATGCAGGGCCCCATTGCCGGCCATGCCGGGACGGTAGGACAGTGCAAAATTATGTACCTTTTTATAAGTATAACGAGCGAGCTCATCGCCAACAAACTGTCTCGCAGTTTGGCGAATATTTTGTTTTGTGGTACACATATTTTATATTTTAATGTTATAATAAATAAATAAAAAATAAAAAAAATTCTCAAACGGTATTAGACTAATATTATTAGTCCACGGACTGTCAAGTCGTATGGGTTACCATGGCAACACACTTATTATATTAGACTAATACCGTTCGAGAAATGGACCCCAGGTAGACGTCTGTGAAGCGTTTCAAATACAATCAGAATCACTTTGCGTATTGCAGTTTTGTGCAACTACTGTTGTAAAATAAATAAATACCTATGTATTTACTTATGCTCTTAACTGGAAGCATACATAATTACATACATAGATATAATCACGCCTACCCGGAGAGGTAGGCAGATGCCACGGATTTCCCACTTGCAACGACCCTGACATACATCTTTCGCTTCCTTCACTATCATAAGATTCCTCATACACGCTCGCAGTGTGCTCTTGACCTGGCCTCTCTTCAGGATTTCCCCGATTTGGTCGGAGAAAGTCCGCCGAGGTCTACGCCTTCCAGCTTCCTCTTTCTACTTCATCCTTATGCTGGGACTGGAAGTATAATTGCCAATTATCTATTATGAGGCGATATTATTTACGTTCTACGTAGACATAATAATATTAAGAGTATACAAGAGTACGTATAAAAAACAGGTTTTTATCTTTGAAATAACTTATACAAATCGAAATGAAGGTTGTTAATTTAATTACTTAATTATAAATTTTCCATTGATTTGTGCTACTTTTCCAGGTACACAATTTTAAATTATCCTACATTCCTATTGATCATTTAACCTTCACGATATTTCTTATCAATTCTCAAAATCTGCACAGAAAAAGGGCCCATTTAATATTTTTCCTTTGTTCCCATTTCTATCCCTATTGAGAAAGTTAAATACATAAAAGGAATCATTTATATAGACAGGTAATAATGGAAAATGATCATAATAAGCCCTCGAAGGTTTTGTTGAATGTATAGAACCGGTTCACAATAGATTTGTAAGCATTTTCTTCTCATTTACCTATTGGCTATTCTTTAAAAAATGTCTGCCTAAAAATGGAGCTGATACAAATAGGATTTTACGATTAGCTTCATACAAAGTGTGCTTAGTTTGTTGTTCTAATTATCCAACAGATGTCGTTGTTCCCAACGCAAACTTGGTAACGGTAGTATTTGCTAGAGCCTACATAAGGGCATGTCGTATTATATTATATCACTTTATCAGTAAATGATTGGTAAAGTAGTAGCTTGTGTCAGAGTGGATTCTAGAGTTGTGTGTGCTCGTTCACTGAAAAGATCGCTCCAAACTAGTACAATCTCACAACTGTACTAGTTCGGTGTTTTAGTAGAGTAGTACACCGAGAGAAACTGAGCACAATAATGTAACGGAATTAAAAATTTGTTATCGCGCTTTCTCCCGCGCAGTTGCAACGGAGTAACGGCTATGTGCTGTCTCGCTCATATTAGCCGAGAGGCGTTCGGTCGTCTTCGCACGCGCTCGTCGTTAGTTCGGTCGCCTCACTCGGATCGCTTTGCTGTCAGTGTCACTCCTATCCTAGCTCCCATTCTTTTTCGCGTATAGTATACTAAAATGTACTAAGAGCAGAAGCATTAGGGAGTAGTTTGGTTGCCTAGTGGATTCCATCCGATAGGTTTATTTATTTTATACAACTCAATATACTGGTTGCTTTTTCAACGTCTGTCCATCGCGTCCATACTCTTCAATGTAAATACGTAGTCCATATCCGTACTGAACGACTTTTACTACGAAATGGCAAAAAAACGTGGAATTTTTTCATAAAACAAAGTTTATTTTCGAGAGTTGAGAGTAGAGTTGTTTGCGTGTACAAACAAACCTATTTATTCCCACATCGTAGTCAACAACTTATCATGAAGTATCCGTTAAGTGAAGCCTATCATTGAAAGCCGTTGACAAAAGCAATCACATCTCAAAGCAATCTCTTGTGCCATAGTGCAATACTATAATCCAAAATGCATCCTCATCTCTACCACAGATTATTCATCTAACGCTACATGAGACCTAACACTCTCATGCAGAATAATTTAAAAAATCGATTATTTTCTTGGCAAAAAAAAAATCGTGAGGCGTCCAAACTCTATTGCACCTGAAAGATAAAGAAATCCTCTAAGAAAAAATACAAAAAGAGGGTGTAAAATTATGTATTTTGTACCGTAAACTGGGTCATAGAGGTACAATAAGTATGTACAATAATGCTCTTATGGAACTTTCAGTAGGAGTAGCAGAGCGCTATGATCTATAATTGTTTGTCCTGGTCACAGTTTCATTTTTTTTATTGCCCACCGTAGATTTTAATATGGCTTATGGTGGGCAACAAATAACCCGACCAAATTACGTAGGTTGTTTTTGGTATGTTGTCAGAAATGTTAAAACATGTTTTTAATTTGGCGCATTGCGTATGTTCTGTCCCTTACGGGCGCACGCGTATAGCATATCTAGTTGATCCTACCAACTATGGGTATTGGGTAGGGTAGTATTTTTAGTCGCGTGGTAGGTATATTGATTATCGATTCTTAAGGAATAGGGGTTAGATTTTTGAACGCTTACTTAATCAGAAACGAAACCCTAATAGTTTAAAAATCAAAGATACTATTATGGGTCGTGTCATTCACGAAGACGCATTCCTTGACTCGTAATCTCATGTTATTAAAGGTTAGATTTGACGAATCTACGCGTCATCGTGGATGGCACGAATATACCCCATGAATCAAAGTAACCCCACCCCAGTTTACCGGTATTTATTTCTAGTGCTGGACCTGCAACTGCATATTTTTTGAAGTTTTTATTACTTTGAATGTGTAATGGCTTCTTTTAATGTACGAAGTACTCTAGAGGGAGCGATCGACCGTTTTAATATCTCAGTTGTTGCATATTATAGCCATCGCGAATCCGAAATACAAGCTTTTGATCGGCTTTAAACCTTCTAATAAATAATTTAAATGCTTTATTCTTAACAACACAAAATCTTAAATAGTGGCTTTCTGAGACCTCGCGTTAAGATTCATAAGCTTAGAAAATGTAACAACAAAAAATCCTCAATTCTTTGAGTCATGATCACAGCGTACTTGCAATGGTCTTAAGTACCATAGACGCTACTGTCAATTATATAATTTTGAACATTTTCCAAACAAACGAAACGGCCGAAAAATTATATTTAACTACTGAACCTGGTCGCAGAATTTCACGAGAATCAATTGAGAATTATGACCTGTAGAGGAGAAACATCCGGACATAAGAAAGCAGTTTTCCCAAGTCAAAATGGACACCTTATTTTATTGATTTATTTATTAAAATACAGTGGTATTTTAAAAAATAATCGTTGCCCCACAAAACTCAACAATGAGTTTGACTGTGGGGTGGTTAGTCTCTAGTTATGTAACTAAAAATAAATTATAGTAGGCAATTTAATGACTCTAATGTATGAAAATGTTTTTTAAACATAGATTTAAACTTTCCTAACTTTTCGGTTAATAAGTACATTGGAAGGTTAAATGGAAGTCATCTTTGTTAAAAAAGTGTCTACCCCAAATCCTGCGATTACTGCCAGGATTCCAGGATTGTTAATCCAGGATTAGTGAGAAAGTAAAACGTGATAAATATGAATTAAAAGCTTATAAGTATCAGCGCGGGACGAAATCTCGCAAAAAAAAAAATACATGAGGACATTTTAGATCGAGTGGCAATAATTTTTTTGACCGAGCGTCAGCGAAGGTCTACGTTTCAGCTTGGGAAAAAATGCTTTCGTATCTCCGTATATTCTCCTCCGTAAGCTCAGTAAGTAGTTATATAAGTTTTTAGAAAAAGTTTAATGGCGGAATTGGCAAAAAAGACTTAAGCGCCAGTAGGATCTATGATAATTAAGACCATTGTAAGTTCGCTGTGATAATGACTCATCGAAGTATTTTTAAATTTTTAAACTTAATGCCGGGTCTATAGTTCACAAAGCAACTAAAATAGCGAAGGTCTACGTTTCGGCTTGGGCAAAAATGCTTTCCTATAATTCCTATCTCCTTATGTTCTTCTCCGCCAGTAGGGTCTATAATTAAGACCATTGTAAGTTCGCTGTGATAATGACTCAACGAAGTATTTTCAATTTTTAAACTTAACGCGAGGTCTATAGCTCACAGAGCCACTCACTAGTTTTTCGATTGGCGTATCGGTAAGCTATACGTCATCTAAGTCCTTTTAGACTTGATTCCCTAATGGGTCGTCACACGACGTCATTGTATACGTTCTGAATGGCTTTTATACCTAACCCGGCTGCATTCCCGTTATGCAGCTGAGTCGAACACAGATAATAAACCACTTATAACACGAGATCTGTAACATATTTAATGGGTGAGTTTACTTTTTATTGCGGCAACCAAATTGGTTAAAAGGTATATATATTGGTTATAAGGTTAATATCAAGGTATTAGGAGTTTTAAATACGACTAAAATTGTACGGATAGTACAATGTACAGTGATTTTATTAGCTCTTGTAAAGCGATAGCTGGAGTTCACAAGTAGCTCGTGGACTACCGGCCGTTGACTCCAAAATGGTGTTTAAAAGCGTGTCAAGCAAGACTAATTCTCCATTCACTGCCCACTACAACATTAGTTTATTTTATAATAAACTATCGATATTACACTTTAAACAGTATCAATAAGCAAAAAACAAAGAAATAAATCACGAGGCGTGACTATCAAGACGGCGCTCGAACTGGAAGCTCCGTCAAATATTGTCTAGATACGATATTTATTGGATATGTCAATGTCAAAAGTAACGTTTTTGTTTGAAGAAACGTTACTTTTGACACTGGCACATAGACCTAATATTTGTCATATTAGTTCAAATCAGGCGTAAGTTAACTTAGTATTAACTTGCATACGCATTGCACTCAGACTATAGGCGTTTGCATCACCAACTAGTACATAAGGCAGCATTGTCGGTCCGATTGATTACTGTTCTCATGCTATGCATATGTTGTTATGTATATGCATATGCTCGTAATGGCTCTGCTTCAGGCATGTAATTAAACCGGTAAGCGGATTAATAAGGATTATGCTGTTGAAGACATTCGTCGAATTTGCTAAATGATGAACGTTATGGATATCGGATATATTAATATATTGAAAGGCTGTTATTATTATTAAGCACCTTATTTATTTGAAAGATTGAAGTACTGAAAATTGAAAATTTTAATGCGGTTCACAGAATACATCTACTTACTAAGTTTCAACAGTATAAGTTCTTATAGTTTCGGAAAAAGTGGCTGTGACATACGGACGGACAGACAGACAGACATGGCGAATCCATGAGGGTTCCGTTTTTTGCCGTTTGGCTACGGAACCCTAAAAAACAAGCCATTAGGTATTACCTACTCGCTTCTTCGAATTTTGTGTTGAAACCTCAGGGAAATGGTATAAAAATGAAAATAATTTGTTTGATACGGAAATTACAGCGAAGAGACTCTGTTAATAAGCCAAGACAATCTTTTTGTTGCAGAAAGAGTACTTAAAGTGGCAATAATAGCAAGAACGTCTATTTTACGACATTATATAGTATTTTACGTTTTTTAATTAGAAAAAATGGAGGAGTAGCCTGTTTTCTGACTAGAATAGCATGTGCCAGCGCATAAAACCGTATAGACTCTAAGTACTATAATTTAACATAAATGTTAATCTATTCTCTAGCCAAGAACTTCACCAAATATCACCAAGGGGGAGGGGGGAGTCAAAAAGTAGCCGAAAAAACCTCGCGTGATTTGTGCACAAACCGTAAAATAAACAATAAAGGTCTAAAATAAAACTATTCCAGGGTTTAGCATACAGAAGAGTCAAGGAGTCGGCACTAAATTCCCGCGTTAAGATAAAAGTCATAACACCATAATATCGCCTCCACATCCACAACTTTCATATTCATTGACCGTAAAAATATTTTCTATTTTGTGAGATTGAATTTTCGCTAACATTGTGTGTGGGCGTTCTCAAAGAAACGTTTCTTTGTTTATATTTTTGTTGTTTCTTTAGTAGGGCAATCAACTTATTTACACTTTTTTATCGTCTGTTATAATTTTGTGTAAAAAACGTAGTTTTGTTTACGTTCAGAGACAATTCGCGCGAGGTACACGTACGTTTGACTTGTCTTGACGACTTTACTATAAGATCAACCTCAAAGTGAAAGTAAATCTCAGTTTTATTGAAAAACCTCCACCTTTTTTACTATTTCGGAGTAGGATATAGCTAAATTCGCATCTAAGCTGTGTAACTTACGAGTAAGCCACCGCGCAAGTAAAGAAATGAAATGACAAAATTAAACGATTTACCTTTCCGCTTTACTACGTCACACTCAGGTCAGTTTACTCTAAATACGAGTTATAAAAGAAAGTGTAAGTACCTATACTATGAATTGAATGTAATAGTGGAACTTATACTTAAGGGTTAGGTGTATTAAAAATGGCAAATATCTATACAACAGAAGCATTTCACACATTAGCAACGCTTAAGCCCGTCACAAACGGAGCGGTAATATACCAAAAGATATCTTATAGCAAGGCATCTTCATATGTATTAGCTCGGTATATTACGATATATTTTGGTATATTTCGTTATCTGTCGGTATCTTACCGTATATTAATATATTATCGCTCCGTCTGTGACACGCTTTATGAAGGCATCTTGCTGGTGCTATAGTAGAAACTGCTTCTAGTTTCGTAGATATTTGCCATTTTCAAAATTACCCCGCTTTCGAAGTTATACTTGCTCTCTACATTCTAATCGCTTATAGTACAAGTGCGCAACCTTTTAGCAATGTAGTTTTTTAGCACACATAGCTAATTATTGTGTAACTAGACAGAACTACTACACTGCTAAAAGGTTCCACTATTCACTCTTGTACTATAAGCGCTTTCGAAGAAGAGTGAGGCGTGCCTGGAGAGACTGGAGTAAGACTCTAGTTGGTGGAGCAATTTCCATGTTTGGCGGTCCCCTACCTTCTCTTTGAAAGCCTGATACGACACGACGTTGAGTTTTTCCTTTATTTGATTCATGTACGGTCTCTTTTGTCTACACAAACTACGTATACCTAAATGCAACTTGCTTGATAATCATTTATGCTCACAATAGTTGTTTTTCTATTACTGTGTTGCCTGCAATAAACAATTCAAAACAAACCCGCCAATAAATGTAAAACTTTACGCACTGCTTAAAAACGGCTATTACTCAGCTGCGGCTTACGCGGCTTAAAGTGACATTTTTCCATTAGACGTCGGGTAAGGGACCTGTTGCGCGCCATCGGCCACGCAAATTGTTCTTTAGTTTACTTTCGAACTACGATATCCTCCCCTGTCCTGAATATGCGTAGATTAAGTAGGTGTTTTACGAAGATAGTAGACTTAGGAAGATGTTAGACGTGTTGTCACAGATTTTTTATGTTGTCCATTCCTATACGTTGGCTGGACCACGCAAATTGTTCTTTAGTTTACTTTCGAACTACGGAATCCTCCTTTGCCCTGAATATGCGTAGATTTAAGTAGGTGTTTTACGAAGATAGTAGACTTAGGAAGATGTTAGACGTGTTTTGTCATAGACTTTTTATGTTTTGTCTATTCCTATATGTTGACTAGACCACGCAAATGGTTCTTTAGTTTACTTTCGAACTAAGTAAAATATCCTCTCCAGCCCTAAATATGTGTAGATTTAAGTAGGAGTTTGGTTACGAAAATATTGACTTAGGAAGATTTGTCACAGATTTTTTTCAGTTGTCTATTCCTATATGCCATGACCATTAAATCATCATTATTTATTATTGTTCTTTAGGTTGATTTCATATGTTACATGGTTTCGCGTTCGAGTAGCCTATTGTCGAATTTTTGTTTTAGCAATTGATGATAAAGAGCTGTGATTCAAAAATTATCTAATGTATAATCTACATAGTGGATCCTGGAGGTAACGGTGGTGGAATAACTAGTCGAGTTTTTTCAATCTTAATTGACTTGTTACAAACTTTTAGCTTTACCAATCAAATACATTTTCTGCCTGTAACGTAGTCCAATATTACAGCTTTAATCCATTTTCCGACTTTTTGCTAAACGACTTGTTATTCTTTCAATTAGGGTCGACTGTTACTTTGTTTCTCCAAACTCATCAAATTTTATCGATTTATGACGAAAAACTACAACAAAATAGAAATCTGTTTCGCCGTATCAAACACGTAAATAATTGTTTAAATTACTTCCGTAGTTCGGAAGTGTAGATTAAGATAAAATGCTTTACGTGCGATATCATGGTTTTGCATCTTTCACTTAACAATAAAATTTGTGTTACCTATGGGTTAAATAGCGGAATGAAGTACCTGGCTAACTACAGTAACTACCTACCTACTACCTACTTATGGGCTGATTTTTTTTGGAATATTTTGATAAAATTTGGTGGATAATTCCCTATTATATATATACAATAAGCGAAATTTCACCGTATCTTAAATAATCTTCCACTGAGTTGCGAAAACGTATGGTATTTTCGAAACCCAACGAAAAATTACATTACATTTTTTGTCCAAAATAGGATTTCGTATTTATTACCCAGAATGAGGAGCTCTTCAGATTTACCAAATTTTAATCTGAAGAAAAATAATTAACAACATGATAAAAATCGGCCCAAATAGCAAAACAAAATAGTTACTTACCTACTTATTACCTACCTCTTCAAACCTAAGAAAACTTAACCTAAGAAAGTAATACAAAATAGTTTTTTAACGAACAAGCACGAATCACTAAAACTAAGACTAGTTTAAACACAACGATAATTATTTTAAAACTTGAATCGACTTGGCACCTTTATCCTTAAAATTGTCATTACCTTGGTCAGACTAAGTAAATATTCGTGATCCTATAGAAACCCCAACACAAAGGCAAGTCTTCCCAAGTGTTAGTAAGAAAGTGGCCAAATACATTAGGTGACGCGACACATTTACACATTACAACCAAAGTGACGCAAGTAAAATCTGTTTTTAAACGATTTTAGTCCTAATTATTAGTAGGTTGTGTCTTAGAATGGTTTGCGCATACATGGAAGTATAAGTCTTTCAAGCTTAGATCTGGATTTTTGCACGCCCCAGACTCAAATGAGACTGCCTATAGATTGTACTTTGTAAAGGTTTTGTTTGTAAATATGTTATTTATTAAGACAGATTTAAAGGAGATGAATTAAAGCCCCATTAGACGGTTTAAGAACTTGCATGCGAATTTCGTTAAATTGCGGTATGTTTGGTCGATCCACTGAATTCATTGTACCCTGTAGTTAGCAACATATCAAATATTACATGTACTCGTAAGTTCTTGATCCGTCTTAATGGGACTTTAGAATTACTTATTCTTGTTTGTTGTTTGAATTTTAGTTTAACTCAGCTTTAATATGATTATTTTACACAGAAAGGGTAATTTGGTTTTCTATTCCCTTCGTAAATTTTGTTTAAATTCTGCCATTATTATATGAAATAAAAAAAATCTCGTGGTTTTCCTACACATTAGATATGATCATCTTCCTATTATTGTCATGGCTTATTGCCACGGCTCGTTCCTATGTGTCCGGATTCCCATGAGCCAGGCTAACGCCTGGGGTCCGCTTGGCAACTAATCCCAAGAATTAGCATAGGCACTATTTTTACCGAATAGCGACTGCCTCTGACCTCCGAATCTAAATGGTAAATTAGGCTTTATTGGAGTGACTCCGGTTTCCTCACGATGTTTTATTCACTGAAAAGCGACCGGAAAATATGAATGATATACATAAAAAACTCATTGGTTCGAGCCAGGGTTCGAACCCGCGACCTTCGGATGGAAAGTCGCGCGCCCTCACCATAAACGCTACCGACGCTTACCAACCACTAATACTTGAGATATAAGCAGCAGGTCCCGAGTCCAGGTTTAAGCAGGAGGTCCCGGGTTCAATTCCTGGTTAAGGGCCTTTATTTGTATGTTTATCACAGATATTTGTTCCTGACTTATGGATGTTTTTTATATATTTAAGTATTTTTTTCAAATTTGCAATGAAATGTTGACATGACTTATTTATAATTCGGTCCGGAAATACTACGTATCCGGTGCGATAAGTGAAGATGATATGTAAAGGAATTTCATACAGCCTTACACACCTAGGCCTGTAAAGCGACCTTCTTTTGTTTTTAAACGTCAAATTGTGACACGACGTCTTGGCATTCAACCATAATGGTTAGTTAGAAATGTAGAACACAATTATAGGTTATGATGTGACAGCACTGAGATCTGTCATTCCATGCTTGATTGACACTTGTTGTCATTGCTAATGTTTTATTCAGAAACGAATTATTTATACTACTGTACTTTTAGTAATAATTACAAATATTTATTAATGTGTTTCATCCATTTTTGATCCATTTCAACCCTATAATATTTTTATTAGTTAGCCTGGTACGGTGAAAGCTTGACTGAAGATGACATATAGAAAAAAAAAACTAAAGTAGCTAAACGTAGTAGTAGATTCGTAATTTATTTGTAGCTGTGTAAACCTACGAATAAAAAAAAATTACTTTTTTTTTATTTCATTCCAAGTTTGAGAAAAGCACTACACAAATCTCGGCGAAATCCCTATCTTACCTCGCCACGCTCGGCCGTCTATATATACTTGGCCTGCAACCCTTCGTTTCTCGTCCTCTATAGTAATGTACTATATCTATATCTATCTTATATATATATATATCGTTGTTTAGAACCCATAAGACAAGCATTATTGAAGTTATTGAGCTTACTGTGGGACTAAGTCGATTTGTGTAAGATTGTCCCATTATATGTATATATTTATTATTTACTAATGTTTTCTTGTAACTTAGGTATTATCAACACAAAGTAATGTTAAATTGATTTTCATGTTAAAGTCGCTGACTAAACTTTTCAAAAGCATTTCAATTTTAAACCAACTGTCAAGCCTGTGGTCTAGACGGGTAAAACAAGTGCCGATCTTAAGTTTAGGAGGTTATAAGGGCAAGAGTTTTTGAAGTCAAATAGTGCTTCTAGTTAACTACTACTGTTTACTAGAAATATACTGGATATAAATAAAAAAATATATGATATACATTACCATGCAAACTTCCACCGAAAATTGGTTTGAATGAGATCTAGTAAGTAGTTTTTTTTTAATACGACATAAATGGTACGGAACCCTTCATGGGCGAGCCCGACTCGCACTTGGCCGCTTTTTGAATATTGTATTAGTTTACTGCGGTTGTATAAAAAAAGGAGTGTACATGTTTTTAAAGTGTCGGCAACGCACATGTAACACCCCTTAAGTTACAGGCGTCCATAGGCTACGGTGACTGCTTACCACCAGGCGGTCCATATGCTTGTTTGTCACCGACATGGAAAAAACTACGAATCGAAGTTTTATTTGAGTCGTTGTGATCCTGACCTGCTCGGCGGCACACAGAAAGAATAAAACAATGCTTAATATATAAAAACCTGTTATACCGAAAATCATCCTTTATGGGAATTAATTGTATGAGAATTCTATTATCAATTACATGCAGACGAAGCCGCGGGGCAATTGCAAATAGTTAGACCAGGTACATAATAATTACTACGTGTACACGTCACTGGCTATGTTACGTATATTGGGTATAAATACAATGTAGGCACATTGTCGTCAGGCTGTGTGTTTAGTGCGCAACGGAACAGTGTAGAAAGCGGATAGTAAGTTCAGATGTCCTTTTGAAAGGACAAAATCAAATTGAACTTTGAACTATAATGCAATAAAAGAAGGTGCCAAATTTAAACCCGCCAAAGTTACTTTGGGACTTGGGACGACTAATTCTGAAAAAATATATAAGATAATATTCGCTGTAAATACAATACGTACAATCATGATGAAACCAGCAACTTAATTTCAATAGGTTTTTAAGTCTTACAGTATCAAATATGCATTATATAACCTATGTATTTAACAAGGAAATACCTACCGCTTTTTCTCTTCATTCACAAGTAAAATTGCGGAATTACTTTACCTTATTTCTTACTACAGCCCTTTGTGGGTCTTGACCTCCTCCACTATCTTCCTCCAGTTGTCGCGATCCTTGGAAACCTTCCTCCAGTTGGTATACTTCCTCATCCTCTGTTCACTCACTACACTGCACTGCACTTTCTACCTTTTGTAATGAAACACTTCACTTGACAACTTAATACTCATTTATTCCGAAACCAAATTTACCTTATAAGGGGCTGTAGAAAAATCTTAATAGCGTGAAGTAGCCGATAGATCAGCGACATATACTGTAAAATTGGGCAACTATAAAAACTAAACATACTACATTTAACATCCTCCTAATATCTTTTTCCACACAGTCAAGGCACATTTTGTTAGGCTTATGATTAGGCCTTTTCTGTTGTGGCGTCCACCTTGTCATAATTTTTCGGACTCTCACATCAGGCATTCTTTCAAGGTTATTTAGAATTGTTCCAGAGCACTTGAGTGACATTGACTTACACTTCAAAGACGACAACTTAAATACATTGCTTCCAATGTGGAGCGTCAAGTTTTTTTATTTATTTATTAGGAAATGGTAAGGATTTGACCACAATCTCACCTGATGTTAAGTGCCGATGCAGTTGGTATCAATACGTTCAAAATCGCAAGTTAAACTTATGAGTAAGTGTATCTGAGTTACTTATGAGTGGTCTGGTAACTTTACTCTGGTAAATTGCTCTAACTGGAATTCTTCATGAATCCTAAGAACAGATGTGTAAGCCATGGCAACGAGTTTCAAGGATGCTTAAACTTTGCTCTGCTTCCGCTACCCTCTTCGCTACCCACTAAACCGCAGCTCAAAAGCACGTCGCTTCTACCCGATACCCTTTGTACCTGATCACCGGATCAGTTCCAGATGCAATAATTACCGACACACGATATGCACCGCCACAGGCGATGCCGGATATCACTGTGTATGATCAGTACTTGTAACCTACGCTGAATTTGAAATGAAATAGTATATGGCAGGAAAACCATTGGAAATTGTCGATGAGCCATACAAATATATTGAACACGAGTTACATACCGAAAAGTATCCCAACTTGTGTGTTCATTACAATATCATTAGTATTTAGGCTGCTGACCGCTTAGCATGACTTGTGTTGTCGCGCGACTCTATATGTCAAGCGCGACTTCAAGTATGGAGTTGCGCGCCAGCGCATATCATGATGAACCTTATGTTTTTATAAAGAAAAGTTCAACACTTTCTAAATTTTTAATATTTCGACGCTTTTTGATTTATATGTTTAAGTATATGAATTAGGTATGATTTCTAGTGCTCCTGCTAATGCTCAATAGTTGACGCCCTGCTGGCCTAAGATGGTCAGCTCTTTATCATTTGTCACCATGCCTGTCACGTTCTAACAAGTATATAAGTGCGAAAGTGACAGACATAGTAACAGGTGATAAAAATGGAACCACCTAATAACACAATAGAATACTTAAATGATTATCTATTTTCAATTTTGTGGGATTGAGCAATCCAACTACATACGTACCTACAACCTATTATTTTTTGAATATAAGTAGATTGTATATGTGAGGTTCCATGGGAAAAGGTACATTAATATTGGAGCGTCGTTAATAACAGCGTAAGCGCTGACCGCCATAAGATACCTTTACCCGTGGGACGTCACATATTATTTCAATCGATGTTGTAAAAGTAAGGGAACACATCAATCAAACAACAAGATCGAGCAATGACCGTCTGTTTATTTTTAGAATCTGTGCGGAAAGAGTATGAGCTCCTTACATTCCACGACTCTTCTCTTTCCGCACAGACTATGACGAGTATGTATACATAATAATATGAAAATTCTTCTTTTCAAAAACAAAAAAAAGAAATTGATCTCAATTGATTATAATTCGTCCTGCTATCAATGTCTTGTCTCCAGCGAAATTCTCTGCGAGTAATAAATAACATTTATCAACAACAGATTTTTAAAGCTCGAATTTCGTTCTGGATCCCTGTGTTTTATCTTAATTTGATATTGGTTTGACATTTCTCGCAGTGCATGTCATTCGCATTATTAATATAATAAATGCAAGCGACTATTCTATAAGGCCGATTCTGTTTTAACAATTTGATACGGTTTTATTTATTTATTTAAACTTTATTGCACAAAATATATACAACAATGTACAAATGGCGGGCTTAATATCAAATGGCATTCTCTACCAGTCAACCATAGGATCAAACAGAGATACCTAGAATTGGTGCAGAGAAATAAATATATTGCATGAATAAAAAAAAACCATACTTATAAACTACATAAATCAATAATAACAATATATACACTACCACATATTTATACAATACATACTATAAATATAATCATGATGGATATTATTCTAACTTTTGTTTTAGCAAATGATTACGTAAACACTAGTTTTCATTTTATACGGCCTTGACCGTGAGCACCAATCAACGTTAGTGGCTCACGCAGACTGGTACTGAAATGAAATCGGAAGATATCTCACTAAGAGGGGTTTAATCGCAATAAGGCCAGGTTTTTCTCTGGTTTAGAAACGATGGCAGTTGCTTTCATAAAAACTAGTGCCTACGCCAATTCTTGGGATTAGTTGCTTAGCGGATCCCAGGCTCCCATGAGAATTTTTCAGAATTTCCCTTTTTTGATCAGAGAAAGTCCGCCGAGGTCTACTCCTTCCATCTCCCTCTTCTGCGCTCAAAAATGATATTGAATGATTATTAATCAAGGTGAAATCCTATATACCAAAATATCCACACGGAAACTGCATTTGCAAGGGCAGATTTCAATAAAAACCTTAAAAAAAGGTGCCTCTATAGAAAAAGAAACATGTCTAATTTTCATTTATTTTCAGTTGTATATCGTTATCCTGCATACTATAACTACTTAGGATATGACTAACTTTTTTATACTATTAGTACTATTAGTATAAAAAAGTTAGTGATATAGCTGAGGAAGCAGACGAGCAACATTTTAATTGGAAATATATTTTCAGAGTAATTGAGATAAAAGTGAAAACCCCTCGCGTTGGCCATATCTTCCGTTTCAGTTTCCCGCGGCGCGCATTTTCTTTTGCTTACTTCTTATTTCCTGGCCTTATGGCCTCTTAAGGCATTTCGCTCTTATTGGTGCGAATGAGACAACTAACAAAACCATATCAAATCGTTTAATAATATCAGTCTCGTGCACCGAGAGGAATGCCGTTTTCCTGTAAAATATCCTGAAAATACAAATACACAAAAAGAATCCTGAAAGGAAATTGGATGAAAGGTTTTAAAGTAATTGGAGCCGACAATTGGCGAGCACCAACGTTGGCTTTTAAATTTGTTAATGTCATTTATTTGAGTTGACAGTCGTAATAATTCTACGTTACCCAACCCCTGGGATCAAGGCTCAATTTGACTCGAGACAAGTGACTATCAAACAGTAGCCAAATGGCTGTGGGATAAGTCGTGATAAGTCACTGTCACGAATCAAATTTTGCATTTCGTTGTGTAACCTTATCCTATTGAGTGTGTCCGTAAATATTTTATGATTTAGTTCTTAACTTTGTAATATGTTAACGTACAGTCAAATTCAGAGAGAGGTGACCCCGCCTCCCCTCCCTCCTACATAGACTGATTTATGCAGGGGGGTCACCTCTCTCTGCAGCTGATTGTACAATCGTAGTCACGATGGTGAAGCGTTGGTAGCGTAGCGGTATGGCGTGTGACTTACAAAAAAGAGCGCAGCCCTTCCGCTGTTGCAGGGGTTCATGGGCGACGGTAATGGCTTACCATCGGGCGATTCGTTTGCTCCTTAGCCTCCTATATCATAAAAACAAGATTTTGAGCCAGAAAGTTCCTGGAAAAACGCACAGTTGAGGACTGCCAACCATCTAAGTGGTGTGGATGGAAATGTTGTCGCGTAGGGCAATGGCGAAAAGAAGCAAACATAACAAAAACATATACAAAACATATACAAAAGTTTTTATTTTTTTAATACTACGCGGACAATGAGGCTCGCGGCGTCTATCCCTTATAAAATCTTTATCTGCACTGTACGTATGCCTAATTAAAGCCGTGTACCAAAGATGCTCAATCCTCGCATTAGTCCCTATTGTTGCGTGCTTCTTTCAAGGAAATTTAAATCGATTCCCTTGCGTTTTCTTCTCTGGGAAACCAATCCCCTCGCACAATGAGCGCCCGCACAATAGCTTTAGAACCGCTGAGATTAGTGCTGTGCGCTTTAATACCGGACTTACCGGGAATGTTCCCGATTCTGAGGAATATTATGTAAGTTATTTTATTTAACTTATTTTTAAGGAGTATAATACTGCTGGGCAAAGGCCCCCCCACGTCCCCACCCTCTTTATTTAACGCCATTTGGTTCTATCCTATGCATGTATCAAGGTCGTCCTGCCATCATGAAAATATTTTTATATAGCTATGTAATTTTATTAGCTATGCTTAGTAAATGAAGTTATGCATACATATTAATGGACACCTGATCGGCTTCTAGAGCAATTCTGCAGTGCCAATTAAAATTGCTGCTCTTTTATTATGAACATGCTAGAAAGGCATTTTTGGTCTGATGATGATAACTTGGGTTAAAAAAATTACAGGAAAGTTGAATTGAATGCCCTGCATTTTCTTCACTGGGAAACTAATTCCCATGCATAATGATTTGAATAGTTAAATTACATATCAACGTGGAATTTAATTACTTATAGACTAGTTCGGCTCCGATTGGCTCTTACAACTTTTTAATATAAGTGTCTGAAAACTATATTAGCCCGTTTTTGGGCTAATTAGCTGGGTATTGTGTGGCTTGACTCAATTTAAGTGCCAAACCAGATTTCTGTCGAATGTGTCGATATGTCTCGTAAGCAACAGGTATTTTTTTTTATTACATTTTATATTTTTACAAACGTTAATAAATATTTAAAACTAAATGTATTATACGTGCATTCCATATAAGCGTTGCGTTGGTGGCCTAGCGGTAAGAGCGTGCGACTTGAAATCCGGAGGTCGTAGGCTCAAACCTCGGCTCGGACCAATGAATTTTTCGGAACTTATATACGAAATATCATTTGCTATTTATCAGTCGCTTTTCGGTGAAGGAAAACATCGTGAGAAAACCGGACTATTCCCAATAAGGCCTAGTTTACCCTCTGGGTTGGAAGGTCAGATGGTAGTCGCTTTCGTAAAAACTAGAGTCTACGCCAATTCTAGAGATTAGTTTCCAAGCGGACCCGAGGCTTCCATGAACCGTGGGTAAAATGCCGGGATAACGCGGGGAAGAAGATTATATGTTCATTCCATGTTGTTATTTATAGTGTTCATTGTTTACAATGTGTTAGCAAAATATTCTAACAATAATAAATATTGCCCATGGGAATTTTCTCGGGAATATTATCTTGGCACATGACTAGTTATCATGGTAGCGACGATACTCAAGACTCGGAAAGGATTATGCCATTTGAACACGTGCATCGGGGATGTATTTTTTGGTGGCTGTTGAAGGGAGATAATCCAATAAAACCCGTGTCTTGTAACGATTAGCTGTACAAGAGTAATAGAAAGCAAAGCAAGATTGATGTTTGGAACAACTTTTTTTGTTCCTCCCAGCAGCCAGGGGACATCATTGGGGCATGTGAGATTACTGTACTGTCGCTATCAGATATATCGGAGCGAACAAGGTGCTCACAAATATATATATATATATATATATACTACGTCGGTGGCAAACAAGCATACGGCTCGCCTGATGGTAAGCAGTCTCCATAGCCTATGTATGTGTGGGTGTGTGTTGTAGGGTAGGGTGTGGTTCCGTGGCGTATGTAGGTTATAGTCAGGTCGTTCAGTGACAGATCCAGGCAGTATTGCATTTAGTTGGTTTACCAATAAATGTTATAACTACCCAAAAATAAGTACAAATTGTTTGTTTACTTCTATTTGAATACCTAAAGATACTTGTAGTAATTAATTAGCACAACATTGAACACATGTGTGAAGTGCGATACATACTTAAGAAATGTACAAAGGTGAACATATCCCTTTAAGGAAACACTTCCAGCTAATCTCAAACAAAAGCGTTTAACTTCAAAACAGGCATGGTCAATCTATTTAAATGCTATAAAACCAAGGTTTTAAACTCAGAGATATCACAACGAGTGACAAAAATGTTTGTCCACCCTTGTACGGAAAACTTTTTGGCGGTACTTCCGTGACCCTAAACTGCAAAAAACTAGGGATTTTACTGATTGCTATCGAATTTTGCTCGATATTACCTACTATATAAAAACCATGAACATGCGAGTGCTACGAGTACTTAGTAAAGTTTCTTTTAATTGCGATTAGTTTCCAAAGTTGAATAAACCCTTGTTACAATGCAACTTAGTAGCGTTTCCGACATTGTCATGCCCAATAAGCTCTGATATATCTACAAAGTGAACCTTATACAAATTACATACAAATAAGTCGGTGGAAAGTTAGACTTCCTCGCTTTATCGGGAATCTTTGACAAAATTTAAGTTTGATTTGTACTCAGCGATACGGTTTATCTAGATGTGGCTGAGCACTACGCTTTTAAAGATTACGTATTCTGACACTAACGACTTTTGACTACGTGATATTTAGTGAGGATAGTATTCTTTCAAAACGGCTATATTTTAGATACCTACTCATAAATGGGGCCGCCTCTAATAACAGCCCAGTGAACTTGCTCCTAGAATTTGGATTTTGTACCGCGACCCGTTGCGTATTACGCTCCAGTAGGCCTAGCACAGAAACGGCACGACCGCCCTCACCCGCGGATAGACTACCCGCCTCTCTCTAATTAATACAGTGATACTGTCGCGCCCTTCCTGTGCTATAAAGTAAGCCACACTGTAACGTAAGAATATGTGTATCATTCCATGACGTTATACCTTTGTATAATTTTATTATACAACTAAGTACTTAATTCATTGCGATATATTGCTCATTTTCTATCTATCCAACTAAAATTTAATAAAATATACAACACGTGCCATCATCTCAATTGACCAAGCCACTGCAAAGAGTATAGCTACAGAACAGACAAACAGCGATTGCCAGTTCCAGTCCAGCTAAGCCCGTTATCAGTTCCCGCTTCACGCTCGGCGAGTCTACCGCTGCGCTCCGTTTGAACTCCTTACTTACTTATTTGGGAATGTTTTAAAAGTTCATGGATTACTCAGAGCATTTCATGCGGTGAATACTGATATTTTCTTTATTTATTGTGTATTACAGAAGTAAGAAGTTCCCCTGGAATTGATTTATGGCAATTGTTTTTGTTCCGTGTTTAAAATGGCTGCGTGTTTTATGGAAATCAGGTGGTGAGATTAAGAGTATTATTAAACGACACTTTCGAAATGGAAGTTCTGTATTTTGTGTTGATATGGCTGATGGGCTAGGGAAGGCAGTTGATATGGCCGATGGGCTAGGGGGGCAGTCGATATGGTCGATGGCCAAAGGGAAGGGCATAACGTTTAGTTACCATTTTATTTTCTAGGGGGAAGCAACTGACTCCTGCCACCCCCTGGCTAGGCTCTTGCTTTGCTTATCTAAATAAAGAAGCAGTTTCTATTGTAGCAACAGTAATTAAGATTTCTGGTAAGCGTTGCAGTATAAGTGTTTCTAAAGTATGAAATACTTCTGTTTTTGATTTTAACAATGCAGATGGTAATCTGTGCATATCTAGGGATATTAAACTGAACTAACTGGCCGATTCGAACAATAATGTGATACTGATATAACATGGTATACTGGACTAACATACCAATTCCAACAATATAATAGTGGAATGGAATATGGATCTGACATCATTCCAATATGAGATGGTCCCAATCTCCTTTTAGAGGACCTGCAGAATTGCGCATCATGTCAACCTTCAACCAAAAACGTCATTTTTGACACTGATAGATCAGTATCATATTGAAACGAGACTTAATAACTAAAACTCGAATTGGCCTGTTATTCACAAACCATTTCATAGTAAAACAGAAACCGTTACCGTTATTAGAATTAGAAGATGATGTAAACCTCTCCGGATCCGTTTTTCCTGTAACTTCATTACGGAGCGCCGGAGGCTCGCTCCGTGACGAAACTCCAAATTAATTTAAAATATCTTCTGAGATAACCAGACCGTTTGATGATGTCATGGAACCACGGTAAAGACGGGTTAATTGGAGGTAGTAGCGGCAAATAATCTATCATATCTTGTAAGATACATTTGCAAATATTTCTATTAATAATTTCTCAAAACCGGCTGTAGTTATGAAATTTACTATATATATACATAGGTATGAAAACGACAATTTGATCAAACTAGGGTTATTTTTTTAAATAATTAGTTGGCCAGGTATTGTAATGACGCGATGAAATTTTCAAACCAAATGTTTTCAAGGGCGAATAATCAATCCAGATATGATTGTCGGTAAGATTTGAATAAGAAATTCAATATTTATAATATACGTTAATTGGTGTGAAGTCTCCAATCCGCATTGGGATAACGTGACTGTCCATTTTGCCACGTGCAGTGGAACGTAAGTACCTATACATATTTTTTTGTTTAGGGTACCTCCCATACAAAATGAGTTTTTTTAGGGTTCCGTAGCCAAATGGCAAAAAACGGAACCCTTATAGATTCGTCATGTCCGTCTGTCTGTCCGATTTTTCGTATTAACCCAATGGTGTAGAATATCGTTCGATAGGTTCATAAAATGAATAAGGGTCTCTAAAAATCATTTTTGACCATCAAAGTGAGTAAATAATCACTCCGAAAGAAAAAAAATGTGCCCCCCCCCCTGCTAACTTTTGAACCATCGGTCCAAAAATATGTAAATGACGGCTGCTGGAATGTATGCATTGTCGAATTATGTCATACCATTTAGTTAATTAAATACTACATATATTCGATAAAAACTATAGCTAACATGATCAGTTCAGCCGTTTTTAAGCTATTGCAAAGTGTTCTCATAATAAAAATTCGTACAAAGCGCTGCGAAGGTACTTCGTTATGCTTGTAATGTACATGATACTAATAGCCCCCGATTAATGACAGAATGGCGTTGAATGAAAGAGAGAATGTTAACTACAGAACTCTACACTGAGAGGCCTGACATGCTCTTGGCAGATTTTTCCAGGTTTTTAGTCACTAAATATTCTGACAAATTACACATGCCGTATACTGCCAAAATTTCAGCTCAGAAAATGTTCTTCAAACGCATAATATTTTCATGTGGCGTAATTTATTTCATTCCCATTGAAAGCGAGCGTGGACATATTAAACGAAGTAGACGAGGCTTCCATACATTTAAACAAAGTCTTAACTCCTTTTTCTCCCTCGTACACACAAGCTGTTTCATCTATACAAGGTGGAAGGTCTTGTTTATAATTCATTCACGGAATGTTTCACGAATTTGTATTTTGCGTCCCATCGATCCATCCGTCACGGATACATGACGGCTGCTGGAATGTATGCATTGTCGAATTATGTCATACCATTTAGTTTATATAAATATTACATGGGAATTGAAGAAAAATGTTAGAAACAAGGAATTAATAAGAGAAGACATGTTATTTATTGCTTGTTTTTAAGGAAAAATACAGGTACTTACAACATTACAAGGGTTTGCCCGAAGTATGTGTTTTTCATCTATATTAAATTGTTGTTATATTTCATTAGACACATACACAAGTAAGAATTCGAATAACGGTATAGTTACTAAAGTTAGAAGGCATTAATATTTTATTATACAGGTACTTTTTTACGCAGAGTTTGACTTATCTAGATAATGTAAAGATTATATCTAAGAATACCCATTTTTTATGTCTATACCTGTAATAATGTCATGAATTAGTATTGCGTTTTTTTCGTTTCGTTATATTTTTTATATTATTTCATTTCATTCCATAAAGCTAATGTGATTACTTAATGATAATGACATTAATTTGATAGTGTCTGTGCGCAAAAAGAGAAAAAACTCTAATTAAATTGATGAATGTAGATTTTACCACAACCTGTTCGTCAGCGCAACAAGTTCTATTTTAATTTTTAAGGGGAAACCTTAGCGGTCATTTTTCCATAAAAACGTTTTCGTCAGTTTCCTTTCTGGATTTTGACCCTAGATAAATTTTTATTTTACATAAGTTCAATATTACGAGTAGTATGTACTAGGTTACTTTAAAAAGCGCTAAAAACGGCTGAATAAATGCATACACACATGCATTAATAGACGCTTAGCATACAAATTCGGCAACAGTAAGCGCAAAAATCAAAACGGTCAGACAGAAAATTTATTTTTCTCGAATATACTCGGAAATGTACGGGAAATCCTTCGTTATGGTCAAACTAAAATTAAAAAAATTCAAACCATTATTGTCGTATTTTAGTGGACGGGAAGTTATTACTGTATTGTTTTTTACTTTTTAAACACATGTATCCAGTAAGAAGAACGCAAACAGCCAATTAATCAAGCTATATTTGAGCTATATGATATGATAGAATCGTGTAAGAGCGTCGTGTATAGTCGTGCGAATACTGCTTAATAAAATCAAACACTATATAACTGTTATATTTTTTTAAGGATTATATTGAATGGTACTAAATGGCTGAATAGTCGTGCCTTTAACTTTTAAAAAATAATTAAAGGAGGAAATTATTTTAGACGTTTTTGATGTGAAGGTTAGATTTGAGTGCTGGTTGATGCTTATTGTGATTATTTTACCTGATTTCCTCGCATGTTTGGAGAAAAGCACTATATATGCCTCGGCAGGAACAGCAATTTGTGGATTCGTCTTCTTTGTCGAAACTCATCCACGAATTGCCCTTTCCCGGCCTCTGTAATGTACTATTTCATTCCGTTCCCAAAGTTTCGTTACGATTGCTTAAGTTTTGGAGAAGGAAATTGTCGAGAACGAGACCTCGATTTCTGATATTTTTATTACGGAGGATTTTATCTAGGCTGCAGTTGTCCTTTCGCACTAATTTTAGAAGCCGCTCCCGTCAGCGCGAGGGAGATCTTCTTCCTCGCGTTGTCCCGGCATTTGCCACGGCTCATGGGAGCCTGGGGTCCGCTTGACAACTAATCCCAAAATTTGGCGTAGGCACTAGTTTTTGCGAAAGCGACTGCCATCTGACCTTCCAACCCAGAGGGTAAACTAGGCCTTGTTGGGATTAGTCCGGTTTCCTCACGATGTTTTCCTTCACCGAAAAGCGACTGGTAAATATCAAATGATATTTCGTATATAAGCCGGGGTTTGAACCCGCGACCTTCGGATTGCAAGTCGCACGTTCTTACCGCTAGGCCACCAGCGCTTTTTTCTAGGCCACCAGCGCTTTTTTTTTATTCAATTCTGATAATAATAACAGCTGGTTTTTCCTCTTAATAGTAGATTATTTTATACAAACTAAAGCTATTAATGCAATGATGGCAGTACTCAGTTCAATTACTCAACTCAACTGTTTTTGCAACAGCGGGGAGGAATTTAATCAAAACTGTTTTATATCGGCATTTTAATAATAACAACTGAAAAACATGAGTTGCTTTTTGCTTTTACAACGAGATTGGGAGTGTCTATTAAAATAATAGTTCGTATTTATTTTGGAAAACGAAATAGAGTGTTACCTATAGTTGTGTTACCTATACACACCCCTTTTAATAAAATGTTGATATATGTCTAGACTAGGTTCCGGTGTACCCTTGTTTTGTCGACAACCTTTTCATCCAATATTATTTCAGAGTTTCACTTTGATATATGTTTAGACTAGGTTCCGGTGTACCCTTGTTTTGTCGAGAACCTTTTCATCCAATATTATTTCAGAGTTTCACTTTGATATATGTCTGGACTAGGTTCCGGTGTACCCTTCTTTTGTCGACAATCTTTTCATCGAATATTATTTCAGAGTTTCACTTTGATATATGTCTAGACTAGGTTCCGGTGTACCCTTGTTTTTTCGACAATCTTTTCATCGAATTTTATTTCATCGATAACGATTCATCGAAACTTTAGTAGGTACTAGTAATATTGTTTGGCGTTATTTTATTTCAACTCAGTACTACTTATTTATTTTACCACGTAGAAATACTATTTAACGAATATTACTTAATCGTGGATTTGTAATATTAATAGTAGTAGCTACTCATCTTCGCTATTTGTTTTATCGTATTAAATTACTCTTCGAAACATCTAACAAAACTAAGAAATCGCCGTAAAAAAGTTGAACTCTTTTAAGCGTAGCGCTACGCCAGTAGGCTCGTAGCAAAAACCTCTCAAATCCAGGAGGCAGTAAAAACATGTATTGACTTAATACCTTTTCTAACTAAAGAGAGTAGTGCCGTAGCTATAGGCAATGACAGTAACCTATCTCGAAACATTTAGAAATTTATGTACAACGGCTTGAACCTATTAATCAAGGCAGCTAGCTCAAGTGGCCTTGTCACGTGTTAGGTACCTATTTACGTTAGATTGTCTCTTCTTTTGTCGCGCGACCCTGGTATGTAGGCATTTGCGTACTTATTTTCATACTTAAAGCGAGCGATTTCTCATATATAAAATGCGTCTCGATGGTGTCAGACGTAATTCCAACCTTATTTGTATTTGAACATGGACTGACTTACTGATGATGGAGGGAAGCCAGATACCTGTTAAATACACAAATGTAAAGCGGTCAAATCAGATCCGCTCATTGATGATGATGCTCTCCTCCTGACCGATTTCGGCCACAGCGACTGTGCTCTGGAGTAGGCAATTTTTAGTTCGCGTTATTAGAGTGTAGCCAGCCCATTCTCTGGTGCGTCCTTAGATGGCTCACGTACACTATTTTCCTGCTAAATTACAAATTAAAATTAAATATTTTACTCGCGCGCATTTTAAACACGTCAGCACACCACCTACATAGTTGAATGGAATTGAGACTCACCGCTCAATATATACCGAGATAAATACACAGGCGATTCACCATCGTAATTAAGAACATAAAGCCAAGAATGCAGATAGACTACTCCACATAAACCTACGATGACACACGACTTAGTGCCTTTTTAAACTAGCAAGTGCCTTGGCCGACTGCCAACCTGTTGGTAGTTCTTAAGCCGTATTGGCTAAACTGTTGCGTGCTCCAAGCCAAGACACGTCTGTTCTACGTTTAGTTGCTCGCTGGAGGCGTGTTCGGATTTGAGAAATGTGGTTTTTATTTGCATTAAGTCATGTACCGGGAATACAACTCAATGGGGAAACATAGACTACTCAACAAAAACCTACTGTGACACCGATCGACATAGTGCCTTTTATAACCAGCAAGTGCCTTGGCCGACTGCCAACCTGTTGGTAGTTCTTAAGCCGTATTGGCTAAACTGTTGCGTACTCCAAGCCAAGACACGTCTGTTCTACGTGCAGTGAGCGTTTAGTTTGTCGCGGGAGGCGTGTTCGGATTTGAGGAATGTTTTCTTTTAATATGTATCATATGTATTGTAATAGGAGGCAACCGAGCAGATGAATCGCCTGATGGTAGGCACGTGGACATCTGCAACATCAGAGGGGTCGCTAATGCGTTGTCGGCCTTTAAGATGGGTGTAAGCTCTTTTTTTTTTCGAGTTGTATTGAGTCATGTATTGATGTCAGAAGGGATAGGGATATAAAGAGATATAGAAGAGTAAATAAGAAATTTTCAGAAAATATTCAAAATAATTTAAACATACTGAATTCTAAATAAATATGATGTGTTACTCACAAGTTATTTTCGAAATACCACTTTTTCGAAGACAAGTACAGTCAGCATCATAAGTAGCGGATCAGGCTATGCCAAAAGTAGATAATTTTATATTCTCTAACAGCTTAGTAAAAAGCAAAAATAGTGGAGATCGGTTTAAGATATTTGGTATCGTGTTCTGATCAGGAAAAAGTAGAAGTTTTTTATTTATTTATTGGCCTTTGTATGGAGGGTTAGCCAACTGCCAAAAAAAATCTTTTACTTTTTTCTAATCAGAACACGATACCTATGCCCTTAAAAGGATCCCCACTATTTCTATTGCATATAATACTGTATATGAAGACCAATTAGACCTTTACATACTTTTCAACGTGAACTGTCGAGAATTATCTTTAATGGAAAAAGTGAAAAATATCTGTCATACTGTAACATGACAGATATTTTTGGCGCGTTGTTTTATACTCTTACTATAGATCTTGACTGTGCAACAACTCTTTAGGTGTTATTGTTTTTGTCTATAAACGTATTGTGAATTTAAAAAATACGTAAAAACTAAAAACAAATCGATTAATTAAAGAGCTAATTAACGAAACGAATAAAATGAATTCCCCTGAAGGATGAGGTGAAACAACATACGATCGAAGTTGCGGAAAAACCCTGGTTAAAATTTATTGTTAACTACTCGTATTAGCATAATTCCGTGTGAACTCCTCTATCGTTATCAACGTACGAGTATTAACTGTAAGGTAAGTACGGCTCCCACCAGTTTGACACTGACATATTCGCTAGCGTGTGCGTAACTTACTTTCTATGCATCTCGCTCGTACTCGCATATTAATAAAGCATTAGCATAAGAAAGTAAGTTACGCAGACATTATTGAATATGTCAGTTTGAAACTGCTAAAGCAGTCGTGGTACTCGTGGTACGGCTAAAGGTTCACATTTGTAATAGTAATATTTAGTAAGATTAGGAGGCCAATTCACATACGGAGCTACGCTCCAGAACTCGAGTTGTAGATGTAGGCGTCAAGACCGAGAAGCTCAAGTGGGACTGAGCTGGACATGTGTGCCGCATGTACCCGGAAAGGTGGGCAAAATGGTTACTAAGTGGGACCCACGGAACACCATAGACGGTGTAGGACGGGGCGCAGGCAGACCGAAATGGAGATGGCTGGACAACTTGGACGCAGTCTATCCATATGTTGGGAAAATGCCAATGACAGGGTGGAGTGGAGAAAACGAGGTGACACCTTTGCCCAGCGGTGGGACACTAAAGTGAGTTAACAAAAAAGGAGGCCAATTCAAACTTACATTGTGACATCAAAATGATGTCTTAATGATGACATTTTGTTCTCATTCGTGTCCCGCTCCCGTCAATACATACCGTAGGAGCGATAGGTCAAGTACGAGCGAAATGCACACGCAAATGACAAGTAAATGACATCATCTTGCTGTCAAAGTGTACATTCGAACTGGCCTCGGGATACACGGGTAGGGTTTACAACAGGTAGTCACCTATCTTTTGGACTGATGCCAAAACATTCACTTTCGGAACAAATTGCCTTGATAGTTGGTATTACTCGGATGCCACAAAAGGACTCGAACCAGTTTGACGTGAAAACTTCTTTAGTACCTATGTACATATATTATGTATGTACGGTCACGTCTGAAAATATCGACACGGACAAAGTGCCAAAAATATGTATAATATATGGGCAATAAGGTCGTGTATACATATTTTTGGCACTTTTTCCGACGCGACTGTACATACATAGATACACATGCATGTTGGCATTTTTTGAAATGGGAAAAAACCAATGAACTCACGACATCGTTAAGTATGTACAGTCAGCGTCAAATACTTTGTAGCAACCAAAGTAGCCAAATAGTTCGGTACACCATATATTTAGTATGGTGTACCGAACTATTTGGCTACTTTGACTGCTACAAAGTATTTGACGCTGACTGTACCTACATATATTGTGTATGGGATTCAAGTTTTCACTTCTGCCGGCACTCCCGGAGTGCCACTTTTAGTCAAACTATATATTAATGTAATTTTATTTTTGTTACAGGTACCCACGAAAAGCTTATTAAAATTGGTGGTGATTTAAAAAAAAAGGTTTTTACAGTAAGTTTAAATTTTTGCGTCAAGAGGGATATTATTATGTATGACGATCATTTCAATGCCCTAGTTCACAATCGTACTTATGACGGAATTTTTCTTGTACCTATATACGAATATAATGGTAATTGTCAGAACAACTGCTATTCTGGAAAGATGGTAAATTAATTCGCGATAGTTATTGTTATTCTGTTATTATTGTTTTTTGTATTAAAATATCTTGACATATACCTATTGTAAATTATTCGCAAAATATTTAGACTGTTTTTTCAAGTCTGTTATAATTAATCTAGCCAAGCGCTCTAGTTTATTATATTTAACGTAATTTCCCTTAAAATATGCGGGGACAACGTCGCGAAAAATGTCCGCGCTTGTGTAATTCGAAATATTCTAATTAAGGCGACCAGCTGTTCTTTTTTTAATCTCGCCTTCGAAGTGCGTCGTGAACGCGCAAGGTGTTCCAACAAGTTTAGAGTTTTGTACCTTTGTCACAGAATAATAGTATATCATACAGAACGGACACGCTCCCCGCCCGAACGGAATTACCTCGCCCAGCGCAGCAGATTATCTAGGTATACAGATTGACAGAATTTCGGTTCGAGCATTGCTGTTTGTCATAGGAACCATCATTCGATGCGAGAGGTATGAATAAGGTGAAGAGAACCTAGGCCGATTTTCGTAGATATACAACACAATACAATACAAATCCTCTTTATTGCACAACCTCGGAAAAATGTACATGGAAACACTTATAAACAACATTAGATATTGATTAGATATTGTAGTTATTCAAAGTAATATGAGTCACTGCCACAATATAAAATAACTTGGCAAGTTCATAAGTAGTTTCCAGATTATGGTCATTATTAAGTTTACTTCAATTTACATTTAACTTGCTAAAGGCTGTAAAATAAGTTCAACAACGGAACAATTGCAATGAATAACCGTTGAAATAAATAATCCAATTCCAATTCTGATTTTTAAATTTAAAACATTGACATTACTCACATAGCGTGCTCTTCTGCGCTATTTTAAAAAGTCGTAACTGCCTTTAATATTTGTATGCAGATACGTCATTATGAAGTACATTTTCTGAATTTTCGATCACCGATTCGTTTTAACGGCCATAGCCGCCGCGGGCCTTTGCGTTCAATAAAACATAACTATCATTTGATATATCGGACTAGTACAATTTAAACCCTTTTTTACATACAGTTAATAAGAAGCGAGGGTTCAAGTTGGAGCAGATATTAAAGTACAAATGTTTTGCGAACACCGTCTGTGCCGAAACATATTGTTCATAATTACCCACGCCGGAACGGTAACCGAATGCAAACAGTTTTACATCTGATTATGGTAATGGATTATTGGCTTTATAAATTAAATGAACCGGGTCTTAATGCTGCGTTTCACTGTTGGACGACTGAAAATCTGGATTCAATTAACGGAAAGTCTATGTTGATTTCATTGAACAATTAAGTAGTCCTGGAGGCCAATTCGAACGTATATTTTGACATTAAGTTGATATCCCAATGATGTCATTTATTTATTATTCGCGCGACCATATTCGTCGTACTACGGGCGAATGGCAACAAAATGACTTCATTTAGATTTTTTTTTGCCAAAATGAAGTTCGAAGAGGCCACTTAGTTAATTAGGTCACATTTGTGCAATATACCTGGGCCATTCGACTATTTATTGATACCAAAAAAATAACATTTAAGAGTTTTATTTATAATATGTACATATATATTTTTTTTAATTTACGTTATTTCTTCAACGTCTGTGAGACTCAGACAAACTGAAATATTATAACATTTTTTTCCGTTTTATTTTTGGAATATTTTTTTATAAAAAGTCACAGGTTAAATATCCCTTTACATGTTTCAATCCGACCGAAATTTTGTTATTCATAAAACTTTACGGACTTGATTTAGTCAAATTATGTTTCATCCCTTTCTTACAAATACATAAGTCAAAATGACAGATAAAGAAACGATTCATAGCTAGTACAGGACAGTAACGCGTTTATTAATAAGGCCATTTTAATTTTATAACCCCAAGCCCACACATGAAAACTTTCCAAGAAAAAGCTACTTAAAGCTATTAGTCCAAATAAGGGTTCAAGTTAGTAATGAAAGACCTTATAATAGGCCTCAGGGCGGCTAGAGGACAAATATTTCATTATAACTTATAAGTACCTAAAGCAAAAACGTATATAACCGTGGATAAACAAGACCCTTAAGCTAACAAAGAATTCTAGAAAGTATTCACGTCGAAGTACCAATATCTATAGGTGTTTTCTTCAGAATACATCCTGACATGCCACGTGTCAATCTGTCACTCAGTTTGACATGGATGGCATGTATTGCGTAGACCCCCACCCCAATACTGTGGATTCCTCTACTGTGAAATAGGGTTTTAACCCCTTGTCTGGTATGATGAGAAAATTGACCCATTTTTTTGCATTTTTTTTAGAACGTTTTTTTCTGGTATATTATGCAAATGAGATGTTGTGTGATTTGAGGTTTTAACCCACGTGACGCCTAGGCTTTCTGAGATGGCATAGAGTCGAGGAATTGAGATAACTTGCGCCGTGGTGAGGTGGCCTTAGCCATGGAGTTAGCCCACTATTTTTGTCCAACACGCACATAATTATGAAAGGTTGAATAAAAAACTGTATAAAAATACATGCAAAATAATGACAAAATAAATCAAAATACTACGATTAAATGTTCCTTGAAAAGAGTACATTTTTAATTTAATTGTTACGTTGTTGTCTTTCTCAAGAATTCTTATATGAATGTTCATGTTAATAAAAGTTTCCCAAAATTTCATCAGCAACCATAAAATGCAAAATTCAGAACCAGCAACAAGCGGTTCGCTGTAAAACTTTCAAGTATATTATAAAATAAAGCTTTTATCGGTACTTTTAAAAGATGGCGTACTGTACATACGCTTTTGTTCCCTCGCATGAATGATGGATTGCTTACCAATAGCTAGTTGGCAGCTTGAAAATATCTACACAATACAATGCACACGAAAATGAACCTTAAGGACGGTGTACCTATGTTCCTTTGCATGATCTCAGTTTACAAAGATGTGAACGCCCGTCGATGTGTCAGTGAGCTGATAGGGAAACTTTTCATTTTCCCGATGTATCGGGCGGGAAAAACAATTTTCTTGCTATTTGAAAGCTCATTTTTAACGTTATTGAGTGGTTACTTGGCAAAGTGGGGTTTTTGTGAATATTATTTTGTGATGTGCAGTTAGCGGGTGATGGATGGGATTATCTTTGGGTTTGTAACGACTTATTTCTATTAGAATATTTTGTTTTAGTACTGACACTTTCTTGTACCTTAATCCTATATTATGACGTCTTGAATAAGTAAATTTCTTTAATTATTGATTGGAGCTTTAGCTATGCATATCGTACACCAGTTTATAATTATAAGGCACTAGCTTTTGCCCCTGAGATTGAAGACCTAGTGGCTGAACCTAACATCATGGGAGAAAGTAAAGCCCACAGACTCCGTTGGTTGGGCCACCTTGAGAGAATGGACGAAGATCGGAACGTAAAAAGAGCGTACCTGGGTCGCCTAGCAGGAGGACGTCATGTCGGACGCCCTAGGTATCGCTGGAGCGACATGGTCGAGGCGGATGTGCGCGAGCTTCGAATCGACAATTGGCGAGAGGTCGCACAGGACCGAGAAAAGTGGCGCTGTCTTGTGTCGGAGGCCAAGTCTCATTTTGGGTCGCTGAGCCAACGGAGTAAGTAAGTAAGTAAGTAAGCTTTTGCCCACGAATTCGTCGTAAATTTCACTCCCATCTTTCTCCTCCTTGCGTCGTTGTCATCATTGCTGAGGGTCGTGATTCTCCCGATGGGAGATCAATTTCTTATTCATTTGTGTCTGTCCTGGCGTCATGGAGAGCATTTATACTCCCATACATAGGTACTTCCATTTATTATTTCACTTTTAGGGAATGACTCCCAAAAAAGTGCATATCGTTTGGTGCTTTTTTTGTATTTACATTTAAAACTTTTGCTTTTTGAAGATCATAGGTAATTTGTTTTGACGAAACCTGAGGTGGATGAGCTTTCTGTAATGTGACGAAGCCTGCGCTGTGGATCTGATGGAATGTAATTTTTTGGTTAATAAATAAATTACTTTTATTTGTGATGTCTACCCCCAACTTACCACTTATGCCTCAATCCTGACGGAATTAAAAATCCAGTGCCGGTTATCAACCATTTGTCTCCAGCGGATGGTTAGTTTCTTTGGACACGTAGTCAGACGGGAGCCGGATAACTTTGAAAAGCGCATTATGGTTGGCATGGTGGATGGAGGTCGGGGTAATGGACATCCACCAACTCGCTGGGGGAACAATGTAAAGAAGGCCTGCCAAGTATCTACACAGGCGCCTATTATTAGGATAGGAAGGCGAAAAATCGTGCGGAATGGAGATCCTTGGTGCACAAAATACCGATCTCATGTGGTCGCGACCCTCAATCATGAGAAAACGAGGAAAAAGAAGACCCCCAATTTTTTCATACACTTTCATTGGGTAGTTATACAAATGTCGTCAGCGAACAAGGCCAGTGTTACCTGCATAGAAACGTCGGAAGTAAAGATAAATAAAATAAATTCACAATACGCCTGCAAAAATATGATTGAAGAGGAAAGGGGCGACTTCACGGGACCGCTTTTCCATACAAACGTAGCTCCAGTATTCAGAGCTCAGCTTCAGCTCTGGATACGAGTATAATTATAGAATAATAATTATATATTACTATAGTTATTAAAACTATTGTAATATAAATGAATGTTATTTGCGTATGAAACGTTTTTATTTATTCTATGCAGAGGAATAAACATCATAGGCATATAGAAATATGTGGCACAAGCTTTAAACTTGCAGCGTACAATTGCTTCTTATTTGATCACAAAAATGTATACGTATTATAGTTTTTTGCACTCATAAATTAAATTAAAAAATACAGGTACAACAACTAAAGAAGCCACATGACAAGTTCCGTATTTTGCCGCAATTTAAATATATTAATTGAAAGAGGTTATTCAGGGACGTAAAAAAAGTATTGAATCAACAATATTAAGACAGCTTTATTATCTAACAAACTGACAATGTAATTTAAAAAAATCAGGTCGATTTTAAGCATTTTCTAATACCCGTATCAATTTCAAACTTTGCAGATACAGATCACATTGATAATTCGGTGCCATGGAGGACCCCGTTTTACAACGGTAACATTTGTCACTTGACAAAAACAATTCGGCGCATGTTGCTGGTCCAACGACGTTACTTATCAACCTGGAAATTGTCAGGAAAACTAGTGGCGGTATCAATTTTTAGCGTGCTAAAATAGGGCATCTAATGATGGAGTCATAAAATTGACAGTGGCTACTAGTAGACCCCACGAGATTTGGTTCACATGATCTGTCTTCACGAGTCGAATTCTTTAAAGAGTCTTGAGAGTTACACGCGCCTGGCCGCCGCCATACGTGCATCAAAGTTCCGCTCTCATAAAACGATGTTCTGTAATAACAAATTTCTACTCGCTCTATTTTCTTTGTGATTAAGACACGTTTGAGAACTTGGAAAGATCTTTAAAAGATCGATAATTAAACGACATGTCAAAATTGACGTTTATTTCGATTCCGCTGTGATCAAGAAGAGTCGTAGTGAGACCCAATACTCTCTAAGGCCCATGACTCTTAGCAACGAAATGTTACGTACAAGTTCATGCAAAGTTTCATGTAATTTAAGCATGTTTTAAAATGAGAGCATCACTTCGATTGTACGGGAGAGGCTTTTTGGGGCAGGGGCGTGTGACTAAATACAAAAAAAAAACAGTCGGCAATAAATGTATATTTACTTGTGACCTTTTCGCAGACCATTTTCGCCATTAAACCGCTTGTGACTCGTACCACGACAGACGGCTCGCGGCTGTTTTGTATTTATATGTAACCGGGGGCCCTGTTTTCCATTACTCTTTGTATGGGTGCAGACATTATATTTATGCACTACACGCGTAATACGGACGGCTTAAATGCCGCTCAGGATCTGATAAACAATCCAATTTATCATTGTGAATTGTTTCAACTTAAATTACAGTTGTGCTTTAAGCTTAAATAAATTTCATAAAACATTGTATTTTTTTCAAATATCAGATTGCAATTTAATATGAAATATATATTGTCGTATTCTACGTGTGGGGATCTAAAAAGGTAAAAGACATTTTAATATTTATATATAATACATTTTCTTAATATTTCTCTCAAGAGTCTCGAGTACTAGAATTATCTAGTCCACCAAATTCTTATGCGATTTGTATCTTATGTTGGTTCTGTCGACATTTCGGTATTTGTTTAAGGCACGGAGCGTAAGCGTAAGAAACGCTTAAGCGTATCGGAATACGCGCGTAGAACGGGAGCTCTACGAGCACGAACAACTTCAAACGTAGCGATAGATTTCAACCGTTATATTACGCTTACGCGACGCTTGGTGCCCAGGACTCTACGCGTCTCGTACTCATAACGTTTTTAAGATACGCTTACGCGTTTCTTACGCTTACGCTCCGTGTATTGAGGGCCTTACTTTAACGCTCTTGGACACGCATAATGACTGTCAGAGCAATGAACTTTTTGGTATGGGGCGGGGCTCTAAAAAGTGTGTGCTAATTCAAAATTAAAAACATCCTTTATTCATCAATTGTTCCAGGTTTTTTTCATGGTAATTCAATAAAGCTGGAAAAATTAAAAACGAATCAAATAAAACATTACTCAAACACAACATTGTTCAAACCAGCACACAAACAAGAAATTTGAATTCCAATTCCACGTAAAACATTTTTGGGTTTTTATTAGTCTTGTTACCATGGAATGAAGCGAAAGAGCATAAATATGTTTGACGCGACTGTACAACCGAAACAAAGGTCGAAACGAACCTAATAACTAGGTACATCACTCTGAGAGGGAATTCGAAAAAACACCTGGGGTGCTAATGCAGGTGCTTGGCGCCGGATCGTGCACAAAAACCAGTATAAATAGCTCTATTAGTTAAACGGTTTTACCCTATTATGCCCTGGAATTAAGCGGGGTAAGTCTCCATCGTTATAAAAGCCGTGTAAGCAATCCTCCTACCGCTGCTCATGCTTTGCCCGGGGTGTCAAAAGCGGGTTACGGATCTCTCTGCCTGTATCAGTCTTTCTCTCTTTTTCTCTTATCTAAGCGTTTATCCCAGTTGAATCCTCAGAAAAAAAAATGATTTATGAAAAATGTGAAAAAAAAACCCGAATTATATCCGAAGTTTACCGCCGAAAAATTATGAAATTTTTACATAATATTAACATTACTATAAATTTTACAGGAAAAATAAATCAGACCTCTATCTTGGTAACTTTTTTTAAAATTAACAAATGTATGTTTATTACACATGAAATTTCTATGAGATTACATTAAATACACCTTTTTTCAAATAAAAGATCAATTTACCAAAAACCAACATACGTGTATTACATCGCGCAAATTAGTTAGACAATTTGCCGATAGATGACGTTGTACACAAATATACTAAGTAGTAATATACGTTCAAAAGTCTATCGCCTTTATAGTTACACGAGATAATTCAAAGTTTGTACGGAACCCTCGGTAGGCGAGCAAAACGAACTCGCACTTGACCGGTTTATTTATCTGATTTGTGTTGAGGTAGAAGGTAGTATAGTGTTTGTCCAGGCACTGGCTATATACCTATGACGGTGTTGTCATTGTAAATGTTTTATCGACTCGTTAGAAAATGCAAATGAAAGTAAATTTTAAAGTATAGTTTTTAAATTACTCCAGACCAACACTGGTCCTTCTGAGGCGTCAACGTCGTAAAACGATAGCAACATTCCTATACAAACAGAATAGAAAAAGGAGTACAATACGTGGAAGCGTATCGTTTGGCTTTGATCACCCCTTTTTCAATATTGAGGGACCGACCTTTTGTGCCGGTCTTCCCCGAGGCGGGCCGTCACGTGTCCATTTAATTCGTGTGTTAAAATTAGAGTGCTACCCTTTATCACTATTGTTCATTTAGGACTGAACTCATTTCTGTAATGGAACGTGTTAATGAACATGGGTTTTTGGTAGCGACACCGACACTTTTATTTTCCCACGGCGTTTAATTTAGTAGATCAAGAGAAAACGGAGAGTGCACGGGGACTAAGAAAATATAAACTTTAAATTTTCAGGTCTTAGTTATATTTTAATAAGTTAAATTTTCTTAAACTCTGAACATAAGTAGGTAGGCAACTTTTTAATCTTTTGATTTTAAGATTAGTAGTTAAGTTTAAGATTATGTAATGTGATTTTTTATTGAAATAAACAGCAGATTTTTTTTTAAATTATTGATTAAACAGTTTTTACAGTTTTTGATACTCTTCATTCTTATAATTACGCGTTTTATATTATTTAATAACGAGAATGTGACGGGTCTGCTAACATAACGTAATTATCCATGTGGAAGTTAATTAATTGTATGAAGAAAATAATAGGTTTTTTTTTTCAAACAATTAATTTAGTTTATGTTCCCTGTTTTTCGATATACCTTAATATCTCTTACTAAATTGTTATTCTAATCGACACAAATAAAATGAAATAGAAACAATGGATACAAAAAGCTACGAGAAAGTTGAACGTAATCGGATATTCATTGATAAAGTTATGATTAGACTCAGTCACTCAGTAAATTGCTGGAAACTAGAACAATCACAGCGTAGCTTTCGTTTTTATTCCAATTAGTTTAGTGATACCACCCAGATAACAATAATGAATTAATGATTGGTAGAAGTTCTATTTGAGAAAAATGCGTTTACATTAGGGTTTGTTCTTTCTTTGTCTTTTTAATAAATACCATACAGCTGTAGGGGTAAGATCGGCTTTTTATCGTCTGTCATGACATCATCACATGTCATCATCACGTACTAAAAAGTAAGTGCGAAAGTGACGCATACCGTGTCAAGTGATAAAATGCGACCATGATACTATATCGATAGCTGGTCTAAAGAATTCAAATGTTAGTTGGCCTTTGGAACTGTAGTAAAACAATGCAAACTCATAATCATACCTCATACCCCGATGTGACGGATGCAATTTGGTCTGACGTTTAAAAATTGCGAGGAAAAGTAAAACTTATATACTATAAGTAGATGTCGATAAAATTATGACGCAAGACAGTAAAGCATGACCAGTAATATATGATCCCGCGCCATATTGCGGAATTTCATTGGAACAAAAATTTTCATACTAAACTAAACTGTCACCCTGTACATGAGTATTACAGCACCCTCTTGACAGTGATCATGTATTTCTGGTCGAGCTTTACCGTTGTAGCTATGGGGCTATTAAATAATATGCTGTAGTTTAACATTTATAAAGTTTATTATAGGTTAAACACAGTCCACAGAAGATAGTCAGTACAGTACAGAAGAAAGAAAATAGCACAGAACACCGTAGAAGAAGAAATACAGAAAAGTACACATAAAACGTAATTAAAATGTAAGCGAGAGCGATCGGCCTGCGCGCAGCCTCCCGGCGTCAAGTATCGGATATGACTGAGTTGGCTAGGAAAACCGAGCGCGCACGAATGCGCCCAAAGATTGGACCGTTACTTTTGGGTACAACGCGCGGCGCGGAAGCGCGGCGCGCAGGCAACTAACATTGACAACAAAAACGATTTAAACATATATGTGTTGCTACACCGTAATGTAATTTTTAAATACTTAAATAGTTTTAGCATAAATGAACTTTTTTTTTATACTAGTTCGGTGGCAAACAAGCATACGGCCTGCCTGATGGTAAGCAGTCTCCGTAGCCTATGTACACCTGCAACTCCAGAGGAGTTACATGCGCGTTGCCGACCCTAACTCCACCCCCCTCGTTGAGCTCTGGCAACCTTACTCACCGGCAGGAACACAACACTATGAGCTATATACACACACACAACACAACACTATGAACTTAATTAATGATTTGATGTAATACGTAATTGCCTCAGAAAACTGGGCTATGTTGATAATATTTAGGCTCGATTAAATTGACGATACGATACGACCTTCAAACCTTCAAGAAAAGAGCGTACTCCCATCATAAAGGCCGGCAACGCACTTACAACCCCTCTGGTGATGCAGGTGTCCATGGGCGCCGGTAATCGCTTACCATCAGGTGATCCGTCTACTCGTTTGCCTCCTCTACCATAAAAAAATAACTATGAATGTCAAGTAAATAATAGTCGGCATTATACGGTAAAACGAAAAATACCTAAAATGAATTGAGTGCAAATATAAGTATTAAGGTTGTAAGTAAATAGGTACCTCTTTAGAATAAGAATAATTTATTGAGAAAAACCTTATTATTTAATATGTTATATGTTACATATTATGCCAAAGAGAATTAGAAATAGAGGTGGATTGTCAAATAAAATTTTGTAGCCACAGTAAATTTACTGCCATCTTTCGACACATGATCAAAACTTTTCCTCCTTATTCTTTCACTGATATGTGTTTTTGTTAAATATGTAATTCAAAAGTCTTTTTATTAAATCAAAACAAACATACACCTACTTATACTACATAGAGTATATTAGTACATTACGATACAAGTGCGAAAAATAGGAAATTCGAAACGAGTGGCGATAAATTAAAACACGACCGAAGGGAGTGTTTTAAATCGACACGAGGTGCGAATTACCTATTCGCACATGTATCGTACAACGTTTTACAGTATATATGGCCCTTTAAATGTTCGACACAGTAACATAATATGCTACTTCTCGCACTAGTGCTATAAAGTAGCCCCATATGTACTGTAAAAGTTTATTTACAACATCTTCACAAGCAAATAGCTCGAAACTCAGTTACATTAAAACTACGCTCAGAATTACATCCAGCCATATCACATTAAGAACTAACAACATCCTTCTACAAACCTTTATGCTTACGAATAACGAATTTTCCTCTACTTACTATTCACAAAAACATAAAGGGTCGTTTTCTGCAAAGTAAATTGTATGAGATCCTTCAAAAGGGAAGATAGAATAAAGAATTATATGTAACAAAGCGCACGATAAGCGAATTAAAATCCTTTGTTGCGTCCAGGCCGCCGCAAGATGAATCGGGTATGAGATTATTTATTGAAAAGCTATTTATGATTACGAAATTGTGGTACAGAATAAATAATAGTACATACATCGACGGAATATATATGTGGATTTCCAGCACAGAAGGGTCCTTGTGCTCCAAGGGCAATAAGGTCAATTCAATCGGAAATTTCAAAAGTAAAAAAAGGTCCTTTATTCGCATAAAATGCATTTAACAGAAATTATAATAAAAAGGTCCATAGTGCACATGAAGCATAAGAACCCTTTCCTGATGGAAAGCCTATAGTTAGACGAAACTCTCAATACATTTTTGAGTTCGAAAGCGGATAATTTATCTAACACGTCACTGAAATTACAAATTATAACGTAAACGTAACTAAAAATATTTACTCGTGAGTATTTACTCACTACCCATTTCTACATCCATTAAAAGCTCCCGACTCTGGTCTAAAATAAAATCTTCGTTCAGGAGTGACTATTGTTTGAATTTCGCAGTTCTAAGGCAACATTTTAGTATAAATAGAAGAAAAAACACAGACAAAACCTTAAAGAACACTTGTATTACTTAAAGTATTGAACTCGTGGAGCATAGTTGTAGTAAAATATATAAATATATGATATATCTGAAAACTTTGGATAGGTACACTAGCGATATTCGGCCGAAAACATTAATTCGTGCATGTTTGTTTATCGATTAAACTTGACGCGAAACGGAATTTATTATGTGACATTTAATAATGTGCGCTTTAAAGAGGAGTTTCGGTGACGGTGGATTAAAGCGATGTGGTGGTGTGATTATGAGTTAATAAAAACCATTTTATATCTAAACATCAAACAACAACACACACATGCAATTCACATTTTATATTTTATTCATAAAAGCGATACAAGCATCAACTAGCTATTAATCGTATACGTATATAAAGATATTCATTTCTATATAGTTTATAGTATGCAATAATATATCATTACTGTAAGTATAGATTTCAATTACTCTTTTAGGTATAGATTAACTGGAAGAGATTTCTCTTCAGGAAAAGTTCGCCTTTGTACTAAACATTTGCAAAGACGAGCAAAGCGAATCGCTAGGGCACTACCTACCTTTTCTCGGAGCGCTTCGTCGTTTTTTTGAACCATAGATAAACAAAATTCTCGGGATATTATGTCAATAGTAGACTTATTAAGCATAAAAAATTAAATTGCATCATACTCATACTTTAGATTTAATTCATATCGCACAATCCCCGATTTCGTCACTGACTCACTCACTCACTGATGATCATCAAAACCCTTAGGGCACTTCCTGAAGTCCTAGGAAGCCGAAATTTGGTACGTAGGATAGTATCAATATACAAACAACCACAAAAATAAAAAACTTGAAAAAAAAATATCCCTATAGGGGTGAAAAGGTTGGATATTTTTATGGAGGATCAATAACCGCTGAACCGATGTAGTTGAAGTTTAAGTGACGACGACGATTTAAATAGGTACATAATATTTTTCAGAAAAAATGCGCTCCTCACACAGATTACCGGGATTTTAACCTAGGACCATCAGTATCGCAGATCCACTCTGTAGTTTAGTGCATCTACAAATGTATTATTTGATTATTTCCTTTTTTTACATACATAAGTTTAACGGAACACTTCAAATAGTAAGCTATTGAACGTTCCCATGGAATGCATCCTTATCAAGCTCACAGCACTTTGCTGCACCGGCCAGCAATGAAGACATTCTCCGGGTATTAACTTATAGTTAGTGTGGGCATGTGGTAATCTCCCGACAATGTGTCTAGGTCGGTGCGAGTAATTGATTTCATTGACATACCGGCCTGCGGAGAATGCTGGAGCAATTAACCGGCTAGCGTTGATGGAAATCTAATTATGACGCGATATTGTGGGCCTTGAAGCTTGTTTAGGCTCCGTGTGTTTTAGACCTTATTAGAAAATTGGAAATGGTCAGAAATAGTCGGATGCTCTTCGTCATCAATATTGTTATTGTTGCTGCTGAGCCGTTCTTCTAACTATGCTACTATTTCTACACGTTATATCCAATGTTGTCAACCAATCAAGATATAATAAGAACGGCGTACCTACTTCGCTAGACCTGGACGCAAGTTTAGCAGCGCAGCGAATAAATTCGATAGTAATATACATTATATCTCCGTGCTCTACACTGTCTCCGAAAATGAATACTAAAAGAATCATGACAATAAATTTGAAAGTTTAGCTAAATGGGTACGTTATTGTTCCCCATTCGTTGGTAATTTTATCTTTCTTAAGAAATTCTTGACTAAGTAATAAGGCTTAGAGCTTCTTACGATAAAATAACAAAGTTACTATTCATTAAACCAAATAAAACAATAGCAATGAAAATTTAATTATTTATTTCACTAGCATTATACTTTTCTAGTCAATTAGAGATTAGCTCAGGACCGGCACTAGTGGCGTACTCGAAGAGGCTCCAGTGGGCGATAGAAGGCTGATGTGCTGATGTTGATACAATAATGCGCAACGTGTAGGCTTCGTGAAGCAGATATTTATCTCGTGGTTGTGGTCATCGTTTTAGTGATCGGTGACGAGCTTCACAACACGCTGCTATTTTTCACTATTGACTACCTTCCTGGCACATTCGGTTGCCAACCCATCCAATGCAGCTTAACCTGGTTTGTTTATCTCATTGGTGGTTTTCTTTGTGGCCTTTGTGGTGGTGTGCACTTTACCGCGTATAAAGAGAATGTTTAACATGGTAAAACATTTAAAAGGGGGCTTTTGCTAATTTATTTTGCTACCTTTATTTCCGACGTTTCGACGCAGGTTTCACTCGTCGTGCTGGCGGATAACTAATGTCCCATCAAAATGTCAAAACAGAGATTTGTGTAAATACCCGACGAAAAGTCAATGAAAAAGTTTAATGTAGGCATCACACTGACGTAATGTTCAACAATTTAGTATTAGTAGGTTTTTAGTAACTTACGTGGACTCTGAGTTTTAAAAAGTACTTCGATAATCCATCCGTAAGCAAACTATGTAATAATTACAACATTGTTGCTGTAGATCACCTCAGCTGTAATTTATGTCTAATAAGAATTTTACCACCCAAAAGTAGTTAAACTTTATGAAGAATACTGTACTAAAAGACTGTTATAATCCGGATTTATAAATTGAGGATGTGATTTTATGGTATTTTACTATGTATTCTAATTGAATAGAGATCAAGAATGGATTCAAAATATTAAAGTGGGGGATGTTATTTTATGGTATTTTACTATACATTTTAATTGAAGAGAGATAAAGAATTGATTCAAAATATTACTGTGATTTAAATTTGAAATTGAGTATGTGATTTTATGGTATTTTACTATGTATTTTTATTGAAGAGAGATCAATAATTGATTCAAAATATTACTCACTGTGATTTAAATTTGAATGCGCATTGGAATTGTCCACCGCAAATATGAAATTAAGTATTTAATATTGTTTGACAACCAGTCTAGTCTAGTGGGTGGGTAGTGACCTAGTGACCCTGCCTATGAAGCCGATGGTCCTGGGTTTGAATCCCGATAAGGGCATATATTTGGTTGATCTATTTGTTTGAAGTATCTGTATATTATATCTATATATCTTTGTCTGAGTACCCACAATGCAAGTCTTCTTGGCTTACCGTAGGCCTTAGTCAATTTGTGTAAAAATGTCCCTATAATATTTATTTATTTATTTTTTGTTGTGTTGTATCTTTTTTTTTCATAAAGTAAGTGTTACATTCACATTTACCATTATCTGCCAAACTGTAAAACAGTTTGTTGACAGAAAATTATTTTTTACCCTTATCTTGGATATTTAGATTAGATATTTTATACAATAATAGTAAACTAGTTTTTTTTCAATAAGTACAATTATTAAAGAGAATCGTCCACACAATCTAAATTGAGCCGTATTTACATTCGTAATTAGGTTTACATTCTTATTCGTTATTATATCTTATTCTTGTTCGTTTTAATAAAGTGACTGCTTAATAATACCTACAAATCAAAATATCTTATAAAAATAATTTGCTTTGTTCCCTACTTGTAAATTTAGTATTAATTTAATACCGTTTCGAAGCAAATACTTGAATTGTTATTATAATTAGTAGCAGTAGAAGGCATTTCTATAAGTTTCAACTTTCTATCTCTCTTCCCGAAGGTTATGGATATTGTAGATTCGCCTAAAGGTATTCTTTGGATTCCGACTACACCAGCATTACTACTGCAGTATTGCAGCGCGACATTGCTGCCGCAAATATTCAAATTCCGAGCAGCAAGATGTTGCTGCGGCAGCAACGTCGGCAATAATGTCACGTCGTCCTGGCGTAATTACCTATATAGTGTAGGTGCCAATATTGTTGGCATTTCATCTACCAAATATCTTTTCGGTTTCAGTCTAGCGTATTTTTACGCGCGTATACGGTCGTTTCGGCGGTACGAGCTTATACGCGCATTACATTTCCCTACATTTGGTCTATACGGGTTTACGCCCGCGTACGCTCGTATAAAACGCTAGTCTGAAACCGCCTTAACCGTTGAGGTAAGACAAGACAAATTAGTAACAATACTCTCACTCGCATATTCGCAAATTATTACAATTAAGTAGCTATCTTCTCCAAACTTACCTCTATTGGCGCAACACATGTTAAGTCAACCCGACCAACACACAAACTTACTCGTAGATTATTGTAGCAGCGGGCAATGTCATAAGCCAGCGCAATGTCGGTTGGTTTGTCTTAGCAACAACCACAGACCAGATCACCAACTAAACGGACACCGCGATATGACAGCAAAAGTGCGCAAGATTGCCAGACGTAAGAGCGATTTACTCGTATCTTGTAAAACAATACATTACATGACGTGAGAACTACTGACTTTAGGATATAACTCAGCTATGACAACCCATATTATATATTTTTTTACATTTTCAAGACAGAAAGTGGCTCAAACTTTCGCTTTTTACTGTAACCAAAGAGAATTTGAAATATTGGTGGAATGTCAAAGAAAATTTTGTAGCCACAGTAATTTTACTGCCATCTTTCGACATATGATTCAAACTTTTAGAACGCCACTTGACTTTGATCCTTATTCTTTCACGGATATGTGTTAAATTTGTTAAATATCAAAAAGTGATATCATCTAATAGATAATAGGCCAAAGGTATGGAGGCATCGTTTCGAGCGATGGCGCCATAACCTTTAACCTTTTTTTAAATAACCTTTGGCATATACCCGGTAAGATGGCGCCACCTTTTCATATTCAACAAATGTAACGCATATGTCGTGGCTACAAAATTCTCTTTGACAATCCACTTCTTTTTCAAATTATCTTTGCTATAAGTTAGTTATTATGCGAGAAGCCCTGTACGTGATTTTTACACTGTTTTGCAAGATCTGATCTGAAATTATGTAACAGGCCCTAACCCGAATCCACTTGTTACACCTGGTTCCTCTTTTTAGGATAAGCTTACTCCTAGACGAAAAGAAGATTGCTGATCCTCGGGAGGATGAGCTTTCTGTCCTCTGAATCTTACTAGTAGCTTTAAGCTCTATTAATTGTTAAATTGTATAACTTAAACAGGAATAAATTCAGTGTTACGCTTAATCATTGAAGATTCCCAAAGACGAGTGATTCCCGACATCACGAAGAAGATCCGAGAGATCTAAGTTCACACATTTGAGAGTTGTCTATTGAAGTTGGTAGTGATGAGGCTAAGATGTATTGTTTGTCAAATCTAGCGATTATAAACCAATAGTTGAATCGATTTTACGGCCGTTTTTTGCATGTTTGTATTATTTGATTGTATTGTTTCGTTTGTATTATTAATTAACTTTTTTTTTCACATAGTACCTAATTAATTTTATTGTCATTATGTTTTTGTTGTAAATGTATCGTTTATTGTTATATAATCGATTTTTATCTACTTACGAAAATGTCATATTAATCGAAATAACAGACACGACCACAACACTGTTTATAAAAAAGAAAAGACGTACTATTACTATTAGGTAATCGTTTGCGTGATATATTATTATCGTAAAACAGCACTGTTTACAAAAAAGAGTGATAAATCATTATCGTAAAATATTCAATAACTAAGATCAAAAAATAAAATAAACGTATGTTATGTTTCAGATACGCGACAAATTGTTTTTAAGTACTTGACAAACGTGGTCATGCGCATTTACGTTCTACAGGCATTGTTATGTGTCAAATATGTTAACTTAGATCTTAAAATAAACTTATAAATAATAAAAAAAACGCTCAACAGCTCACCTTCATGCATTATGGTGCCCAGAAGGCTGGCAGCGTTACCTTTTTGAATGGCCAGGCTGGCAGGAGAGGGAGCTGCCTCCGGTCACCTGAGGTAGGCCCCCACGGTCCCAGTTTCTACGCCAAACGGCGCAAATATGTAGCTCTCGCCGAGGACAGCATATTTGCGTCGTTTATTCTGTTCTCTTGCTCCCTTGACGGAGGTCTGTAGGTGGGACGGCGCGAACGTGTCAACGCAGGTGATGGCGTCCCACACAAGCGTCCGCCCTAGCTTCTACGGAATGAGTGTCATCCGGTCGGGTCGCTTGCTAACGGCTTGTGCGATACCGTTCGGCTCTAGGATAACCGGCACGCTAACGGAGGCAAGTGCCATTCAGATATTTATTTTTGCCAGAATGCCCCGCCAAGTACGAGCATTTGCTGCATCTATTGCAACGTGGTCCTCGGCAACCGACTTAGTGAATAACTTATGTGCAACGTTTCACCTATGAGGACTGTTGAATTTAGTTGCACAAACTTGAAGTACAGGCAACTAATTACACTTAGCAGTTTGTGTTCGAAACTAAATATGTTTTGCAGTGATATTATGATCAGCAACTGTTTCACAATGTCCAAATATGTATTGGATAGCCAATTAACAAACAAATTAACTGCAAGATAAAACTTCCTGCAAAACTTAGCACTTTATCTACCAATTAAACTTATTTGAAGATTGTGAAACGCCAACGATGACTTTTATTCACCAGATAAGTGGCATGTAGCTTATTCTGGACTTTACATGGACATTGTGAAACTGAGTTACATGAACCTGCCGCCAAAATGCCGTTTCTAAATAACTGAAGTTTTCCTATCATTTTTTAACGACAAGAAGAAAATGGGGATTGCGTTTGTATGGAGAAACGGTCGTCCCCTTTCCTCTTAACTGGACACAATAAACAAAGTAAGGAGGTAACTTTCCGTTATTTGGACATATGTGTTGGTCAGAAAGAGACAAAAATGCACGTTTGGTACCTACTTTTGATGAATAAGAGCGTAAGAAGGAAAATTGATCGGAGGATGAAAGCTATGGGTTTTACTATACATAGTAATTTAGTACTCGTAATCTACAAAAATAGTCAATATCTTAGCGTCCATTTCAAAGTGCACCTTGGTCGCAGATGAGGATGATGACTATTTTAATGGCTATGGACCCAAGGACAAGTTTTTTTTTTTAATAAATAAATATTATAGGACATTATTACACACATTGACTAAGTCCCACAGTAAGCTCAATAAGGCTTGTGTTGAGGGTACTTGGACAACGATATATATATATAATATAAATATTTATAAATACTTAAATACATAGAAAACACCCATGACTCAGGAACAAATATCCATGCTCATCACACGAATAAATGCCCGTACCAGGATTTGAACCCGGAACCATCGGCTTCATAATTAAGTTAATTATAGTAATATGTAAATATATTTTCAAGCATTGGCATCCTTTTTATTTTTTCGTTATATGAAATATTTTTATCAATATGGGCATTTTGGCTCAGATGGGAAACTAGCGTACAGTCAGCAAAACTATTAGCTTAGTAGCCATGCATACATATTGTGTATGCAGAAGTGCTAGGCTATAGTTTAGCTGGCTCTACATTTATGCATTCACAAAACCCAGCAGTAGTATAGATCGTGTCATTCACGAAGACGTGTGCCATGACTCATAATGTCATGTTATTAAAGGTTAGATTTGAGAAATCTGCGCGTCATCGTGGATGACACAATCTATATACTTAGAAGTGCATAAACAAAGCAGTCAAACAGTAAGTGCAAAACGAACAAAACTCATTACAGAAATTATACACAAAAGCGTTACTCCGTAATAAAATGTTTTCCGCCTATTCGGGCACAATTAAAACGATTGAAATATTTTCATAACGAAGTGAAAAACGAATTAAAAGTTTTTCGGAGCGCTGTCTGGCAACAAACTCGCTCCAGATTGAAAAGGGTCAACCCCGTAAACATACTTTGATTAGTTGTAGGTATTTGTTCTTCAGACGTAATGTGTGGCAATTAGTACAATCGGGTTAGGTAATTGTTTTTTTTCGAATTAGAACTTTAAATAAATAAATAAAAAGTAATTTAAGCAACGGACAACAAAAAAGACACAAGCGCAATAGGGACAAAAAATATAAATATATTTTACATCGTTTAAGATACGTCAAACATTTGCTAAAGAAACAATATGGATAAGATACCGAACATTCTCCTCTCGTGTGAAAGTCAACACCGATATTGGCGAATTCATCCTGTGCAAATTGGCAGGAAGTAAAAGCCAGGGAAAAAAATATATGGATAAGATATTGTCAGTCTTGTCGTTTCTTTAAACGAGAACGTCACTTTTGACACTTACATATTCAATCCATATCGTATCTTTAGGAGATTTTTGACGTATCTTAAAGTTCGAATCGGACCGATAGTAGGGATTAGACTAATCCCATTCAATTTCCCTGTTTTGCCTTAAGGTTGACTAGTAAAGAATGCCGTTTGGTATTAAGTTCACCTTTTTGTACGATAAGATTATTATTTCGTGCAATAAAGATAAAAAATTAATCGCCTGACGGTAAGCAATTTTCGTTACCCATGGACACCTGCAACACCATTTAAGATGGGAGTACGCTTTTGAAGGTTTGAAGGTCGTTTCGATCCGGAAATACTGCAGGTGAACAGTTTATTTCATAGTTTAGCTTCTGGTAGGCAATCTGGTCGTTTGATCTGCATACAATTTATTTATGTAAGTATAACTAGACAAACTCCACTGCATCGAATTGTCATAAATATTCTAAAGAAAAAGTGACCTAGACCTCCAGTGGGCAAGACTCGATCCCATAGCGCTCTCGCAAACGGCACGGCAGAGGGCGAAACGCCGGAGTGGATTTAGTGGGTAGGGTCAAGTCCTTCCTCTCCTCTCGCCAGGAGGGGCCTTCTCATGGCCGGGGGGACGGTGCGTAAATGCGTTTGCTCACTCCGTGAACAAAAAAAAGGCTAGGAAGGCTACGTGACATTGTTTGATTTATAAGAACTGACGCGAGATTTGAGCTGTCAAAATTCTCCTAAAAAATCCACGCCAGTTTTCACTCTTAAGCGAAATCTGGCCCTATACGGTGGCGCCATAACTTTTCTTGTGTTTTACTTTTATAAAATTGTGTACGTCTAACCAAATAAAGTTACGAAAAAAAAGTAAAATTTAATTCGCTACCTTACAACCTTGTTAAGGTTGTCATAAATTAATTTGGCAAGTTAGATTGCGGCCTAACGTCCTCCATACAATGGCGCAAGCTTTCCAATTTGACTACCCTCTGTATGTGACGTTTTGTTAATTTTTTTCCTTGTTTTCTTTTTTGTTTCTGATGTTAATAGAGATGTCATTTTCTGACGGCTGTCTATTTAAAAATATTGGGACGAATTTAAACTGTCGGTCATACTAAGGCACTCAGCACACGGCAAGTAAGTTTTTTTTTAATACTACGTCGGTGGCAAACAAGCATACGGCCCGCCTGATGGTAAGAAGTCTCCGTAGCCTATGTACGCCTGCAACTCCAGAGGAGTTCTGGGCACCAAGCGTCGCGTAGGCGTCGCGTAAGCGTAATCGCTTTATAAGTGAAATTTAATTAGTTAAAACATAATCGCTGCTCGCTGGCGTCAGATGTCATCGGCGGATGTTCGAGTATCTATGATGTTACTTTCTCGTCAGATGAATATTTTTTTTTATTGTTTGATATATATGTCAGAAGTTTTCTTGTTTACGCGTGTATTACGCTACGCCTGTCGTAATGACGACAGAAATCTCATACGCTACGACGACGCTTCGGGTGCATGGACATCCGCAACACCAGAGAGGTTGTAAACGCGTAGCCGGCCGGCCGTAAAGATGGGAGTACGCTTTTTCTTGAAGGTCGTATCGGTTGTATGTATCATGAAAATCGAAATGCAACGATATTTACCTATAAATTAACTTTCAACATTTGGATCAATGTAATTTTCACCGAAATAAAATAGGTATATATTTTTAGGAACGTTCTACAGGCTAGACATCCTAATGAGTTACTCATGATTTATAACGTAACCTCTAGGTATATTCTGGCTTTGAGATGTTGTCAGAGTCGTCTCAATTGTAGGCATGACATGTGTCATGTCAATTAGCAGAACTCGTATTTAAAAGGTATCAAAAGAAGCTTTTTAGATTTAAAAGTAAATAGTTTTTTTTTTTGTGTCGGCGTATACACGGTGTTTTTTAAAAGTCCGTTAATTTCAAGAGTGAGCTCTAATCTGAGCTTAAATAAGTAACGTTCTCAAAGAAACCGGTATTCTAATTAACTCAGTTTTGGAAAATTTATCTGATAAGGCCCCTACGAGCGTGTTTCCATATTGTTTATTGTTTAGTATGAGTTTATACATTTTCTACTAAACGTGAGTACTATCTCGAACGTTCTATATTCGAAATGTCATTGATATGTCATAATTTTCAATTGTTTGGTGGATTTAAATAATAATGTCCGTGTACAACAACGGTTTACTTTTTACGAAATAAGTAAAAGAAAAAATAACAGTGCCATTCAGTTTCTTTAAATGTACTTAGCCATACCCCGAAGTAAACGGAGTTTAAAAATACACCGTATATGTCGCCACTAATTCGTAGTTTATAATATATAAGTCCCCGCTGAAATACAGCCCCACGAATTGCTGCGGCATTATGCTGAGTGGGGATCCTATTTTAGAGTCAATGTTCTTGTCTTTGTTTCATATGTGTTCTTTTTCACTATAAAACCTAAACAATTAATGAAAATTGGTAAGCTTCTCAGTAGTGAAATCCCCCGCTCACCCGGTTTTCTATAGGAGCACGGCTGCATGTGATTGGTCATTTTTTTTATAGTTCTCTATAGCGTATCGAAATGAATATTATAATGGAGTTGGGTCTCCATACATTAAAAGTACGCAATTATAGTTTTGTATACGAAATCTTAATTCAACCAGTCGACGAGTAGAAAAATGTGTTTCCTTTCTTTTTTTTTTCATGAATATGAATTCTACTTATCTTTTCCATTATTTCTTAGACTAGTTAGACTAATTATAATCGGAGCAAAACTTCATAAGAGAACTTGCGCTGTGAGCTGACTTACAATGGGACTTAGCGTCCATTTGTTTGCCGCAAGTTACTCGTAACATGCAACTTAGCTGTAACACAACTTAGCCGTAACATGCAACTTAGCCGGCCTGATTGCAATTTAATTGGCAACTTTCTTGGAGTTGGAAGAAATGATTCAATTATACAGTGGCGTAGCGTGCCTTGGCGGGGCCCCGTATAAAAATTTGTTTGGCGGCCCTTAGGAAGGGTAAAGATTTCTCACAAAAACGCACGTTGGGGGCCCCCGTGGCCCGGGGCCCCGTATAATTGATACGGCGGTAGCTACGCCCCTGCAATTAAACTTCTTGGGAGTTATGGGAAGAATATTGCGTGTCGTGGGATTTTAATTTTTATTACTTATGTAGGTATATCAATCCGGTGGTCGCGGGTTCAAATTCCGGCTCGTACCAATGAGATTTTCGGAACTTGTGTACGAAATATAATTTGATATGTACCACTAACTTTTCGGTGAAGGAAAACAACGTGAGGAAACCTGCATACATCTGCGAAGAAATTCAAAGGTGTATGTGAAATCCCTGATCCGCATTGGGCTAGCGTGGGGATTATAGCCCGAGCCCTCTCGCGCATGAGAGGAGGCCTGTGCCCAGCAGTGGGACGTATATAGACTGAATTATTATTCTTTATTATTATTATTATTACAGGTATATGTACTTGTATGCGTCGTATGTGTAGGTATATACCTTATACACAATCGAAACATTATTGTATAAAATATGGACTATCGGCCCGATTCGAACGTTTAAGATCTCGGAAAGATCTTTAAAAGATCGATAACTAAACGATGTGTCAAAATTGATGTTGATTTCGATTCCGCTGTGATCCCAATAAGATCAATCTACGATATTTCTAACGTCATAGTGACATTGGTTGCCCGAATCGAGCTGCTTCTGTCAATTATACGACATACAAACGATATCTAAATGAGAACTTATCTAAACCAGAACTTATCGTTATCGTATTTCATTCTTCGAATCGGGCCGTATATTTTTTAGGGCGCACTGGTGTGCCATATAGTCGTTCCCGGGCAACTTGGTGTTCATTTATAACTCATATACTTATATACATAGTTAGTAGGTAACATTTTTTTTGAAATTCATGCATAGTTATTTAAAAATATTGGAGCATATAAATAAAAAATAATAATACCTACTCGAATCTAAATGGTGGTTTCCCTTATAAGTATATTACGCGTTCGAAAACGTCAGTTTTCTCTTTTAAATTCAGGATACTACTTTTTTTTGTCTGATGGTACTTGTAACTCGAGTTATCTATCCTCCAACATTTACAAAATATTTACTTCAACTCTTTAACCAACTTCAATTTCATAGAAGGAGGAGGTTCTGTATTCGGTTGTGGCTATTTTTTTTTTACTTTAAGTACTTTGTTTCATATATTTGGCGGCGAGGTATCATAGTATGATCGTAAAAAAAAATTCTTAGAATGAAGTTAATTTTACGGTTCAGCTCACGTATTTTTAGGCACTCGTGTGACATTTTTCGGAGAGTCTACTGCTGCTGCGCGGCGAGCGACAGTACGCGACGCGCGGCTATCTTATGCTCATACCCCTGTTATTGCTATGACCTAGGCCCTCTGAAACATAGATGACTCACAACAGCTTAAATTAGATTTTCTTAGAATGGTCGACAAACATAATTATGTTTCAAAGGTGCATGGACTTTAGATATTTTGATAACAATAAGTATTTAATTAAATTTCAAAGGCATACTACGAATATCGATATCATAAATTAATTAATTACACAATGGACTGTGGATTTGCTTAATATCTTGTCAACCCGTTGATTCTTAATCTCCAATGTTCCAAAAATTAGGTGGAGTTGGTTTAAAAGAGACCCATATCTTGTTAATTAAATCTGCTCAGTAGGGTACCAGTGAAAGTGGACATAGATACAGTAGGCCTGATTGAAATCGCGCGGTAAAACAAAAAAAATGTAGACTAGTGTACTTAATCTACACTCGGAAGCTGTTAGGGTGGTACAAAAATTGAAAGCGATAGAGAAAATGTAAGGGCTTAGTTAAATTGTTGTATCGCTTTTTTGCGATAAGACCGCCTGATGTTTTACCTCTTTTTGATTTTCTGTATGATTTGTATTGTTTTCTGTGTTGAAATGTGAAATAAAGAGTATTTTTATTGTATTGTTGAAAAGCCTTACCATAAATAAATCCACAAAAATGGTAGCGACAGTTGTATCCAGCTATGTGAAAAGTTACAATGTTTAAAAATTAATATCAACAACTTCACATTGTATTACAATATTTTTCCTACTGTTTATGATCAGAATCGAACTCTATTTCTTTTGAAAACCAAGTAACGTAAACGCAGTTATTAATGACCCATAGAAAATCTGCATGTATTACCGATCTATTAAAGTGATTTATATGTTTTCGTTGCCAAAACCATTTTAGAGGTAGATTAAATAGGTATCTGCGCATATTATTGTGTCGTATGCAATATTACTGTGTCATGTACACTCTTAGTGCGATGGCTATATAAACTACCAAAAACGTATTTTCAACGACCATGGTTTTATGGTAATGTTCGCTACGTGCTATCTTACTGGACACGCTTGTGTTGAGCAGATAACGTTTAATACCTTACGGCTTCTGTAAGCGGGCTCACTCTCAAGTCAGCCTACTGGATTGTACCCGCTACGACGCGAAGCGGGCGGTCTGCTAAGTCTGCTTCATAATGCTGCCGAATTAATGACGTTAGAGACTCTTTATATAAGATTTTGAGATTGACTTAAGAGGTAAAAGCAAAGCAAAATGTTCCCGTAGTTATTACAAGCATGTTTCTAAGATTGCGTTTATTTTTAAAATGTTTTTGCTCAGGTTGTCTGGTGAAATGTTATGCCGGTACATAACATTTCACCAGACATTATATACTTACTGGGATCTGAGGAAGCTGTGCTGATTGGATGGAATCGTATTTAGTGAACAGGCAACCGTTGACCGAACTAGAAAAGTTTTAACTCAAACTAGTCTAAATATGATTCTGACAAATTTGATTTTACTGTTGATACTGATAATAATAAGCTAAACGAATGTTATGAAATCTCACGAACTTCAGGGTACGAGTAAACCTACAAATATAAACATTATGTTTAACAATGTAAAGATACATAGCGTATCATCTTGTATCTTTACATTGTTAAACATAATGTTGGGAAGTCCATATTGAACACTTAGTTAATAAATTTTCGAGGTTTATCTATGCTCTACGTAGAATAAGGAATATCGCTTCCAGGTAAGCAGCGGTATCGGCATTTCATTACCATGCAATACGAGTATCTAACCCGTGTTAACAATAACAGAGTTTCAAGTAGCAAAAGAAATTTATAAGGATCATCTGTAGCGACCTTAGGTAAAGTTCAATACAGTGTCATGTATAGGTATGAATTTGCCTTTATTTGAAAAAAAAAAATCTACACAAGCTTAAAATCCAAAAAAATAATCCAAGAAAAACATCCTAACTTTATGGCTTTATTTTTGTTATCCTATTTATCACAAAACAGCTTATTTTAGAGAGAGTGTATTATATAACATGTCTGTTAACACATTTAACCACTTGACTTCGGACGTAAACTTTATAAATGGTTTTTAAGTTATATGTTAATGTAAATATCCAGGGAGGAAAATGAGGATTACGTTTGTATCGAGAAGCGGTCGTCCACTATCCTCTATAGTAGTTAAGATATAGCATGTTTTAAAATATAGCAGTAGTTAGTGCCGGTTGCAACCAGTGCAACCACATACGGGTTGGTAAAGAGCAGTAACACTCGTCTTTGTTCCAATTTGAGATCCGAAGAGAGTAAAAAAAAGTATTTGAATAAGAATTATATACCTTAGTGTCGTTCACGATTTAAAACTACATTTTTGAAGTTTTTGTCGAGAGTTGTAGTTTTATTCTATTTTACTGGTGTTTATGTTTACCTGGCAAATCAGAAAGGAACGATTCTTTTTTTTGTTATTGCTAGTAACAGTTTTCATTTTTATATTATTAGCTTACATATACATAATACCTATTTATTGCAAACAAAATAACCAATCCAAACCGTTGAAAACAATTTAGTTACCGCCAAATTCTGGATGAACCGTGCTCGCGGCTCTAATATTCTGTGTGGCGTTGCCGTTGAAAACGCCGTGAATAATAAATAGTGGTGGATGCACGCGCGGATTAGGCGTTACCGATGGATGTAAGCGCGCCGATAGCATTTTTTGCTGATAATTGTATTTCTTATGTCCTTTTTGAACTATAAAGTACTACGACATACATTTTCTATGCAAGATACATGGACGTTCCAAACTATTACTTTGTAGTAAAAAAAAGCTATAGCGGTTTATTTTCGTTATATTCTTGTCTAGCATAATTAACCGGGAAAGCTACAATGGATCTACTTTTACTGATGCTATTATTTTTATTTTTTAGCTTGCTCGTGCGGCTCTAATATTGCGTGTGGCGTTGCCGTTGAAAACGCCGTGAAAAATATATATTGTTGGATGCACGCGCGGATCAGACATGACATGACGGATGTAAGCGCGCCGACGCTTTTTTACTATTTTGCAAAGAAACGCTTCGGGTGTTTTTTGTTAAGTATATGCATATAGTAATCATTTTCAATATATTAGACCATCAAAATCACATAGCACTGGTGGACACGACATGCAAGCGCGCCGATCTTAATTTTTTTTTTGCTATTAATTGTACTTCTAGCGGTTTATTTTGTTTTATACTTGGCTAGCATAATTTAACGGGAAGGCTACAACTGTTTTTTGTATATATATATATATATATATTTATACCACTTCGGTGGAAAACAAGCATAAAGCCCGCCTGATGGTAAGTAGTCACCGTAGCCTATGGACGCCTGCAAATCCAGAGGTGTTATTTTATTAACTCAGCGCGGATCAAACCGGTGGGTATAAACGTCGATGACGGGCCGATGTGATCGTACTTTATTACGGATACTCGTATTTTACAATACAGTCGCCATCAGATGTATCGGAGCGGCCGAGGTGCTCAAAAATATATAATCACGCACTCGAGCGCCTTAACAATAGAGGCGTGTCCAGATATTTGTGAGTACCTGCATGCCGTGCACTGGCTGAAAGATAATTAACTGGTTATACAATTAAGAGGAAAGGGGACGATCGCTTCTCGATACAAACGTAGTCCCTATTCTCCTCCCTGGATATTGATATTATGGAAAATATTTTTACATAATTTAATTAGTAACTGTTTTGGCCTTGGCCTCTTGCTACCTAGCAAGTGCAGGGATGCCTAAGGTGAATCTTCAATGAAGACTTCCTATCTAAACTTATGTACAAAGATTTATTTTTATAATAAAATTAAATACAGTCAACTCGAGTTTGTCATTCAATATATTTTGAAAGATTGACTGCTGTCGTCGGACGTTATACACGCATCCATTCGTCGCCGACAGTACAATCAGCCGTCCATGACGTCACTTAAGATGCGTTCTGAGCAATAACGATATATCTTCGTTTGGCTCGTTTTAATTTTGACGACCGGTTTGGCCTAGTGGGTAGTGACCCTGCCTATTAAGCTGATGGTCCCGGGTTCAAATCCTGGTAAGGGAATTTATTCGTGTGATGAGCATGGATATTTGTTCCTGAGTCATGGGTGTTTTCTATGTATTTAAGTATTTATAAATATTTATATATTATATATATCGTTGTCTAAGTACCCTCAACACAAGCCTTATTGAGCTTACTGTGGGACTTAGTCAATTTGTGTAATAATGTCCTATAATATTTATTTATTTATTATTATTTATTTATTTATTATTATAAGAGTCATGAGTATATCGTCAAAAAAGCTCTAGACCTGCCGGAGAAAAAGAGAGGCAGAGGACGCCCGCCGGCAACATGGTGGACCAGCATGGCCACGCTCCTTGATAGGAGTAATCTACCTGACCCGACAACCCTCGATAGAATGTCGTGGCGCACAATAATTAGGAGAGCCGACTCCACCTAAAGTGGGAAAGAGCAAGGAAGAAGAAGAAGATTATTATAAGAGTCACAAGCGAAAAACAAAAAAGAAATCGGTCCGCGAAAGTAAAGCTGGAGCTCAATAATTACAAGCACAAATAGAAACTCAGAGTAAAAACGCGTCCTTCACTCACGAGAAACGTAAAAAGAGATTACGAGTTTATTCCTAACAAAGAAGTTCGGATTGGATTACCTTTATAATCAAAATCCAACAAAACATCCGCAGGCTCGCCGGTTATTAATTTAGGAAGGTTTATTAACAAAAAAGACAACAGTTTTAACTTAAGGCGACTTGACTAGTGTTGGGGAAAATACATTTTTGGAGTCTATATTCGTTGGACTAAACATTTTGAAATAATGAATGTTAGACTCTTGTTTCTATGATTTGTAATTTTTAAATTTCCGGTTTTGAGATTGCATGACAAATATAAATGTACCTGACTTTTTAACTTTTAATTACTTGATTAGGCTTTTAAACGCCTCTTGACGGGGCTCTAAAATATATGTTTAGGGCCCCTTCATGCAGGGATCGGAACCGGTTTTTTGCAAAAACATCGAAATAACCATATATTTCGGTTTATTTTATACTCTAAATGTAGGACTCAGTTGTGTTTTCAGATAACGACTTCGTATTATTAGATTGCCTAATTAGAAATGAAGTAATTAATAAAGAACGAAAAAATACCGTTTTCGTTCCCATACAAAAAATACCGGTTTCCGATCCCTGCCTTCATGAAAATTGTATATATATATATATATATATATATATATATATATATATATATATGGATTTGCTCGTTTGAAAATTGAAGACTTTTATACAATAATTATTTTAATATTCTGTATGAATTTTCAATGTCCTGGGTACCATCTTCGGGACACCACGAATAACAACCGTAAATGACTTTGGAAAAATCGTTTGAACTTGTATTTGAAGTGTTGCGCGAGAGACGGTAAACAATTATAAACTGAAATAGATGTCATATAAGTACGAAAGAAAACGTGACCGAGGCCTTCAGGGCTCTTTTTCATTAGCGGCAGACGCCACACTTAAATAAGGTGTTATTCGTAAAACTTAGCAAACCTTTGTATTTTGACCCTTTCTCACAAACAGGAATGACAAAATGACAAACACCATTAATCACACATTTTATTTTTTAAGTATAATATGGTAATTTTGCGTATTAAAACAAACAATGCGCCTTAACATGAATCCGAAAGGATAGAAAGTTTTAATCGAAACGTCGAGCGCGGGTCCCTGAGGACTTCTTGTTGAAATAAATTAATTACGTACTATTTACTAATTTAATGACGTGCGGCCGTTAATGATGCTAATGATAACAGGAGGATTCATTAATTTGGACAAATAATTAATTACCGCGGAAATAGGAGGCGTTAAACTCGTAAACATTTTGCCTTCTGGCAAATACTCGTATGTGAAATGCAGGTTCCCGTAATTTTAATTAAAATTTTATTAATTGTACATTAAATGTACTTCTTCAAAGCAGGATTTCAATAATTTTGATATCTTTTTAGGCCCTAAATATCAGTCCAAGTAAATTGGCATCACGTATTAAAAAAAATATTTGCGACTGGACTCACTTGGTGCTTGTAAAAAAATTCTAAAGACATCCCCGGAAATCCTTATTTATGGTAAAGGTACTTAATTATTGTTTTCGGGTACCGCGATAAACTACATTTTCTCCGTCTTTCCGGACGTTTTCCTTTGCACCCTTTGACCATGAACGACGTAAAGCCGTAAAGGGCTCAAAACGTCTGAATGTATTTTATTCATTATAACGCAATATAATCCGGAAAAGTTGTTAACCGCGGAGAGAGTTGAACTCGCTTCTCTACGACACCACTCTAGTAACTGAACTACCGAGACAACCGTTTGCGGCAAATACTGCCACCATATCCTTCTTGGTTTTATTGTAATTATTTTCCAGTACATTAAAAAGCTTGATTCTCTTATATTTTAGTTAAATTTTATTAATATTACTTTATGAGACGCCTTTTATGAATACAAAATTAAAACTATCCTCGTTAATATCAGCCGCATAAATGCATGGCGACTTTATCAATGAATTCACTCATAATTTCTCTGGACATACTTGCACCAAAGAAAGCGTATCGTTATTTTTATTTTTATATTTCTCTCGTTTGATATGAACTTGCAGTGTTGTCTATGGTACGCTAATACATGGACGCAAAATTAGAATTCCTTTTTTTTAGTTTTTTTTTAATACTACGTCGGTGGCAAACAAGCATACGGCCCGCCTGATGGTAAGCAGTCTCCGTAGCCTATGTACGCCTGCAACTCCAGAGGAGTTACATGCGCGTTGCCGACCCTAAACCCGCGCCCCCCTCGTTGAGTTCTGGCAACCTTACTCACCGGCAGGAACACAACACTATAAGTAGGGTCCTTCTTTAGCGCAGAAACCTTAAATAGCAAAATCTCATTGTACTTATAGATAATTAAAGCCAGTATCTCCGCAGCACAAGCACAGGTAAAGGCTTATATACACAATAAAGATGAGCTCACCTCCGACCATCAGCCAGCATAGTTCGCAACTCCATTAATTACATTAATGAATGATAACACAACTTGCCGGCTTCTGAATAGTTGAGCGGTTTTGATCTATGGCTACGTCAGTCTATGGTCGCGGTTGGGAGAGTTGAATTCTTGGTACTTTTGTTATCGTATTTAAATAAATATTTGGGGATTACCTTACACAGATCGATCTAGCATCAAACAAACCAAAACTTGTACAGTCACGTCTGAAAATATCCCAAAAATATGTATACACGACCTTATTGCACATAATATTAAAGTGTATACATGTCTTTGGCACTTTGTCGTCCGTAGAGTCAGACCACGATAAGTTAGCAGCGATTTTGGCAGCCCGGACAGTGAAAGTGTTCTTTTGAACTTCAAACTTCTATGAAATTGTGACGTTCATACTTGCACGGGCTGGGCTATCAAAATCGCTGCCAACTTATCTTGGTCTGACTCTATTTATGTTTTTAGTCGTAACTGTACTATGGGTACTAGATGACGATATATATATATATAGATATAGTTACATAGTTAACACATACTTAGACAAGTAGATTAACTCTTCAAGTGGCATATGTCATTTTTGAGTTGTTGGAATTTTGATTTTATTTTAATTAATCAAATTTGAAATTGAAACGATATAATCGGTCGGGAGTCGACGGCCTACTACTCCAAGGGTTAACATCCATACCTTAGGAACAAATATTTTTAATAAACACAAATAAATGCCGTGGATTCGAACCTGGGACCTCCTGTTTCACAGGCAAGCTCACTACCGACTAGGCGTAGAGATCGTCAGGTTGGCCTTTGAGCCATTTATACAAAAAAACTGCAGCCATGACAAAATTGTTATTAATTTAATCGCAATTATATATTTTATCCAAGCTGTCTTTGATTTCTGAATTGGTTGCAGTTGCAGCAGTGCAGGGTGAATTCACTTTAATTGGGTGCATCAACCCCATGTAAATTAAATAAGGAAAAGCATAAATATGACAGTAGTTGATTATTGTTGACACCAGGAAACTAAAAACGTTGAAAAAGGAGCTAATTTTACATACAACGGAAATAACGCAAATAAAATTCTACAATATTTGCCTGTTGTTTATCATAGTTTATTTAATACGCATTATTTGAATGTACTATTTCATGTGTTATTGGTGAGCAATAAATAATGTTTGTATTGTATTGTAATGTTTCGTAAAAATACCTGGAGGGCAATTCAAACTTCATTATTTACATGTTAGTACGAGCAAAGTGTGTTCGTGAATGATCGAAAAATGATACTTGACATTATAATGTAGGTTCGAATTGGCCACCTGGAATATTCTTGTAATTCAATTAACCACTCGAATAAGTTTTCATAAATTAACTATAGCAGCCCACAAAAAATATTCCATTGGAGTTTTATACTCAACATGTTTTTACTAAATGTTGTTTCAACCCGGCGTTTTCCATTTCAGATGTATATTTACAAACGAAAAGTAAACCAAAACTTTTCGATGCAACACTCTACTTTCATTTGTAATTAAACCTACACATGAAAACTTAGGTACTTATATTTGTTATAAGAACATATGAAGGCCCTTAGGGAGACTCGGTAATTTAATGCAGTTTCAGTAATACCGCTTTTCGTTAAGGCTGCACACGACGCCAACGACCTCGCACGTGTGCACGGAGCCTATACCCCTCACCGCACCACCCGCTGCAAAAGCGCCCTACGATAACTTTCAAAATAGAATTGTGCTTGCTAGCGCGCGCAACGTCTGTCTAGCAACACAACTTGCCCCGCACTGACTATAAGGAAGAGAGCGGGATAGTAGCGGGTAGGAACCTAGGCGGGATTTAGGCTTATTTTTTAGGGATTGAGGCACATTTTTGTGAATTTGTAAAAAGCAAGAAAACCAAATCATTTTATAGTGTTTTGTGAGAAAGATTGTAAAGTTTCATATATTTTCGATTAAAGTTGCAGTAGTAATAAGGATACAACTGAAAAAAATAGGGGTAATTTCTAGATTTTTTTTCTTCAATTATTTAAATTAATATAGATTTCCAGAAAAACCAGATCAATTCTCATATCTTGTAGATTGTTATAATATTTTTTTTTATGCTCAGAAAGTGTCATATAAGTCATATTTAATATAAAAAATGGTTCAGAGTTACTCAGTTTTGCGGTTGGAGGAACCTTAACGCGCAAATGTAATGCGATATGCGGTCCCTTGTCACATTTACAACGTGCGACAAAAGCGATGCTGTACCAATACAAACACACGACTGTCTTTATGCAGTCGCGCTGTTTTAATTCAGCAACGCACCTGCATCGATGCAAACGCGGGACTGTATTGTAATGCATTGTATTGTATTGTTGTTGTGTTGGAATTGTATTGTATCTGTATCTACTAACGCGACTTATCGCGATTGTGTCGATACTGTACCGCGGCCGGATCGATGCTAAATCGCAGCTGTATAGATCCTGTATTGTGATTGGTATATGACCTGCGACACCATCGCGACTGTATCGCCGTCCGACAGTCTGTGTTCAGTACCAATCAGAATCGCTGCAAAAAGTAGCTGTGAACAACGTCCCTTAGGGTAGGAAACCCCTACAGGACCCTTAATAGTCTAAGAGCAGAGTGGCATTGTCATTTTAAAATATTTCAAATTCATATCATACTTAACATAACAATATCTTAAAGGTGACTTTCGTCGCCGAAACCCCTGTCTAAGTTACGAATTATAAAACGATATGCTCAAACTATAAGTTCGTGTCATTCACGATGACGCGCAGAATTGTCAATTCAAACTTTTAATAATATGACAATACGAGTCAAGGCAATGACCACGATCTATACATATGAAAATTGACATAAACATTAGTGTATCATAGTTCTATAGGTATTTGGCTACCAGTTTACGTTGCTAAAAATTGTTAAACAAAGAAAATAGAGCGAGTAAAAGTTTTGTATGCGTTTCTACTCGCTCTAATCTTTGTATTACCTAAATTTAGTGGCGCCTAAGTTTGAATGACTCTTAATAGTTTCATAACCCAGCTTCACCGATGGTCAATAAAGTTGAGTGTTGCTGTTAACTACTATACAGTAAATAGCCCAAAGGTCCTGCTCGGCCAAGCTTGCATTTCGATTGCATTCGAAGCATTTGGTTCGACGGTACTCACTACTCAGTGACCTTGCATATACAGACGAATACACACGATTCGTCCTAACGAGCACTTTCTATTGTAGCCTGAGGAAATAGAGTTCAAATACGTATGAAGATGGCTCATGGAAATATGTATGTATTTTACAATTGAGGTCACAGCATAACATGTCAGGAGGCCAATGCAAACATACAGGTCGATTTACAAGAGCTGGCACGAATGAAATGAATGAGTGAATGAAAATATCTGTGTGGTGCTTAGCCAACGTGCCAATTGTTAACGCATTTTAATACATTAGTTTAATTCTCAGTAAAAGGGGTTAAGCATACAAATTATTATTTCAAGTAGTATTTATTTTATTATATCGATACACCGTATTCTTTGAATAGTATTACAAACATTAAATTAATCATCAGCGTCATGCATAGTTTAAGTATTAAACTGTAATGACCATAAACAAAATAGCCAAAAAGTATAAAGCCAGGTGCATACTACATGTTATTATCGGTATAAGGCCACATACAGGATCTTAACTATTGTGATGCTTACAAAATGTTGTCATTTTGTTATCATACATAGGCTACATAGGCTACGGAGACTGCTTACCATCTGGTGGGCTGTCAAGCATCCAGCCCAACGACGTAGTATATTTAAAAAAAACATTTGCGCCTGCATGTCGATCGTACTTGTTCGTACATAGCAAAACTATTAGCTTAAGCATACTCGTACCTACAATACCAATACAAACAAGTATCAGTTGCAAAACTTAAATATACATGTTTTAAAAATGTATTTTTCTGAATCGTTTTGAAACCGGATTTTAAGTAAACATGCATCAACGGGCGATCTTTAACAGCACAAACTTTCGCATTTATTGATGGTTTGGTTTGAGAAAACACATTTGTAAGCCTTGACTGCATGCCTTGTAATATCTACGGCGTAAACGTAAATCCGAAGCAAAAACTGTTTGATGAACTAAATATTCATTTTCAGAGTGTTTCTTTCGGCTTATGAGTATCCGATCAATTCGCCAGCATTTTTGAGTTCTTTCATATTTGGTAACTCACATGTTTTTCTGCACATTTGTTAATTTGAAAAACAATTTAAATTAAGAGGAAACGTCAGATTTTTTTTTGACGCAAAATATTTTTACAGTACATATGGTGCTACTTTCCCGCACGCGTGCGGGAATGAGCACTTTCCGTGTATATGTCGAAACTTTAAAGAGCCATATATACTGTAAAACGTTGTACGATACACGTGTGAATAGGTAATTCGCAACTCGTGTCGGTTTAAAACACTCCCTTCGGTCGTATTTTAATTTATCACCACTCGTTACGAATTTCCTATTTTCTGCACTTGTATCTACTATTTTCTACGAGGCAGATCGTCCAAGTCGGCCAACCCTCCATACGAAGGTCAAAATTTCTTCACGTTGAAAAATCAGAACATAATTCCAAGTAAGCCCTTAAACGGATCCTCACTATTTATGTTACACCTTGTATGTGTAAAATTGACCCATTTTTTTAAAATCTGTTTATGTTATCGTCCGCAATTTCGTCAATGTAGTAATCATTTGAATTAAATAAAAAAACTTCGTGAATGGAGCTCCTATCTTCTACGTTTTAAGCTGTACGTTGATCTCAATATCTAATTAATGGAACTGTTAATGGAACAAAAATAAATAATATGTGTATTGTTCCAGGTTGGCGCAACTATGATGTCCTGCCCTCTCCCGCTGCCGCTACTGCCGGCCCTGCATCCCCAGCCAGCGCTCGCCTCAGACTTCCCTATCCACATTGGAATTAAGGTGAATATCGCTCAGCACATTAAGCTACCACGCAAAACCAAAACTAAAGGTGCTTGGTCTTGGTATAGTGAAAAGCCGCGAATGCGCACGTATGTTTGCATTAGAGTACCTGATTTATGTGAGCCTTATATGAGTTGCGCTAGTTAGGCGTGTAACCTAAAGCAAACTTACGTAGGCACTCGCAGCATATTCACTAGATCTGGACATAATATGCACGTTGTTTTGGGCGTAGTAAATGCCGTAATGTAAGTGCACGCGAAGTCCTGTTATCAGCTTTTTAAATTACCTAGTAACTGACTTGATAAGCAAATCTTATCAGACTTGCTCAAATGTTCTTTAGGGTATCCCCTAAAGAACATTTGCGACATTCCTGCCGTGGCATTATTTACGCCGCTGTGTCAATATCCTTGATAAAATGAGTGACGGAGTGAATGTCATAATCGCGCATAACGCGGCGGCGAACTTCACTCATTTTTATCAAGAAAATTGACTGAGCGCCCGCGTCAAGGCCGCGACAGTAAAAATTGTAAAAGCTGCAGTTTCCATTCGAACGTCATTTTTAAGATAAGTTCTTTAGGGTATCAGATTTGCAGATCACATCAGTTACTCAGGCTGCAAATTCACATGAATTTGCAATGGCTGATGGCCGTAATGCATGGCGACTTAATCAATGGATTCATTCATAATTTTTCCACGCAATTTCGCAGCTCAGCGTACAAACTACATTGACTATGCGCCCAAAGCAATACAATGTGCAAATTACTCCACTTTGAGCTTTGATTCTTTATGTTTACATCAGTTTAATTTACCACAAAGGGAACAGGAAACTTTTAAATATTACTATACTTATAGTTAGAAAAACGCAATATATGACATAACTACATACTGTGATCAGGGTGCTTAGCCAGCGTGCCAATCGTTAACGCTTCGTAGCGTAGCGTATTCATCTCTCTCTAGAGTCAGACTATGATAAGTTGGCAGCGATTTTGACAGCCCCGACAGTGCAAGTGTTATTTCAAACGTCAAATACGTCTATGAAATTTTGACTCTTAACACTTGCACAGGCTAGGCTATCAAAATCGCTGCCATCTTATCTTGGTGACTCTATCACTCTAAATATTAGTGTGACAGTGACAGTTGCGTTTCGTACGCTACGGATCGTTAACGATTGGCACGTTGGCTACGCACCCAATGCACCTTTTTTTAAGTCGGTTCGTGACGTCTAATAACGACATAATAGTGTAATAGAAAATGACATATCTGTACCCCTAGTGTAAATTTAGTCGATAGCGAAACGTGACGTAGGTACGCGTTTGCGTTAAGTCTCATTTTGTATGGGTTTTTGAACAGCGCGCCAAGCGGGACGTTTTGGAAAGTCAAAAATCTCATATAAAATGACACTTAACGCAAACGCGTACGTCACGGTTCGCTGTCGAAAATATTTACACTAGGGGTACTGATTTAGTTGTTATGAAACTTTCCATTTGAATTATCGTTGGAGTCATTGAATACTCGTGCCTAAAAGTCAAATTGTGATTCAAATATTAAATATAATAGCAGGAAGTTAGGGTTTGTAATATATTATTGGGTATAATTTGCTTATCATTTACGTTATTCTTGAGAGATATTAAGAACGCTAAATAGTTTTTACCTTTGGGTCTATCTTTCTACAACCCGAATGTCATTGAAAATGGTCACGGACTGGAAGATAATTTAAAAATCTTTGGGAATATATTAATCTAACATAAGTTTATTCGTTAGTTCGTTACAAGAAATCATGAAATACATTTAACGAAAATTCATTTCGTTAAATGCATTTCACGATTTCTTGTTTACACAACCTACTCTTCTGTAAAAAATCTTGAATAAGATCCATCGGTCGCCATATAGAATGTCTTTATTTATTTATTGATTGTCTCGTATTTTCATTACTGATTACACCGGTGTCATCGTGTTTTATGAATATAGAGCCATAAAAGTTTATGCTAGACTTTCACACTACTCTTCGATAATTTTCTTTCATAAAAAAACTATAAAAGGGTCGTAAAACTATTTCATGAGTGAATTTTAGAAAATTAAAAGGATATATTTTTAAATTCTGAGAAAGAGGAGGCATTTTTGATGTTTTTATATTAAATGTGGCGTTTTTTAATATCCAATTAATTTCTTAAAACAAGTTAATTCAAATAAAGCAACAACTCATTAATTAATTATTTTTTTAAGCTTGCTTCATTCTCTAGATTTTTCACTAAAATGAATGACGAAAGTATGTAGGTTACGTGTTTGCCATAATTTCTTCAGAACACTAAAATTTAGAGTAGGTAGTATTTTAAATACTACAAATACACAATAAACAAAATTAATATTGTTGAACCAGTTAATTTATACAGACTAAACTATTTATGCTGCCAATTTAATTATAATGTTAAAAAAAAAAACACATTTCCATTGAAACAGACGAATGCAAGCGATTAAAAATACAATATGCCTAAAGACAAGTAAACAATCTTTTCATCTCCGTTAACGAGAAGCGACGTCGCCGACAAAAAACGGGCAAATATTAGTGCGGTAACATTAAATAACAGGCATTATCCCCGTACAATATAAACGTCGCAACCTGCGGCGTTGTATATAATGCCTACCTAGTTCATGTAGCCGAAAGTTTGAGCACCAGTCTACGATAACATAAAGCTGTTACGGACCTTAAGGTCATTGTACAGTGGCTGGTTTTAGTAGCTCGCTCGAGACTTGGAATAGATGGCCTGCGCACAATAAGCGCTCGTCGGGTAATGGCCGCCCATCCGTCATCCTAGGGGTGCCACCTAAATGTAGCTATTTATTTTAAATAATGATAGGCAATTTTTAAAATCAAACGCATGCTCATTTTAAAAAGTTTTCGTAAATAAATTATCTCGAATTGAAATCATTATCTTTTAAAATCGAAACACAGAGTCGCGTACAATCATTTTTGTTTTAAATTTAGTGTAGATTCGTGGGAGGTACTCAAGGGATCTACGAGGATAGAAAATGTGTGTTGCGGCGTCCTTTTTGGCCCCGATGAATCTGTCAATTTTTTTGATAAAATGAATGACTCTCGCCGCCGCAGTACTGCCGCGATAATGACGTTAAATCCGTCACTAATTTTATCTGACACATTCAGCCCCATTCCATCTTTAACATATGTCAAAAATTTTCTAAAGATACGATATGGATTGGATATGTCAGTATCAAAAGTGACGTTTTTGTTTTGAATAATGCCTTTTTTTAATGTTTGACGTATCTTAAAGTTCACATCGGGTCGATTGACAGATACAGCTGCGGCAACTACGATGCCGCAACAGCAAAGCAGCTGCAGTTGACATGTGCGGTGGAACGTGTATCCGCTGCCAGCTGACAGAAACGACGTAACCTTTATTTTGTTCACCGACTGTGGTTTGTCCGACCCCTTGGTCAATAAATTAATTATGACAAGCGGTTGCGCCAACCCTAAGCGCTCCGACCGCATCTAAGCGCTATTTTCACAATCGATATTTGTATTTATTTTGCAGTGATTATTAGGCTCAAAACTTAATCCACGCTAAATTACACGTTGTACCTCTATAACGACGATATTTTAAGTAGGTCACTAATTAATTTTAGTAATTTAATTTTGAAATATAGTAGATACCTATAAATAGGTAAGTAAAACCTCGATCAGATGAAATTTAACTTCTTTAATCATCTTTCAATTTTGGCTAATTACGGTAATATCCAGAATTGGTAAGATTAGTGTTGATTGCGGGTGTGTATATAAATAATTATTGATATTTTATATATAGTATTGGTTTCTAATATTTGTTTAATGAATTATAGTAATTTTTTTAGTGCTGTCAAATAAGTATTTCCTTTAAACATATTTTCTCACTCAGTTTACTCTAGCTTATATTAGAAGTGGATCCACTTTTTGTAGTTATACTGTCCGTGTCCCGTCAGCCAGGCGACAATACTACCATAGTTTGTTACAAGAAATGTAATACTACGTTCTACAAATATACTAAATAGAAGACACTTTATAGAAAACGGCTTAAAACTGCCATAAAAAATATGTTTTAATTATTTTATATACCTTAAAACCAAGGTTTTAATAGTGAGCCAGGATACATTAACCATGACAACGAGTGCCAAGAAAAGGTTAATTTACCTGTATATTCAGGTGCGACTAGGGCCAATCGCCGATCAGTTTATAATAATAATAATAGAATCTACCTTTACTATATTTTTTTATAAATTTCAGTATGTTCCAACCGTTGCCCGCGGGTACTCTGTATCTTAATTATCTTTTAAAGGTTAAAGGATACCTTACACGCCAAAAGTTAAACGAGGTACAAAATAATTAAGTGTTATTCAAATTTCCTGATTATTTTACGTGAAGCAACTAACGGAGCCGCCTCCGTTCCAACGTTACTTACCTTGTTAATTTTTATTGAAAATGAGATTATAATAGTCAGAAAAATTAATAACTTTATGCGAAATCTGTAGTACCTTCTTCATTAATTCAAGTTAGAAATACGTTAATTTTACGATATTTACTAATATTTAATATATACGCTAAGTAGATTTATTTAAAGAACCTTAGAGAAATAAGTTTATTGGGTGATTTTTACAATCAGTGGCTGTTATCATTCTAAAGACTTCAAATAATTTCCTTCAAGGATCAGAAACCTAGCTCAGGCTATTAGAAAATTCACAACATTAAACCTTCAAGAAAAGAGTGTAATCCCATCTTAAAGGCCGTCAACGCACTTATAACCCCTCTGGTGTTGCGGGTATCCATGGGCGGCAGTAATCGCTTACCATCAGATGATCCGTCTGCTCGTTTGCCTCCTATATCATAAAAATAAATAGTATTAAAAGGCCAATATTTATCTGCAACATGAAATACAACAAGGTTTCTAATAATTCAATAGAAACGTCGCTGACCTCATACTAATGACACTGACAAGGTACGAAATTACACAAACAAATTTTACTCTTAAACCTTCCTTAAGAATAACTCTATTCATTGGTGAACACCGCATAAAAATCCGTTCAGTAGTTTTTGAGTTTATCGCGAACATACGTACACACAGACAAACGCGGCGGGAGACTTTGTTTTATAAGTTGTTGCAAGAGCAATGCTGCTCGACTTCGCTGGCTCGGCCATGAGGAGAGGATGGGAGAGGATCGTGCGGCCAAGAGAGCTTATCTGGGGAGACCAACTGGGAGACGTCCGGTCGGAAGGCCTACGTACCGATGGATCGACGAGGTCCAGAAGTTTTGTACCACATTCAAGCGGCTAAATGGCGTCGGATCGCACAGGATAGGAACGAATGGCGAACTCTAGTGTCGGAGTCTAAGATCTACTTCGCTGTCGCTGGGTCGCTGAGCCAGTGAAGTAGTAGTAGTAGTAGCATTATGCCAAAAAAAAACCATTTTATGGCAAATATGCCTTACATCATGTTGAACTGCTGGATCGACTTTTATCAAATATAACTAAAAACCACTGCAAGGACTGCCCTTTCACGTAAAAAACCCACATCGAAATCGGTCCATCCGACAGACATTGGCGTCAAACACATAATACCCCTCTTTTTGCGTCGGGGGTTAAAAATAAAGTTATTTGACAACTCCCTGTCCTTGTTTGCTCCTCGTTCTATTTTTTAAGTCTAAAGTCGTTTAGTCGCGAGTACGGAAAAAATATAATTTAATCCACTTCGGCCCTCCCCGTCGAGTTTCAGGCAACTTAAATTGCGAATATATCAAAGCTAAATAATATTAAGTAAGCAAAAGAATATAAGGTAACTTTGAGAGCCGAGACTCTGGATTAAGGTGGGTTTACACTGAATAAAAATGAATAAATGTGATGAAGTTATTTTTTTATTTTTTACCCATGATAATGAAAAACCCTAAGGTGCTTTAATTAATATTAAAGCACGATTGGGTTGGGATTGTCGAATGGTTTTACGCAAGAACATTATCTAATTTGATTTTATACCATTCGTTTTCCATTTTTATATAATATTAATTCATTCATTATTATCAAAGATAGGTTTGCAAATTTCATTTGAGTAATTATTCTCTTTTTTCTCATTAAATGTGACTAATATTTAGTTCATATTAAATTATAAAACAAAATATGTAACATATTTCTCGGTTCACGCACCATTCTGTACTGAAAGAACAGCTTGATCTGAGTTCATATTCCGGGTGAATCAACTTTTTAGTCTTACTCATTGCCATGTTTCGGTTAGTTTCCAGAAAAAAAGCTGGAAATTACGATCACCACAAAAATGTATGTTTGATAAATTTAATACAATAATTAAATTTAACAAACATGCTATTTAGTGGTGGTTATAAACCACTTTCATAATCATGTGACTATTAGAGTCTGTGCGGAAAGCGAAGAGTCGTGGAAATTAAGGGAACCAATACATTCTACGACTCTTTAGTAGTTTCTTATATACATGTATGTATATAAAATATATAATTGTTGGTGCAATAAAAAATATTTACTTATTACTTACTTTTCATTCCGCACGGACTCTAGTAGAAAGCCTCACATAATTTCCAATTTTCTGTTACATATATATTTTATGAACCTCCAGGGCTTTTTAGTAGTGAGATTTATGTGTATTATGCACTTTTGGCATATGTATCATATATGACTGTATGTGCTCTAAATAAATAAATAAACATTTGTTTTAACAGATTATGCTACTTTTGTCCCTCGGAGAATGGGACAAGACAACAATACAAAAATGTGTAAATCTGTATTTTTGATTACTTATCGATCACAGCTAATCTTTTTTAATTTTGAAATATTCCATACTTAAGCTAGTTAAATGTATCGTTTATAACGGTTATATGCATGCATGTATTAGCATACGAGTATGTAGTTAGATTGTACTAAAACTAATTTTCACATGCGTAACGGCCGAACGTATTAAGGTTCTATATTTTTATTGTAACACCTCATATACCATATGTTCTTCTGAATAAATTATGATTGATTGATTGATTGACTGCTGTTGGAATTCCTTGTATAAATAATTAAAAAGTAGATCGTCCCAGGTACCCCCGATGTGCACTCTACCTAAGAATTTACCTCCGTCCATAGAAACGACGTCACAGTATCAATATTTAAGATGAACTTTTACCCAATTGCCTTTGCGAGTTAAACCGTCTTAATTTCTAAGTATTGATTCGTATACCAAGTTTAATTGGTTCCCAGTTTTGAGGCGTTTGCCTCATTTATCAGAAACGTTTCAAATTGAAGTCCAATTTGAAGCTACAAAATCGCAACTTGAAAATGAAAAGGTTTATTGAACCAAAAAAAAAAAACATTGAATGAAACGCACGCCCTCTGATGTTGCAGGTGTCCGTGGGCAGCGGTAATTGCCTACCGTCAGGCGATTTGTCTCCTTGTTTGCCTCCTATTCGTATATCAAAAAAAATTACAATATACAGTTGTCCCTAGTCGCCAAGCCTATAGTTTGGAATCCAGTGACAGTCCTTAATTTATTCTTATATTATTTTTATACAACGTTAGCGGGAAACAAGCATAAAACCCGCCAATGGTAGGCTACGACTACGAATTTCTGCAGCTCCACATGAGCGTTGTTGACACTTGAACCCTATTCGCTCGCGCTTACTCGGTGCGCGAGATGCAGTGGTGACAAGGTCGTATTATGCCAATAACAAACCAAGTTTAGAATTTGAACTTGGAATAGGCCTCTGAGGATTGTGGAGGTTGTAATGTTCTTTGAGTGATTAAACTTTTCAAGTGTTTGCGTTAATTATTGTTTTGATCTATTTTTCTTTTGCTTTTTTTAGAAGAGGATTTTGTCAATCTGATGAAACCTGTATAATATTTGCGAAGAAATCCAGAAGTATTTGTGATGATACCAAATTCCCAATTCACATTAACTATAGAATTTAAGATAAGATTACGATATGAATTAGATACGTCAGTGTCAAAAGTGACGTTTCTTCAAACAAAAACATCACTTGTGACACTGACATATCCAACCCATATCGTATCTTTATTATAATGCGCCATAAGTTTTCAATTTCACAAGCATAAAACTGTAGATCCTAGCAAACCTGTTTGGTTTAGTCCGATAATGCTAATCGCTCCAGCGCACAAAGTTTAAACATGTGTGGAAAACTAAACGTGCATTATACTAAAAACCGGGGGGCCAATTCTGTTGTCACAATTTGAAATGGTTTTATTTTGTTATCTCTCTGTTTATCATACATCTATGGTGAATAGGTAGAGTTCTAGATGCCCTATTCTCTACAATTAAAGCGCAATCCCACTGTATGGCATAAAAATGCCTTAATTTACGTACACGACTGGAATTTTCGTAGTTCCAGGAAAAAATACATTTTCACTTTTCATGATCGTAAAAGTGATATTTAAGTCGCGTGTTGGCGAAATGAAATTGCTTATTATGCTCTAGAGCATAAAGTGAAATCCTCTATTATGACCCTTATTAACTTAGCAATAAAGCTCAACATTTGCCATACAAACTGCTAGCCCTGCCGGCGCGCCCCCGACCGGCCTGAGTACGATTATCTGTAGTCTTAAACAGTACACATAAGACAGACAGACTGACAGACAGTAAAATAACCAAATATTTTGGAAATTTTTGAAATTTTTTCTCGCAATCGAAGTAAAAGGCAGAGTGTATAACTCGTGCATTAATGTCCATTTTTATCCTCGACTATATTGGTACTCGCAGCGCTCAGACCAATAAATTGCTTCGGATAAAAATGGACCGCTTTATGCCCTTATTGTACACTACTATTTGGTCCCAATTGGGATTGCGTGTATATTCCACCCAAACATACCAAGTTTAATCAAAATCTGACGAAAAAATAATTAAATAGGCCCTGATATGGTTTTTATCTTATTTTTATACGATCTTGAGTCATGTTATCAGGTATCTCACTCGCACTAATAAGCCACGCCTTATCTGAGAGAGGTTGATTCTAATAAAAAAAAATTATGACTTTGAACGGGTTGGTACCTTGACAATCGTCTTGGTGATTGGCGCGCATCCCACGCACAACTTTCACTGCATTCTGCAAGCACCAGCGTGAGCGATCTTGAAGGTCGTATCAAAATGAAATCAAGACTATAACAAGTTGTCAAAAGTAAATCGGGATCCATATAAACCGCGGGCCAGGAGCATATATCGTCAGTCATCGCCTCCCTGCTGATACTTTGTCGGATAATAGTTTAGGTGCTATCATGAATTAGAAAAATAGTCAACCGGTTGTATCGCGGTGGAAGACCTTCAGTTGATGACTTGAACATGTAAAAAAAAAACAGTAATCGCCTCCCGATGGATATTGTGTCAGATGATAGTTTAGATGCTATTTTAAATTTAAAAAAAGTCAGCTGGTTGTATAGCGGTGGTAAGACCTTCAGCTGGTCATATGAACATGTAAAGAATACGTGCCTTGCCACTAAATGTCCGCAGAGTATGCGTAATGATAATGATTAATCCGTTTATTAAAAACTCCTAATGGAATGCTCCGTGAAAAGTATCATTATTTAGTTATAACTATCATAAAAAGGTCAAGCGTTAATTTTTACATGTTCATGCGACCAGCTGAAGTTCTTTCCATCGCAACACAACCGGCTGACCATTTTTTTTAACTCACAATAGCATCTTAACTATCATCTGACAAATTACTGATGACTAAATTTTTTTTACGTGTTTCGGTGGCCATTCCTCAACCCGCCTATGGAGCAGCAGCTGAGGTCTACGAGGCTTCATCATACATAGCCATTAACCAGTATACGAGTTATCGTCCGGGAGGCGATTGGTCATGGCAACGTGTTCCTGGTTCGCAGTGTAATACCAAATTGTTAAAACAGAATTGGCTTGCAGGATCGCTTGTGCGCATAAGTTTACTCATTAAAGACCAATTTCCTCAAACGTCAAGGTAAAATATGAAAAATTTGTAGCGAAACTCTCAAGGTAAAGTTTATAAAGAATTTTTAAAGAGTTTGTTATTCAAACACTATCGTGTCAACCTAATTTGCTCTGTTGATTCAATTTTCGGTGCCATATTTCAGTAGTCACGGTCGAGATTTCAATTCATACATAATATTTGAATAAATAAATATGCATGAAACCAATTTATACGGATACTTCGATGCAGCTTACACTGAAAAGGTCGTAAGTTCTTAAGATTTTAATGAACTATACGTCTTTTTTTAAAGAATGTTGTTTGGAGAGTTGAACCACAATATCAGCCTCATTACGTGGCGCCCCGCTGCTACGTCGTAGAGGCGTAGCGGCCTACGAGGCGCTACGGAAGTGCTACGGGGCTACGACTTTATTGTTGCATGCCAATTGCGACACCTTTGCTTGTTTACATTCGGTCCTATTCAGCGCGTTTTAATTATGACTTGTGATATACCTGATAACAAAAATATTGTTTATTGTGGTTGTGTCCCAGAGTTAGCTACCCAATTTGTTTGTTATTTCTAATGCTGACATTGGATTGAATAAGGTACACAATACGGAAAAAGATATACCTAATAATAAGATTTTTGCCATATCACTTGTACACTATTGTCATACAAAAACAATCACTCAAGTCAAGTCCAGATTTATAAGGTTCGACTTATCCTCTGGAGATACATTAAACTAACTACATATTTTTGCCACGTAGTCCTAATACATATTTTTGAGCATGTCATAACCCGAACGAATACAAACATCATTTAGGCTACATCAGATAGCGGCTTCCGTTAATTTGTCGTGTCCACGCCGCTGCAGGCGGTGTGTGTGTACACTAATCAACGAAGCTTGGCAAAGACCGAATTATTACATCTTTTCTCTAATCGTGTACATTCATTCATTCAATTCAATGTCAATATTAATCATAATTAATTGTGATTTTTCCCGGCTTAGTGAAAACTGGAAAAAAGCTAGAAGCGCACTTTAGAAGAAGTTAGGTATCGTTTGACTATATTTTGTTTCACTCGCAATGTATGTAGGTCAAGGTAGGTGTAGGCAAGGATTCGTTTCAGTAAAATTTATAATAACAAAAAGAGATTATGCTATCCTCCAGGCGGACACTGAGAACTCCTGTAATACTTTTTACAAATTTATTATTAAGTCCACAATATTTAAATTCAATACGAAATCATAAAAAAATGCCTCTGAGCGGCGTGCGCGATTTTCAGACTTGACTAGCTCACTGGTTGGCCGATCGGCCGCACTCTTCTAGCTGCGTCCCGCACTCCGCATCCCCGCGCGGCCTCAGGGGCTCGTTAACTAACTAGTAAAATTTTCAAAGCGGGGTGAAGGGGTTTTGTATTTTCAAAAGCGTGTATTATACAGGTCTTGTTATCTAATACCTATCCACTAAAACATTTTCAGTTATATTATAACATTACAGGATGAAATTCAGAATTTTGACCATACTCGTAACACGGTAGATAAAGCGTTAATATGAAGTTCGTAGTTTTTTAGCCGAATTCTTATCTGGGTGCGTAGACATAGACAAGATGCTAATCGTTAACGCTCCGTAGTGAACGAAACGCAACTGTCTGTAGCACTAATATGGACGAGTGAAAGAGAGAGATAACTACGCCACGCTTCGGATCTTGAACGTTTGGCATCTTGTCCACATACTTAAGATCTATTTTGGCATTACTTTTGATATTTACAATTTCACATTGAAATATTCTTATAATTTTTTTAAAAATCTCTTTAAACCGGCTTTATTGACTGGGCTAGCAGGCAGTGGGTGCGACACGCAAACGCCCAATTACAGGCTCGTGGTGTTAAAAATTAATTCGAGGAAAGGCTGTGAGACAACAAGAAGGACATATTTTTATTGTATCTTTTGTGGGTAGCAGTTATACCAAAGAACAGAATTTTACATTAATAGTACATTACGATACAAGTGCGAAAAGGAAATTCGAAACGAATGGCGATAAATTAAAACACGACCGAAGGGAGTGTTTTAAATCGACACGAGTTGCGAATTACCTATTCGCACATGTATCGTACAACGTTTTACAGTACATATGGCCCGTTAAATGTTCGACATAGTAACGTAATTTTCGCACTAGTGCGGTAAAGTAGCACCATATGTACTGTAAAATACAGTAAAACCCGCTTAAGAATATTCTGAAGGAACCACGTTACGCGTTTTAAGGTGACGTAGGCCCAGAGAGCGGAGGTTCTGATATGTCGTACTTCTTTTTTAGATCACCATACATTTTGAATCATAATATAGTTTCGTTCTCATTTTAAAACTACATGTTATATTGTAATGAAACTTTGCACATGAGGTATGTCTGTAATCTAAATATATAAAAGAAGAAATTGTCTGACTGTCTGAGGGGTTGAAATGACTAAATATCAATATGGGTGTCTTTGTTATGTTTTTTCTAGACGTTATTTACGAAAATGGCATTGAATGATTTTAAAATGTAATATTGTGGACATGAACAATGTTCAATTTATTTTTGCCATAAAACAAAAGATACGTCAAACATTAGTTAAAGATAGGCTATGAATTAGATATGTTAGTGTCAAAAGTGGCGTTTTTTCAAACATAAACGTCTCTTTTGACACTGACATATCTAATCTTAAAGTTCGAATCGGTCCGTTACTTTACTTACTCATATCCATTTAAAACACAAACAAAAACTCATATAAGTCCTCATTTCACCATTTCCACAAGTGAGTCAAAAGAGCCATCGCCATCAATTGTCACGAGTAATAAGAAAGTTATTGGAAGGGCCTTATTGGAAAACTTCAGCCTCGTTACCGTGGCACATGAAAAAATAAAGCTGTCCTACGTGGCACAAATAAGACTTAACGACAGTAAGAACTGGGATTACAGTTAGGTGATATCGCAGAGATATATCTCAATAGACAACCTGTCTGACCTAGTAGTTAATGACCCTGCCTATGAAACCGAAGGTCCCGGGTACATATCTTTATATATTATATATATCGTTGTCAAGTAACCACAAAACAAGCCTTATTGAGCATACCGTGGGATCTAGTCGATTTGTGTAAAAAAAAGTCATTATTGATTTATTTATTTTATTTATAGGCCACTCTAAAGTAAAGAAAATACATTTGTGCAATGTCACGCCAGTCATCTAAAAAAATGGAGCACATCACACTAATAAGAATTTACAAGAGCTGCCATTTAATTGGATAATATCGCATAGATATATACGAAGCAAAAACCTAACGCGTATTTTATATAGACGAAAATAAACTTGTACTACGTAGCACAAATATGACTGTTAGAACTGGGATTACAGATAGGTGATATCAAGGAGATATATTACAATAGACCACTCAAAAGAAATAATATGGGGGTGGCACAAACTTTTCAACTTTTGTCATCTAAAAAAACGCTTTTGCGAGTACGTCGCCCTATTAAGAATTAACGAGAGCGGTCATTTAATTGGATTATAACACAAATATACATAATGATTAGAACACCGAAACACAAATTATATAATGTCAAATATAAAATTTGCTATGTAGCACGAATAAGACTTAACGTCAGCCAACAGTATGTTGATATCACGGAAATATGTCTCGATAGACCCACGAGATATATCTCAATAGACCACCTGAGTATGAAATTATACATGAATTTAAGTTATTCTATTTGGCACAAATAACATTTGGGTAACGACATCTAGAACTGGGATTACAGTTAGGTGACATGGCGGACATATATTTATAATAGACCACCTATCTAGAAAAATGCAAGTACTCTTATGTCGAACTATTAATAACGACGTTGATACTGACATTCCAGTTCGATGAGAATAAATAGTACCTTAAATTTAACTGAAAAGTTTCTAAACAACTTAAGAGGGAAGAAAAGCTTTGCGATTCTAACGAAATAACGGTTCATTTTCTATGAAATTATATTTTGAGAGAAAACGGTTTCCACTAACTAAATCTTAACAAATCACTTTGATTTTGATGTCGATCGCTTCAGCATAATATATTCTAGGTTTTTAGGTTTCCTTCATTGGGTCGATAACGACGATAACATTCAAAAAAATTATGGATATTGCAAAATATTTAGAAGTGGAAAAACATTTTCTTATTTTGTATGGACAAGTACCTGGTATACGTCCCTTTTGAGTATTTTTGTCTCTTGAGTATTTTATAATATATAATATAATATATAAATAATATAGAAAATACGTCTGAAAATATCCGAACGAATATGTCCGAACGTCGCCAAATATGTGTAAAAAATATTATGGGAAAATTCCCACTGTCCACATGTCAAATAAATAGACCAACGAAAATTATTCTGTAGATCATCAATTCCACTGTGTTAGGTGAGATTTTAGTTTTTTGCTTTTTTTTGTACACACGCTCTACATAGAAAAATCAACCATGCATATTTAAAAACTCCATTGTTTTAATCGAACAAAACTCGGCTGTCAGTGTCCACGTTAATAACAAAAGAAAGGCGTAGCGTACCGGAAACGGGCGGGCGGCAAGACTTCCGGATCCGGCTGGAGTCGGCGCGAGCGGTTTCCGGCGCCCGCCGATCCCCGCCGATTAAGTAAACTGTTCGACGCTGATCTGGTTAAGCTTTCTTTGAATTTTCTATGAAAGTTTTTACAACTTCAAACTTGTAAAACTTAGTTAAATACATACATACATATAATCACGCCTATTTCCCGGAGGGGTAGGCAGAGACCACAGATTTCCACTTGCTACGATCCTGACATACCTGTTTCGCTTCCTTCACTTTGATGACATTCCTCATACCCGCTCGTCGGTTTAGGGTGCTCTTGACCTGGCCTTTCTTCAGGATTTCCCCGATTTGATCAGAGAAAGTCCGCCGAGGTCTACCCCTTCCAGCTCCCTCTTCTACTTTTCCCTTATAGACTCTCTTTGTTAACCTTCTTTCACTCATTCTTTCCACGTGTCCAAACCATCTCAACATACCTTTCTCAATTTTTGTCACTACATCTTCGTTCAGTCCACACTTTTCCCTTATCACACTATTCCTAATTCTATCTTGTAATTTTACACCACACACACTTCTCAACGCTCTCATTTCCACGGCATTCACTTGACTCTGATGCCGCTTCTGCCATAGCCAACTTTCGCTAACATACATAAGTGTAGGCACCAAAACCCCTCTACGCACAGCACTTCTGTAGTTAAATAAATAAATAGTACCTGGGCGACCGAGCAAAGCTCGGTTATAACTATTTATTGTAATATGGTGGTGTATAGGTGATAATCTTAACTACATTTTTTTACTAAATTAAACTTGTCTGAAACAATAAAAATTAAAAAATTATATATAAACTTGAACATATAAAAAAAAGTTAATCACCGGGCGAGATTCGAACCCGTAACACTCGTTTCTAGCCGTCCGCGTCTTAACCCGCTGGACCAGACGGACAATGGCCGGCAACACGAAATTAGCGACCATATTCTGCGTCGAAAGAAAAACGCATGAAAACTCGAAAACTCGCTTTTTCCCAAACATAAGACTAATCTAGATCGATTGTTTACCCCCAAAAACCCCCATATACCAAATTTCAGCAAAATCGTTAGAGCCGAGATCCCGGAAATATATATACATATATATATACAAGAATTGCTCGTTTAAAGGTATAAGATTATGGGACAATCGTCCACAAATAGTCTTAGCCCACAGTAAGCTCAATAAGGCTTGTATTGTGGCTGCTATAGATCATGTCATTCACGATGACGCGTGCCTTGAATCGTATTGTCATGTTATTAAAGGTTAGATTTGATAAATCTGCGCGTCGTCGTGGATGAATCGAACCGTAGATGTATATAGTAGATAGATATAGAAGTCACCAAGACAATCGTCAAACGCAATTTCAATGCAATATAGAATAAATATATATTACCTAATAAATAGATATATGCCTTAAGGCATTAAGTCCGCCATTTGTACAATTTTATAACGTGCTATTAGAGTTTAAATAAATTAAATAAATATTACAAAAAAAATCAGGTAGTTTTTTCTGCGTGACCTGTAGAAGCAGAATGGCGTGTCGATTAATAGAAAAACCGGATGGATTAGATCTTTATAGATGTATGTTTGGTAGAAAGACAACATAACTAGTGCAAAAAAAACACTTTTGCTACAAGCTTTTATCGCTGACTGTACTTTTCTGTTCACAGGCACTTACATCCTGAAACAAAATTAGGTTGCGTTATTTTATCATAGAGTTCCCATGCCCATCTCCTGTCTCCATCAACATCAGCTCCATGTCATCATAATATTACATTGTCATCCGATTTACAAAATTTCAGTTCAATGGGAAATCGTGAAGTGGGTCAAATTTAGCCTCCAAGATTTGACTCGCACTAACATACTAACAGGGCAAGATAAATAAAAGTTTTAAAAAATACTCCATTCAAAATTTGTTTAATCATTTGACCAAAAATAAACAAAGTACAGTCAGTGCCAAAATATGTATACACGACCTTATTGCCTATATATTAAGGCAGTGTGTTTATATTTTTGTCACTTTGTTCTTATCGATATTTAATACCTTGACTGTACATGCCAGAAGCTGCGCGTCACTAATATTAACAAAAACGAGTATTTGTAGGTGAGTCGGTTTTTTTTTTTCCTTTTTATATTTAATACATATTGGAAGAAAAACTATTCCGTCTGAAAATAAGGCTATGTTATACATGCATAAATAATTCATATAATTTGCAAGTCGGCTTCAAACGTACGAGGGATGATCCGAAAGTAATGATGATTAAATAATTTTAATGGATGAAAACAGTAAAAGAGGTATGTTTTTTTTTAAATAAAATTATTATATAAATATATGGTATCTGTTAGTGAGATCAATCCATTTATTAATGAAATGTCGGAAAAAATGCGCAGAAATGGAAAAAAACTGAAGTTAGCGCTGTTAATAAGTACTCCTGTTAGAAAAACATTTGTACTAACGATATGCACATTGATTTAGCGGGAACATTGGGGAACTCTACTTCTCCGTATTCTACGGTTGCACGCTGGAGCAAGCAGTAACCTGGGTAGAACATCAAATAAAGAGGGCTACCACGAAAACCGCCAATCTATCGGGCTTACTAAAGTAAACGTAATTAAACTCACATTTAGCAGATAGCAAGATACCTATCAAGCATCTAGTTGAGCTCACGAAGACCTCGTGTGGCAATATTAAAAAAATCTCATTGCATGAATTATTACACATGAGAAATGTCTCCGCTCGTTGGTTGCCTAGAATGTTAACGGCCTAACAAAAGACCCCCCTACAAGGTTAATGTTGCATTGGCCTTACGTCATACAGGGTTTAAATTTCCAGAACTCAACTACTACTAAAAACTCAACTAGGGGGGGCGGGTTTAGGGTTGGCAACGCGCATGTAACTTCTCTGGAGTTGCAGGCGTACATAGGCTACGGAGACTGCTTACCGTCACGCGGGCCGTATGCTTGTTTGTCACCAACGTAGTATAAAAAAAAATAAAAAAAATATTCGGTAGATCTAATAGCCAGCGTCTTTTATCCCTTTCCACGGCTGAAAGAACATCTTAAGCAACATTATCATTACTTTTGGATCACCCCTCGTATTTCTGTGCATTATCCACTCTCTAAAGCAAGTTATTAAGCTTCCAAAAAACCTCCAAAACAGGTAGCTAAAGTAAACGAAACATTCAGATTTAAGCTAATATACAGCGCTTGAAAACTTAAAAAGCTCACGAGGGAAATTTTAGTTTATGAATAATTCAAATTGTGCTATGTAAAGCTCCAACAATGTATGGAGTCAACAAACGTCCATGCTTCCCTGGTTTCGTCGCTATTAAATTTTCAAAACTTGAAACAATTAAGGTCAGGTACAACAGAGTTAAATAGCCTACATTATTAACAAATGTAAATATGATACAAGGGGTAAGTCTTATAATTACATATAACACTCAAGCGTTCACTCATAAGATACATCGGAGCTCAAAAATATCTGATAACTTCTTGATAATAAAGGCTTTGTTCAAATATTCGTGAACACCTTGGCCGCTCCGATATATCTTATGGCGACTGTTAAGGCGATACTGTAAAGTAATATCTTGCAAAACGAAGCGCGCAAAAATATGAAGTAACACGCGCTAAATTACTGTATCATGAATGTCATGATCATGATTATAGGTCGTAGTATGGTTACCCCAATTTTGTAATTGATAGTTGTTATAAATTTATCTCAATAACTAAAAAAACTATATTTCTAATATGTTTTTTTACTTTTGAGATTAGATAATCGAAACAAAAACCATCTCTCAATAACATAGTAAATCAAAGTTGATGATAGAAAAGTACCTATACTCGAAACTTAATTTTACATGATTTTCTTATCAGTACTCTGAAAGGAATAAGCTCTGAAATAAATGAAACATATGCTTTTTTCGCAAAATAGTTAGACATAACCAATTTTCCCTGTATTAGTTCTCTCTAACATTTAAAATTCTATCCAGATTCCAATTCGCAATTCCGTCAGCATTTTATCGTCTCAAATGCCTAACTTCTTTAGAGCAATACCCGATCAAACATCGAGGTAAACTAATTTCGCGCACAAACTCGAAACCCCGTTTAAAACGAAAATGAAAAAACTGCCAATATCCACATCGAGCCAACTAAACTGGTTACCGATTACACTGTCGATTTAACCCTGTAGACTAGGAGCTAGTCCCGGAAAACCGTATAAGATAATGAGACTGATTTAAACTTTCACGATTTTTTTTCTAAATTAAATTAATTCGTAAATGGTAATAGGAGAATTAGAGCAACGAAACTATTACCTACAGTTAAATTGCTGTACTCTCCTTATTATTCGATCTGGGCATTTTGTAGCTGTTTATCGGAGGAGGTCAGACTGTCAGCAAGTACTGAAGATCGTTATTTATCTTTAGAACAAACAACATAGCGCATTCTAAACAAAACTAAAACCGCAGGTAACAATTATGAACATCGTTGAAAGGTGCACGTTAGTGAAACAACGATATCTTGAAAGTGTTTTTATTTTTTTAATTCATGCGGCCCTAATATGGCTAAATGGCCCTTTTTTCCAATTCAATATATATAACTGACCTTACTACTATATATTCGTACTACACCATACCCAGATCATTAAAACTTGCACCCTTCAAGTGACCTGCATGATGACCACCACCGTTTAACAGGTGCCAGACATTTAAATCCAGTATTATAGATAATATCACAAACTGTTAAGTTTCTGTGTTCTTATTATTATGTTCCATTCTCCGGAACGAGCTCTCCGTCTACTAGTTCGCTTATGTAAGTTAAAAGATATGCGATTTTGCATATCGGCGTTTTCGCATTTTCCTTTACATGGAGCTAGTTGGTTCATTAGGAGCTTTCAAAGCAGTTTCCGTGTATTTTATGATTTTTAGGCCTACTTATGTAAAGGTAGTAGTGGGTTAATGACAAGATAAACGATTGATTTGGTACCAATACCAAATTGCAATTGACAAGCAGTCACTTGAATTCGTTGCCTTTCGTCTTAAAAACTAAACGCGTGGAACAAAAATCACTTTACGAACGTGAAATTAATGTTATGTGTGTTGAAAATAATATTAAGCACTATGCAATGTAAGGTATTTTGAAAGTCGGAAAAAAATACTAAAACCGCGAATTGATGTGCCAATTCTTCCTCACGCCCCGACTCGAACTGTAAGATACATTAAATGTTAGGTCTAGATACGATATGAATCGGATATGTCAGTGTATCATACGTTTTTCTTTGAAGAAACGTCACTTTTGACACTGACATATCCGATCCACATCGTATCTAAAACTTATAAAGTTCGAATCAGGCCGTTATTGACATCAAATTTACACAGTTATTAACGTATTAACTTGATTTTCAGGACCCGCTTTCTTCCTGAACTCGGCTGGAAGATAGAAACGAACTAAAACCTAGTGTTACAAATACAAAAATCGGTGTCAAACGGACCTATAGCTGCCGCTACCACATTCCGTGAGATGGTCAAGGTAATACCAAGTCATGTATGGAATCACCCTGTCCCAGCCAAAGATTATTTGATTGTGTTAAATGTGTAAAGTCTAAGAAAAAATCAATAATTTGGAGGATAGATATATTTTTTTCTGTATTTTGTACAATAAACGCGCAATGTCATATGCTCTAAAAAATTTTGTCTAAGTTACGGAAAACTACATACAGTTTTTTTGGGATACCGCCCAGAATAAGGAACTCTTCAAACTGACCAAACTTTATTAACGATAAAAATAATAATTCAACATAAAAATAAAAATTAGCCCTGCTTATGTGCTTGTTGTACGGCTACGTATGGTGTGGGTTACCACAAAGTTTAAAAGTAAATGAAAAGTGGAAAAATTCACTGAGTCGCTAGTTCGAGTCTCGCCTGAGACAGTTTTTCCACTTATTACTGTCTGGTAACTCTGGTCAAAAGTTCACGTTTGATTATTATTTATTGAGCGTTTCTTTTTTTTGTCATTTTTTATGTGACCTTTTTTGACAATTTTGTGTTATTTAGTCACGATCGCAACCTCGTTTCATCCTTATTGGAGTAAAACAGTTTCCCAATATTTCTGTACATTTTTTAAACTTTCCATTTTGTTACCGCCATACAAAGTATATGGGGAAAAGGTAACACAATACAAAAAACTCTGGGACATTTTTATCCCATTAGGATCGAAAGAACTGTGTTGAGTAGAAATACACAGACTTTATGAAAAAATACAAAATTAATGGAAGTAGCATATTTTCTACGAAACGCTTTAAAATAATACATATATGGCGCTGTAATAGCTTTCAAAGGGGGTCGATTTTTTCTTAGACTTAATCACTTTTACAATCAATAACTCTTTATTCAAGCTAACCATTCGTGTTGGGGTTCACTTTGTTAATAAACTCACTTACCACTCACTCGGTGTCTGTTTGTCACTTTGAGATGTAAAATCTAATTGGCTGTTGAACCTATATCCTATCTGTGCTCATAGTGTAAATGCTCTATAATGTTCCGACATAAAACTATAAATGCAATAAATATCAGCTCATAGTTACCGTTGAAAAATCATATTACACCTAATTACCTACATACTTAATTAAAAAAAATATCGAAAGGAACGAAGCGACAATTTGATAATATTCGAGTCCAAGTACTCATAGGTGTATTAGTAGGAGTTGAAAAATCTTGTAGTGCTCAGTCGCAAATGTCTTAATAAGGTAAAATGTATTAAAGTAATACATAGACAAGTCAAAAACTAGAGCCAACGTTGGATGTTTATACCGGGCCTACAAAATGCTATACTTACCACAACGTCCACTCTTTCCAAGTCAATTTGGACGTTCACTGACAGTGGAATTTGAATCATAGTATTTAGATATCGTGCGTCTCACCCACGCCAATACATGTACGGACATGTACGAGCGAAATGCACGATATTTGAATGATATAATTACAAAAAAGTGTACGTCGAATTGGCCTGTTGACTGATAATTCGTAACCCTTATTGTAAGATCCACCTGTGGTCAATAACCTTGTTACCGTACTGAATGCATGAAAAAACAAAAGACCTACAGCCTGATTCGAACTTCAAGATACGTCAAACATTTGCTAAAGATCAGATATTGATTATATATGTCTAAAGTGACGTTTTTGCTTGAAGAAACGTCACTTTTGACACTGACATATCCAATCCATAACGTTTGTCCGTATCGTCATTACATTGTTTGTGAAGTGTTGCATTGAAGTACATGTTAGCAGTTATTTTTTGATAAAATTTCTATTATTTATATCGGATAGAACTAAAAAAGTAAAGTAGATGGTCAAGTCATCTACTGACGTCAGACACCCTTTCTGTTTTCATAGTTTTTATATACATTTCATAGTGGGTAATCGTTTTGACAGTTCAGAAAATGAAACGCCTTTGACCTATTATCGTACAATTCATTGTTTATTTAATTGGGTACTTGACACATGTTGAATATTATAACAAAATTTAGTTAAATGGATAGAAAATGAGCCATCCATTATAAACAAGTGGAATTAAAATATATATATATTGAGATTATAAAAAAATACAAGACTCCAAAGTCTCAAGATTTTTTTTTGTCTTTAAAAAATAGAAAAGAAAATGGTACCATTCGATTCCTTACATTTTATTGAAAAATAAATTGTATGACAACTATACACATAAACGCAATATTTCAGGGTCAAAATGGCAATTTCCTTGATCTTCCATACATCTAGGACAGACTTATGTAACACACGTCACATCGTGACAGACGTCACATCACATTATCATTTTGTTAGAGGCGTTTCAATCGTTGAGTGCGAGCGTCAGACTTTAACTCTCATTTCTGACCTTTGTGTTGCTTAAATGCCATGAGTCCTATTTAGACATTTGATCCTCAGGAAAGTCAAGATTGTTTGACATTATTTAAAAAAAACTGTCAAGTAGCCAATTGTAAAAAATCGAAATGTGTCATTAAATTTTATCATGGAATACACGATAACTTGAAAAACGTTAAATTTCGTAAGTAAGTTCATTTTTAAAGTTTTTAAGTTAATCATATAATGTTGATCATAACGCCGTAAAACATAAGTTTGGCGAACCTAATATAAGTTTAAAATATACCGTACTCTTTTAAAAAATGCTTATACAATAAATATATGGATTACTTATTTTCTAAACAGTTAATGTCATATGCATTCATATATGTCACCGTCACAATTGTACGTACTGTAAGTTTGTCGCATTACTATGAAATTTTAATTGGCATTCAAAGTAGATAACATTTATTTTGTCACGCAATAAAGTCGTTGAGTTCTGTATTCATTTGTGGTAACGATTAAATTAATTACCATGCGTTATACATTTTTAAGACGTCGTAGTTATTATTACACTGCTCAGTATTTGTGGAGATTCTGCTTATTAATTTGGTATATATGATACTTACCAAGTAGTAATTATTTTTAGCTATATTAAGAAGCCCTTATTATACTTAGCCTCGCAAATAAGTTAACGACAAAGAAAGCTTTCGCATTAAAGTTTTTTTACGCCCTGTTTTTTTTCACAGTCAGTAACTTTATATCTGGGGGCACGGCAATTCCCGCCAAGTCGAGCAAAACGAAGAGCCACGACCGTACCATCCTTTTCTTGATTTATTTATTGATCTATTTAAAAAGTGCTGTAACACAGTAGATCCCCGTTTAGTGACGATTTCATCGTTCTTATGCACTTTTTTTATACCAAACAGTCACCGCAGCCTATGGACGCATGTAACTCCAGAGGTGTTACTTGCGCGTTGCCGACTCTTCTGAATGTTCTCATACGGAAGCTCTATGGCCTTCCGTGTCCATAATTAGACCGTCTCAATAATACCCTAAAATGTAATTATCACCTAAATTACCTGCTTGTAGTATAATGACGCAAAGTTTAGGTATATAGGACACCGAGATTGTTTTACAAATTGCTTGGAAGATACGACCTAAACAAAATAAATATAAATAACAATTAAAACGTTTTAATAATTGGTTTATTTTTAATGCAGGATATCGATAATGTAGAATGCGTAATAATATTTTGCAGCATAAATAAAAATAATATAACCGTAATTAACACAAGTTATTATATACCTGTACTTATAGATACATATTCATAAAATTGGCCATAACATTATCAATTTTAAACTATTTTAACATTTTTAAATGACTATTAGTCCATACCATATCAATTTTAATTTCTGTTTCAATTTATTATTTTTGGAATGTATCCTCGCTTCACTTGAAATAAAAAGCTTTTATATCGTCATCTAATTATATGATATGGTTTATACCATTATAGAGAATTTACCATTTGTGTAAGGCATTCGGGTAATTCCGCAAACGAACTGTACTCTTGCCCCAATCCCGAAATAGCGAAAAAAAAATTGTTTCATACATTTTGCTGACCTTGAAATTCTTTTCAAATATACAAGACAGGTATAGTTTTTAAATGAAAATTTAAAATTGCAGTAGGCATCACCTGTGTACACAGACTGCCGATTTTACAATAAAACGCCCAAGTATATTTTGTTCGCAAAATTAAAGAAGCAAAATTCATCTTTCCATTTCAAGCCCTAAAGTCCACAGCACCCTGTATTATCCTAATATTCAGAAGTAGAAGTTGCGTGCCGCATATATTTCAAGCACCAGTTTGAGAGTGTTCGCACCTGTACCTTTAAAGTGTTTTAATATTTGTTGTGCCTTCATTTTCACTTAAAGTTAAAACAAGGATGCTACACACGAAGAATTTCGTCCATTGACCCGCCTGATCAGATAATTCCGCGCGTGCGACAGATATAGATCTATCGGAGCGCGTAATTATATTATTGTCACGCGCATGATGCCGGTGGATAATGTGTGATATTCCCACTGTGCGAGCGGGACAGCAATATAATTATACGCGTGCGATAGAGATAGAAACAGGTGGGTTAATGTACGAAATTCTTCGTGCTAAGCGTCCTGACTTTTACTATAGGTAATGTGATTTTAACCAATAAGGTCGGGCCCCTAAAATGTATCTGGTGATGAGAAATGTTCGAGAACATACACAATTTTACCGCGCTCAAAAATCACGCTGCTTACAAGTAACAACCCTTAGGCTGCTTGTCCACTGAGGCGGAGATGAGAGGAGATGAGCTGGCGATCAAAGATTCAAATTATTTATTTGCATAGAACACTGGTATGAGGTGTTACAAAATAAAAGAAATCCGTACATTCAGTCTGCATGCTGGCGTGCGAATATTGTAAAAACCTCAACAAATAATATTGATTGTAATCCACATCTCTTCTGCAATTCGCTGATTATAACCAATGGTTCATCCCCGTACGTCTTGCTTTCATCTCCGTCTTAGTAGAAAGGCAGCCTTATCTAACCTTTTTTTCACATTCACCGCTTGTAAACAATTACGTAGTTTTACTTATTTTGTTTGTATTTAAATATGTTACTTATTCTTGTTTTTTAAAGTGTTATTAGAATACTTTTACAGAAATTCACTTCTTCAGGACAAAATTTTAACAGCGCAGAGTATACACTTTTTATAACTATATGAAACAGTAATTTTTTCTACTCGCCGAATGTAATGGTTGAATTAAGATTTCCTATACCAAACTAAACTTGCATACTTTTCATGTATGGACTCCTAACTCAACTATAAGACTCATTTCGATACGCTGTAGTCAACTATAAAAAAATTTACCAATCACTTGCCGCCGCGCTCCCAGACTTAACCCGGACGGACGGGTGGGGGTTGTCGTCGCGCGTTTATATCTTGTACTACATTTTTGTCTACTAAGATACTTACCAATTTTCTTTAATTATTTAGCTTTTATAGTAAAAAAGTATTATTTTAGATGATTCGTAGAAAAACTATTGTATACAATAGTGATATAATCAAGCTTTTCAATCTCGTACCTTACTTAGGCAACTCAGCAAGCTCCGTTGCTTAAACACGGTACTCGACTGAATAGCTCTCTGTAATATCACGACTGTATAAAATACTAATTTTACTTACTCCGTTGGCTCAGCGACCCAAAATGAGACTTGATCTCCGACATAAGACACCGCTACTTTTTTCGGTCCTGTGCAACTTCTCGCCAATTGTTGACTCGAAGTTCGCGCAGATCCGCCTCCACCATGTCACTCAAACGATACCTGAGGCGTCCGATACGACGTCCTCCTGCAAGGCGACCCTGCTACGCTCTTTTCACGTTCCAGCGATACTTATAATAATTAAATTATACTGCTAATAATAATACGGCGATAATAATTTTAATGGTTTTTAATTAAATTATACTGCTGTCTATAAAATCGCAGCAGTAGTTAAGTGGAAAATATTGCAATGCTATTATTAATGTTTAATTAAACAGAAAGTTTTAATCATAACATTTAAATTATTCATAATATAATGTATTCCTGAAACATTTGATTTGACTAATAACAATAAACTAGAGTATTTCAAATGCCTAAAATTATTGCTAAAGGCTATTTTGAACATAAAATTAATTACGGGAATGATATTCCGATCGCATTTCGGACAAGAGCGAGTTGATCGCTCGGTAGGCATCATCATCATATCAGCCGAGAGAATGATACTGATGTAAGCCTCTAAATAACCGGTAGAATCAGCAACCGATTGCCATCCTGGCTAGGTCCCCAGTTTTCCAACCGATTTGTATGGCCATCCAACGATTTTCTGAGATCATATATAGCTATATCCATGCCGTGATCGGCAACTGCGACCCTAGCTAATTACGAGCGTGAGCTCTAATATGGCTTGCAAAGCCGAACTTACTTTTAAAGAGATCATGAACTGATATCATTGGTGCACCTTGTTGGAAACCTTCTCTGACTGCCGCTTTCGATTTGCAAAAGTAGCATTAATAAGCAAAAAAGAAAGAATACTTATGCTTGCGTTTTAAGGTCATACATTGTGCGAAGACAGCTGTCACCGTATTCAAGCTATGTGAAAAATATTACTAACAATGTTTCCAAGATGGCGGATACTTTCCCTTTATATTACGAATTACAATTTAAGCCAATAGTAACCAACTGAAGCAATGGTCCTTTTTTAAACACTCCCACCAGCTTTATGGAGAAATTTTGAGCACTTGCTTGTTACCTACCCGACATACGCCCGCTTAGAGTGGTATTCGATGTCCAATATCTTGGTCCGATGCGAATTGCGTCTCACTCTCTCATTAAGTAAAATGTGAGTACAAATACGCATTGGACCAAGATATTGGATAGATGGCATACCACCCTTATTCAACCAATCAGAACACCCCTCCTACACAAATCTATGCACGGGTAAGTCTTTCAATATTCAATATTGAATGTTAATTTTGCGTTAATATTATAATCCGCTTCATTTTAATGCCATGTAAGCTCATTATATACGCGAGTGGTCGAATTTGATACTTCCTCTGTGTTTTATTAATTATAATATATTTACTTTTACATATTCTACAATATTCACATTGCGGTTGCCTCTGGTAATGTCCGTTTGCGGTCGTAATATCATTTACAGGCGGTCGTTTTCATTGGCAACTCGTTAGATGTAAAAAGGCATATTTCATTAGGGTTTAATACAATTTATTTCGCGTAATGAGTGAGTAAAGTGCAAAAATGAAATAAAAACACTGTAGCCACTTGGATATAAATAAATAAACAAGTATTACAGGACATTATTACACAAATTGACCAATTGAAAGTCCCACAGTAAGCTCAATAAGGCTTATGTTGTGGGCACTTATACAACTACTTATATATATATATATATATATATAAGTTCCGGTGGTCCCAGGTTCAAATCTTAATAAGGGCATTTTTTCGTGTGATGAACACGGATATTTGTTCCTGATTCATGGGTGTTTTCTATATATATATATATATATATATATATATAGAAAACACTATATATATATATATATATATATATATATATATATATATATAGAAAACACCCATGAATCAGGAACAAATATCCGTGTTCATCACACGAAAAAATGCCCTTATTAAGATTTGAACCTGGGACCACCGGTTTTATAGGCAAGGTTGGTACCTATACCTACTGGATATTTGTTCCTGATTCATGGGTGTTTTCTATATATATATATATATATATATATATATATATATATATAGAAAACACCCATGAATCAGGAACAAATATCCGTGTTCATCACACGAAAAAATGCCCTTATTAAGATTTGAACCTGGGACCACCGGTTTTATAGGCAAGGTTGGTACCTATACCTACTGGAGTAGAGAAGTCGTCAATTATGACTGACTACAGAATTGACAAAGCAATTACGGTTTGCCCTCGTAGTAAACACAAAAAAATAACCAAATTATTTGAGTAGGTAATTCATAAAATAACTGAAAATAAGTAATAAAGGAATACATTTTAATCAATATAGTAAAATTGATTTTGTTGTGACAAACCGACCTGTTGGTCAGTGTAACACACAGTTCGCAAATCCCAATTTTTGTATAGGTAGTATACAAAATATTATGTTCCTATTAATGCAAACATTTCTTTCAGTAAATTAAAATACAAGAATAATTTATAACAATGTCAGTGCCATTTTAATTTTAATGTTATTAGCTCAACGAGGGTGCGGCGTGTTAGGGTCGGAAACGCGCATGTAACACCTCTGGAGGTCCGTATGTGTATCAATTGGGTACTTAATTCAACATTGGTTTTCCTTGCCTCTTTTTAAAATTTGAGTTTTTTTCAATCATTTATTTTCATACGACACGGTACATATAGGTGTTACATTAAAATAGTACTACGAAGCATATTTGTATATTGCATATTAGTGACGTTTAGCGTAGTGGCGTAGAAACTCTCTTTTGTATCTCACGCGTGGCAAAGAAAATTTAATTTTGTTCCATAACCGACAGATTTCAAACGTCCACATAACCGCAACTATTACAAGTCAAAGGAAGGCTGGATTTGTGAAAATGTAACTTTCACCGTAACAGAGGGTTTTCTTACAATATTTCCTGTGCTCAGGTGAGATTTATCTTCGGATAATTGGATAAAACGCGTTTGCGATGATACGAGGGGCGGTGTATGGAGCATATTGTATGCTGCTCCAAATGGCGAACTGAGCCTGAGGGATTTGTGATTTACGATGTATGCGCTAATTTTCTATATTTAAAGTATATTAGCGTTTTTGGCTTCAAAATAAGTCAACGGTAAGCTTTTTTTTATTTGTTTAAACTATTATTTATTGGTTTTCAATATAAATAATAACTCATTTGAAAACTGAAGGCAGCATAAAGACTCATGTATTTAAAATGATGCAACTGCGTACTGCTAACCTTAAATAAAGTAATATATTTCCTTTGAAATTATAAAATCTAAATGCTCGATTAAACTTTCGTATTTGAAACAAAAATCATGGGCTATGTACATAATACTTCTGCCCAATGGTGTATACTTGGATCAGTTCCTTATTTAATTTGACACCAGTAACAATCAGAATACGTACACGAGGCATCTCATGTATTGTCATTGAGACAAGGATCAGACACGCCCACGTTTCAAATTCCCGGACGGTGGAGCTCGGAGCGTGGATTTCAATGTCGTAAATAATATTCTTGCTCAATCGTAAATTGTAGGATTCCAGATTAAGTTAATTTAATCCCAAGCAGAGACCCACACAAATCAGATAATCGAACGTGTGGCATTATTTAAAAAACGCAAAGCCGAAAACCGTAAGCACTTGTAAACCTATTAAATTCCACATTATGGCGGTTCGGATCGGATCGGATCGGCAAATTAGATCGGCACTCCAAACGGTCAGAAGACGACACCGGGCCCCTGGAGGTGATGTTCGTCGCTCTTATGACTAAATTTAAAAGTCAAGAAGCGATTTAAACGAGCGAGATTGGTTCTGTATAATATACATGTTGCTGTTTTATTCTTCGTGTATATGTGGCAATAGCAATGAAGTTAGGCAAGCCGCAGCTTATTTGGCTTACTTTTATTTTTCAAACAGGATACTGTGCAGGTTGTCTTTGTGCCGACATAGATGAATCAGTGGTAATCGATAAGTTATATGTAGGTTACAACTCTGGAAGCCTATAAGAAAACCCCAAAGGAAACTTAAATAATATATGGAAAAAGTCACATGACATTTTCTATCATCTGTCATCCCGTACATTTTTTCCTTTGTTATCTTGGCTAGGCCCCCTTAACCTCTTGTCATTTCTTATGAAGAAAGTGGACGGTAATTTCTATATACATACAAGTGTTGTGTCCTTCCCGGATAACAAGGTTAGGTGAGGAATGGTAAATTTGTTTCATCCATATAATTTGTACCCATCTGCTAGTGCTACTTTTAGTTTGTTTTTTTTTTCTTAACTCCTAAGCGTTCAAATACTAAGAAAATGATTAATTCAAAACATAATGTTCAGTTCAGACCAAGGCAGCTACCGAAAATGAACGATATCACATGCACCTTAAGATTTTTTTTTAAACAATATTTTTTGAGCTTGCCCAATGAAGTACATCTAAAAAATAAAAAAATAAACACTTCAAATTACTCTCAAACTGGCAAATCTCTCACCGCGAAGCGAGTTTTTCAAATCTTGCTCTTATGTTTGAAACCTATTTGTTATATCGGTGTATTTCTATCAACCGACAAAGGTCTGCAGGGGACAGATGAAGCTCAGAGATAAATATTGTACCGAGATTAATAGGGATCCGGTAGGCTGCCCGCGGTACCCCGAAAAGGGAAGGAGTTTATTCCCTTTCTTCGCGGATCGGAAGCAGATCTCATTTCCTCTGACAACATCAAAGTGAGATACCAATCGGTTTTATTTGAATCAGCAATATTTTAAACGATGGCGCGGTTAGTTGGATATTTAGCCTTGTGAATTGATTGGGTAAGTGTTACAACTTAAGTTAGTTTAAGATGTATGTAATGGTAGAGATTATATCGCTTTAAGTTTCTTAAAGTACGTGGAAGATCGAGTACGCTCGGTTACACTCTGGTGTTTGGCTTGCGGTTGTCATTCGTTGCTCGGTATCGTCGTGATTCGTGACCTTGATTTGTCAAAATATACCTATTGGTTTTTTTTTCTTCGGCTCGGCATACGCAAGTCTAACACCGGTAGGTATCGTGATATTAATGATTAGCACGTTTGTGAACCAGTGTCTTTATGTTTCGTACTCGTTACCAGTCAAATGCTCAAAATTTTAGTCTATACTATATCTATAGACAGTCACTGTCACGTTTGTCAAATAGGATAAGTTTGCTGTGCTGCGATTAGGACAATTTATTTGATAACGAAACTTTTTTATAATTGACGTTGGGCAGGACTGATACTGCCTTAAAAGGTGCTCAAAAACTATCCCACATATGTGATGGGGAAAACTTTTTTTAGCGTCATTGTATACCTTTACACCTACCTATGTAGAACCTACCTACAGTAGTAGGTAGCTTTGGAGTCGCCTTTAAGACCTTACCCCTCTCGAAAACCTCGGCCAATGGTCATATGTACAAATAGCCATACATTTGACGTGCCTGTCCCCGCAAGAATCGGCAGACTGTTTTGTACAGAATATTACAGACAAGGCATGTCCAGTTGTTAAATCTTCGAAGAGAAGTAGGTACATGTACCTACATATATCTACGTATATCTGATGGCGACTGTACCTACAGTCGCCATCAGATATATCAAAACGGCCAAGGTGCGCACAAATATGTGATCACGCCTCTATCGGCTGCTCCGATGTATCTGATGCCGCAGTCGGCTACTTAGGTACATTTATCTATTCTGCGGTTAAAGTGTCTACACCTTGAGATGATTAGATTAGTTTCGGATGCAACTGATTGGACTAATTGGAGCGATTATATCGCTCTCAAGCGACTTACTTAATTGGGTATCGGCTTGTTTGTATGCTATTCAGTCATTCATGTGTTGATGTAAATTTAGGTAGGTCTTGAATGGTGTGCGTGCTTGTCTTAAGCTACGGCACCTAAGAGCGATTAGAAGTTTGTGCTGTACATATACGATAATATATAATGTATGCTAAAGTTATACATACTATGATTAATCATTAATGCGCTCTTTCTTGAATAACTGAAGGCCTAACCAAGATGACAATTCTTGATAGAAAATTCCAATGGAAAATTAAATAATATATAGAAATAATTATGTGGCTTTTCATAGCATCGATTACAATGGTCAATGGCAAATTGCTCGTAGTGGAAATTTAAATTCGATTTTAAATGATGGGTTGAAAGACTGTCTCGTGAACATCTAAATAAGTTATTCTCAGGCAAGTCCTAGTACGCCGTGAATGTTTCTTAGAAAGGAAGAAAACAGATAATTTATTACTATATTCGGTAACTCATACAGGCTTGTCACGTTCTATTAATAACCAATGTTATATTAATAATAAAAAAATAGAATAACAGGCATTGTTTTCATGCTTCCAATTTAAGACCTCAAGGGAAACTTTCCGAGAATTTTAAAGAATTACCATAAAACTGCATGTAAAATAGTAGATTATAAAACTACCTGGTAGGTTGAAGATAACATGGGGCATTTATGCCGGAGTTATATATTCTACTTTTCTCTTCGATTGTGAGTAAAAACAATAATATCCACTATTTGTTCTGGTATTCGTACGAGAATGAGAAATAAAAAATTAAATTACATACACCATTTTCCCGAACTGTTCAAATCCTTTGTTCCAGTACGGCTATGTTAGTCGTATTTGTCTACACGACAAAGTGATATCAGTGGCTATCTCTTTAAATTACTTAGTAACAAAGTGACAATTATTTAAAGCCATCCATAATACGCCTCCAGTTTTAAACGCAAGACAATTAGGCGCAGTATTGTGAATGAACAAGTTGAGAAGTTCGGAGCAACGAGGCATGGAGCGTTCTGCCTCAGCGCATCCGGGCGTTACCATAAAGATCTCCACGGAGCCATACATCACTTAGTGACCCGCATCGGAGGGCCGCGCGTGCGCGCTGCGCCGAGATTATTCACTTTAGTGCAAACTTTACGTTAGGGGACGGGGTGGGGTTCGTGTTGCAGAATACTTAACAATTGGGTTGAGTCGTCATACCAATTATCAAATATATATATAAATCATTCAAAAATTATGTATTCAACTAGATTTTGGTCTAAAATTCAACTTCAATTTTAATAAAAAATTAAATATAATAATAACGAAACACGAAATGTTTGTGAATAAAATAATAAAATATAGTGTTCTGTATCACTTGATTGTTTCTAAACGCTTATTACAGTATTTTTCTGTTTGGCCCTATTTTGGTTTGGTTTGGTTGACTGGTAGATAATGCCATGAGGCTTAAGTCATTCATTTGTACCCTTTTTTGATGTGGAATAATTATGAATAAGTCAATAAATTGGACACTAAAAACTATATGGAAATGAAAACATACAAGACCTCAAAGTTTCAAAACTTAAGTTTTTATAACTGCCAAAATGAAGAAAAAATAGCACCATTGAAATCTTTACATTTTATTAAGGAATACATGTATATATACGCAATTTCCTTTTTTTCCATACTTTAAGACGCTAGAGTTAAATAGCATGACGTCATATTTGATTACCGTGTAAGGGGCGATTCGTGCCTTGAGTACGATTGTTAGACTATGATTGGGATTTCTGACTTTTGTATTGTTTTAACGCAATAGGTCACATATATACATCCTCAAAATACACTGGAGCGACTGATACCATCAGTAAATACTTGTCATCTTGCCTTATTGTCAATAATTTTGGATGCTATGTGTTCATAGAAAAATAAGTAAGCTATATGTATAGATAAAATTAAAACCCATGGGAGCCGGGGGTCCGCTTAGCAACTAATCTCTAGAAGGCGTAGGCACTAGTTTTTACGAAAGCGACTGCCAATCTGATCTTCCAACCCAGACGGTAAACTAGTCCTTCTTGGGATTAGTCCGGTTTTCTCACGATGTTTTCCTTCACCGAAAAGCGACTGGTAAATATCAAATGATATTTCGTACAATAAGTTCCGATAAAGTCATTGGTATGAGCCAGGGTTTGAACCCGCGACTCCAGATTGCAAGTCGCACGCTCTTACCGCTTGGCTACCAGCGCTTTTTTTTTGGATAGAAAAGTGCAGTCAGCGATAAATGTTTGTACCAAAAAAGATTTTTTTGCCAAAAACTTATTGACTTATTCTAGTTACTTTTTCTCTTGGTGCATTCAGATTTCGAAAACCTCAATTTATCTGTAATGTCGCGACTAACAAAAGTAAAATAATCGCCGTTGGCGCCTTTATTTCTAGCAATAAATTAGTTAGTTTTATTATAGATATTCATACTCAAAAATTATATGATAGTAGGTACTTACCGCCTGTTGTTATCTTCTTGAGTTTCTGTATTCTTTGTATTGCTTTCTGTACTGAGGTGTATGCAATACTTAACTTAAAGAGTATTTGTTTTGTATTGTACTTAAGAAAAAACAATACTTTGTCATTTTGACACCTGACTTTATAGGTACACAGTTCATTGCTAAAAAAGTTAATTCAATCTCCAAGTAATAATGCAAATTTTTGAATTCCATTTGGACCGGGAGGCAGGTGTCGTTGATCAAAGGTGTAAAGATTAGCATAATCACCGCGTTGTTGGGTCGCCATTTGCGGTGTTGCGTGCCGGACCGAGGTGTTTACTACCCCTGCTTAGTACTTCGGGCAGCCATTGAAATATATTTCTATTCAAAGTGTTTCTCGTATAAAATTACGATTCTTACTAAGTTTAAGAACGTAAATTTTCGTGTCAAATAAAAATACAATAGAATGTAGGTGGACTGATTTTTATTATGTTGTTTTTTTTGTTTTCGAATGTTTTTTCGTTAGATTTGGTTAAAATTTGGCTGGTTTGAAGATTTCTCATTCTGCGCGGAATAAATACGAAATGACAACCTGCCCCGAAAAGATACCTAAGTATACAGGGAGTTTTTTAATCACCTGCAATCATTTACGGGGTGAATATATATGTCGTACTGAGCAACGTTTAATCGCGAAAAAAGAATTGTTTCATATATTTTGGCTGCCTGACCTTGACATTTTCTATGGGTTATGGGTTGGTCCCATTGTAAAAGTTGCTCAGTATGACCTATATATTCAGCCCGTAAATTATTGCAGGTGACTGAATAAACAACCTGTATATTAAATTTTTCGTTGAGTTGTGAATATTGTATAGAATGGGGAACTGAATTCGCGGGTTCGAATCTGGACTCGTACCTCGTACCATTGAGTTTCTCGGGAGTTAATAAATTATGTACGTAATTTAGATTTTTTACATGATGTTTAAATAAGAGCTCTTTCTACTGTGAACACATCTTAAACAATCGAAGTTTTTGAAGAACCATTTCATATTTTCCTCTAAATTTTCGGTAAAAAGACAGAAGAGACTAGTGCCTATAACTATGGAGTGTGGAATTAAAAGGAGTGAAATCTCTTATGGTAGAACTGTTAAAAAAGTGTCCAGCTGTCAGCTATAAATAATAGTTCCAAATCTCTCCAGATTAGCGCTAGAGTAGCTAAGAACCTAGGCGTTATTGACGGAGTAAAGTGCGCTGTCTATGATTTGATTTTTTTTAAGTATTCCAGGTATTGTAGCGCCACCTATTTAAGGTTTTTTGATGACACTTTTTGATACATGGAGATTCCATTCCTTACCTTCCATAGCCTATAACCAAATTTAGGGAGTAGGGGCAGTCGGTGATTTAACATAAGTTCTTTCATAAGTATTCATAAGGTACTTTATTTGGGGCATCTTCAGCATTTATATTTAATAATGAAAGCGTTAAAATTAAGAAAAATGTATTGAATTGAATCTATCAGTTTCCAAAGTAAATGAAACAAATCGTTTAATCCTCATCCTGATGCAAACTTGAAAAGTTGTAAGCATTTAAGGAGTAGCTTACAATTATTTCCAAATGATCTGGCCCGGTATTAAATGTTTGAAGTAAATTTGCCTTTTTAAATAACTAGGGAGCGGGAAGTACGAGTATTAAAGGTATTACCTTGTTCAGCAAATTGTGCGGATTTTTAATATAGAAAGTAATGCGGATGTAATCTCCGCCTCGCCCGCTTTAAGTTGACGTTAGTAGGAGGCTTGATTTTGCTTGTAATTTCACCTAATATTTAAATTCCTACCGGTTTCTCACCGGGGTGAATTAACTTTTTCTTGTCACTCGTTGTTTCGATTACGGTCGCCTGAGGTTTTTTGGTATTTAAAATAAATAAACATACATTTTTTATGACAGTTATAAGCCTTTCCTATATGGGTCATCTACTTAGTTGTTAACTAGTGGAATTTAGTTATAATTTTTCTTTTAAAAACTACCCATTCTACTAAGAACAGTCGTCTGGCTGATGGGACAGAATAACAACAAAAAAGTTGGTCCACCTACCTACGTAAATTACATGTTATTTTTTGAAAATGGTTCTCAGAATAACACTGTTTTTATTGCGATGTTTTATTGTACATCTATGATTTCATTAGAGTAGTTGATTGTTGGACATAGGCTTCCTTCAAGGAACTCCAAAATGATCAGTCGAGCGCTGCTATTTGAAGACCGTGCTTGTTATTTTGTTAGGTACTGCTGTTTTGAAACATGTCAATAAACTTTACTCCAATTTCTATATTAAATATTCTTAGTTGCTCTAAAACATGGACAGGCATACTACCATTTTAAATTCCATGATACGTGATATGAGTATGTTTGCGTATTGGTCTATATTATATTCTTATGAGAACTAAGTACGCTGTGATGGATATCATATTGATCTTCTTCTTCTTGTCCTAAGCCTTATCCCATTATCTGGGGTCGGATTCTTTGTCTGCTTTTTCCACTGTTCCCGATTTTGGGCTACAGTAGTGTGTACTCCTATCTCTTTAACCCTTTCTGTACGGGGACTTGGAACGCCTAGCACCGCCTCAATACGGGCATGTCTTTGCGAGAGTCGGCGGTTAGACATATTTTCACTTACGTGTATTTTCTGAAATATAACAGCTGTGCGGTTGAAATTTTGTACACACATTAAAAACATTATGTACTTTTGATAACTACTCACTTATTGCACTTATAATCACTAGTACTTTATATTTCACGCGTAATATCTCTCACTAAAAAAAGTATAAATGTAAATTACTACAAGCGATTTTAACTATTGTTAGTTTTGTAAATATTAGTTTATGATATTTTGAATAGAACAAGGCCTTGAAATGATAATAATTATTAACAAAATGCAAAAATATCAACCGTTTTAACGCAACATAAAAACACGACTGCCATTTGAATAAAATAATGATGTGCACCTATCGATACAGTTGTCGATATTTATCTGTACTGCTCAAGGGTAAAAATATAAAAGTGTAGCAGAGATCATTACTATTTTAACCTTAAGAACATATTATTATTATTTATTACTCTACACTGTAATATAATCCAATTTCATAATTTTTTTTTACAATTATTCTATAAATCACGAAATTTACAACTATAACACTTGCAACTAGCCTAACTACTAAAACTCGATGAAATATAAAACAACACTATTTGCCGCCATATTGAGTTACTTTTTCTGCACTCGTGGAGTACGGGTGTCAACCCCAGCTGACAGAAAAAATGCGGGATTTTTAAATAAATATTTGTTTTAACGCCATCTACCAGAATGTTTTGCCATTTTTTTCTTTGAATCTATACTAATGCTACTACTAAATATCATCGTTATTACCAACATATAAGGTCTAAGTTGGTTGAAAAAAAATTTCAAACTTCGTCCTTGTTTCGATCAACTATAGTTGACACCCGTACTACAGTGATGATGCCTAATTGGCAACTCTGGTTGTCACCCGTACAGAAAGGGTTAAGTTAAGGTCCTTCTGCACCATCGTCAACCAGGTGGCTGGCCGTCTTCCGGCGCTTCGCGCTGTCGTGAGTATTAATATCATATTGACACTTTATTTTAAAAATCTGAATTCGTCTCCAAGTCGTTATAAATTATTTTCTATTCGCAGTGGTTAGGTTCATTTAAAAATCTTTGAGCCTAATGCATCAAACGGTAAATTAAATAAAAATATTTGTTTTTTTTTTCTAAGTCTATAAAAAGCTCCAAGACACAAGAGTAAACACATAATAAACTAAAGCTCGTTTCTTCAACGTCTTTTTATTACAAAGCTTAATTAACTAAACCAAGTTTACTTGACTGATGGTAACAATACAAAATTGAATTAACGCTTCAAAGGATTCCAAAATTAGTTTGACCTGGACAATGGGAACGTTGCTCAAATATTTGTATTTGAAGCCAGGCCGTGTCGTAAAGCGGAGATATTGCCCAAGTATTGTCTCAAAGAGATTAGTTTCCTTAAGTTTCTATGTGGTCGTGATTGTGACGAGTGTTCGGTGTTTGATCTGCCCAGTCTGCAGCTGCAACGGTGTGAAATACGACATTCTTGGAAAGACTGGAACTTGGCTTTTATTAGAGATGGATACTAACTCGATCCGAATTCCAAAACGTCGGATATTGTATATCCGACCAAAATTACATTTTAACATAGCGGTAATAAGTATTGAATAATCTTTCTAAAAAACTGACTCTGGTATTTCTATCATTTTTAGTTTCCGAGATACAAAAAGTGCATAAGGTCGGATTTCATGAGTTTTTATTGTTTTCGTGATGCATAAAGAACTATTTTCACATCCATCTTTTTCCATGCCTTTGTCTTTTTCCTTTGCCTCTAAAATTTTTCAATTTTGTGGTTGACTTGAAACTTTAGGCATCTAAAATGTAGATACTTTGTGACGTGTGTATCAGTAGATACGACGTTTTGCTTGTTATTTTAGTAACAATACTACGTTTTGGATCTAAACTTGTGACCTTATGCCTAAAATAATCTTAAAAGTTGAGTGTAAACAAGTCAAAAAACGACTCCTCTCTCTCTCTCTCTCTCTCTCTCTCTCTCTCTCTCTCTCTCTCTCTCTCTCTCTCTCTCTCTCTCTCTCTCCTCCCCTCTCTTGTACTGTTCAATTGGGAGAAATCAAAAAGTCGGATTTAATAAAATCATCATAAATACCGCCTCTTTAAATAATTTAAAAAGCACTACAACGATTTCACTTATCCAGAATAGAAAATAAAAAGGTAAAAAAAAGAATGGTGTTTCCGACCATAAGGCACTCGAGGCGAGTGTAGCATCTACAGGCCCATTCGAACGTACACTGACATCAGAATGATATCTAAACGATGTCATTTAATTATCGTGCATTTCGCTCTTACTTGCCCGTATATGTATTGGCGCGAGGGATTCAGCAGTCTGATATCAGATGTGCCTTAAAGCTTGTATGCTTTTTCAGTTTTTTTTTTTCAAAAATGACTAGAAAAAAAATCAGAAACTTCTCATATTTTTGTATGGGATTCGATATTTTCCATTTCTAAAATGAAAGTTTCCTTTATTACTTGTGAAATTTCCCTGAAATTTCCGAAAACTTTTCCAACTTTTTGGAAAAATCCTGAAACTAATACATCTTTAGGCAAGGCTTAGTTAGGTTCCGTCGGTGACATGGCATTAAAAAATTTGATAAACACTACTTGAGGGTAGCATATTAGCGAGTGCTTGCTGTACGTGTTCTATATCTCTTAACATTACCGCCAAAACCGCAGAAAAACCGAGCTCAAGTCAAACTTTACCAGCAACATTGCTGTCAAACAACCGACATTACGATGCGGGCTCAAGTTCGCCTTGATTAAAGATAGCTATATCAGTCAACCTTTCATTAGATATGACACAAAGGCCACGGTATCGCCGGCCGCGACATCTGGGCGTTATCGCGAAAGGGCTGCATCTTAAGAACAGGTCGCAAGTCTGAGGGAAATTTAATTAAAATAGTTCGGTTAATCAGCCTCGTTTTCTATTAGGTTGAGGAGATTAGCAGACGTTACGTCGACGAGGAAAGCCATGCGGTTATGCGTAATGTCGTATATTAATTTCTGACACTTGCTATTGTGTAAAAGAGTTGAAAGTCATATCTTCATTATATTTAATATTGTGATTGAAGAAATATTTTGTGAGTCATGAATTTGAATTTCACTTGAGAATAAATACTTTCACAGTGGAGGTTTAATTAATGAAGACAGATTAGTTAAAAGAAAATATTTAAGGTACTGATTTTCATAAAATTAACGTAAAAAGATTAAGAAATGAAAATGCGTTTATAAAAGTTGTTTTTTCTTAGTCATAGTAGCCCAATTAATCATTTGTGCGTTAATTGTACCTAATGTTTAAATTTAGCTTGAATTCGTTGGATTGTTTAAACAGATAAATAAAAGAAAGATAAGAAATCATTTTTTGTTTACCGTGTACAATATCTAAGATGAAATATAATGTTATACGCATCCAGTCACAACGGCAACCATTTTGGGTATACAGTAATATTACATTTGCTACTTAACTACAGATGCTTTGAGCTAATTGTAAGCCAACGAAAATATTCGTTTGTCATCCGTCCTTAAAGTGGGTTTACATGCTTGCGCGTCTTCGTAAGTTGCAATCCTCTGTTTCATTCCACCACATACGTGCGTCTTGGCACTCCTGGCCCCTGTTTCACCACTGTGAAATATGTCACTTGACTGTGACAATTCGCCGTACACTGCTGTTCCAACAAGTAAATATGTATGGAGGCTACGTCATAGGCGGATCCCCTGAGCCTGCCGGTGTTGGCCGAACGTTAATTAGAACTGACCATTAACCATTATAAATTGAACCGTAAATTGTAACCTTCCGTTAGACCTAGTGTTGGTAGGAACTCGAGTCTTTTGAGTCTAAATTGATGAACTCGACTCATTTTTAGGTGACTCAGAGCTTAAAAACTTCTGAGTCTTTTAAGTCCCGAGTCGAGTCCTTTACTGAGTATTTTTTAAGTGCAAATCAAAAGGACTCGAGTCTCCGTATAAAGTTTCAGTCAACAATTTTATAGGTTTTACCTAAACTACAGTAAAGGAAATAGGCGTTATTGTATGATTATTGTTATGTACATCCATGAATTTTAAATAAAGACAACGCATTTCGAAGTTATTTGTTAAAAAAAACAAGTTCTCCGAAAAGGACTCAAGTCTCTACAAACGACTCGGGACTCTAATAAGTTGGAAAGGAGTTTCGTCTTAATTATAATAGTCTGCAAAACTAAGTCGAGTCTTAAAGCAGAGGACTTAAAGGACTCGAGTCTTAACCAACACTAGTTAGACCGTAGTCTACAATAAATAAGTTTTATTTTCGAAAAAGGAACTTAAATTTCACTTAGTGACCCGACGTAATCTTAAAGCTGACTCCGCTTAAGAGCACGTAGGGCTACGCTCTGTTCTGTTCTTACTTATGCACCCGGAAATGTACGCAAGGTTGTCAGTGTCCAGTGTAAATGTAAACTCTCAGCTGGTGAAAGAGACGCCTGTTAGTTCGGCAGCTTGGTAAACGTGTAAACGCACCATTACATGTAGCAAAGAAATGCTTCTAAAATCTCCCTGTAGCGGAATCTCCTGTTTAAATGTTTGTACAAAGGCTCCTGTTAGCGCCACCGACGACGTGTGTGCTGTGTGCGCCGATTTATACCTACACAGAAATTGACGGCAAATCTTTGCTTGCTGGAAAATTGCTACCTTGTTTTAAAAACTGCATATTTTATGTTTTTTGTTTTCTAAAGAGAAACAAATAAGAATACCTAACTGATAAGCTAAGTAAGTGGTAAAACTAAACTTTTTCTTTGTCTTTTTCAGGTAAACAAATTAACAGTTTTTAGCGGACGAAAGGTATTTTATTTTAAGTATTTACTCTTCTGTTTGATAAACAAATAGTCAATTTAAAGGTTGTCATAATTTTGTTATTTTATTTCATTAAATATATTAATTTTATTCAGGTATAAAAAGTCGAATCAAGTCGTCAAAGGCTTTGACACCTACTAAGGCGCTTAGCACATTGGAACCGATTCGCACGTCGTTCCGATGTCTGAGCGAGATAATGCTATGCGTATATTATAGTGACATCCCGCTCGCACGTCGGAGCGACGTGTGAATCGGAACTAGTGCCTAACAAATGATGTGATCCGCAACAGGCTTTCGTCGGGTGAGAATACGTTTATGCCATACGCCACTTACACTGGTTTGCAGGAGAGCGAAAAGAAGCAAAAAAAAAACAAAATTGAAAGGTTTTATATTTAGGAATTTTTTAACTTATTTATCATTTAGCCACATATGTTTACTATTTATAATACACTGGTAATCATGTTTATTTATTTATTTAATCTTTATTGCACAATACATGAAGGTAAAAATGGCGGATTTAATGCCTTAAGGCATTCTCTACCAGTCAACCAATTGCAACCATGTTCCGTTAGATGAGTAAATGTTAAACGTACAATGTATGGCATGACACGAAGTTTTGGACATGTCACAATTTTTGCGATAATTTTCTGTTAACAGAATGTAAATTATCCTATAACATATGGCACAACTTTTTTTCAATAAAGTTTTTTGAAAACAGATTAGTGTCAATTATATCATATTTTGTTATTTTAGGAATCATTAAAAAACGATTTTGCTCAATCATGGATTGCGTTTGTGCCATACAAACGTATTCTCAGCCGGCGCTTTGTCAATCTTAAAAGCCAAGTGCTAAGGTGTCAACCCGGACCGTGGCCGTCCTCATGAAACTGCCAGCGTTGTCCCATTTCATCATATTGGTGTTAACCAGCCAATGTATTAAATAACACTATACCCAACGCATGGATAATTTGCATTTAACGTAGTTAAATGGGCAGTTAAAACAAATGCCGACGCAAACAAGTTTTGCGCCGGACTGTGCAGCTTGACAAATAATTAACTAATTTTAGTTTCCGCTTAATAGGCTTTTTAGAAACTCATTTGACTGGCAAATTATTTCACCTGTACGAATGGATAATTATTCATTGGTTGCTTTCGGTGCAAAGCCCGCATTACCGTTTTTACAAACAAACAATATTGAATTCAGTATGTGTAGATTTTATGAGTGTAATTTTCATTTAATAGGTTCAGAAAATGGATTTAAAAAAGTCGTAGAGGTTATTGGAACTTAATACGGCTGCCCAAATTATAATTAGAAATCATAAGGTCTTTCTCTAGGGACTGCAGCGATTCGAATCCTGAGTTTTTGACTTTCGCTCGATATAAAAATCACGAACAAAAATGCACTTAAAAAAAATGCACCAAAGCTAAACATATGAAAATTATTTCTCACAATGAGCAATAGTATGCTCGAGGGAACTCTGCGATTACTTTTTTATGTTTAAAACACACTAAATAAAAAAAAATGATTACCGCGCTTCCGAGCACGCACTTTCATCTCATTCACGCTTACCAGTGAGAGTGAGAGAAGAATACGAACGAAGAATGAATGAATGAATGAAAGTTTATTCACAACCTTTAAGTCGGGAAGTGTTGTTAAATATTAATTTTTAGGATTTCACACTAATGTAAGTCTGAAGGTGACATTCGGATATGAACTACGTCAAATATTAGGTTTAGATATGATTTTGTTAGAAGAAACGTCATTTTTGACACTGACATATCCTAACTAACCTAACATTTGATGTACCTTAAAGTTTGAATCGGGCCGTATGTAAATAAATTATGGAGTGAGGAATTAAAAAAGGAGAGAAATCTCTTATGGTAGAACTGCTGCAAAAATGTCCAGCTATCAGCTATAATTAATAGTTTCAAATCTCCCCAGAGTAGCACTAGAGTAGCTAAGAACCTAAGCGTTATTGACGGAGTGAAGCGCGCTGTCTATGATTTGATTTTCTTTTTCAAGTATTCTAGGTATTGTAGCGCCACCTATTTAAGGTTTTTTGATGCCACTTTCTGGTGCATAGAGATTTCATTCCTTACCTCCACCTTCCATAAAATAAATGTAACGTTAGCTTGAGTTTCCTGTTAAAACACAAATAAAACCTTGACACATTTTACAAAGAACCTATATAACAAAGTGAGTCTTAAGGCAATAATACTTAGACTTAAACAAACTTCGACATACTCTGCGAAGTTTTCTCGTGCGTCAGTTATGTAGTTGTAAATAAATCCCTGTAAATATTTATTTTAATGGTTCTAGAAATCCAGCTTATTTTTCATATAGGCTTATTAAAGTAAGTTTTTTTTTTAATACTACGTCGGTGGCAAACAAGCATACGGCCCGCCTGATGGTAAGCAGTATCCGTAGGCTATGTACGCCTGCAACTCCAGAGGAGTTACATGCGCGTTGCTGACCCTAACCCCCTCCCGCCCCTCGTTGAGCTCTGGCAACCTTACTCACCGGCAGGAACACAACACTATGAGAAGGGTCTAGTGTTATTTGGCTGCGATTTTCTGTAAGGTGGAGGTACTTCCCCAGTTGGGCTCTGCTCTAGATCTGGAATGACATCCGCTGTGCTGTGCCCTACCACACAAAGCGAGATGACATTCACAATGCCCATACCTCTCTTGTGGACGTAGTTTAAGGACGTACCCGGGTCCAAAAGTATTCATTTCTTTCAAAATCCGGCAGACCAGAATGAAGATAAAAGATTGAAAAACCGATAGCCGTTTGTCTTATAATTCTATCTGTAGTGCAAATGTAGGAGTAACGACACAAAACTTGTCAAAAATCGATGAAAACCGCGGGGAGCCTCTTAAAAGTTACACGTACTTATTGGTAAACAAGATAATAAGAGCTTACCGATTTTAAATTCCGACTCTACCCGAAACTGAAATATAATTCCCCAGTTTTAAAAGGCTGTGTTGAGCAGCATTACTGCCGGTGCATTATTAAACGAGGCCTGTGAATGCGCGGATTATGCTTCCATTTGCCAATACATATCGGCTAGGGGCTAGAAGCTACGTAGGGTAGATTTGTTCTGAAACGAAACACTCAATACCGATATCCAATTTGACTTTTTATCAGAGTATCCCGCTCGTGAATTCACTGCAGTCTGAACTCTAGAGAGTGAATGCGAACCAATTTGTTTTCAATTTAATTTTGATAATTTCAATACTCTTTCCCAATGAACCTATAGGGGCTAAATAGTGGGATTACGCAAAATCGTATATAAAGCAAGAATATGTTGTAACACACACCTGCATTATTGGGAGAATAAAATTAAAATTTACTCTATGTATGAAATCAGACTGGAATTTTAAGAGATATAATATAAAGCTTTTATAAATACTACACCATATTACTTTGGTATTCTGATATATATAACTAGCTAGACAATAAGTGCTAAAATTGTATATTTACTAGCGTACTCGTATTCACTCTTACTCACTCTTCTACCGCAAAAAGAAATACTTCTGCGCAAATTATGCACCACTACTCATACAAGACTCGACGTGTGTCTCTTTACGTCGGTGTTTATCTCTGACTTGATTACCTACATAGGTCTGATTTCTTAAAAAAATATATTAATCCCACTATACTAGAGTAAGGCCAAGATAAGTTGGCAGCGATTTTGATAGCCCAGACGGTACAAGTGTCAAGTAAACGTCATAATTTCATTGACAAACTTCTATCTCTATGACAAACTTGTATGTTTAAAATAAACCTAGTGTAAATTTATTCGATAGTGAAACGTTACGTACGCGTTTGCGTTAAGTCTTATTTTGTATGGGATTTTGAGTTTCCAAAACGTTCCGCTTACCGCGCTGGTTCTAAATCCGTATATGTATGAGAGCGGCTTTTTGACAGCGGGTACGTGTGACTTAAAAATAAATACATGAAGCATAAACGGTGATAATTTGAGGTCTCCGTTTTCTATGCTAAGCGTTTTTTTTATACTACGTTGGTGGCAAACAAGCATACGGCTCGCCTGGTGGTAAGCAGTCTCCGTAGCCTATGTATGCATGCAACTCCCGAGGAGTTACATGCGTGTTGCCGACCCTAACACTCCGGACCCTTGTTGAGCTCTGGCAACCTTACTTGGCAGCCACAACAACAGCAATCAGGCTAATTCGAACGTACACTGACATCAGAATGATATTTGAATCACGTTATCTTACGTCTCGCCTGCGCTTAATATATGTACGGACATCAGTTAGTCATTTTGATACCAGTGTACGTCCAATTTAACTGAAGTTATTAAATAAAGGCGCGCGGTTTATTTTATGCGACAAACGCAGCGTTGAACGCAAGCGTCAATGGAATGTAGGAAAAATTACAATGCGCTTACCGCTGCGTTTACCACGTTGTACAATGTAGCGTCATTAGATTATGCTGCTAAAAGCTATACCCATATGCGGCAAACGCATTGCGTTTAACGCTGCGTTTATCGCATAAACTAGTGCATGCTTGAATGTCTCGATGTAAAATAAATTGATTAGCCTCGGCGCACCGCCCGGGGCTCTGCGTTTGCAAATACCGCTTCTCGAATCGTATTGCACTATTAATATACTCTTTGTAAATCGAGATAACAAAGTACACTGAAACAAGTACTAATTTTTCCTTTGCTTGACTTTGTTTTCGTGCTTTGCGTTATAAATTCCATTAGTACAGAGTAACATGTCTGACGCAATTTGTTTTGTTTGAGGCTTTGACTTCAAGTGCATTTGTAAATACTTAATATGTTCTGTTTATGGAGTTATTCTTCGCTTGAATTGCATATAACGTAGAAATGTGTTTGTTTAAGTTTCTACATGCCTTACTAAGTTACTAAATCGTAATTTTTAGTACTTGTGTCTCTATGAATGCCTCCTAATTAGAGGCTTCAGTCTAGTCAGTCGGTAGTGACTGTCTACCAAGCAAGAGGTCCCGGATTCGAATCCTGGTAAGGGTATTTGTTTGAGTGCTTATAATAGATTTCTGTAGGAACAGATATCTACTCAGGGAATACTCAGATAAAGGCAAAGATATATTTATTTGCATAAATGTAGTGATGGACAAAAGTGGACAGTAATTTGAAATGCGTACATTTTACTTGAAGAAGCATGCACATTTTTCTTATTAGCTAGGTACTATAACTAAATATATACAAACTTAAGCTGTAGGTAAGGATACTCAGGATATACTCAGGAGATTTATGGATGTTTTCAATGTACTTAAGTATTTATATTATATCCGTCTACTACCTACAACATATGTAAGCCTTATTGTGCTTACTATGGGACTAGATCGATTTTGTAAGATAGTCGCAAAATATATACGTATTATACTAAGGTAGCTCAGAACATTTTCTTCTAAGAATATAATATTATTGTATTCTATACTAATGGTAAACATAAACATAAGTGCAGCAAATCCACGCGCCAGCATTCGCATACATGACCTTTCCATTTATTGTTATTCGACACCGTTACGCGCCGCCATATAATACACTCAAATGAAATAAACCCGGAAGTTTCCATACAAAATGGCCCGTCTTAATTGCTCTTGCGTGTATATTTATGAAATAAAAGCATAAATTCCACCAAGTTACGTTTCGCGTCCCTCCGGATCTTTGGAATTTGAGGCGCGCGGTCAGCCTTACTTAAACGTTAATTTGTATCGACAGTGGAAATTCTCTCTCGATTTACGCCCTTTTTTCTCTTAACTAATTAATTTGAACAAGGAATTTTCTTCAGTTGCCGAAACAAGAGGTTGTCCTAATAATTATGACGTCATCCGAGAAGGATTTAATTAAAGGCCTTTTTCGAGGCCTTCGATGTACATAATTGCTGCTCAATGACTCTTTGTAGTCGGATAACAGGTCTCCTAGTGATTATGTTCGACTGAATTTATGTAGCTAAGTGGTAAGGCGATCGGCTGCCGAACTGGAGGTAGTGAATTCAAACTGTGCCGCGTAGTCAGCATCAGGTTAGGACTTGTCCATCGGGGCCAAAAACTGACCAAATACCGATGTATTTGACCACTTTTTGGCCTTGCATAACTGAGCGAGTAGAATAAAAAATTAAGCGTGCGAGCTGTATAAAAGTGTTATTTTTGTTAAAAGATTAAGACACTGTGATCATTTTGAACACCTGGGTGCGTAGCCAACATGTCAATCGTTTACGTTCTATAGCGAACGAAACGTAACTGACACTGTCACACTAATATGGAAGAGTGATAGAGATAAATGACTACGCTACGGAGCGTTAGCGATTGGCACGTTGGCTAAGCACCCTGGCCGCCTAGCCAAGACGTTGATAGAAACCGCCAATCGAAACTTAAATAACGTATGGACATAGTCACGTGACTTTTCGTAGTATCTGGGCTATAAATATATTGCGGGCATATTTCTCTGTCACTCTAATTACGTCTTAGTGAGAGGAAAAGAGAAAGATCCCCGCAATTTGCGAATTTTGGTTGTTGCAGTAGGCCTCCTATCACCTTGATACATTTTTACTTTTCGTTTGGCGTTTGTCGTTGTGCGCTGGTTATCTTGGCTAGGCCCCCTGGCCAGCTTATTTATATCACTTAATAAACTCTATTAATTAAAAAAAAAATATGAGAAATTCCAAAATTACGTTTTTTCAAAAGTATCGGAAGATGATTTCCGGATTTACTTTTGCAAACTTTTCCAAAAAATATCTCTTGACTAAGCCTTAACTTTTACAGGTCCCTGTTCATCCTAAAAAATATAGGCTTATATCGGAGTTAAGCTATCTAAGTTTAATTAAGCATACCAAATGGTAGTATCAAAGTTGGTGAAGTTCTTAGAAGCCTCGAGCGTCTGCATAGGATCTTGACTAACTACATCCAGTAGTTTGATTACGAGGTTCTGACGTCTGACGTCATATTACCATTGGTTTAGCTGTTAAACAAAGTACCTAATATACCGTTTTAAATATGCTTTGAGTAGCATTCGCACTATATTACCTATACCGAAGCACATGCTCAACTGGGCATAGTGTGGTACGTGTTGGGACTCATCCGTACACAAAAAGAGATCGAGGTGTGCAAGATTTGTCTTTAACGTGCGTAATTCTTTGTGTATTGTTTTGTCATTAGAGATTGGATTTTGTATGTAGCGACTGTATGCACGTTTCCTCCGCAAGAAATGGCAGAACGATTTGTACGGTAAGATAACGCTTGGGCTCTCTCCTTCCGACGTGTCGGAAGCCAGTGCTGCTCGAAGGTTTTATGGCATTATTTAACTGTGGTGTTCATTTTTAAAGGAAAGTGGACGACGGCTTCTCCACCTTCTTTAGAATCTTTCAAATGTAGCCTCCATTTTCCTCTCTGCATTTTAGATAAATATTTTACAATTCGATGTACAGCAATACTATTAGGACAGTACATGGGGACACTTTTCTCTGCAGCTGACTGTACATGAACCATATTTATGTCCATTGGTTTGGATTTTTTTAATATTTTCATTATTACAAAAGTTAGCAGCATAAAAACCTGTTTACATTTTTTGGAAGCTCCTATAGCTCTTATAAAAAAAAAAAACGTAAGATGCAGTGGGTTCAGCCAGCAGTGTTTTTGAAAAATCGTACCGCGTTTTTAGATCAGAATACGGTTGCCAAAAAATGTAATTAGCAATCTTGAGGCTTTTCTATAAGTACCTCCATCGATTCGAAACCTGAATGACTTTCACTAAAATCCCGAATACAAGTCTAAAACGCACCTTTTATATTTTCACAAAAGCTAAACATATGAAAATTGCTTCTAAAAATGCACAATTTTGTTTTTGATCGAACTCATCGAATTTTTTCGTTAAAACTTACAAACTATTTCAATTCAAGAACATGATATCCGCGATCCCGAGCACGCATTAGTACAGCCATCTCGCTCCCGCTTACGCTCAGAGAGAGTGAGAGAAGAACCTGGAGCCACACACACACATTTGTAAAGAACGAGTGATGAATGAATGGAATCACAAGTAAAAATAGAATATTATTAAATGTCCCTGACATTTTCATGTACGAGAGAGTACACAGATTGTTGTGTGTGTGACCTTTATGTTGACACCAATCGTTCACTGTTATTTGGGTTTTCGTATTATTTGATCAAGTAAAAGTAACTAAAATAACCGGCCAAGAGCATGTCGGGCCATTCTCAGAGTAGGGTTCTGTAGTTACCCGTCCGACACCTTGAATGGGTGCTATTATTGTAGTAAGAGCCGGCGTAGCTTTATTTGATGTTCATAAGCGGATTGTAAAATATGTCTGCTTGAAAAATAAACTATCTTGTTTTTTAACACATTCGCTACCAACGTTTTCGTAGCGCTACGCTCGTAGCCGATCCCAGGGTTTTCCCGCTTTGTAGAGGAAAGCGACTACGAACAGAGAACTCGCCGAGCGGGTTCCCGGTAATTAATGTGTTAAGTATCACAACGCGTTGTACGTGAATATTATGAAGAGAAGATTTTTACGATAACTCAATAACTCAAAAAACGGCTCAACTGACATAGACATAGAACTATAGATAATAGACTTTATTGAGCCCTATTTTCATGATTTTTTTTTCAAATCGTTGTACCCATGTTCCAAAAGCTAGAGGGGAGGGGACACAACTTTTTTCTTCCGGACCGACAATTTCCGATAATATTCACTTTATCAAAAAAATTTTGTTGGAGACCTATACAACGATACCTTTCACGATAGGTTTGAAGCCAAAATACAAATCATCCCCGCTTTATTTTTTATTTTTTTTACCACAAATGGAGCAAAGAGCAAATTCTCGGACAGACAAACGGACATGGCGAGACTATAACGGTTCCTAGTTGACTACGGAATCCTAATAAGATTTAAGCGGGTTTGGCTGTTTTTTACGACTTTGTTCAGTTATTTACAGTCTTGAATAACACCGAGATTTTAGTACTTCATTGAGGCGGAAGTTTTTTACGTGGGAGAGGTTTTTGTACAATGCCAAGTGGCACACGTCACACTCGTCAGGAGTGCCGAAAACGGAGGTGCTAGCATTTGATAACAGAATTTTAGAAGGAATGTGTATTAATAATTAAAGAAACATTATACGATAATCTTACACAAGTCTGTAGCTGAAAGGAATAAAATGCATGTTTGCTATCCTCATTGTAAAACAAGTGAAATATTGCAAAATTAATTTGAAATAAACACATTTACCTTAAAAAAGACCAATGCACTCCATGACTTCGGAACACACATAAAATTCAGTCCACTTTTGATGAAACATGCCTAACTTTTTTTCAGGTCATCCGTATTCGAATTCAGCATTATCTGATCACTCGGGCGCATTTGCCCAAAGGAAAAAAATAGTACGCGCACACGGTCTCGATATTCCGACGACTTTCGGACGGTTGTGTACAGATGCTAGATTAATGGTTGGATTTTTATAAAAAAACCATGTTCGCCGCAAAAGCTGAAAGCATCGAATGATGCAAGAAGAAACGAAAATAGAATTCGGGTTTGGTTTAGTTTTGAAATCGGAGATGCAATAAGGCTTCGGACGGATATTTCGGAAAATGTATAAAGCCGTGTTGTGTAGAAAGTACTTTTTTTGAAGCTGTAGTAGTGAAATTTAATTCTTATCCATATTTTTTGGTCTCTTTGCACTGTCAATTCGATAAAATTATTCCTTTACTTTGTTGATAATAAAATCGCCATCACATTTTGGCCGCTTTATTTGCTTTTGATTGGCTCGTTTTAAATGGGCCTCGTTTTAAACTGCCAAATTTATTATTAAGTACGGTATATGTACAGTGAAAAAATAAATAAAGGCTAGCTGACGTTAGCTCAACCCTGAAGCTACTCGATATTTAATGGAATCCCATGTATTCTCTAGTGAAATATTTTGAATATAAACGTGTAATAATGTAACGTAAATTAATTGCCTATCTAAAGTCTGTCTGAAGATGTGTCAAAGGTTGTCTGTTGTGTAGAAGAGATTACAAAAAATAATTAGAGTATTTAAATAGATATTTTTTTACTAAAAAGACGAACATTACGAACATGCCATTTTTGAAAGAGGGCAAAGTTACCCCTGCAGCTAGAAATGGAACCAACTGCGTATCGAGTGGTTCAATAAGTAAGAACTTAAGCGTTGCGAGGGTTTAAGGTACGAAGCTAAAACAAACTTTGCTCGCGAGTAACGAGGAAAATACTAAATGTAAACATTTCAAATCAAATCCAAATAAACATTAACACAATTTATTTTAAAACACGTTTCCCATGGTTACAGTTATAAAAAACAAAGACTTAAAAAATAGTGGTGGTTAACATGTGCCTGAACTAGTATCCCTGTGTTTCAAGCGAGGAAATGAACGCTATCAAATATTGATTATTCAAAATCATCACATCAAAGTCAGAAAACCGCAGTCAAATAACACTAGACCCTACTTATAGTGTTGTGTTCCTGCCGGTGAGTAAGGTTGCCAGAGCTCAACGAGGGTGCGGAGTGTTAGGGTCGGCAACGCGCATGTAACTCCTCTGGAGTTGCAGGCGTACATATGCTACGGACACTGCTTACCATCAGGCGGGCCGTATGTTTGTTTGCCACCGACGAATAAAATAAAAATATTCTACCAGCTAACATGAGGGAACACTCAAAATTTGCATCAAATTGCTTTGCCACTCTGGAGGATAAAATGTAACTTTCTCATTGGTTTTCGAAAAATAAAAAGAGAAATGTGGTGAAAAGATTGTTTAATAATTTTATTTTCATTTTTTTATTTTTTTTTACTAATAAATTGCGCTAGTTAAAATGGGGTGGTTTATGCCCTCGTACAATCTAGTTACTTACACAATAAGTTTTAGGTCGAAATACAAATTATAAGCTCGAAACACAAATTATCGGTTGTTTTAGTTGGAAACTCTAGTTCGTTATTAACTAAACACTAGTACGAGTATGATGACGTTTAATTTAGCAGACAGGTTAAAGTTGGTAAGTTGGCCTCAAGTTTCTTGCTAATGCGACGAGGTGAGGCTGCGCGGAGTTCCCCTAATATATTAATCATTATGTGTTATAGGCCTGTGTGTACCATGAGCCCCATGGGGTCTGACAAAATGTCAAGACACAATGCCGACTTCACATGTATTAAGTTATCGTGCGGCATACAGAACGACATGGAAATCCATGAAAAAGGCATGTTCAGCGGTGGACGCAAATATGCTGAGAAGAAGAAAGAGAGAAGAAGTTAACGGGCTAGGTAAATATTATTATATACTTATTTAGGGTTCCTTATCCGAAGTCCCAATAGGATTCTATTACGATTAGGTACGTTTATAGTTTTCTCTGATGGTAAGGTTACAAATGCTAAAACTTACATTTAAAAATTTCAATGTATTTTTCTATTACCAACTTTTTTTGTTTTTTCTTTTCATAATAAAAGAACATTTTCATTAATTTTAAGGGGTTTCTAGTGTCTTAATCTACCGTTGCGTTGGTCTCTAAGAAGCTTATAATTATGAACAGAAGTGGAATCGATTGTCATCGGTTTTTTTTAAATCAAAATTGTTTTATTTTGTCTGATATGATCTTAATATATATACAGGGTGAAATTGTAACCACCAGCCACTCGGCGTAGTGACTTTACTGGTCATGCTGAACAACAATGGTGGAACCAATGCCGAAATCGTGAAAAACAAATAAATGTCATAGTATAAGTTCCCGCAACACAAGCTTACTATAGGACTTAGTTAATCTGTGTAATAGTATCCTATAATATTTATTTATTTATTATTTATTCTACCTCCTCACGGTTAATCCTCTGAATCGATTTAGATGTGGAATGGAGATAGTTTGGGGGCTGGTTATTAAATGGTTTTATTAAAATTTAAATAATAATTTATACATATTACAAAGACCGCGCGTAGGGCAAAATTAAGCGCGTTATAATAGGTACCATTTTTTTCACAGACATTACGTTTATCCTTATCTTTTAATAACAATGACCCAAAGTACTTAGCAAACTCAATTAAAAGCATATTAATAAATTATCCAGTCTGGGTAAGCTTTAAATCCTTTCATATTTATACCGTTGTTTTGAGCATATCAATTATGCGAACCATACTTAGACGTCATCAAATTTCTATTAACGGTTGTGCTTTTGAATGAACAATGAACAAGAGGCTGATTTCGCTTAAAAAATTTGATATAGTTTTTATCCTATTGTGTATGTATGTAAACACTTTATTGTACATAAGGGACAGGTAAAGATACAATAAAAATAAAAATTGGCAATGTATAAAGGCGAACTTATCCCTATAAGGGATCTCTTCCAGTCAACCTTTGAGCAATTGAGAGTCAAAAGTAAAACATGAAAGACAAACGAACACTATGTACAAAAAAGTAAACTATGGTTCAATCATTACACAAGTAAATAATGGAAACATGTAGCCTATATAATAATATTACATATAATAAATATCAATAGATATACATATATAAATATAAGTACATAGATTATTATCACAATTAAATAAGAACCAACCAGAACACAAGTCATTGGAGAGCCATAACTCATCTTAAGTGATGCTACCGACTGTAACTGTCTTAGGGATAACAGCAACTTGTTCCACAACTGTACAGTACACACTATGAAGGACTTAGAATATGACCGGGTCTTGTTACACGGTACAGAGAAAGTCAGGTTCGCACTCGATCTCAAGCGATGACCACTACCATCCGCCAGGTATGTAAATCTTTCAGAAAGTTATAGAGGGGAGGTCGGATTAAACAGGACGTTGAAAAGTAATTTCAAGATGTGTACCTCCCTGCGTCGATGTATCGGAAGCCAACCGAGCTGAGAACGGGAGTTGGAGCTGTGGTCATACTTCCGTAACCCAAAAATATATCGGATGCATACATTTTGGAGCCGCTCTAGCTTATCAAGAAGTTCCTCTCTCAGGTCCAAGAACGCAATGTCAACATAGTCTAAAAGTGGCATCAAGAGGGATCGCGATGAACTGGGAGGAAGTTCTGGAAACGCCTTAAAGAGTGGAGAGATGCAAACACCCTTTTACTCACCTCAGCCGTATGGGCAAACCAAGAAAGCGTCTCATCCATGGTGATACCCAAATTCCTGACAGTTGAGGAGAAAGAGATGGGAGTTCCATCAAAAAGAATGTTGGGTATCACCACTTCTGAGAGGCTGCTAATATAATAAGGACTACTAATAACAATCGCTTGCGATTTCTGTGCGTTCACTTTTAAACCGGAATTACAAGCCCAATGGCGAATCACTTCAAGATCATCATTTATTTGACTGACTAGGGCGACATCACCAATGCCAGCCGCTGCATAGATCTGTAGGTCGTCCGCATAGAGATAGTAAGAGGACCTAAGGGATTCTGTGATACCATTAATAAAAATAGAAAAGAGTACAGGAGAAAGCACTCCCCCCTGTGGAACGCCAGCAGAGAGTTCGCACCAATCAGAAAACTTATGATCAAGCATAACACGCTGGTGCCTACCAAACAGGTACTCGCGGAAGCAAGATAGGCTGTTGTGTGAAAAATGTAACGACTGGAGGATGCCAAGCAAAATATCCAAAGTCCATCGTATTGAATGCGCTACTATAAAGTCGAGAAGAACTACGATGGTAAGTTTTTTGTTTTCAATATTAAGCCGAATGCCGCTTTTTGATTCCTGATTCGTGTTGATCAGGCATCTCACGCACACTAATAAGTGCGAGCAAGATGCGTCAAGCTATAGCAAAACTATCTTGATGGGGCGAGTCACCGTCTGCCGAAAATAAAATTGCATACCGTTTTTTTAGACAGGCGTCCGGTTTTCTTGTAGCCCAGTACTTCGTCCATCGCTTTCACCCAATAGCCTAATTCATTTTAGATTCCATTAACTCTTGATAGACCTTACATCCTGGCGGATGCTGTGTCTGTGTGCGTCCCATGACATGGGCAAGGGCAGCATCCGCTGGGTGTATCCCTTAAAGTGTCTAAAGGGCCTCACCATTGTTCCGTGATGGGAAAGACATACAGACAATAATAATAACAATTTAGAAAAAAAAAGAATGAGAATATGGACAAGTTGAAAGTAGGTTACATTATTTAGATAGGGAATAAATAGGTAAGCAATTGTATACAACTGGAAGTTAATTATGTAATATGTATACAAGTATGTAGTGTAAATATTTAAATAAATTACATGCAAAATGGACTGACTTAAAAAATAAATACTACTTACAATTTTGTTATGTAATATCAACAAAGCCACGCCACGTAGATGAACACCGTATCAAATTGTTAAAACAGAATCGGGCTCCAAGCGTCTGTGTTAGATGGAGCAAAAATATTTGAATATGGAACAAAAACCTCAACAGTAGGTGCAGTTATTGCTTTACAAACATTTCCCTCTTGGGTACAAAGGATGCGCTGTTGGAGGTTAATTAAATTTAAATATGAGCGCGAAAGAATGGGCTTTGTAGGTTTTATAAATATAAAAAATAAAATAAATATTATAAGGACATTCTTTCACAAATTATTGTTAGTCCCACGGTAAGCTCAAGAAGACTTGTGTTGTGGGTACTCAGACAACGATAAATATAATAGACAAATAGGTACTTAAATACATAGAAAACATCCATGACTCAGGAACAAATATCTGTACTCATCACACAAATAAATGCCTTTACCGGGATTCGAACCCAGGACCATCGGCTTCATAGGCAGGGTTACTACTTACTAGGCCAGACCGGTCGTCCGGTCGGCCGGTTTTATGGGTGAGGTGTCGTTCGTTAGAATGCATTCTTAGAAACTTACAGGCCAATTCCAACAATATAATGTGATACTGAACCAAAAACGTCAATTTTGACACTGACAGATCAGTATCAGATCAGTATCATGTTAGAATGAGATCTAATAACTAAACTGGAATCCAAAAATGTCTTTTTCTAATGACCCTGGAAAATCCAAAAAAAAGTTAAAATTTTATTTAATCCTTCCGAGAATAGGCCGTGTCGGCAAAATCCGATAAAGGCTATGGTTAAGCTGGTCACTGCATTTAATTAAAAACGATAATTTTCCATCGTTTTCCGCCCCATCTCTTTATACACACAGTTGTAAAAGTAAATAAAGCCGATTGAGCTTTATGTACCGGAAGTGCACGGGAGCTTTCGGATGAACCGCAATTAAGCTCCAGCAGTATTCTAACTTATAAAATCTTATACTAATTTGATATTCAATTACATTTATTACCGATGTTTCGACACAGGTTTCACTTGTTATGCGATAACGATAAGTTCTGGTTTAGATAAGTTCTCATTTAGATATCGTTTGTATGTCGTATAATTGACAGAAGCAGTTCGATTCGGGCAACCAATTTCACTTTGACGTCGTCAAATATCGTAGGTAGATCTTATTGGGATCACAGTGGAATTGAAATAAACCTCTATTGTGACATGTGGTTTTGTTATCAATATTTTAAAGATCTTTCCAAGATTTTGAACGTGTCCTAATCATTCTTCGAATTGGACCAATGGTCACGGCTAACTGATGTCCTAGCAAAATGTCAAACAGAGATTTATGTAACTACTCGACGAAAAATCTATGAAAAAGTTTGGGGCAGACATCACATTTTCAAACCACCCACTACACATGTTGATTTGATATTCTTTTGAATTTACCCGCACGCGCATATATTTTATTGGTGTGAACGATATACTAAAGGTGCTGTCAAATCAAGATTAAATTTTTAAAGTCCTTATGCCACTTTAGACTTAGATTGTCATAAATAAAATATATTAAGTTTTATTTCAGGCAACACGTACAATCGTACACCCATATCAAAATACAATTTAAAATATCGAAAAAAAGTTGAATTTCTGGAGTGAAATTATTCACATACTTAAATACTGAATTTAAATTATGGACTTAATATTAAGAGCATTAACAAGCATATGGAGTTCGCTCTTGACAGGTTTTGATTGATTTTAATATAAATTACATTATTACATTATTTATTTTTAATTACATTATTATTTATTTATTTATTATTTAATTACATTATTTTTTGTATAAGACTGTTGCCTAAATAATATATTGCCAGTGCGTCGCGCTTTCAAATAGTTGGTTGTCCGTTAGCGTAAGCAACCTAATAAGTACGTACATAAATTACCCTGCTTTGATAAAAAGACGAACAGATTTAAAAAAATATTGATATAAATAATATGCATAGTAACTTTAACCAATCCACGGTTTTTTAAATGCTTTTATTTATCGCATTGACCACTTGCTTATGACATCGGCATTTTTACATAATTGCAAAAAAGCCAGTCAATGTCGTTACGTAACCTATCAGGGGATGACAGTAACAGAGATGTTAAAAGAATGCTCTGACAAGGTACTTTAATAGCCTTACCACGATTTAATTGTACAACTGTACAATTGCTTTAGCAGTGTCAAACTAACACATTCGCAAATAAAGCATTTACTATATGTAAATAGTAGGTAGTGATATCTTATTCTCAAGTACAAAGCCTGCACCTAACAAAAGTCTCTTTTTGACCCAGTGGTTGACTGGTAGAGAATGCCTTAAATTTTATGTGCAATAAAGTATAAATAAATAATAAATTCGCTAACGTCTGCGTAACTTATTTTCTATCCATCTTGGACCAATAAGCAAGTACGAGCGAGATGCATATAGAGTAATTTACGCACGCGCTAGCCAATATGTCAGTGTCAAACTGACAGTGGTGATAGCTGTGCAGAATTGAATTTTCTTAGGACGTGTTTTATTTATAGGACCTTTATTTTAAGTTTATTTATAGTTTACTGATATTATATATTGTAATTCAGTTACAAGTGAATAAACGTGCTAAAAAACCGACATTATTATCGTAAAACTACTAGAAAACAAAACTCCCTAAAATCTGCTATTAATTTAGCCAATACATTGATAAAACTAATCTTAAAATAAATAATTAAAAACTATCCCCCTGCGGCATGGTGCCGTAGATGCTGGCAGCATTTCCTCGTTGTATCGCAATACTTATTCTCTGTGCGAGGAAGCTGCCAGCTCTACGATCACCGGTAGCGTCTTCTATTTTTTTGGCTAATTCCTTAAATAGTGTAGATGCATTCGGACCCCACGGGCCAAGGGTTTGTAGTTTGCCATTTATAGTTTGTATTATTATTTTTAAGTTTATGTATAAATTATTGTTCCATATTTTAATTCTGTGGCCCTAGTGAAAAAGTGTACAAGTCTCTGGCAGTTTAGGTGTATAAGGGCATAAATGTTACGTGGAACTTACACCCCTTTACACCTGCGCTGCCAGAGACTTGTACCCTTTTCACTAGGGCCACAGAATTATACTATGGTAGACATTGATTATTTTCTTATAATTGAGACATTTTATGTAAATTCGTATTTTTTGTTTCAAATTTGGGTATTTTTTTCATCACTCGTTCGAACCTAATAGAAAAAAAGTGACGTAAATAACCAATACATTTTTCGACCCTTCCATTCTGTTAACGGCATACAAAGTCAGGTACACAAAAAAAGTAGATTCGCCCAAAAGTAAACAGTTCTTCCAACCCAATTAGCAAGCGTGTATGGCATTTCTACATTCAATTAATTAATTTCTCTTTGAATTTCCGCGTATCCGTGATTCAAACAGATACTCGGGATAATTTGATACATAGCTATAGTAGATTGTTAACCAAGAGCTGAAATGGTACCTTTCACACGAGTTAGACATTTTACTTTTCATTTCGAATACGAGGAGAGTAAAATACATGTGCATTAAAAAAAAAACGGCTAAGTATGAACTTCAGGAGTATTTCTTGAGGGTACTTTCAATAAATAATTTCAAGTAAAAATATCATTATTTATGGAATAGGGACTTAATTATCAAAGTGAAAAATGTACAACAAATCCAATTAAAGCCAATATTTTAATTGCTTTTCGTAAAAAAAGAGAAAAAAACCTACTTAGAAAGTACAGTGCTCTAAAGCAGAAACATATCATTTTCTGCACACTTTTTAGAACAACAACGACCCATTTTCAGAGGACGAGAAATGAAAAGTGTACTATGTGTTATGTGGTTATATACGGAGCCAGATTTAGTTTAACAACTTGTCGCCTTTTAATCTTATTTTAATTCGACCTTGAAGATCGCTCGCCCTGATTGGTGCTTGCGAAATTAAGAAAAACCGGCCAAGTGCGAGTCAGACTCGCACTGGAAGGGTTTCGTACCATTATCTATAAAAACGGTCACCCATCCAAGTAGTGACCCCGCCCGACGTTGCTTAACTTCTGTGATTGGATGAGAACCTCGAGATTGGAAAGAAATATGTATTTTATTCTGTTTTTAGTATTTGTTGTTATAGCGGCAACAGAAATACATAATCCGTAGAAATTTCAACTGACTAACTATCACGGTTCATGAGATACAGCCTGGTGACAGTCGGAGGGACGGACGGACGGACGGACGGACCGACAGCGGATTCTCAGTAATAGGGTCCCGTTTGACCCTTTGGGTACGGAACCCTAAAAATCGTGCGTGGAATGCGTGCCAATTACCAAGATGAAACCAGTTCAACACAATCTTGTACTAATATTTAATAATTTCCCTAGCAAATATCAGATACCTATTAAAACATGATGATTATGAGGGTTATTTGACAAAGGCAGAAGTAATTTTATATAATTAATTATCATAAAATTGGATGTTGTGCTCAACTTAAGTTGTTATAGAAATTGAATTTAAAAATACCGACATCGATTTTTATTAAATGAAAATGTTACCTAATGCTCGTTTATGGATTACTTGTAATTAGTTATTACTAAAATTTTGTTTGTTTCTAGTTTAAGTTATTTATAATGTTAGAGAAAAAAAATGTCGTATCCTATTTTGTGTCCAACTCGCGACTTGCTCGTATTAATATGACAGTGAAGAAAAATCAGAAACTATATGACAATTCGTTGCAAGAGACCAAATTACAAAAAAAAAACTTCATTATTTTATTTTACAATACAAAATTATTTATTTTGTAAATTGGGGTTAAAGTTTACTTAACAACGTCAAAAATTCAAAACTACTCCAGGTCATGATCGTACAGAAAAAAAGAGGATGCCGAAGACTGAAGTGGAGGAAGTAATGCCTGAAAGCGGTTCCTGGGCTCCAAAGCAATAGCTTTCCGGAATCGGAATAAACGCTAATAAGACGAAGGAATCTATTCAAACCCAAATGGAAAAGAAAACCGTTAACCCTAACCGATTCCAAAACCATTTAATTCTGAAGAATCGTCTTTCGAATTTCAATTTGAAAGGGAAATTTGACTTCGACATGTTCGTAATTTGGGTTCCTTAATACTTACTATCTCTTATTGGCTTCATCCTTAATTTAACTCTTAAAGAGACATATCGGGGAAGTCGGCGATCCAGAAAGATATATTATGTAGTCGCTGAGGCCGGCCGATTGATAGCACCCATTCGAGGGTTGTGCCTCATTGGTTTGCGGGTGAGACTGCGATTTCACAAGGGTTGGCTTTTTGTGCGTATGTCGAAGTTACGCTGAGTCAAGTAAAATAAAAGTTTAAATTGCGGGTTGTCGGAAAGCAGGGGACAATCTAATGTTTATATCCTAATACAAATGTGCAAAAATCTGGACGTTTGTTAATTAATTACGCGATAGCTGCTGAACATATGGGAACGTGAATTGGCTTACTTAGATACATGTAGTTGAAAGCTTAATCAAAATAAATAATATTTTTATCCCAAAAACTGTCCCTTTATGTCCCTAAACGAGTAGGTGTTATAGGAGCAGGTGGTTAAAAATTATCACGCAGATGAAGACACGGGCAAATATTGTTATCATAAAAGCTTGTTATACTTGAAACGTCTGCCATAAAAAAATATAAATTTCTTATTTTCAACATGAATTTTCCTACAAAGCACTCATTTGTTAATTATATAATAATCTGGAAAACTAAAACTAATTGTTGTGGTAGCTTATAGCAGTTTATTTTCTGATTTAACAGACGCTGCGGGTGAAGCAAATTATTTCTCATTTTTAACGCAAAGAAATTTTCTGCTCTTTTGAACAGTTAATCTTCTGCGTTAATTACCCAGTCAGAGGTATCTGGTAATATGAGAGATAGTTTATACCCTCGTGTCTACTTGTTTGTGTATCTAGATAGAGTAGTATTATCAGTTTAGGATTAAATTCTTCAATTTAAACCACCACACACGAAGTCAGCCGCCTCTCAGTTTAAAATGACTTTATAAAAAATAATGAAATTGATGAAATTTGTATGGGAGCTGTTTTTGGCGGTGGGCTTATGTGATTCTTAAGCATACAGAAAGATCATAAATAACCGTTAGATGAGGGATGAGGACAGCACACAAAATGTGTTATGACTGGCACTCGATACTGTCTCGTGTGTGCTTGCATAATTCGATTTTTTTTTAAAAGTTTGTAGGCTACATTGAAAGCACGACATTTGTAGATCTTTTTTTATGTAATAAGCAGCAAACGAGCAGACGAGCCGCCTGATGGGAAGCAGTCATCGCCGCCCATAGACATAAGCAACATCGGAGGAGCTAGAGCTACTTATGCGTTGCCAACCTATGAGAACCCTAAATACCTGCTTCTTGAAGAACCCCATCTCATAGCGCAAGGGAAACACCTCAGGAGGTAGCTCATTCTACAACTTGCACGTTCTCGGCAAAAACTAGCGAGATACCCGCTTGTTCTTGGTTTGTCACGTGTCGAGAAAGTGAGGATGAACTTAGTTTCTTTGGCGGGAGGTGCGGAGATAATAACGATTTTTTTCGTTGTAATAAGATTTAAAATGGTCAGTTACTTGTGTTAATGCTGGTACATAACGTATATTTATTGATTTAGGCTGATACATACATACCTAACGGAATAACATACCTTCTTAAAAAATAAAAACCATTTTGGTGACACAACAGTTTTTTTTGCGTCACCTGTTTTGATATAGGATTCTGCGTTCCCACGCAAATAAATTTTAACCAGTACCCCATATACGTACGATTGTGCTTGATATGCTACATAATACAGTCAGCGTTAAAAATGTATACTGACGAATGAATGTGACGACCGGTCTGGCCCAGTGGGTAGTGCCCTGCCTACGAAGCTGATGGTCCCGGGTTCAAATCCTGGTAAGGGCATTTATTCGTGTGATAAGCATGGATATTTGTTCCTGAGTCCTGGGTGTTTTATATGTACTTAAGTATTTTATAAATATTTATATATGAAATATATCGTTGTCTATGTACCCACAACACAACCCTTATTGAGCTTACTGTGGGACTTGGTCAATTTGTGTATTAATGTCCTATAATATTTATTTATACTGATAAAAAAATATATTTGTCTTAAAGTTATTTTTTTCTGTTCTGCCGCTACTCGGGCCTAAAACATCGTACAAAGCCGCGTTTCTAATAATTAGCGAGCACCAACAAAGCTTCATCTTAATAGTTAGTCCCCCTCGCACCGAAGCTGGCTCCTATTATTAAATCTTAGCCCGCTCTAATTCTTCGACCTTTCCGTGTTGAGTATAAAATTTTACTCTATATTCCTGAGAGCAACCGCTATTATCCGCTTTGTTAAATTTTTAATTAGAATCGGAAGTCAGGTAGCTTGTAAACCTGCTAGGTGTAGGCGCGGGTTCAGAGTTGAACCGTAAACTTTGCTTTGTTTATATAACTTTCAGTTTGGGAAAGCAGGCAAGTTTTCGAACATTGCGGCTTTAATGATCTAATATTAAACGAACGCAGGGGTAGTAATTAAGGATTCCAAGTATAATACTGATAGGAAAATTACAGGCGAAATGGCGGGTACGCCGCGATGTGCCTCGAGCTAGCGTATTTTGCTCAAAGCAAATTTTCATCAATGCCTACCGGGCAGTGTGCATTAAATTGTACATTTCAAAATCGAAATTCTGTTCCAGGGTAAACCAGAGGAAATGTGTACGGATTTTCCAAAATAGATGTTTTGATGTTCGATTAAATCTAGGTTTGGTACCTTGGAGTTTGCTTGCATTCATTCTAAATCCTGCCATGTCCGTAATCTAGCGTTCCATTTCTCTTTCTATTATTTCACGAATTCTCTTCGTTTGAAATGAACTCGTATTTATTTATTGAATTCCAGTTATCAGTTTTTATAAAGGAAGTAGACCCCTTACGACCTGGATGGCCGTCATTAACAACGATCTTAAGAAAGCCCAAATAAATGTCTCGACGACCCAGAAGAGGTAGGCCTGGCGAAGAATGACGAGGAGAGCCGACCCCAAATGACACGGGAAAAGGCTAGGCAAAGAAAGAAAGAGTTTTTATATAGATATAACACGTATTCTTACCACTTCTAAATTCCTTTACTAATTAATACGTCTGAAATTACGTGAACGTGAACTTTCATTCTTAAAGAAATTTATTTCTCATAGACAACAAAAAGCTATTACAAATATTCAACGCCATAAAATATTTCGCATAACTTCAGAGAATACGGAAATTCAATCAAAATATTAAAATGTAAAAAAAAAAAACGAAATAAAGACATATAATAACAATACAAAACTAAAGGCCATCGCTTTGACCCAATACTTCTTTTTAGATTCCATCACATCAACTGTCAGTAGTCGTTACACCTCAGCGGGTACTGCTTCTGTGTGCGTCCCAAATGACACGGGCAAGGGCTCCGCTTGGTGTAACTCTTACATCTCATCAAAATATTAAAAGGAGCTCTACGTGTTGACTTCGGTTCCGCACACGCCTCCTTAAATATCCGGAACACCATCATAGTTCCGTAATGGGAGTCGTGCAAAATGATAGGTACCTATTATTGTGTTGGTATATTCACTTGAAAAAACTTTACCAAAATATGTACGTCAAATTCAATTTGTTTTGAGTGCTGTTTGAGTCTAGAGGTTATTCTCAGAATTTTCATGGACCTGATATTAAATATGAACAATATTTCGTCCTCAGTTCCACTGAACAAATGGAAACTACCGAAATTTAGCAACAGTGGAATCCCGTAGCAGTTGCGAGAATATAAGCAGTTTTGCAGTTGACAAGTGTCAGATTTATTGACAAGCGCGGTCGGGTAAGCCTATTCTCGAGAATTTGGGGAGATTCGTAAGCCTTTAAGGATTTCCCTGGTAGACACATTTTTATCTGTGTGCATTTTTACCTTAATATTAAGTAATAATGTAAGAAGTTGCTGTTGAGCATATTAGTTTTTTTTTTTAATTTGTTTTGAAAAGAATGTTCTTGCTGATATATATTTTTGGCTAACCTACAATACAATGCGTATTTTTACGCGCGTATACGGTCGTTTCGGCGGTACAAGCTTATATGCGCGTCACATTTCCCTACATTTGGATTTTACGAGCTTTCGCGCTCATACGCGTACGCTCGTATAAAACGCTAGTCTTTAACTTCCTTCTAAGACGCGTTATACATTATTTTTCTATAACAAAAATAAGTCCACCGCAATATAATTGGATTAAAATCTGGTATTCTGCGTAGACGGTAATATGAGTAGGTACATAATCATGGTCTTCTGTGTATCAGGTAATTTGCGTTTCTAGCAGTATACGTCACATAGTTCAATTTTACCAAACATGAATACATATTTGTTAATTAATCCGAATTTAAACTTTATTCGTGCTGGTGTCACGTATGAAATATATCTTGAATCAGTTAACTTCTTAAAATATTTTAATCAAGTAATTTCTCATTTCACCCCTACATGTTTTCCGTCATTGAATATTGCTTAGGCAGCTACTTAGATATCAGATAAAGTTGAAAATATCAATAGATATGTCGCAACCATCTGGTTAAGTTAGCCAGCTAATTTGTTGCCTAGGCCGATAGAAAATCACTCAACGTCTAAAAACGTCAATCACTTGGCGTTTTGAAAGTCAGCTCCGTAAAAACGACTGGTTCTCTTAGCCAAGTGGTTTAATGTAATATTAAAAACTTAAAGAAATTAAATAACATAACATAAGATAAAATAAATAAATAAATAATAAATAAATTTACAACAAAATACAAACCTAACCTATATTCATCAATGTCCAAATTAGCTTAATTACTACACGACATTCAGCCATCTGGTTAAAACGTTGCAATCAATGACTTGTCTGGTTTGTTCTTCAGCCAACTGGCTAATTTAACCAGTGAACTGCGACAGATACATAACTTCATAACTAATTAAAAATCCTTACTGCGTCTAAATTAACCGCAAGGTTTATTACAAGTAAATATACATATACTTGTCCCATAATCGAAACTCGAGGTAACTAAGAGAGCGCAAGTCAGAGCTTTGATTGCGTATCGCAAACGTTTGCCGAGTCCACACCGGCCCCTCAATTATTCAAATAACTATAGTATACTGTACCCAATTTCGTGAACATTACACCCTTACTAGTTAGAGGCACTACTTAAGAGGATTTATTATGGTTGACTGCGGACAGATATTAAGTAAACATTAAAAATGTATATCAAAATAAGTCTTAAAACGAAGGCACCTTCTTTTATAATCACCACTTAATTACTATTCATTTCTCATGCTCTGAAAGTGGGTCGTTGTTGTTCTAAAAAGTGTGCAGAAAGTGATACGTTTCAGCTCTAGAGCATTGTACTTTCTAAGTACGTTTTTTATCTTTTTTTACGAAATAATTTTGGCTTTAAATGGATTTGTTGTACAATTTCTATTCTGATTATTAACTCCCCGTGCCATAAGTAACGATATTTTTATCTAAATTGTTAATTGAAAGTACTCTCAAGTAATACTACTGAAGTTTATACTTAGCCCGTGTTTTTTTAATGCACATGTTTTTACTTTCCTCGTATTCGAAATAAAAAGTAGAGTTCTTAACTCGGGTGAAAAGCACTATTTCAGTCTCGGACTATTCTCGGACTAAACTACCTCGACAGAAATAGGTGCCTTTCACCCCTTAGTTAACAATCTACTATTACGAACCGCTTAAGGATAACGCTGTGTTAATCAGCGCTAATCACGACACGTTGTCGTTTTGCCTCTACGAAGCATTTTCGCTACATACCGGGATATCCATGTTATCGGCTACGACCGTAGCTCAGCGGTGAGTGTGTATAGATACTCGTATATTTGATACGAGTATTTGTTTATTTTATTTAATGCCTATTGGGATTTTGCTGAGTTGAGACTCTTGGGAATAAAAATACTTCTTAGTGACAAGTTTTGATTTTTTCATTGATGAAAGTGATCTCGTAATCGTTCACAAGTTTGTTTCGCTTAATTAAAGTACTTTTAAAAAATAAATGGTTATAGAAATACTTTTATATAATACTGCGTTTTGAGTAATTACGTTAAGTAAGTTAGAAATGACATGTTATATTAGACCTCACTTCATTACCTACTGTTAGCGACTGGAGCGAACGGCAGCGGGAGCTCATATAAACATGGCATTTAGACTAATGTTGCCAGTTTATAACTATAGATTAATTTAAAAGGTGTATTGAATCAGAACGGCGTACGAAATAACGCCAATGCACCTTATAGATACACTAACCAGGTAATTCTGTGAACACCCACCTACTACTAGTTTAACTGAATTAGTTATCGAGCTTAGTGCGATGTAAGCTCCTTACAAGTTTGTCGCCAAGAACACGTGATAGAATGGCCTGCACGTCAAGGCAATAAGTACTCTCTAAGTAGAGTAATTATATATTGGTTTATTCTTGGTTATTGGCATTCCCATACTAAATGATTACCTATGCTCATTTCAGTTGCGTCCGCATCTACTAATGTTGTAATTCATATTGTACATGTCAAACTTAAGAATGCGATGTTTGAGGATGCTGGTTGTTGGGGTAGGGACGAGTCTTTATGGAATCTGAATGAAGCTACAGCGTCAATAGATACTGAATCTGTCATGTCACTTTAATTAGTCATTATATGAGTATATATGCTTACTTAAAGACAAACAAAGCCTGTATCGTTTATCACTTTAGCGGTTACATTTTTGAAAGCATAATATAATGTCATGGGAGCAAAGCTTTAGGTCCTGTGTCTGCAGGAATGAATGATTTATTGTTGTAAATAGACTTTGAAAGTCGACGATTCAGGTTTTTTTCCCTACATCTTTAACTTGGATGCTGGGCCCCTTGAACATCACACAAATACTATGTCGCAGACATCTGGTTAAATTAACCAGCTAATTAGTCGCCTAGGCTATTCATTATTGGTACCGGAAAGATTTTACTGAAGTTTATGTAAATACAATAATACATAGGTGTAGTTGTTGTAGTATACCTAGTTGTTTATTTTAGGAACCAGTTCCAATTCTAGTTCCAGACTAAGTTATATTAGTATCCAGTTCCAATTAAAGAATGATTAGAAATACACCTTTATTTGATTTGATTGATTGGACTCTTGAAGGTTTAAGATCAGAATTTGGTTAGCAATTTCTTTTCTCGCCGTCTGTGTAGCCTGTACATTTTTCGGACAGTCGGTAAAGCGTTCCTTTGAGTTAACGATTTAAGGTGACTCCTGGGGCCAATTTGTTACACCAATATGTTTTATATCAGCTCGTAAAGACTCTTTTTGCACTTCAAAAATTGATAAGATAGTTGCCCCATCCACATGTGTGGCAAAGTAATTTAATGCAAATTTTGAGTTGTTTCCTCATGTTGGCTGATAGAATTGACTTTTAAGTGATGATTTTGAATGTTTAACGTTAATTTGAATTTGATTTGTAATGTTTTATAGTTAGGTACCTAATATTTCCGACTCCTCCGCCCGTCAACTATATAAAAGTAAAAAAATTATGACTTTGACATCTCAATATATATACCACGTCATTAAACACGTCAGAAGTAATTTTCAATTATACCCAAGTAAGGTTTTCAAAAGTACAAGGATTGTGAGTAAGAACAAAAACACGTTATCTACAACATGTTGCCGACTAGCTAAATCGTCTAAAATAATATCTGTTAGAGGACCAGAAGTCTACAATAAACTACCCAATGACTTAAGGCAGATTGAGTGTGACTCAACCTTTTACAATAAATTAAAAATATGGTTAACTGCCCAAGCTTTTTATAACATTAATGAATTTCTTAATTTTAAATGTAACAACTATAGATAATGTAGCTTAAATAATATTAATTTATGATTTTAATTTATCCGAATAACTTAATAATTTTAACTTGTCATTTTTATTTATTTACATTTGTATCCTTTTATTTTAATCGAATGTAGATCAAGTAAACAATTTTTTATTTAATTTCAACTGAGTATTTTATTGCTGACATGTAAAATTGTATATTTTACCAATAAAAGAGTATGAGTATGAGTATTTTATTCGCGTTGGTGTGGTGAAAAATTTTGTTTTTCACTCGGGAGCAAAGTTTGTCCCTCGTGTCATGAAACCCTCGCATTGCTTAAGATTTTAATTTTGGAATCTTTCGCTAACTCGGATATCAATATTAGCACGAAGGGTTAAACAAAAACATTGCTCCTATGTATAATAAATATTTATTATTGTTCTTAAAATAATCCTCGCTGTCCGCAGAATAAAAGTACAAACTTAAGATTACTTGAAATAAAAAGCTTGTAACAGCAATAAAACCTCACGGAAAATAATCGTAACTTCCTCTAACTCGTTAACCCCTGCTTCGTCCAGTTGACACTAGTGTTGTCAAATACGAGTCTTTACAGAATTTTCTGACTTTCTTTTTATCTGAAGTTATTTTAGCTTATTAGTGATTTAAGTTATCTGTTGAGGTTATAACCGTTTTTAGGAAATACCATTTTTTAAACTAAATATTCACAAGGTACGAGTAGGCGTACTCTTCGCATACCTGCCATTTGTAGTTTGGGTGTCATTCATTCTTTGTTGCCAGATGGTCAAAATTTACACATTTGTCTTGATTTTTGGCCCTTGGCTGTGTGTCAGTGAGTTATGATTTGACCGCATTTGGCCGGTTTAATTTTTTTTTAGTTTGTAATATTAAAACACTGAAATCCGTTTCGCACAGAGACTTGTGAAGCTGGTTTGAATTTTACATATTTTTATATTTATGAGACTCGAAATCTCACCCAATTATTACTCTAATTACTTGAAAAAGGAGTGAATTTTGCTTTACTCTAAACTTACTTAAAACTAAAGTATTTGAATTCATTTAATTTAGACTTTCAAGATTCTACATCTTCATGGCTACTACGAGTTGGTATTTGACATTTACTGCGTGAACTCGATCGTATTTCCTCTCTATCGCACCAATACCTCAGTGCAACTGAGATGGACTGCGATCAAGTTTACGCAGACGCTAAAGTAAATGTCAAGTGTCAACTCGTGGTACAGCTTGGGTCAAAATTCTTCTCGTTGTTTTAGTGCTATTGCATGTGGTTTAGCTGTAAATTACATTTTGCGTGAGAAATATTATGAAACAAAATTTTGTTTTATACAAAAATCTCCACTCCGTGCCATTTTTGTGGACAAAAATCAAGACAACGAAATTTTGTCCGGCTTAATAACACTTGTTCGGACACTTCAAAATAATCTCATAGTAGGCCTCGAGTCTTTTAGCCGCAAAGTTTTGAATGATTCGTCAGACTCATAAGACTCGAGTTCTCGCCGACACTATTTGACAGCCATAATGACCAGACCATTTCAGGAGTTAGACATACAATGTCGCTTCTAAGTCCTCCAATAGAAGGCTACAAGCTACAATGTACGAGGTCTTAATTTTATTAGACGGTTTAGTTACGGCGCTGCATTGAGAACTATTTTGCATCAACGACGTTTGCATGTGACTTTAACTTTTGCTTAGTTTTGTATCACTTTGTATATCACAACAGTGCAAAGTTAACCGTTTATTACTTTTAAAAATGTTTGATAATAGTAATATTTTTTACGAGCCTATAAAGTGTCCCACTACTGAGCAAAGGCCTCCCCCCCCCCCCCCCTAGACTTCCAATCTTCCCGATTAACTGATTATGATTAATAATAATGGTCAAAAAACAAAACAGACAGTGGGTCCTGTAAGGTACCCCCACGTGTTGTCAATGTGTACCTATTAGCGTCTTATTTTGTATTGTATTATAGATATAGACAGGAGCCTAATTATTTTTCTTCTCTTTCGTTTCAATCTTGACGGAGCAGTCGTGGTCACATTGCGGAGCCCGCATCGGTAGCAGAGGCGGACACAGCTCTTCGCACAATCCCCCGCCATCTCTTCCTGTCGGTAGACTGTCTGGCACAGTCAGATACGGATTTTACATGGTCAGACCAGGCTATAGGTGACCTGCCGCGCGGGCTGTTTCCCTCCACTTTTCCCTGTACGACCAGCCGTTTTATGGAGTTGTTACTCCGTCTAGACATGTCCAAAGTAATGCAGTATATGCGACTGTATTGCGGCCGATAAACGCCGATTTTTTTAGCTTATAAGACGTATATATATATAGATATATATATTTATATTTTAGTTTCTAAGGAATTTATCTATGGGCCTTAGTTGCCTGTAAATAAATGATATTATTTTTACAGATTTAACAATTTGTTATGATTTTGCATCTATTTGATACGACCTTGAAGATCGCTCACGCTGATTTGTGGGATAATGAAGTGAAATTCGTACGTGAGATGCACGCCAATGACCAAGATGATCGCCAAGATCGTATCTAAACCATATTCAACTCGATGACTAGTATTTTAATTACCTATAAGTAGGCCTTTGCGTAAAAAAATATTTTGTATTTAGTTGTTTCATTTATTTATTGAAACTATTGCACGATAAAATTGTACAAAAGGCGGACTTAATGTCTTTAGGCTAAGGGTTTTATATTTATCTTTCTGCGTGTGGTGAATTAAGTGACGTACGACGGTAACTAATAATAGTTATGACTACGAAATAACTCGCGTTTTGGTAAGAAAACTGATGTATGCAGTTACCACTCTTCCTTATATATCTGTATGCCTAAGTTAAGAACCGAAATTTATAAAACAAATTATAAATACTTGATTGTAACAATTGTACATTACCAATTCACCAGTAGTTAATCTATTAAATAAAACTTATACAACTAATCTCGTAACAAAATGGAAAATAATATTTAATTCGAAATGGTTGTACTAGAATGTATGTACATAATATAACTTTGTGGAATCACGTTAACCTGCAGCAGGCATTGAATAGATGATAGCGCACAAATAGGTTTTAGCTATTATAACATTTATAGCCCATTTGAAAAGTTGAAAGCTAATTCAGCAACATAGGAATTATGGACGGATGGAACAAATACTTTTTTTTATTAATAGGACTACTATTAGTAGGAATGATTGTATGATACGGGTATTGCGAAAACGTAATATCAATTCAAAGCTAAAGAGATTAAAGCGTTTTATGTTTAGTTCACTGTATTTTTATTTGCCTGAAGTTTTATTCGTCTAAGCAATTCGTCCAAGTATCCTTCTTATTTTTCTTCAAGAATGTCCCAACTGCCCAGATTTTTGTAATATAAAATATGACGTTTCATACATTTTATTTAAACAATCCTGCCCACAATGCGTCCAGTGTCATTCCGATCGCTTAGCAAACGCGAGAAACTCAAAGGGTCAGGCGAATTAGCATAGAAATACTCACAAGGAAAGGTACCCAACTGTCCGGTTCCGATTTGATTTATATTTATATATGTTATAGAGTAGTATATGTTAATATATAAATATAAATCAAATCGGAACCGGAGTTGGGTACCTTTCCTTGTCAGAGAGAAATACTTACGCATTCTCTTGGATCTCAAGGTCACGTAAAAATGGTTTGCTCGAGAAAATCACTTCACCGATGGAACATTGCCTGACGTGTGTCGCATGCCAGTGTCTGCAACAAGTGACTCTGTCTTTAATGTCTCAAATGACAAACTATTTTATTCTTTACTTCTACTGTATTAAAGCAGAAATTCCTTATATGAACAATCTAATACATATTGAATTTGAAGGAAAATATGTCTTTGCATTTACTTGTTATTCTTGTAAGTTGATATTTGTGTGCAGTATTTTCTAGAGCAACATGCTTGTAATGTCCATGTCTGTTTTCAAAATGTCCACTGTATTTATAGTGATATAAATACTCTTTTTGTTTTATAGTAATATGGATAAATTACATTTATTTATTTTTCAAATTGTGGTTTAAGATATGTTATGTGCTTGAATATTTGAAGCTCTGACCCTATCTTTTTCTGTGTGAAAGATAATGTCGATTGAGAAACTCAATACTAAGATATTAAAAGTGGGCTTTTATGAGGCCAAATGGGATAGCCTTAAAGTGAAAAAGGCCTCTACGATCTAATGGAATACCCTATTTTACTTGCTTGAGTCATCATTGAAGCCTGTCAAAATATCGATTACCTAAAGATTCTTGCTAACCCTAATATACATATCTAAGGATAATTTCATAAACTAGATTTCCTTTTAGTTGTGACACTTACATACAGTTACACCTCTAAATAATTAGAGATTTTTTATGTATATATTTGTTTTTTGGTTGGACTTTACATCTCTTAGTGATTGTAATAGTTCATTGAATTAATTTTTTCAATTGTATTTTATAATTATTGATGATTTATTTTTATTGCTTGTATGTAAATTTTATCTTGACGTGCAAATTCCCCTTGTAGCCTATTTGCGAAATATTTTTTTGAGTTTGGGATCGATCGTGCTAGAAATGTAGCACTGCGCAGATTGTAGTTATTTTCTCGATGTTTTGACCTTATTCAACTGTTAACTTATCATCATATACGTAACTTATATCATCTTTTTATCCTTATTATATATTGTTACCTTTAAATTTGAAAAAGAGGGTTTTTAAACCCACGTCTGTTGTCTGTTTCATATCCTTTATCAATTTCCCTAAGAGTTCCTTCTGTCTTTATTTAGTTACTCCTGGATTCTTCTTTCATGATGTTTATTAATTTTATTCTCTCAGAACATCAATATCGAACAGCTATTATTAGTCCTATTGTATTAGTTGGCTTAGATGTAATCAAATTACGAATATAATTGCAAGCCGCGTTGTGACAGTGTGCTAAAATCAAACGCTGTGCTAACCTATCATGCATACAATTACACTTTCGGGTATTAATATTTATAAGGGTGAGCCGTCAATCTCGATAAGTCGAATCAATGGGTTTTTAAAATTAGAACTATGTGAAGTGCGTGGAATTCTTATTTAAATAACAAAATAACTAAACTTATAAGTCTATAGGGTTTAACCCCTTTAACGTTTGTATTTTAAAAAGATGCGTAGACTACATATCTAAAACTCTAAATTGTTTTTATATATAATTATAACGTTTTTTTTTATTTATCCTGGACTATCTGTATGGTGCAGGTTCATAGGTATTTCGCCAAAATCAATAACTTTAATCCGATTATAATATCCTCATTGAATTTCACAAGCCACAACCTTTAGGTAATAAAAAAGGGAAATCATTTCACGGGTTTTCATCGAAGAAAGAGTCATACGGATTAAAACAGGTGGATTTGCAAATACACTGACAAGCTTATAGAAACATCGAAATACTATCCACTTTTAATGTAACACCTCTGGAGTTGAAAGCGTCTATAGGCAACGGTGATTGCTTACCAGCAGGGTGGCCGTATACCTGTTTGCCGCCCACGTGGTATAAAAATAAGGGTGCCTGACATCACATTTGACAGTTCTTATCTTTTTAGTCGTAGTAGTAAACACTTTATTGCACAAAACAAGTACATAACACAGAGAGTATACAGTAAATGTGTTACAAAGGCGAACTTATCCCCTTAAGGGATAAATTATACATATTTTTTTACATAAAAATCGACAAATCCGGCAAATTTATATTTCAGCTGCAGTAAAATGATACCAGGAAAAATCCTGACTCCTGGTATCCCTAAATCCATTCGGTTTGCCTTTGGTGAAAATATTTTAAATTCATTTCAGAAATAAATTTCCTAGTAACGCTATGATATATTCTCTTTCTATTATTTATTAAGAATTGCCGATCGGCTATCGGTCTATACGTCATCGCAGTCGATGTAGGCTGTAGACTACTTCTTCAAAATACTTCCTTATTCGCTGCAACTATCATCTGCAAAGATGCTGTTGTCAATGATGACCCGGAAAAATATATATTATGATCCTGTTGTGCTAGTCAGGTTTAAATGATACTTACGCATTTTTGAATACAAAGGCGGGAAAATTGAACATACCCTCTCACCGCACTGGATTTATGACCAATTCTTTCGTCATCCAGGCTAGTCCTGTTAGTTAGTGGAATTCACTCCCTCTTAATATCAGACAAGCTCCAGACTAAGTTTTCTTTCAAGCCGATGTTACGTAAGCATGTGCTAAAACAAGAGTTCAAATAATATTCATCAATGTTATATTTATAGTATGTATATATGTGTCTATTTTATTTATAGTGTATATGTATGTTTGTATTTATGTATTATATATAGTTCATAAGTATATAGGTTTGATTTTCTTTCCAATTCATTGATTTTTTTTTCTTCTCTCTCTGCGTCAATTATAAGTGTCTGTTTTTGGCCCCATTGTTGATTCGTAGAGAATTCCATTTGGCATTAAGTCCACCATTTGTATATTGTTGTATATATTTTGTGAAATAAAATTTAAAGAAAAAAAATTGTAATGCCTTTTATATGCCTAACTAAAAAGGACGGAAAAACTACAAGAAACGGCCTTGCAATCTTTACAGGCATGGCCTAAACAACCTTTACGTATATATTCTCAGTTTCCTTATTAGGCACTTAATGAGGAATTACTTATACATTTTCCATAGCGTAAGTAAATACACAGTAAAATATCTACTTAGTAAAAGAAAACATCACTGTATCCCATGCGAAGAAATTCGAAGTTTAAATATATTCATGTTCATTTTGTTCCATCCATAGATAGGTATGTACGCATTGTATTGTTTACGAGTATATCTAGGTATGATTACTATGGCACTTTAACCTTCATAGGGCGATGCAGTTTACTACTGAACTAACTGCCTTTAGACATCGGATGCGTGTGCGTAAACGTGCACGTGGACTTGCGCGTTGTAATATACATATCCTTATAAGAGACGGCACACCGCTTGCGTGACGCGTGCGTGCACGGCTCCAACATTTTAGCGCACGCGTACGTCTACCGGTACGCAACCGATGCGCTCTGGCTCGTTCATGGAATACGTCTATTCTGCAATTGGTTCTTCATATTTAAAGATGATCATGCATTTAGGTAAATTGCTCACATCTATGTAATGTTCGTTCATGCCTTATTCTGCCCTTGCAACTGCATTTAATTCAGTTTTAAACTTTAAAAGTCCAATTTCCCTCTTTACCTATGCATTATGTATATTATAACTTGGAAAATGATACTAGGAGATTATTTAACCATTTGGGTTGTCCCAAACGTTTCATCTGGACCCGTGGTCGTTAGGAGGACATCTTGCATACCTGTGTCCATGATAAATCGTGTTTTAAGTCTAGAAATATGAAACGAGCTTGTGAAAGTCTGGCGATAGTTTTGAATGTAGGAAACATGGGTTTAGTTTTGAATAAATATAGCAAGGAAAACTATCCTGAAAATTTCAAAGTAGCATATTCAGTTTTCATGTTGCCTTAATATAAACTATTAGCTCTATGAGCTGTAGTCCTCGTAGATTCCCTATGGTGTTGTCTGAAAAAATCGTATTATTATCGACCCTGATCACACAATGTCACGAAAATTGATTGAGTCATCTCTGCAATCATTCGCTCGGGCAAAGAGCGTTATTTTAATTCTAAAGTGGAAAAAAGTTAAGCCAAAATATCTTTCAGTAGACTACGAAGTGCTTAAAACTTTTCATTTTATCATTTTAATTAGTAAGTGCAGGTATGGAATATCGTAATACGTGCAGTATTTACGATAATCATCGGTATCGTTTTCAAATAATTGGCCTGAAGGCCTATTTGAACTATTAATACCTTAATATGATTTAATACATATTCGATCGTTGTTCATCTCGCTCGCGGTGCAGGTCATCGCGCAATACTCAACAATATCAGTTTAGATTTCAGAAGTGGGAATAGGACAATGCTCATGTTCCAATCGCTTTTTAAACATAGCCTCTAACAAGCCAGTATGATTGTGGTCTGTTATTACGGAAAGCAGTTGCAGATTCCTGTGTCACGCGGAGTATACGGTGTATAATAGTATTCTATACAAATGTACCCCAATTGTAGTGTTGGGTTACCTCAACGTTACGCTCTGGCTTTAATAGTGTATTGAGTTATCGAAGGTAGAAATATGTATTTCTGATATCTTTTTATTGACTATGACTATGAATGCAGATTGCAGATTTACCAAGAGAAATAATATAGTTATATATAATCTTGAAAGGAAGGAACTCTCATAACGAACACTCATTTGACTCAAGTTTCACAAACTTCACTTGTGACAATGTAATACAATCTTGCAAATCGATTTTAATCTACTTGTAATATTTTTTTATATGGATGACATACAGTTATTTGGTGCCAAATTAGGTCAGTAATAAATATGTAAGTGTGATTTAAAAAAGTATCTTTTAATCATTCATTGATTACGCATTTTACTAGCGACAATACTTATGGCTACACGATATCATAAACAGTACAAACACTACTAAATAGTCTAACCTTACAAGGACAAGCCAACCATCGTTAGTCGAAAATAAATGAAATAATTCATCAACACCGCTCGCTAAAACCTACCTAATCTCTCCTCTCACCTGGCGTCAAATTAAAAACGGAATTTATTATAAGTATCATTAATAATTTAATGTAATACTTGCCCCTCGCAGGGTCCGACCGCATGGACTTTTGCTACTACAAACAGAATAGGATATTTAGTTAACACGAGGATAGAGTTAACATCGTGAACATAATGTACGGTGTAAATTAGTTTTTCACCACACCAGGTCGTAAAGACTCTCTTTATTCTCAAAAATTGATGATGAAGTTGGATACAAATTTTGCGGTGGTTCTGTTGGATGGTAGAATTGACTTTAAAGTGATGATTTAGAATGAGAAATATATTGGATACATTTTGGAGTCTTTCGTTTGCTCCGATATTAAATAACAAGTTTGTTTGCTTTTTAAAACAAATATTTCACTATTGTTGTGTACATTTAGTGCCCCTTACCAAATTGAAAAAAACAATAATTTAGAAGATCATCTCGATTTTTCTATGTCCGCTGGTCTCGTTATATTCTCTATACAGTACGAACAACTTTTATCAATTGAATCAACACACAAGAATTAATTGTTTACGAATACTCTGTATAAATGTTCCTATAATGTGTTTTTATTCTATTGGACCTAAATGAAATGCTTCATCTATATTTTACAGAGAATTAATGGACACACACCATTTATGGCTAATCCTAGTACTTTAAAATCTACTTTCATTTGTGTATCAATGACATTATATAACTATAGATAGGTTTTACTCATACACAAGGAGCACAAAAATACTTCCATTTTTATTTCTTGACCTATAGAAATCTGTTAGGTATTTTTGATTAATTTTTGCATTCCATTCATCTTTGTCATACTCGTTGTTAAACATGAGCTTTATCTCTTCTCTTTCGGCGACCAGAAGTTCGTTAGCACGTGCACATCTCTCATTTGCACAGATGCGATTAAAGGCAACTTGTACAATTTGTCACCAGATAAGCGCTTCAATTCTGGATCGCCTATAACCTATCTTGAGTTAAAATAAATCATTCTTGTGTGTTTAAAATTGTAACCATGGGCTCGATATAGATTTAACAACATGTTTGACTTGGTTTTGTTACGATCTTGACGATTGTCTTAGTGATGGGCGCGCATCTCACGCACGATTTTCACTTCATTTTGCAAGCACAAATCAGCGTGAGCTATCTTCAAGGTCGTATCAAAATGAGATCAAGACTGAAACAGGTTATTCATTTGGAATCGTGCTCTCATATCGAACTAAAAGCCGGGTTTTACGGTAACAGTTTGTTTTGTAAATACATAAGTAGCCATTTGAACGTGCGTTTATTAATAAGTAAATAAGTTGAGAGTCAGCTCGGAATTAAATATGAATATTTGTCAGGGGCCGTGGTCCAAAGGTCCGGACCCGTGGTCTGTGTCGACTTTGTAGCAGTAAAGACGAGTAATTAAAACAGACTATCAAATCCATATTAATAATATTATAAATGTGAAAGTAACTCTGTCCGTCTGTTATGTTGGTACGGAGATAGGTTGAGTCCTGGTAAAGGACATAAAGTAATTCTTCATCCTGAAAATCATCTCTTATGGGGGTGAAAAGGGAAATTCGCTATGGAAGTGGTATATGTATAGAAATACTAATTCTACGCGTACGAAGTTGCGAGCAGTACTTAGGTCCATATAAAACCGTCTTATTATTCCTGTAGATCGCAAAACGTAAAGATATCTTAGGCGTGGAAAATATTGCAAAATGCATTATATTCGAACTTCCTCCCGAAGGCCACGAAACGCATGCTCCAGGAGCGTGCACCTTGGACGCTGACACTACCGTCATAAAACTCATAAATTTGTTTTTAATCACACTTGCTCAAAAAAGATCTTATTTCATGCAGGTATACTGAAGTACAGTGGCCTATATTGTTCCCGCGGATTGGGGAAAAAAGCTATAACTCCCTAGGGAGTTATAGTTTTTTTTGCCAGTAATTGATACGAATTAACTAGGTATAAAAGAGTTTTACTTTTAACCCTTTACCAGGCTAAGGGATATATATTTCCCACATGCGGCTCTTCAAACATGTGTTCTATTTTCGATGAGTAAGACTGACATTCGATTGTCATTTTTGAACTGTCAGCCTGGTAAAGGGTTAAAATATTAACGTTTATAATTTAGTATTTTATTTCATGTTTAAAAAAATTTCATCTGATTAATTTAATAGCCGTTTAAAATATTTATACACAATTTTGAACTGTGGCTAAACGTCGGATAGGTCTATGCCTTCGATTCCTAAACTGTCAAAACATGACAATATGGCGTTGGCGGACGAATGTTTGAAATGTCACCGTATTTAAGAATTATTTCGCTCAAAATTTAGTTTTATCTTCGCAAGAGTAATGAAGAACATTGTGTGTAACTCCGGGGGTAATAATATTGTTACTCGAGTCTTTAATACTAAACTAAACTCTATATACAGATAGACTCTCGTACAGTATTTCACTTACCCCCCTCGTACATTACTATTAACCAATGCATGGTGGTGGACGTCAGTGTTAAGCGTCCACGCTTGGAGCGAACTTTCATTGCCGACGCATCTGTGTAAGCACGTTCAGTACAGCGTTGCATTGTCATCCAACCCTATTTAAGTGGCGCCATCTAAAACAAATGAAGGAAAGCTAATTTATATGGAGATAGACAGTCTGTTGTATACTTGTTTCTGGTAGCAGTGTCCGAGTAGGTTTACTTAGGTAAGGGCCCCGGGCGCGTTTCGGAATGAATACGAAATGTATTTGCTTTGTGACTCGTAAATGCCCTCTGTTGAGATGACGACATTGTTATAAGTTTGAGAAGACTTGTATGTTACAAGTTTGGAAAAAGTTTGGGTTTGCCGCCCCGAGTTGTTACAAAGTAAACTTAATACCTACTTAACCTCTATTCACTGAAACGATCGATTAAGATCGGATTGACTTGATTATTCATATGCTCCGTGCTCTCAGCGATTAGATCATTTAGAACTCGTGTGATAGTAATATGCGCTTAGCGAAGGTTTTAGTATGACTGAGAGGCATATGACGCGTCAATTTGACAACCCTAGAGAGTGAAAAAAATTCACGCTACGTCTAGGATGAACGGCATAATTTGTGATCTTCAAACATCGGTTTTGTTAGAAGTGGACCATCTGTGCGTCAGTACGCTACTCACACTCAGATAACTTCGAATAAGATTGAAATACGAATGAGAATCTTTACTTGGAGCTTTTTCTGTTATTATTTGATCTTTTCCATGTTTTAGTTTTACCTTCAAAGACGGCTTTGTTACCGCTGAAATCCCTTTTCTCGGAATAAAACTTTCGACGGTAAATTGAAGTTGGCGTTTATAGTCTTTGAAAAGTTTTATTATACCTCTATACCGACGCGAAATATATACGAGTATTTGTCACAATAATCTTTGAATTTATTTATATGTGGATTATCTTTCTGTATTTTAAACATTTCTTGAAATTTCTAACATACATATGTACCTACCTAACCACTAATTATGATACATTTAAATAAATGTTATTTGTCACAATATACTTTGAATTTGTTGAAATTATGGATCACCTTTCTGTATTGTGAAACACCTGTTTGTAGTTTTGTACGTGTAAAATACCTGTAGGTATAGCCCACGATAGTATTGGTTATAATAGCATTAAGTAATTTATGAAATAGGTATCTATGTGTAAGGTATGCCAAGTCATAAATATGATGACATTATCGTCAAAAAACAAATGATAAAATAAAATAAATAATTTGAAGTATCTCAATAGTTTTAAAACATTGAATCTGATATTTAAAATCTCTAAACGCTTTTTTGTAATTGGCAATTACTATAAGCAACGATACAAACTTTACATACCTATTGCTAACATCTTTACAATTTCTTTCTATTTTTTATCATATCACATATTTTATTTTGTATAAAACTGGTTATCTTTAAAAAAAAGGCGAATATTAATTTATTAATCGACCTCGTTACGGCAAATCTATTGTGAAAGCGAAATATAATAAAATAGCGAAAATCCTAATGGCGTAGAAAATAAATATTAATTAGTATTATTTATAGCTTTCTATTAGTCAAACTGAAGAGTTTATTAAGCCATATAACCTAGCAATTAGTTGTATAGAACGGTAAAGGGGAGTGCACAATCGCTGCTGTCATTCTAGAGAAGTGTTTATAATAATTGATTATACATAATACGTACGTCGACAGCTGATTAGTCGGAGTAGAGATGGGTACGATCCATCGAGGAGATAAGGTTGCTGGAAATGTGAAAGAGATTTTGGAATTTATGCAAGAAATATCGTATATGTACCTATATCGTGTGTGGCCTGTAACAGGAGCAATAAATTAAACTGTAGGCTGTACTCCTGAAACTGACCAACATTTGTTCGGTTATTTTTAAAAATAACTTGTATTTTGATTTTTAGTACACTTTAAAGTTTATTCTGAGACGCAATGTATTACGAGCTTTGTCATGTTTAAAACGTGACAAGTAACGTCAGTCACAATGATGTTAGCGTACATTGAAAGCAATATTTATTTTGTATGAAAAATAGGAAGTCTAAAGGATTCATGATTTTTAAAAGTTGTTAAACAAAAGTTTTATCGTTCGAGGAGTACAATATATGTTTTAATTATTTGCTCGTGTGAGAGGCCATATAGTTAAATATTGGAATACAATAGAAGAAAAAATATTGAATGTTTGAAAAAATGTGTCTTATTTGCTGCTAAAGCGTTAAATCTTCCGAATTGTTCTTAGATAAGGCCCATCGAAAGATGTTGAATTCTGATGACGGTAAAGCATAGGAAAAAAAACTAAACTAACAGATCAAGCAATACGAAATTCAATACAAATGCTGCCCAAGAGACAATGAAGAACAGCAATATTTAATTCAGGTAACTGGTCAAGCGAACCAATAACTAGCTATAAATAAGCTTTAATGATCATGTTTAAACATAAAGGGTGCTTACCAACATGCCAATCGTTAACGCTCCGTAGCGTAGCGTAGTCACATCTCTCTATGACTCTTTCATATTAGTGCGACAGTGACAGTTGCGTTTCGTTCGCTACGGAGCGTACACGATTGGCATATTTGGTATTTAATAATTTACTTTCTGTTACCTTATTTTAAAATGCCATTTTACCTGTTTCCATAATTATCGATACAGTCCTTATAATCAAAACCGTATAGTTCGTGTCATCCACGATGACGTGCAAATTCGTCAAATCTAACCTTTTATAACATGACAATAAGAGTCAAGGCACGCGTCTTCGTGAATGATACGATATAATAAGTTGTTTAATCTAAAGCGGGCTCCAGGTTTAAAAATCTGAGGGCCTACCGCGAACTCCGTAGTTCGCAAACTGCGGGCATCTTTTTTTTTACTCCAATTAGGGCATAATTAGAATGACAAAGCAAGATGACCGCAATTTGCGAACTTTGGTGTTCGCGGTACGCCCTCTAAACACGTGCTGTCACTTCTTGCAAGCGTATATCCATGGTCTCGGGTGCCTCATGAAATTCACGTGTAACTTATGTAAATGTAGCGCCAATCCCGCATCGCTCTTACTTACACTCTGATGATATTGTGACAGTTCAAATTAATTACAGCACACCTATTTCGGAGCACCCTGTTTGTACGTTCCGGGCTTACGGAGCTCTGTAATAGTTTTTCGGGTCGTTACACTGGCGCTTAGAACTAGGGTTTGTATTCTCCGGTTACTTTAAACTGTCGCGTTTTGTATACATATTTAATGTCATTAACGGGTTTACCGTCATTAAATTTCATTATTTTACGATAAATCCGACGTTTCAGCTAGATATACGTCCCAGCATATTTATTTTTAATTTATTTACTCAAACATGTACCGTTTGAGTAAATAAATTAAAAAGAAATATGCTGGGTACATGCTTACAGACAAAAATTATAATATCGCCAAACTGTAACCAGTTTGTTGGCGAATGAAGCGCTCAATTTACATTATCGAATCATGCACCTAAACAAAACAATTAACAGCTTAAAAACCAACATGCACAACTTCCTATTAAGTTTTTTTTTTCTAAAAGGTATGTTTTTAGTCTTTTTATGGTTCCGTACCCAAAGGGTCAAACGGGACCCTATTACTGAGACTTCCCTGTCCGTCCGTCCGTCCGTCCGTCTGTCACCAGGCTGTATCTCATGAACCGTGATAGCTAACAGTTGAAATTTTCACAGATGATGTATTTCTGTTGCCGCTATAACAACAAATACTAAAAACAGAATAAAATAAATAAATAAGGGGGGCTCCCATACAACAAACATATTTTTTTGCCATTTTTATAATTAATGGTACGGAACCCTTCGTGCGCGAGTTCAACTCTTGCCACTTGCCCGGTTTTTTTAAGTACTGATGGATGTCAACCACAGATTTAGGATGTCAACGGAGATATTGGTAAACAACACTAAACTACCCGATATTAGTTTATAACATCAGTGAAAACTTCTCAAGTAAAAAAAACTGTTTAAGCCATAGTATGTAATGTATACAGGCTGTTTATTTAGTCACCTGCAATAATTTACGGGGTGAATATATAGGTCATACTGAGCAACTTTTACTATGGGACCAACCCCGCATTGCGAAAAAAATTTGCTGTTTCATACATTTTGGCTGTCTGACCTTGACGTTTTCTATGGGAGAGTAAATTTTTTTCGCGATTTCGGGGTTGGTCCCATAGTAACAGTTGCTCAGTATGACCTATATATTCACCACTAAATAAACAACCTGTAGTATGCATATTGTAAACCATAGAGTAACTATGGTTTACAATATGTGCTCGTGCTGCTCTCTGACAAAATATTGCAGTAATACCCCTATTGTCTCTTTCTAATAAGCACTAGTGTCAATTACGACGACATTTGATGGAGTTTCTGTTTACTAGAGTCAAACATTTTTTTTCCAGCATGTAGGCTCAAAGGCTTTTTCACAAGTCAACGCAATGGTTACGTGTGACGTATCATTTAACTCAGCTCATCTTACAATTGTTTTGGCTTAAACTGAATCCGGACCCAGTCTTAAAGAAAAATGGACTTCTGACTGGCAGTCAAAGACAGATGGATCTGTCAGTAGCCTTATCTCACTCGGTGTGAGAGTGACGGGTTTCAGCCTCCCGCTGCCCAGATGCGATTGTGGCGCCGAATCGCAAACTGTCCAATATTGTACAGGAGTACTCCCTCAGAGCCTACCCTGGAAACCCCGATGTTCTCACTTCTGAAGCAGCTCAATGACTAAGAACTTTGGATATAAACTTATGACATACCTCATTTAATATCATAGCGACATGACAAATACATAACATTTATAAATATAACAACCAATAACTAGATACACAAAACATTATAATAATCTTAAAAGTAAGTAAGTAAATATATAATAATACGTAGCAACAGCGATAAGACTACCGTTAAAAAAAATCTTTCCAGGCAACCTTTGTAAAGTAATGATTGCTGTAGATTATACATAAGAACACAAAGGTAAAAAGTTAAAATAACATTACCCAGTATCATAGAATAAGATCAAGATAAGCTGACAGCGATTTTGGAAGCCCAGACTGTGTAAGTGTTATTTCAGACGTCTGACTTCTATGAAATTATGACGTTTACTGAACACTTAAACGCGCACTACGTATCTTGGCCGGAGTGAATACTAGACACTCGTGTAGGGATCTGTTTGTAGAACATCGTATTATGACGCACTTTGCCTTATATATTTTTGAAATCACTATGTTCGTTAGAAACAATATATTAGATTTCAAACGCGTTCATGTTGAGGGTATAAATGTCCGTTCGACGAGACTGCTGAGAACTGTTCCCCGCCGTATGGCCTTAGCTCAAAAAAAATCCTCGTGTGATAGGACCTATACATATTATGAACGACTCCAAGCCGATATAAGAAGTGAACTGTGTGATCAGACATTCAAACGCCGATTGAGAGATTTTGTTGGATAGACCGTTGTATTCTGTTAATGAATTTATGAACGATGTATAGATTTTGACGATCCTCTACAGGAGATACTATCTTAACATTATTTTAAAATACTAGTATCCTGTAATTATTTTAATTTTGAATTGATATTTTATTGATTATGTTTTTGTATATCTGTTTTATAATGTGAATTCTTGTAGATTGACATGCCTGCAATTTATAATGTAATCTGTATTATGAAATAAATAAATCTATTTATCTATCTATCTTGCACAGGCTGGGCTATCAAAATTACTGCCAATTTATCTTGGTCTGACTCTATTTATGTTTACAAAATACGTCTCTAATCCAAAATCGTTCTGAGATTCGCCCTCAAAGAAATGTCTCCCGACTAATGAGATTACAATTTTTACCAGAAAAATACATTTATTCCCCAACAAGGGCTATCAACGTCTCATCAATTCGAATATCCGAGTTTTCATCCATCGTCTTCAATCAGTTAAAATGGTATTCAGCATACTGTTATAAAATTCACTTTGCCCCCCGCGCCGCGAGAGCTCTTAATATGGACTGGTTCTCCGATAGACACCGCAATGTGGAAGTGTGACGTCCTCGATAACGTCCTCCGTTTATTATGGGAAATGTTTTCGAGTGAGACCATTTCCCGTGAAAAACAGAGAGCCTTCTCGAGAAAGGCACAAATTTACCACGATGTGAAATTTTAACGAAAACTTGCGCTTCCTATACATAGGCCGTCTTTTAAAGCTTTTAAAATACCACGCCCAAAACTCAAATGTTGTTATTAATATATTTTTTAATCAAGTGTATGTCTGTATTTAAGTGTTAGTTAAAATTTGTGATTAACTGCCCTATTCGAGCTTTAAGATACGAGTATGTCAAATATTAGGTCTAGATACGATATGGATCGGATATGTCAATGTCAATAATGACGTTTTTGTTTAAAGTAACTGGGTACACAAAACATTATAATAGTGCTAAAAGTAAGTAAGACAAAAATATTTATTATTACGAATCGGGCCGTTACACTTGAATGCAAGTTGTAAAGACCTATTCAAATCATACGACTTATCGTACCATTTGGAGAATAATCGTGTTCTATAGTTACCAGACCAAACTGTTTACATTCACATAAGAAATAAAAACATGGTACAATCACGTCTGAAAATATCGATATGAAAAATGTGCCAAAAATATGTATACACTACCTTAATATATGGGCAATAAAGTCGTGTATCCATATTTTTGGCACTTTTTTGTATCGATATTTTCACACGTGACCGTACAACACTGAAGTTCACTATTTGATTCCATTATCGCAACAAAAGTAAAAAAAAACATGAAGTGAAAGCCGATGTGAATATTTTCTAGTGTTACGATAAACATAAGTATTAAAGATTGCGGCATAACATTAATATCTAGTAAATATCATTATGCAAAAGCCATATAAAATGTGAAATGAACATTAGTGCTGTCTCATTAAATTAGTATTGTATCTTAAGAGGGAAGCTTACCACTTGATCGTCCATACAAAAAGAGAAAACGTTTTTCCACTTCTAAATATTTTCCATTCTCCATGATGTTTTAGTATGTTATTGACACAAAGAAAAACTAAGTTTATAGATTTTTCTTTTCAAAATTTGAAACAAAAAAAAAGCGAAATCTATAAACCTAAAATATATTTTGCTGAAGCGTTCGATTTTGTTAGAGTTAGCATTAGAATTTCATAGAAAAAGTACCGTTATTTCGCTAGGATCGCAAAGCTATTCTTCTCTCTTAATTCATAATGAGCGCAACTGATCTTATATACTCCATCTAGTGGCTTGAAATCAGTGGCTTTTAATGCGGAGCCTGACCTCATGCCATTCCATTATGCCGTCTATACATAATGTATGAATTTGTTATGCCGTTTGATGTAAGGAAGCTTAACTCAGGTAGTGCTAATGTTTTGGGACAATTTTGCCTGAGTAAATATTGTAATATAACCGGAGTGAAACACTGAAAATGTTAGGAATATAGGATTTAGGTGTTTGTTGATAGTTCATTAGAAATGCATTGGGTAAATATATTGTAAAAAATGTAGTTAAAATCTTATTCAGAAAAATTGAGAGATTAAGTATGTCGCTGATTGCCATATTGTTTGGTGATTTTTAATCCCTGATTAAAATACGTGAAGCTTAAAGGGGTCAGCTAGTTAATTAAAGTGTTTTTTTATTGCATTAATATGTTTTGTTTTAATTTTTTAGACTGGTGTAATAATTAAAAGTGCTCAAATGTAAATGTATCATTTTTGTTCCAGGTAATACTCAAGACCTACAGTAAAGTAGGTAAAAAATATCCTTTCGTGTCGCGACGCGATCAACGGCGAGTTAACACTTTCGGACACTGCGAGTTAGTAAGAGACCATTATGGCTACCACCAGTTTTGACATTGACATTTCGCTCACGTCTACGTAATTTACTTTCTTACATCTCGCTTGCACTAATATGCCAGTACGAGCGAGATGCATAGAATGTAAGTAAGTACAGTAGAATCCGTTTATTATGACTCCGCCTATATTGACCAACCGGTTATTATGACGTAATTACACCACGAAGTTTGGTTTTCATATAAAATTCTTTATAAAAAAGTCGGATATAATGACTTCCCTTACAGTGACATGTCGCTTATTATGACCCATTTTTAATAAATTATGTCCGGTTATAATGACCGACATGATTCTTTACACCTCCGGTAATGTTCGTTGATTCCCGACGACGTTCGGCACGTGGCTCGTTTTTGTTTTGAATCTCAGTGAGTAATTGACGCTTGAAGGTTTAATGAAAAATTACAGATTTCTTACAGTAAAAAATACACTTGTATGTGTTATAATGTGCTGATTATGTACAATTTTGATTTTGATTTAATATGTATGTAGACATATGTATTTACTATATTTCTGTATTAAAATACTTAAGTACATACATATTTACATAAAAAAGGTTTTTCATTTCACAAAACGTTTTGTATGACGTCCGCTTATTATGACGTGTTTGTCAATTCCTTTCGATGTCATAATAAACGGATTCTACTGTATTATAAGAACAGTCATAGGGCCAGTTTCTTCTTAGGTGAGATTATAAAATAACGTTCTAAATAGGAAGCCCCTTACAGGATTACAGGCTGCCCCTCACGGGATCAAGAATTATGTTAAAGAACCATTTCTTGAATTTCAAAAACTTCTAACATTTATTAGGTAGTCTTCTCATGTTACTTTTGGTTCTCAAAAACAAAGAAGCGCAGACTCGAGAGAGTGACACACTCGCAAGCCGTCTTTTTTATTATTAAAATAAAAAATTGTATCGACAAAAATCAAGGATTGAGAAAGGCGACCAGTAGAGAATAACAGCCGGACATATGAAATCATTTTTGCCCAAACTGAAATGGATGAATGCAGGCGTCCATAGGCTACGGATACTGCTTACCATTAGACGGGCCGTATGCTTGTTTGCCACTGACAAAATGCATACGCTCCGCTCACACTCTATGCTCGATCGGTAAATATATCTGACATTTGAACCCGGAAAATTGATTGAAAGTTTTCTTTCTAAAAATCATCTTAATATTACTTTAAAGTAACTGCGGCCAGTAATTTCTTACACGTGTTTTTAATATAAATCCACGTGTACCGATACCTTAAGAGGGGGTGTAAAGCCAAGAAATTCGAAAGGAACAAAAGTTAATTAATACGTTATAAGGAATATCTGTAGTATTTGGTGTTAAAATTAAACAAAGGTTTGGATGAAACACTGATTATATTATTAAATGTTGAAAAGGTCTTACAACGTGTTTTTAACGTTCAGCTGGCTTAGGTGCAAGAGAGGGAGATGACCCATTTGACATTACAAATCATTTTTTTTAATACATTCGGAAACGTTCTATACTGATACATTTGTTTCGCATAGTATTACCACAGATATTACAATATCTAACCCCATATATTATTTATTTGTGATAAGCAATAAATGATATGTAGTATTTACATTGCAAGTAGGTTGTCTAGTAAAATTGCTTACGGTCAGTCCATGTTTACCTAGATTAACCGATTTTTATATATAATGGACTGGACCAACTTTTCCGTACGCAATTTTACTAGGCAACATATTTGTAATGTGTCAATGTGAATATTATCTATCATTTATTTCTTATCACAAATAAATAACAGTACCCGTAGTGTAAATAAATTCGATTTCCAAACGTGACGTACGCGTTTGCGTTTAGTCTCATTTTGTATTGAATTTCGAAAGAGCGCGCCAAGCGGGACGTTTTGGAAACTCAAAATCCTATACAAAATGACACTTAACGCAAACGCGTTCGTCACGTTATGATGTCGATCACAGTTACACTAGGGGTACAGATGAATGTAGATATTCCTTATAACGAATCTTAGACCATGAGACGCGCCGCGCGAAACTTGAGACGGTAGATTTAGTTATCGCGCCGGTTTTAACGTTTTAGCTCAACAACTTTGAAGGTTTATACGTAAGTATAAGTAAGTTGTATTAAAATTAGTCATGTTTTCGTAATTTTTTTATTCGGTCGGCTGATTCTCTATGCCTTTTTGATGAATATTAACCATAGCTATATGCCCCTTCGCTTGACTTTTTAAAAATTTTGTATTATTAAAAAAATTTGGAGCGAAAAACAGATTTAATACAATAAATTTAATGCTTCTAACTCCTACAATAATTAAATATTTGAACAAAATCAAACGTAGGGGTATAGCTGTGGTTGATATACAACAAATTGTGTCAAAATATTTTCAGTAATGTTAATATCCAGAGAGGAAAATGAGGACTACGTTTGTATGAAAAGGTGTTTTCGCGCGGGTCCTCCACTTTCGTCTTAAGGTTTTAGTTAGAGTCTGACCACGCGATTATAGACTAGTTTTTGTGTGATATTTTCATGGTATTTGTATTAAAGTGTGACAAATTCAATATAAAAAAAAAAACAATTTTGCATTCATCATCATCGTATCAGCCCTATATCACCCACTGCTGAGTAAAGGCCTCTCTTCTAGTACGCCATTTGTCCCGGTGCTGAGCTAATCACATCCAGCTCAATAAAGCAAAGCGATACTTTACTCTAGGGCAAAGACTGCTACTTTATAAATCGCAAGTCAGACCCCATATGGAGTATTGCTGTCACCTTTGGGCAGGAGCACCTGGATGCCAGCTTGGGCCTTTCGACTCAGTCCAAAGACGTGCTTGTACGAATCGTCGACGATCCCAAACTCACAAGCGGTATTGAACCTTTAAGTCTAAGGAGAGACTTTGCCTCCTTATGTGTGTTCTACCGCTTGTACAATGGGCTGTGCTCTGAAGAATTGTTTGACATGATGCCCACGGCTACTTTCTATCACCGCACCGCCCGCAGTCGGCAGGGTGTTCATCCTCACACCCTAGAACCTAAATGGCCGCGCACTGTGCGGTTTAAGAGGAACTTCCTCCCGCGCACGCTCCGGTTTTGGAATGAGCTACCTGCCGAGGTTTTCCCGAGGGTCTACAGTATGAGGTTCTTCAAAAAAGGAGTGTACAGATTTTTAAAGGGTCGGCAACGCGCATGTAACACCTCTGGCGTTGCAGGCGTCCATAGGCTACGGTGACTTCTTACCATCAGGCGGGCCGTATGCTTGCTTGCCACCGTTTCTTTGTGGTGCAATAAAGAATATTTTCTTACATACAAATAAAGAGAAAATCAATTCAAATACCAAATAATAAAAATATTCTCTCAGTATATTATTGAGTAAAACTTTTATTTAAAAGGAGCAATTGCATAAAATTATTTTACATGTTACATTTCCACAAACCTATAAGCATTTGATTGACATTTCGAATTCCCCAATGTAGTCTATACAAAAGTCTTAAAAGGTGAAGGTACGAGTTTCTTAATCAACTTTAAATGTTCTTACCGGAGTCATATTATTAAGAGGGGGCTAATGCAAAATTCGTTATATGGACGACATTCAGCAGAATGCGGGTCACTTTTTTTTGTTTAATACTACGTCGGTGGCAAACAAGCATACGGCCCGCCTGATGGTAAGCAGTCTCCGTAGCCTATGTACGGCTGCAACTCTAGAGGAGTTACATGCGCGTTGCCGACCCTAATCCCCCCCCCCCCCCCTCGTTGAGCTCTGGCAACCTTACTCACCGGCAGGAACACAACACTATGAGTAAAGTCTAGTGTTATTTGGCTGCTGTTTTCTGTACCTCCACTTCCCCAGTTGGGCTCTGCTCTAGATCTAGAAGTTTAATCGGCATGGATATATTTATTTAAACATTCTTTAAAATTTATAAGCGCTGGTGGCCTAGCGATAGGAGCGTGCGACTTGCTATCCGGAGGTCGCGGGTTCAAACCCCGGGTCGTACCAATGAGTTTTTCGAGACTTATGTACTCTATACTACTAAATATCATTTTATATTCACCAGTCACTTTTCGGTGAAGGAAAACATCGTGAGGAAACCGGACTAATCCCAATAAGGCCTAGTTTACCCTCTGGGTTGGAAGATCAGATGGCAGGCGCTTTTGTAAAAACTAGTGCCTACGCCAATTCTAGTGATTAGATGCCAAGCAGACCCCAGGCTTAAATTTGCCGTGACAAAATGCTAGGACAACGCGAGGAAGCAGAAAGATTCTTTTGAATATATCTTATACTTTCAGGGTAACATAGCTACCGCATACGAATAGACAGACGGACGGATGGGCAGATGGACACGACAAAATACATAATAAGGATTCCTTATCTGCCATTTAGGCTACGGAACCCTACAAAGCAACAACTCCCTTCGTATCAGTAACCTGTAGAACTTTGAACTATAGATACAAAAAAAAACAATTAACAATGTCGGTTAACCGCCACTAGGCAGATGCATAGTACAACTTTTTCTTAATACATATTAATATCATCAAGTCGATTTCTTGTCGTGCGCAATTATGACGTCACGCGTTTCCAACCAAGCTAAGCGCGACCGTCCCGTTGCATCGACTATTCTTAACTGTTCAAAGTAATGACTATGTGTGCAGCAAAAACCTGATGCAAGTGGGTAAAAAGTGCATTTTAACCGCGAGCGCCGCATAAGGCAGGCACCAAACCGTAAATGCCATGGCCAGCCATCGTAACGGCGTGATCGGCTCGTCGTTTTTGTAGTAATTTATGCCTTATTAAAACTATTTATTCTGTTTTGTTCTTGGATTCCGCGAGCGATTTACTTTGCGCGTGCGTCTGTTTAATGTTTGGTTTCCACGTCCGTTATTTTGAATTTCTGGGCGTCGGATTTGCTGAAATGTTGTGATTGTGATTTTTATAAACAATTTTCAAACTTTTTAGTGAAACTATAGTTAAACATTTTTATTGAAACTCTTTGATCTCTATTATAAAAATAAATGTCAATGTTCTACTACCAAATGTGAATAAAGATTATATAAAACGACAAAACGACTAGGCATTTTAAATTTTATGTCGTTCTTTCATTTATCTCAGATTTTTAAAATTTGGTGGATTGATGGAGTTCCTTGTTATGTACAACATAAGCACAATTTCACCGTAAGTCCTACAAAATCTTTCACCGAGTTATGGAAAACGTATGGAATTTTCCCTAACTCAATGGGTATTTTCATTAAAAAAAATTGTCCCTTTGGCTTTCGTGTTTTTACCAACTAAGAAGCTTTTCAAACCTACCAATTTTTATAAAAATTTGTCAAAAAAATAAAATCGTCAAAAAAATTAAAAATGGCCCATATCTGAAGTTTTCACATTTTTTCTTCTTCAAATCTAGCTTTTTTATTACGAGATTTTTTGATAACAATAATCCGCTGTGGGATCGTATTAATCAATTTGCCTATTTAAAAATAAACAAATAAGATAATAAGGTACTATTCAAAAACAAACATAACGTTGTGTCGAGATACCTACCTACTATCTAATCACGCTCTTAATAAAATTAAGAATGAGAATGAGAAAATATTTATTGCCACAAAAAACCTTATGAAATTGTCAAACTCCTTAAAATATTATTATCACCGCCGTAGCAGCTAGATACTTAGCAGGAGGCGTATTCGGATTGTGAGGACAAGTTATGAATTTGATTTGGATTTGTTATGAATTGTCCTTTTTATGGTTTTGCTCATTAATGGTGCCCTAGCGGTAAAAGCGTGCGACTTGCAATGCGGAGGTCGCGGGTTCAAACCCCGGCTCGTACCAATCAGTTTTTCGGAAATTATGTACGAAATGTCATTTGATATTTACCAGTCACTTTTCGGTGAAGGAAAACATCATGAGGAAACCGAACTGATCCCAATAAGCCCTAGTTTCCCTTCTGTGTTGGACGGTCAGATGGCAGTCGCTTTCGTAAAAACTAGTGCCTACGCCAATTCTTGAGACTCGTTGCCAAGGTTGCAAGGTCTGCCTCAGGGTCCCATGAGCCGTGGTAAAAATGCCGGGACAACGCGAGGAAGATGCTCATTAATCTTGTTTAGAATGTAACATTGATAGCTCATTATGCAGTGAACTAACTGCGAGAGTAGCACGGTCACATTTTTATCACTTGTCTCTATACCTGTCACGTTCTAACAAGTATGTAAGTGCGAAAGTGACAGGCGTAGTGACAAGCGATAAAAATGCGACCGTGCCACAGATGCTGGAAGTGTGCAGCTAATGAAGAAAGTCTTGAAATGCGTTTAACCATTCGTTAGTTTACACCTGGAAATCCGAAGATATAAAGTCCAGAACCCCTAATGTACATTTATTCGATAGCATGACGTGACGTACGCGTCTGCGTTAAGTCTTATTTTGTATGAAATTTAGAAACAGCGCGCCAAGCGGGACATTTTGGAAACTCAAAATCCCATACAAAATGAGACTTAACGCAAACACGTTCGTCACGTCTCGCTATCGAATAAATGTACACTAGGGGTACAGTTATCACTTTACTAAAAGTAAATACCAAACAACGTCACACTTATGACATTGCCGAAATCGTCATAAATTTGAATGTAGCCATTTTTTTAAGAAGAAGAAGCAGATCAGATGCTGAGAGCTGTATCTTTTACTGAGGTGTACCAATAAAGAGTATTCTGTCTATCTATTTACCAGATTCATAACCTGTTCTTAGGATCAGAACTGTTATAAAAGTTATAAAATTATTCTACGGAAAGCAAACATTGTCCCTGACAGGAGTCACACCAAAGCGTAATAAATGGAATGCTTATGTTTATTACTTAAATTTTAATTAAATTATTCGTCTTATATCAATTAATATTATAGCTCTCAAAGTAGCCTTGTTGGACGTTTTCCTAACATTTGATTAAAATTCGTTGACAAGTTGACATCTGAAGGCTTTCGGTAATTTAAATGGGATATCCCGGGCGGTATTGATCATTATTGTTAGGGGCTTGCTGCTGGCCTAATGTTTATGTTTTGAGATGTATATTTTGAATAGAATACCTGCGCCATTTTATTCAAAGTATACTTACACTTTTCTTTTAATTGGAGACTTTATTTAACGTTGTTTTTTAAAGTTGTATTTTTAGTTGTTTATTAAGGTTGTCTGGAAGAGATCGCTCTGTAGCGATAAGGCCGCCTGTTGTTTACCGCTATCTTCATGTTTCCATGTACATTTATTCTGAGGTTGTGCAATAAAGAGGATTTGTATTGTATTTTTTAAATATTTTCATGTTATTTCTACTCAGAACTACGAGCTCGTTGGATCCTAATAGGAGAAAAAATGTGTCCTAAGATTTTTATATCCATTCCGTTATAATTTTTCATAGACTTTGTATGACGATAGGTAACGGAATAGAATGATTGTAAATTTTATGGAAATTATTGGATTTTTTTTTACTACGTCGGTGGCAAACAAGCATACGGACCGCCTGATTGTAAGCAGTCTCTGTAGCCTCTATGGACGATTGCAACTTCAGAGGTGTTACATGCGTTGCCGACCCTAACACTCCGCACCCTCTTTGAGCTCTGCTTAATAGGATCGAAAGTATTAATAAAAAAATCTAATTTGGGGAATAAATTATAACTTGTAATAAAATGGTCCACTTATAAATATTTACAGTACATATGATGGTACTTAAAAACGTGAGTGACTCCTTTGGATATATTATTTGATTAGCTGATTTGAGATATACATATTTACAAAGCAAATACCAAAATAGTCTCTTAAATTTCATAAGTCCATGCTGTAATAGTACATTACGGTACAAGTGCGAAAAATAGGAAATTCAAAAGTGTTATCCTCAACACTTTTGAATTTCCAGTTAACCATGCCATGCCGCCGGGTGGCCGAGTGGACTAGGCATCTGCCGCGAATGCAGATTGATTCCAGATTTGACGCCTTGGTCACTTTTCCTTTCATGTATGAAATCTGTTTCAGTTTATAATATTGACCCTCATTGGCAAGCCTATCTGATATTAAAAAATACTCTTTAGCTTACAGTCAAACCAAGCTAAGTTGCCAGCGATTTTGATAGATGAAGTAAACGTCATTATTTTCATAGAAGTTTGACGTTTAAAATAACACCTGCACAGTCTGTCTTGATCTGACTTTAAAACTTTTTATAAGTTACCGAGCTGAGAACCCGAATTTTCAATATTACGATCATACAAATAACTTTACTTAAATTTCAAATTAAAACAAAAACATCACTAACAATTTAATCTTGAACAAAAAACCGCAAATCTATAAGGGTCAGTGCAATAATAATAATAAATTTAAATTTTTAAACCTGAACTACAAATGAAGTCCTCCCCGGACGCTCCCCGGACGCCCTCTAAACTAGGACAAATCCGGGGAAACCCGGACGGATGGCAACCCTAGTTGCAAACCTCTTTGTAGTACTACCTACATTAAGTAAATGGAGAGGTTGTATTTGAGCAAATACGGCAAAGTGTATGAAATAAACATCATCATACAAACGGAAAATACCTATATGCAATGGCTCCTCTACACGATGGCCCAGCGCTGGACCAGCGACATGGCCATGCGATAGTTAAGAGCATGCACTATAAAATGGGCCATGTGTAGATGCGCACTCACCATCGCTGGCCCACTACCTTTGATTCCATCGCCATCCCGCCGCGCCATAAGCTATCCGACATCACTACCCTCTCTACACGCTAGCCCATCTTAGTGGGCAGTATGATGGCCCATCGTGTAGAGGAGCCAATACAACTAATTTTATTTTGGGAGTTGGTTCCTAGGTTAAAGTGGCTCAGTACTCGTCTTAGCGAAGCACGGTTAAAATACATATAGGTTTTATGTATACATATCGACATTTCAGAATCATACGTATCTAACCTACTATTATTTGCGGCCTCGTAGGTAAGCCTCTACCTACCAGGAAGCCGTCAAACTTACATATTTATAAAATTAGTAGGATAAAAGGAGTCAATTTTTTTAACTTCACACTTAATTCCACAAGAAAATTGTTCATTACAAATAATAAGACTTTTCCAGAAACTTCACAAGCTTTCGCACACAATAGTCCAAAAGGCCTCACGAAATGTTAAGGTCATATTACATAACGCGGTAGACGGCTTGGCGGCGCCGGCGCAGGTCAACGGCCGGGGCCCGGCGTGGGCGAGCGTACACATACCAAACCTTTACATGTCTGTAGTTCTATGTGCAAGATCATTGGTCTAGCAAATGATTTATTTTCTTGAGTATAGGCATATTTATAAAAGCTGGCGCCAGATTTGTATTTAAGGCGAAAGGGGATGACCACTGCTCCATACATAAGTAGTCCTCATTTTCCTCTCTGGATGATTAACATTATAGAAATTGCTTTTACGCATTTTGATGTAGGTAGGATTAACCACAGCTATGCTAGTAGTTCTACCTGTATACCTATGTTGGACAAATAAAGATTTATGATTTATGATCTACGGTATAATTTCTACGGTATTTATTTTAGACTCTTAACTCTTAATAAAAAATAAGGAAAAGTTAATATCGTATATCAAATTTTATAAAAAACATTTTCTATAATGTCAAAATCCAGAAAGGAAAATGGGAACTACGTTTGTATGGAGAAACCTCCTCCACTATTCTCTTAATTTTTTCCGTACTGGATCGATGTGAAATCCGGCTAATATTCATTTCACTTAATTTCCAAATACAGCTTTCACAATCAAATAATCCACAGCAAAACAAACGCACCTTGTCAGCTCATATCAATAATATCCCAATCCATTTAAAACGTAATTTATTTGTTGAAAACGCGGATGCCGGCATACGGCCCGCGGCGTAACAGGAACAGTTAAACCGTGTCTGTTTTCGATAGTATTAATTAATCCCGTCATCGACGTTACACGGCTTGGTAATTAGCGGGCGTGTGGTGAATTGACACGTGTTAGATGTGCGCTAACCCTTAGTCTTGCAAGACATGCTGTTCAGTATGATGACGCTAACGTCTGTCGTGGACGTTACTTTCTAACAAGTAACGAGACTGACACATGTCAGAAGACAGACAATTAAGAGGAAATACCAGATGAGCCCCTTTTCAAATTTGAGCATTATAGCTAAATATCTCCGTCGCGCTGACGGGGGCAGCTTCTAAAATTTGTGCGATAAGGACAACTGCAGCAAATCCTGCGTTAAAATTTCAGAAATCGAGGTTTTCTTCTCATTTTCCTCCAAAACTAAACCAATCATAACGAAATTTCGGGAACGAAATTATCTTTGTCAGACCGTTTTGATTTTTGCGTTTATTGTTCCCGTTCTTATATGCTAGGCGTCTGCTTACGGCGCATTTATTTGACCATTTTTAGCGCTATTTGAAGTAAACTAGTTCTTATAAATACATAATATCTAAAGGGCAGGCCATTCTAGTCAGCCAACCATACATACAACCTCCAAAAATTTTTCAGAACACGATACCGAATATGCCCTAAACGGATCGCCACTATTTTTGTTACACCTTGTATAGTCTAGTTTCTTTGTGAATTTTTTCATGGTATTTTCTCTTAATTAAAACGTGTAAACGTGTACGTTCAATAAAATGTTTTTTTTTTTACTAAAGGAGAAATGTAAAATTTACACCTCCGACAGGACTCGAACCTACGACCATTGGAACGCCGGCCCAATCCACCGGTTCCATCGGTCGATAAAATTAAAAACTACTACATATATTGTCATTTAATAAATACAAATATGAAATAATGGACGGGTAATGCCCGCAAATAAAAATGATAGCCGGGCCGAGTTTTCCCTTTTAACGAAATAGGAGAACATCGCTAACAAAACTTGAAATGAAAAAAAAATGTTTCCAATTGCTAAAAATATTCACTGTTTTATATTTTTACACTTATGAGTCGCCAGTACAGAGCCTCCGAATTCACCTTAGCATACAATTGAAGTTACGCTTTCATTTTATAAAGTAACTACTTGCTGGATTGCTCGAATGAAACTTGGCATAAACATTGAAGTAACATATATCTATGCCTATACCTAATTTTACTCTCTACCTAATTGTTTAAAGCACAGATTTTGTAATGTTTGATCTCGTTATAATTCAAATTCACCTTCTTCTACATTCTAGCCTAGTTTAGTTATGTTTTATTTTATTGTGTTTTTCTCTCTTGGTTGCCTTGAAAACCAGCGCCATGGCTAAGAATCTTACGGCCCTATTCGAAGAATGAGATACGATAAAGGTAAGTTCTGGTTGAGATAATTTCTCATTTAGATATCGTTTGTATGTCGTATAATTGACAGAAGCAGCTGGATTTGGGCAACCAATGGCACTTTCACGTTAGAAATATCGTAGATGGATGTTATTGGGATCCCAGCGGGATCGAAATAAACGTCAATTTTGACATGTCGTTTAGTTATCGATCTTGCCAAGATAATAAACGTGTCTTAATCGTTCTTTGAATCGGGCCGTTAATCATCGGCATAACATGATGAGTGGCATCCATTTTGGTGTAAGATTGTTCTAGAATAAGATGTATGATAGGTTTAGTATTATTGTACACCAAATAAACTATTTCTATTTATAAATTACTTATCGTTGCTAGAAATCGCAACACAAATGAAACAGCGATTATAATTTTTGTATGTGAAATCTTCTACTCGCACTATTTTCTTTATATTACAATTTCTAGCAATGAATACTAATTTCAGGCATAGATATATGTTACTTTAAGAGGCAACAGGAGTGGTCATTTCTCCATACAAACGTACTCGACTGTCCGTGGTTTTTAAAGCTAGATCAATGATTTTTTTATTTACAGATTATTTTTATTAATATCTGTGTCGGACTGTTTTGCTTTTTTTTGATATTTTTGTTTTATTAAGACACTAGTGCACTTCAAATATTCGCAAAAACGGCCTAATTTACTAGGCCGCAAAGAGAAGCGTGGTATTCAAAACTGACATCAATTAGCCTTAAAATCAAAACAGTCTGACACAGATAGTTTCATTACCATTTAGATCTCAAAATTTTATAACATTTGGTTAAGTTTTGGAGGAGGAAACAGTACTAAACATCGTTTTTTGAGATTTTTACGCAGGATTTTTCGCCTAACCTAACGTTGTGTTTCTCTTATCGCACAAATTTTAGGAGCCGCTTCCATTAGTGAGACGGATATGTTCGCCTAAAATATTTAAATCTCAGCTCCCATATCCTCTTAATGTTCATGCCAAGTTTCATGTTATTAGAGCATGTCGTTATAAAATGAGAGTTAATTGATCGTGTCATTCACGAAGACGCATGCCTTGACTCGTATTTACATATTATTAAAGGTTAAATTTGACAAATCTGCGCGGCATCGTGGATGACACGACCTATAACTACGTTTGTATCGCAGCGGCTCTGTACTGGCGACTTTTAAATTCAATTAGAAATGTCGATTGTGGAAGTAGATTTATTTTTATTAATAATCATATTGGTAACGGTGTCCTGATATTACGCGGAACGAAAAAACTAGGGTGGGTAGCACCCGTTGATCGGCCTCCGTACAAAAAGTGCCCGGTGACCGCGTAGATGTAATCGCTTATGCCCTGTATGATTTTATTCGGGTCCGAGACATCAGCTTTATGATTAAAACCACTACAAACAGACTGAGTCGTAGATTCCCTTTTTAGTACGGAACTCTATAAACGTAGATATGTGTGTTAAATAACTTTATCTAACCAGGTACTAATACTTACTATGTACTAGTTTGACTAATATTACAAAAACTAAATGCCTGCTATGATATGACAACCGGTCTGGCCTAGTGTATAGTGACCCTGCATATGAAGCCGATTGGTTTGGGTTCGAATCCCGGGAAGGGTATTTATTTGTGTAATGAATGTTCCTGAGTTATGGGTGTTTTTTTGTATATGAGTACAATACAATACTATACAAATACTCTTTATTGCACACCTCAATACAGAAACAATACAAAGAATACAGCACATTAAGAGAGGTAAACAACTAAAAAGCATGTATGTAATCGTGTCTGTAAGTATGTATTTACATAACGTATATTCGCCTAGTAGCCATAGTACAAGCTTTGCTTAGTTTGGGGCTAGGTCGATTTGTAATATTTATTTATTTATATGTCATTTCATAGAGAATCACATTTTGGTTAAGTAGCATATTTTCACAATAATTACGGTTTCGACATTTAAATCACTGAAAAGGAATTGATTGCTTTACGATTTATCAAGGGGTTTTCATTATAGCAGCGTATTTCGGATTCGCTATGAATTTCTGAATATCGGAATTTGTACAGATATTTACTCCGATAAATGAGTTTCGAAATATTTTTGTAGTGTAAAGCGATTTCAGTGATAGTTTGGTTTATCGACGCTATAGCTAGCGGTGATTCTATTGACTTATATAAAATGGACTGAAGTAAGGTACACAATGTAAGGTGCGACATTGGGAGTCGCTAGAGACCTCATACTGTTATCACTGTGACAAGGTACGAAATGGGTCACAAATTAAATATGTTGACTGTACCTACACCTAGTCGCATTTTAAGAATTTCATTCCTAATGCAGCTCGCGGTACATGAATTTTAAAAAGTACAATTTGTATTGGATAATAGAAGTAGTTAGTAAAGCACTTTATAGTATAAAAAGAAGTATAGAACAGGAAAAACATACATCATATTTACACAGGGGAACTTATCCCTTTCAGGGTTCTCTTCCAATTAACCTTTGAGCAATTGAGGTAATAATTGAGGTTGAATAGTTTGTGAAGGTGAGAATTTCATGTCTTTTGTGTGACAAATTTCATTATACGCCTTATTTTTTAAAAAGGCCATGTTGCCGCAATAATTTGGTAATGGTTTTTTTTTTAAATAACTACTCTATGTACATTGTTATATTATTTGCACGTCGAATTAATCTATCTCTGCTAAGACTACCTAAATGCGGCTATCACGCTGCCCTAAGGAGACTACGTTTTTTTTTTTTTTTTATTAGTCAATATAAAAACGCAGCGAGCACTTTTCCGGTCCAACATGATATGGCCTTTATTTTATTACTATAGCCTCCGTTAGTCCCAAATAAAATTAAATAAATAACAATAAAATATTATAAATTGAATTTGCAAATTTCGCAATTCACTTAGGTTTTAGTTTAATCTTAATAATAAATCAATAAACTTAACAACTAAATACCATTAGTTAGAATGTGTCATGCAGTTTCGCTACATTATTTATGTAGAGTTTATTATTAAGGTCCTCTTTTCGAGTAGTGGCCTCCTTCATATTATTCCATACATCTGTTTCGTTAGCTTTGGTCATCCAGTCTTTACCAGACGGGATATTTTATTACTGCCGTATATCTTCAATTCCCTCGCCACTCAGTGAGTAAACGAAATCAGCCCGTAAATAGTGCACTGCTAAAAGGGGGATAATCCGGTCTTACCTCGCAACCAGCTTACGTACGTGCTTAACCCATGCTCAGCGGATCTCTGAGATCAATGAGATTTCTTGAGATTCTTGGACATCCTGATAGATTGCATGTCGTTTAAAAAGATATTCTACTTAGGCATTACAGGGTGATTTCAACGCATAACACTTTAATCTTGCGCCACGAAAAAATGATTGTTCCATAAAAAACAGCTATGTATATAATAACAAACTATAGTGATTACATTTTGTACTCGCGAAATATGTTGCCAAACTATAAATACAATTGGAAACGGGGTATTTACCATGTGTATTTGTTTTAACAATAGAATTTATAGTAATAGTAAATGAGTTGCCAATCGTTGAAATTACATTACCTACATCATAACATGTAAGCACCTATAACACAATGTAATAATCATGGATATTCTGTATTAAACTAATTCAATGGTTTTTAATCATAACACTTTAATTTTGCGCCACGAAAAAATGATTGTTCCATAAAAAACAGCTATGTATATAATAACAAACTATAGTGATTACATTTTGTACTGGCGAAATATGTTGCCAAACTATAAATACAATTGGAAACGGGGTATTTACCATGTGTATTTGTTTTAACAATAGAATTTATAGTAATAGTAAATGAGTTGCCAATCGTTGAAATTACATTACCTACATCATAACATGTAAGCACCTATAACACAATGTAATAATCATGGATATTCTGTATTAAACTAATTCAATGGTTTTTAATCACTTGCGCGACATGTTTCGGAGAGCCTAGGTCTTTCTCAAGCACTGACAGTGCTGAGATGAGAGTGACTAACAACACGTGAGTTTAAACCGTAAAATTAGTTTAATGCTAGTATGTCTCACGACAGTTTATATTTGTTTATTCTGTCTGTTATTGTTTCTGCGTTGTCCAGTCAGCATCAATAGTTAGCGAATGAAACAACGCGCCAAAAGTGTCTGATATTCGGGATAACTTTTCTAAATATAGATAAATCTCTAAAATTCACCTTCAAAAGTATATCTTTTAAGTCTTGATTGTTCTACATATAGAACCATCGTTTTTTGTTAAGCAGTTACAGAATGGTAGTAGTAGTAGTATAGTATAGTATACTTCTGAACCGTTGTTTGATCCGCTACTTTTGATGCTGACTGTACAATAAAAAGTCTTTATTTTAATGTGATACACATAGACATATCGAGTTTCTTTGTATTTATATGTTTGAGGTTTTAAGTAATACCTATTATAATGAATAACTATGATTCTGTCGATAAAATGTCCAATGTTCACAAAGAAAAGGCATAAGCATAACTCTAGTCTTAGCTCATTATCAATACCCCAAAATCTATGTTTACATTTCACTGAGGCGGAGAAATAATCCTATGCGCCCCTCAGGTCAAGTATGCGTCTTGTTCAGTTAACAAGAAGATTTTCAATTCACCTTAATTTTATTATACGCTCACGAGTTCCTTAAAACATCCCGATTTCCAAATGGACAGTTCAACTAAACTTATAATGGAATTAATAGTCTTCAATATCTGAAAAATGGTTACGAAACATCTAATTTTTGGTAGCCCTACTGACCTTGTTATCCTGGGCTTCAAGCCCATTGCAATTAGGAGCAAATAATTGTGCAATGAGTACATTTTATACTTTCAAATGTTTAGATACCGCCTAGCTATCTATATTTACCTACTTATAGTAAGAATTTACCCATTGTAACTATAAACTATACTAAGTTAAACATAGGTAAGAATATCTCTTTAATCTTTGGTAATTACTTACGGTAATCAATGTATGCATTTATGTGTAACATTGCGAATGCAACAAATTATATTTGCGTGATTTTCATACCTATGCATTTTATTTTATTTTTTTATACTACGTCGGTGGCAAACAAGCGTACGGCCCGCCTGATGGTAAGCAGCCTCCGTAGCCTATGTACGCTTGCAATTATATGTTTTATGTTTTATATGTGCACACTGATAGGATTATTATTAGTAGTTCCTCTAACTTTTGTCTAATTTTAACCATTGGTCTATTATTCCTTTTCATCTTTCGAATATTTTTTTTAGGGATGGAAATCTTTATAAATTTGGTGTAAAATAAATATTTGACACAGCTTATCTTATTTTCATAATGTTGTTTTATTGTTGACAAATCAGTTAAATATTGTTTGAAGTAGGTATAGAAAATACCGTAAAAAGTGTGCTCCGTGAAATTCTGAAATATATTAATAATACTTAAAATGTTTCCTAATTTTAATAATCTGACAAACTTTTGTTTATTCTTATCTGAGTTTTTAATTTTAATTTTTGAGGGATGGTTAAGTTAATAATGTCCTGTGCGCTCGTGGATGTTTGAAAGAGATCAGGTCGCGGTGGTCTCGGGTGCGGAGGCTGACTCTCGCGGCGCCTGCGCCCAGGTGCGGCAGGTGGGCCCGCCCCCAGCCCCTCCCCGCGGCCGCGCACCTGCCTCGCCGCTCAGTCCAACGCCACACGCCGGCCTGGCGTCTCGTGCTCGCCGCACACCGCCACTCTCTCCACACTCTCGCGAGCCCTGTGCGTCGTTTCTCGCTTCCCCCCCGACCGCTCAGTTTCCCGCCCGCTCCTCCGAACTTTGCTAAGTTTTTGAATTTCGCGGTGCGTCGGTGCCGTCGAACGCTCGCAGCCGGCCGCGGATGCGGTCGTAAGAGTAAATAGCGAGGCCTCGAGGAGGCCGCTGCCGCCACGCTGTTCCCGCCGCAGCTCGCGTGCGTGTCCTACGTGACGCCTTGCGCCTGCTGCCCGCCGCTGTACCTGCCGGCCCCGCATCCCCAGCTCCAACTGCCGCTGCCCTTTCCGCTGCCCCTAGCCCTCCCGCTCCAAGCCCTAGACCCACAACTCGCTAAACACCAGCGTTTGCGGCTCTCTAACATGGTAAGTGCATTTTCCCGCCGGCGCGCGCTCGACCGATAAGTTTTCGCGAATAGAGAGCACAATGCCGGTAAAGTTGGTAACAAACGGATCTGATAACAACTCTCGCGGGCCGCCGACTCGTACGCGATACAATCGCAGCCGGCAGCACAGATGCCGCGCGACTATCGCTCTACACCCCGCCTCACATATGACTCAAACAAACAAACATTGCTCATTGTGTAACACGGACTAATAAAGAGTTACGGACACGCTGAAGTGCTTTCGCTGATAAAGTTCGGCCATAACTGCGGAAAGTTAAGGTCCGCTCGCATAAGTTAAGCGTATTAACGTTTGCCTCCTCTCTTATCCAAACTGTTATGTTTTAATCCCCTGGGACTATTGAAATATAATTTCTGCAAGTTCTATTTTATGGACAGTGCGGGAAAACCTTTTATCGTTAGACTTATAGTTTCTTCTTAAAGTTTTAAACAAGTTTTAAGTACTTAAGTTGTGAACGAATGCGCGATTTCTGCTAGAGTTGACTAAAATATTAAGTTTACCTTTCTCAGGTTACTTCGTCTCAAATATCTTAGTGTACATTTCCTTGAGGTATAAGATACATCAATGTTCTGAAATCGACGTAAAAATACTCAAAACTTCAACAAAGTCTTCTATCCTCCACAAAACCTCAATGGTCGTTTATTTTTCTTCGGTGTACTTTATTTTGCCTCGTCAACGAAAACTTTTAATACGATTTGTATTCAACAGAAGTTGCAAGGGGAGGAAATCAAAGAGCGACCGCAGTCAATATCTAAATCAACTTGTTTATAAACAATCCGACCGACTTACACGTCGGACGCCATGAAAGTAAGCGTTGATGACAGAAGTTAGACTTAAATTAAAGTCGTATCTAACTTTTCTCATTAAAGACACTCTTGAAAAGGTGTGTTTATGGAGGTATTTTAATACAGTTTATTTGAGCATAAACCTCTCGTTTCAATCCTGTTCGCATAAGCTAATTGTCTCAAATGTCACCTGTCTTTTTATGCATGAATGAAAGGACGGGATGTGACGATTTTCTCTTAGCAACCCCTTTTTAATTGATAATTTAATTTATTAGCGCCTGAAATGTTTAACGCCGTGTTTATACGCATAATGTCCATGCATTTGTAGGAGTATCACGTACGTCAATTGGCGCGACAGAATAACGGAACACACAAGCGTTTCCGTGGAACCTGAACCATTACCATGCTAAATTTTCGCTGTGAGGTCTAGGCTGCTAAATAACGGCATTTGATCCATTCGAGATTTCGCATAATATCTGGTAATTTCATAAATAATAATACAATGCAAACACGGAAATATTTGCTGCCTCCAAGCAGAGTCTACGATCAAATTTATATTGGGGAAAACATAAAAATGTTCGGAATAATGATGATAAGTTTTTAGGTTTCATGTTTAACATTCATTAATTACATATAAAACACAGTATCCTTACCGCATTTTCATCAATTTTAATAATTATGCATGGAAGGAAATAAAAGCTCGTGCCTATTTACTTTTCATGTACCTAATATCAACTGAATCCGTTACGTCTTCTATGAAAAATATTGTTTTATTTTATTTTCATAAAGATAGACCTAATTTTGAAGATGTACCTAATTTTTCTTTGACTTTTATGCAATAAAAATAATTACAAATGGCGGACTTAATGCCTTCAATTTACTTACTTACTTTTAAATTTACTTGTAATGTATGTTGTTATTCTAACACTTTGATCTCATTTCATGATAGCAATTGTTTTACAACAAGTCTAACTTCAGAACTTGAAACTTAAGTTCATTGGAGGGTAATACCTAAGTCTTATCACACCTAGGGAGAGTCCTTTGCAAAAATGCAGCGTCATTTCCGACGACCGATCTGGCCTTGTTGGTAGTAACCCAGCCTTTAAAACCGATGGTCTTGGTTTCGAATCCTGGTAGGGCCATTTATATATACGATGTTCACAGATAGTTTTTCCTGATTCATGGGTGTATTCTATGTATTTAAATATTTGTAAATTATATATATATCGTTTTCTGAGTACCCACAACACAAGCCTTCTGGGGCTTAGTCAATTTGTTTAGGGATGTCCTATAATATATTTCGCTATTTCAGGTTTCAAAATACTTGTAAATGTCCAAATTTAACTACGTGGTTGTACCTACTTGTTCATACAGAACATTTACGTCTTAAATTACATCTCAGTGCAGTTCAAAAACTTAAAATGAAACGTGAAAACTAGGCACCGAATCAACTTCCAATACTTTAATTGACATAAAAAAGCGCAATTTGCGGAACGAACTACTCATACCTCATTATTCTTACCTTCTCTACCGTAAAACAACTCATCTATAATCTAAAAGCTCCAATTATGGTCCAAAGCTAACTCAAAGATCTTCGTTCAGGAGTGACTATAGGTAATTTGAATGTAGCAGTTCTATGGCATACATGGAAGAAGAAACTCCGACAACACCAAAAAGAAGATTGGTCTTCTTCTCTTTATGGTCGATCCTCATGGCTGAGGGACGTGACGCCTGCCGACACCCTTCACCAGTGCTCTCAAAGCCGCTCTATCTTTGGCCCAGTGCATGCTAGCCTGCAATGTGGCTTTTATCTCAGACGTTGTGTCAGAAGACTGGTAAATACTGATAATTAACTACAAGGTGAACTTGGGAACCGTAATACTTAACAAGGATAGTGAGAAGTACATTCACAGTACATTCCCATTTAGTCGCTTTTATAACTCCAAAGCGCTATTAATGTATCATTTCCATTTTCACATTTTGTTAGAATTCTCTTTTATAATTAGGAATCATAATAACGATCGCGTGGCTCGGTATCAGTTTCACCGCAATTTTACTGGAAAGTCTGCAGAGTCGACCGAGCGGCACGGCATTCAGCAACTCGAGTATCGCCTAATTGCATATCTATCTAATAAGTGTGTAATTCAAATTCAAATTGATTAAGATGGGCCGCGGACGAATTCTATCACGAGATGCTTATAAGTTAGCATGATTTAATCTGATGGTTTAATGGTATTTAGGCGCTTAAGTGGGGAGTGCTGAAATAAACGAACGCAAGTATGTTGTATTAAAATATATATTAAAATTTAAGTACGTGTTCTGCAAAATCTAAAATTCAGGTAATGTGTCTATTTTAATTAAATTAACATCTAATAATATGAACACTTAAAATTTTATGCAGAAAATTAAATAAAACAAACATACTGACGCATTGTGGACATTCTTTAAGTGATGATCATGGCTTAATATCAGAATAGGCATCAAATTATTGCCTTAAATTCTAAAATATTTTAGGCCAATTAATTTTCACGCAATAGTAAAACTCGTTTTACGATACACGTATTTTTCTCAGTTTGGGTCAATAACATAAACACAGTGAAAGTTTGAGCAAAACCAGTTTAGTATTTTATAATACAAATTTCTTTATTTCCTTAAATTACATATGGCCATGATTTAGGGGATGGAGCCGCCCGGTAAGCAAAGAATTGCCTATGTTGGGAGGCACCGCTCTTCCTTCTATACTTAAATGATTGTTTGTAAACTTTTGCGACAATCTTTATGCCTATATATTACAAAACACATTACAAAACTAAGTTCCAGTTGGTCTAACTTATAAAATAGGCACAGTAAAATAAGCAGAATTGCCTAACATTCCATTAATTATAATGAATCTACTCTTCTCTGAAAGAAAAACATGTAGAACGCCGATCTAACTATTTCCTTTGATTTGATAAATTATATGACCTAGTTCTTTTTATTTATTTATGGCTATTGGCCTAGTTCAGAGATGAACTGGTGGGTAAAGGCCTGTTTTCAGCACTCGGCTCTGAAGTGTACCTGCTACCTACTTAACATTTTTTGACAAATGAATATAAGTGAGATAACATGCAATTTGCTGGCCCGATGAACGTGGGAGACTAAAGATTGTTTTCCAGCACGTGCGTGCCCGCGCTTTGGATCGTCAAATTACCACGTTTTACCATGAAACATCCCCCTACAGCCCTTTAAAACACGTTTTTGGCAAATAAAGTTGTGATTTGAATTTTTTTACTGTTTTTGAGCACTGATGTTTAACACTGCTCTTTGAACGTGTTGTTTAACTAAAATTTTATACCTATTGCACGATATTTTTTCAATTTCGTTAGTACTTATAAATGTATTATTTTGAAAAGGTTTATGTATGAATGTATGTATATACTTTATTGTACATAGAAATAAAAACACGAAAAACACAGTTACAGAGTAAATTAAATACAACAAAGGCGAACTTATCCCTGTATGGGATCTCTTCCAGTTAACCTTTGAGGAAATGAGTAAAACAGAAGTAACGGTGAATGAATGACAAACACAAAGAAAAGTGTACAATCACTGAAATTAATGAAATGCACGTTTTGAATACACATTGATACAAATATACATAGATAGAAAAATAACCATAAAATAATGCATACATATATAATATAAATAAAAATAAATAAATATTCAATATATAATATAAATAGATATGAATTCGAACCAGAAAAGTAAAGGAAATTAAAAAAGTAGAAGTACTCAATGGAACTAGGAAGTCGTAACCAAAGTATCGGAAAGCCACAATTTTTTAAGCTTCTCCTTGAATGATGCTATTGATTGGGATTGCCTCACAGACACCAGAATCTCATTCCATAACTTAACGGCATGGACAGTAAAGGATTTCTTGTATGTGCGCGGCGTATTGGAAGGAATTGTGAGTGAAAGATTGGTGCTTGATCGAAGGCGATGACCACTACCAGCAGCTAAATAACTAAATCTTTCGGAAAGGTAAGGTGGCGAAGCAGGATTGAATAGAACATGAATAGAACAAGCAATGATAGGACATGCACATCTCGTCGACGACGAATCGGAAGCCAGCCAAGCTGAGATCGCAACTGGGATACATGATCAAACTTACGTAGACCGAAAATGTATCGAATACAAATATTTTGCAATCGCTCGAGTTTGTCCAGTAACTCCTCACTAAGGTCCAAGAAAGCAGTATCAGCTCAATCTAACAACGGGAGTAAAAGTGAATAAGCGAGAGTTATTTTGGTTTAAAGAGGAAGGAAATTTTGAAGACGCCTCAGTGAGTGGAGAGACGCATAAAGTTTATTGCTAATGTCAGAAACATGAGCTGACCAGGACAAGGTTTGATCAATGATGATACCCAAGTTCTTAACTGTAGAAGAAAAAGGGATAATTGTTCCGTCAAAACGCACTTTGGATACCACCATCTCCGACAACTTGGTCACAAAATAAGGACCACCAATGACAATTGCTTGATTGAATGTGAATATATGAATATAATTAAAACTTTTATCGACCAATCATAACTTTTTTTTGCAAAATGACTTTTTTGGGAATATTATGTATTGGGCACTATTCAAACCTGCGGACAGAATATATTTATGGGGAAGGAATAACTTTCAGTCATAAGTGTCAGTCATAAGGACCGTTTTTCCACGTTAAAAATGTATTGAGAGCTTCCCCTACCTATGCCTATTCCGTCGCTGTACGCAACTGTGACAAAATATCGGGAACTCGCCAAAGTAATATTCATTCATTCATTCATTTCTTTATTTATAAAATAGTACATTTTACACGTCAACTAACTAATTACACTTCAATATTATAGCATATTATTAAGATAATTACATTACAATAATTAGTATGTAATCTAAATGATCATGTTAGCAAAAACCGTTTGTAATCTACCTTTCTTTCTACTTAAAATTAACTTGTTAACACATTAATGCACTTTTGTCAACAGAACATTTATGCATGTATCAGTTTTCTTGCTACAATAAATAGCCAACATTGTGTCCCACTGCTGGGCAAAGAACTCCCCTGTCTTCCGCCACTCGTCACAGCTTTGTGTGTTGTTATTACAAAGAGAAATTTCGCAAAATTTCGGTAGCAAAGTAGCTTATGCAATGTAATTCATTATTCACGTACTGAATAATCAGTAAATGTGCGGTCAGGGCCCACTGATGCAGACCAACGCTCCGATATCCATATTGGACCCTTAATTAAAACACTACTGCAAACAGAGAGCTAGTCTAATGTATGCTAAAATCATTTATAGATTCGTTTTCGAACTGATTTTTATTCCTTATGTATGGTTAATTGTATCTTGCCGTAATTGCAATGTCTTAACTAGGAGTGTATACGTTATTGTTACACCTACTTAGGAAAAAGTCTTATATGATTATTGCTACTACTTTTTTGTTTTTTAGGGTACATTAATAGCTGTAATAGAAATATAACCAACTCATGTGATCGAGAGACTCAGTCATGAGAAAACGAGGAAGAGAAGAGAAATAGCAAACTTTACCGTACGCTTAATGTTTACTCATCAAATTGAATTAAAACTGACGGACTCTAACTTTTAGATACGTCTAATATTACGACATGAAACAGATATAAATAAATAAATAATAAATATGTGTCCGTCTGTTAAGTACTACAGGTAATTTTTAGTACCATTTTAAATAAAATAAAAATAAAACTTCATTTGGATTCTGCATTATTTATCATTAAAAAAAATTGCGTTTAAATTCCGAATAAAAAAGAAGTAGTCTCTTGGTGTCTAAAAACAACGCGTGAGTAATCTAAGGGGCCCCAGTCGCGTGAGATGAGCGCTGAGAAAAATTATACTAATGGGGTCACAAGTCACTAGCGATCTGTACGTGATCGGAGGAGATGACGGTCAAAAGGCATTCCCGTTAGTTACAAATAAATGATGATTATTGTGTTTACAAATTTAGGCTGTTAATTTTGAAATATGCGAAACTGTGTGTTTTATACCGCATTGTACATAACTTGCTTGGAAGAAATTTTGAATCACGGTATGAATAAATATGTACATTACACTTAGAAACTGAATAACTGCAGTAACTTATTGGAAAGTACTGTAATATTTTACAAATATAAATAATGTTGTTTGCCTGCTTCAAGAAAATAACAGCATCTCATCCGTGCGTCTCTCAAACATCGACATATATACTTTTCAACAGCCAATATTAATTGAAGATTGTTAAGTACTTCAATCTTATATTGGTTATATTTTAAGCTTTATGGTAAAATCAACGTTGCAATATGAATATATCGAAAATCAGTCGCTACCGCCTGCTGATTGGGACAAAGCAAATAGATATAGGGTCATCGCGCTGGCTTGCGGACCGGAACGGACATACACTCACGTAGTAGACCACTTGTACTTATTCCAGTGTGCCTTTACGAGGAATTCCATCTATTTTAATACAATTAGGAGTCTCGTCACTGCATGTTTTGTTATTGTATGATTGTGTTGTATTGTTTTTTTATTTTCTAATTATTCTGTAATGCGTAACACTTTCAATAATACTGATGTTATTAATATGTCATGATGATATTGTAGAAGGTAAACTACGATAATCTTAACATCTTGTTAACGATAACGGTAGAAAAAAATCAAGACAAAGGAAGAAGTATAAAATAACACAGTCCCACTATAAACGAAATATTTACAGAAGAAGATTGCATTGCTAAAAACGTAGCAATAACAAATGATGTGCTATCAAAATTCCTCAAAAAAAAAGTCATTCACATAGAGTCATCACAAACTTAAGAGGCTGTCAACACCCAATGTCCTTGAAATTGATGTTACTTAAACAGTTTTTTAAGAAAGATTGTTTGTTTTAGTCAAGTAAGAAAAATATATGTTCATATTAATTATATTTCAAAGACCGTGGTTGTACACGATACACGATTGAACGAAATCGGCTCGATAGAAAATAATTGCAAAGATTGGTCTTAAAATCACAATTAAACGGCTTTATGTCTTTATTGTTTTGACTTATGGGTCTGCAATTAAAATCACAATTTCAAAACATTTATATCATTTTATCGTGGTTGAGTAAAATATTACACTAATAATCCACTTTTTTTATTTAAATATTTTTCTTATTATTCCCTTGCCCAGGCCCAGTAACATGCGACAGTGCTATCTCATTTACTCCGATACAAATAGACAGTGTGCGCGCTTTAGGTATTGACAGCCTCTTAAATATAAAGCAAAGTGCTTTAACCGTTTATCTCGAACGCATTTACAAACCGCCGCCATATTGAAATATGGTATTAGAAGACTGAGTAACAAAATTTTTCTCACTAATTACTCGGTGTCACGGCGATTGTGCACGGAACTGCGACGCCCGGACAAAGGAGTCCGACGTTCATTAATAGGATCTTTCTGACTGTCTAGCGCAAAACGACCACATTCCACAAGAAAACCACGCCGCTTACGACCTTTTCGCCGAGAACAACTGCAGCGGAATAAAACGAGGTCCTCGGGAAATATTAATATTGGCCAGTATTCACGCTGCCTTAATAGTTATAATTTGTTTGTTTGTTTGCGAAAGGGTGTTCTGGCTGTTTAATTGTCTTGGCGTTATATCCTTTTGTTTTAAATGGATTTTAATCTTTTGATTGCTTGAACGTCATTGGCATGATTCATTTCAATTAGTTTAAAATATTTACTGCAGATTTGTAACATTTTAGTTTAAGTGCGATGGATTTTCAATGACAAAAAGTACTTACGGCCCGATACGTCAAATAAGTACTAGGTCTAGATACGATATGGATCGGATATGATAGTATCCAAAGGGACGTTTTTGTTTGAAGAAACGTCACTTAATATTTGACGTATCTTAAAGTTGGAATCGGGCCGTAAGACCTATTTTATTAGGAAAACTTAAAAGTGCGCATTCAGCGAAAGGAGATCACTTTTTAATTTTTCAGACGTCGTTGGATTTTTCAACAAAGAACCAACGCCAGCGGGTTCCATTTTATTATACCTGCTTATAATGAAAATAAGACACTAGATGAGAAAAGAAAAGAAAATAAAATACTTGCCTCTTTGTGATGCAGGTAATGAAAGAAATATTCAGGTCAACGTGACTTCCAGGGGCTTGACACAATAGGTACATATAAGCTTATTAGCTAACTCTCTCATATTGCTCCGCTTATAAGACAACAAACTTCTAAAAAAAATTTTGTTACATTTCTGAAAGAGGCTTATGATTCTTATGAAATATCGGAAAATTGACGTATCTTATCACGTCTATTTTATTTACAGCAAGAAAATCCCGTCTAATAATGGAACTAAAAGTTACGAATTTTACATTTACAGATATTATGTTCTTTTAAATATCACAATAGTTAATCTACTATTAATACTTTAGTATATTGATAAGGTTTTATTTACTGCGGTTTTTATGATTATTACTATTCGTTTATGCACATGTTCTTCGCAAAGTAATAAATCAGTCGCAAAAAAGGTAGTATATTTTACAAGTCCGGAGAATGAATGCCGAAAACCATTCCTAATCCCTCCGAACGCAGTCACCATTAATGGGATCGCTAGCGGAGAAAAAACGTAGCCGTAAGCATTCAAATAGTCGGCCATTAATGGCAATATTGGTTTACGGGGCCGCCATAACTATCCAGTATCGAAACTATGATACACAGTAGATTCGGAACTCGCTGACTGGAATTTTATTCTAGTTATGTGTTGCTAGCAATTCTTCTGATATTTGAAGTTACGTTCATTCGACCCACATCAGGTTCAAATGACTTATTAAAATGTTTTTTTTTTCTATTCATGGGTGTTTTTAAAAGTTTTCTTTAACTTGAAGTGGAGTGGATTGGTAGATTCTAGACAATAACATGTTTTGATGTCCTGTATAATTATGTTCCGACCTAAAGGAATTTTCTTTAATTATATCTTCATCATCATGACCTGATGAACTTCATAAGGCCCAAATATATTTTGAAATCATAGATTGAGAATGATAAAGAACGATGGGAAGAATTGAACCTAAATGAAATGCGAAAAGGCTAGACAAAGAAGTTTCTTTAAAACTGTCAACGACGCGAAAAGTTTTACTTCAAAATATTCAAAGTTGTCCACTTTGTTCACCGCCAGAAACACGATAAATCGTTGTTGGACTTTACAATATTTCCGCTTTTATTATTTTGCCGAAGCTGCGATAGTTTTGGCGGTAACCTTCTTGTGTGTAGCCATAACTCAGAAAACAATAGCGGCGGTCCAAAAATAAACGCGGAAAACAAACATGAGCACGCTTTCATAGACCCAATCTCTTTTATTATATTATAGGTAATATTATAACTAATTTTATTTTTTTATTAAACTTCCTTCTTAGTCGAAAAATAAATACGCTACTTCCGTCTTCCCGAAAAACACTTTTCTCCAATGAGACCGAGTTAGAAGATTAAATGAATTAATTACGCACTTTTCAAACATAGCACTGTCATTAGATGTATTGTACAAAATAATGCAGACTATATATTAGCATCGTTAAACAAATCTTAGCGAAAAAACCTGGAATAATTTGTTATAAAGGAAGGAGAACATCCAGGATCCGGAAATATCAGGAATGTAGACAAAACTGAACTTACAAAAACTTGAAAACATAGCAAAAGAGAAAGTTATTTAAAGATCCCTAAAATCAGTACATTAAGACAGATATTGCTCAGCGTTTAAAAATCCCTATGCAAATTGTTGAAAAACTACGTTCCGAAACTCCAGCAAAAAGCTCCACTAAACGAACTGATACAAATTGCAACATTCCGCCGGTTCACAACTGAATCAGTTTCGACTTCATGCCTGGGTGCGCTGTACAAAGCAATATCTCATCGACGAATGAAATCAGATCACGCATGTGATGTAAATAAAAAATGGAGAGTTGGTGTGTCAAAGGGGCGAATTAAAAAGCAACATATTTTCAGGCAATTAAAGAAAAAAAAAACTCTAATTTCTCTAACTAAAGTAAAATAAATAAATGAGTACTGTCTATAATCGCTGAAAATATAATCTTGATGTGTTTAAGTATCCATTTTTATATACTTGAACACTGGAAATTTGATATGGCTCATCCTTTTAATTACTGGCCACACCCTGATTCGAAAAAGGATTGCGATAAAAAAATATTTCTCAGAGTGAAAAGTCCTAATGCATAATGTAAGCAAATTGCCATCACAGCCTTGCAGCGTCCGGCCACGGCTATCATTTCCAAGATAAGCGCTTAAAAGCCTTGCGAAAAGCGCTTTCAGCAGAAGTACTACCTTCGCCGTCCCCCCATATTTTTTGCTTTGAAAAGCGCCGAGAGTAAGTTATGGGACGTGTTACGTGTTGGGCTTCGTTTTGATCTAAATCACCGTTTACTTTGAGTGATCAACATGGCTTTGAAATGATTGGTCCATATCCAGATTTAACGGTCGGTATGAAAAAGTGCACTCACTAATCGTTTTGCATTTTTTCCTCACTAATTATCTGACTGAAAGAAGGGACTGTGATGATTTTGGATTGTATTTATGATGATTCAATATATGAATAGTCGTTAGACTTGCATCTGCATTGAGTTATTTGACAGAACTGTTGGGTCGAGGCTTTGAACACTTAGTTTTGTATGATTAGTGATCACAGGATGCTTTCCATTCTAGCGTGAGCATTCTTTTTTTATTGTTTTTGTTTACCTTTTTTACGTTTAGACATTACAGATCTCTGATTATCTTTTATTAGTTTCTTTACAAAGGCTGTTATGAGTTTATGTGTTTACCTTTTGGTTTAAGAAAATGATTTGATCAATCCTTATTCCCTTCCAAATTACCCTAAACATTGCATCCAATGAATTAAATGTATTCTATAAGTCAGCCTTCACCATCTTCCCACACAAACAATATAGATTCGATTCGAATGCAGTTGCATCGCTAGGCCCTCGGGTCGCGGCGCGCGGGAAGGTACTTGAAGCGTAATGCTGCACTTGCCCTGGTCAGGAAGCGATGAGGAATGCAGTCAGTCGCGTTTGTACTGCCGCGGGGCGAGGGGGGCAATGGAGGGAAGGGGGGAGGCGAGGGCAATGCACGCTGCGCGGGCGCAGCTCTGCCTCCCATTCAGTGCAGTGAGATGCTTTGTTAACGGTATTCGAATGTTTGAATGTCGGTTTGTACCATGCTAGTCGGTGATTTAGACTATTCTGTTTGTAGTTTACACTTCTTTAGAGAAACGATACGAGTATTTGAGGTATTTTTTGTTTGGATTGAGACACACGACTACACATGCCAATTGATTAATGTTAAGATCTATTTTTTAAGCAACAAAAAATGTGGCCAAGTACAATCTTCAGCTAAGTAAAAGTATGTCGTTCTACCTGAAAACTAAGAATCTTCTATTCAGTAAATTCCCTAACATAATTTTCAAAATAACATAGAAACAGCCTCGGGAATGATATTTACACTATGCCTCGATTGTCTCTGATATGCACCGCAGTCGCTTACATTTTACGCACGTTCAATGAGCCCACATTTTGCGAGAACTAAACGATACGATACTCATACTTTTACACAATTACGTAAGCTTCCTCAGTACAATTAAAAGGCCGTAAAGCCAGGAAATAAGACGGAGACAAAATATAAAATGCGCCGCGTGAAACTTGCGGCGGATGATATTATTATTATTACGATATATTTACACAGCATTACAGTTCGCACCAAAGCGCTGGCAAATGTATACATGCAAAATAGTATATAATTATTGAATTACAATTAAGTCATGCAAATATTATAAATTAAAAATATGTCAAGTGGTTTAAAATATGCAATTATACAATTTCATGTCAAACAATACAATAAACAATAGAAAACAAATCATTCATCCATCATCTCACAGTATTTCAAACATTCACGACATACATTTACCCATCTGCTTGCAAACACATCGCAGTCAGGGGCTGATGACAAGAACGCGTTAATTGTCCTGAGGGCTCGAAGAATTGGAGAGTTTCTGCACGAAACTGTATGCGCAAGAGGAACGGCTAAAAGACTAGAGCACCGCGGCCTGAGCTGGTTCTTTGGCACGAACGGTACCGAAAGTCTTACAAGTCTTGACACCAAGTCGGGACAGACACTTTTCCCCTCAATATGCTACACATATTTGTCAAAAACTATGATATGGCCCTATTACGGGTTTTTACAATATTATCTCAATTATATACTGTGAAAATATACTTCTGTTTATAAAATTTTCCGTCAGATCTGGATCCTTCGGCTATAACACTAGCTATTTTTACAAAAAAATATACTGCTATGGTAGCAGGGTATCAATATACAGCTAAAAATTTATGAAGATACACCAACGTCAATCTTTTAAGGTTTTGGTTGGATTTTGCCCCTTCTATAGTTTCATAGTTTTCATGGCATTTCTGTTGATTGACACGGTTTTAAATTCAATATAAACACTAAAATTTTGCGTTTGCCCCTCATAAATCCAATCCGATTTAGCGTTGCCAGAATAGAGTCCCGGCAATGCTTTGAGCCGAGTACTGCAATTTCTCTGTGCGAAGTGCGTTTCAAAACGCGAGCCCCGTGGGTATAACGTATAACCAATGCTTGTCGGATGCCTTAACACGACCAGTGTGTTTCGAGACATCAACTACTTGTAATCTGTACGATCTTTTCTTATATCCCAGTTACCGTTAAACCACCCATGTGTATCCATTACTACAACTATGCTCCACGAGTTCACTACGTAATTAAGTATAAATACCGATGTTATTTTTGATTTTGTCTGAGTATTTACTTACAATTATAAACATATTTTATAAGTACAATGGAATTACGACATTTAAATAATAGCCGCACCTGGGCTCCATTTCTCCAACGGTATTAGACATTAGACATATATAATATTAGTTATTCCATGAACTGTCAAGTTATATGAGTTACCATAACAAAACACTAATAATATTAGACTAATACCGTTGGGCCTCTGAACGAAGATATTTGAGTTAATTTTGACCATAGTTGGTTAGGTTTTGGGCTATAATTGGGTGCTTCGGTTCCTTTTTTTATTAAAATGTCAGGTCGGTCGGACAAATTGGGGAAATCAAGCTATCATTTTATTATCTGGGATATGAAAACAAGGACATCATATAAATATAAACGTACCAACAAGTAATATAAAGAATAAAGGCCTTAAAGTAAAAATTAAACTTAAAAATTAACTATAAATAGAAAATTTACCTGAATCGCCGTCTGTTGGCAGCGTGCCCAGAAGGCTGACAGCATTGCCATATTGTATGGACATTCTGATCCGCTGAACTAGATATGACCTCAGCCTTCTGGTCACGCGTCAATTAGACTAACCTGCGGCTATATTATTTGAAGACCCTATGGGCGCTTTCCCCCCAAAGCCCGAAATATAATCAAAATTCCTCTATAATTAAAACCAAAAATACTTAAAGCAACTGAACCCCAAGAAGTTGGCGTCGGCATTCTCACAAAAGTCACTGCCATTAGACAGCCCATTTAGAGAAGAGAAACTAAATGGCAAACATTTATTTGAGACCACAACCACGATCCTCGACGCTCAGTCCAGCTTCTAAGAAGTCTCAGTTTCAAGTGTTCAAGTCCCTAATCCACTTGTACTGGTTTAACAGAGATTGATCCATGGGAAGCGATGAGAATATTTGGGAATGCAGTCGTTGTATGGACTACTCGGGGATTACCCCCTAGTTGGCCGATTAAGCGGCGCGCCGTGGTTTCCCGACGCCTGTATTTGGTTTGTTTTCGAACGCGAACGTGTATATGGGATATTATCGGGCGGCAGAATTAATTTGATTTTGATTTAGTTTTAATATAGCATGCGGTTTGGGATCTAATAATAATAATGATAGAATATTTTTTCAGACCCCAGGGAATAAGTATATACGCTTTGTGTACTGATTTTTTTTGTAAGTAGTCATGAGATATTCAAACTTCTACATTATAACATTTACGGGCTTCATGAAAGGTTTCTAGTAATTTTACATATCTATCTACTGTAGAAATATGTGGAGGAAACTGAGGAGGTCTGTCGGATGACAATTCAAAAACACAAACTGCTTAAGTCATGTCATTAAATAAATAAATAAGAAGTCATGAAAAGATGTGCTTGATTTTGAATATTTTGATACAGAATTTACCCTGTAATATATGTAACTATGTTTGATTTAATGATAAATGCTATTTTTATTTTTACAGGTACGTGCGAGTTGTTAGAGAAAATACACGTAAATAACGTTCGCTTTTTTTGCGTAAGTAGTGGATTTAATTTTATTTTTATCCATTATTTGTTTTCCCTTATTAGTTTTGTTAGTTTTCGTTATTTTTGTATTGCCGTCAGTCAGAAATGCACTTAATAGTAAAATACTAACTAACTAACTAACTATTGTGGCGCAGTGATCCAAAGAGGGTCTTGGCCTCCAAAACGAGAGAATGCCACCTGTCCCGATCCTGTGCCACTTCCTGCCAGTTGTCGGCTTTGAGTTGGCACAGATCCGCCTGTACATTGTCGCTCCAGCGGTATCTGGGCCGACCCACTGGACGGCGATCAGTCGGTTGTCCCAAATAAGCTCTCTTAACACCTCGATCCCCACCCATCCTCAGTAAATGGCCGAACCAGCGAAGTCTGTGGCATTTCGTTTCGCCGATGATATTGGGTTCGGCCACTAACTCCTCGATTTCGGCATTCTTACGGATCCTCCAGGTGCCGTCATCTCTTTTGATAGGTCCCAGGATCTTCCGTAACACCTTTCTTTCCGCTACCAGGAGCTGACTCTCTTCTTTCAGTGTTAGTGTCCAAGCTTCGCAGCCATACATAAGGATTGGTCTTATTATAGTTTTATATACCCGTAATTTAGTATTTCTGCTGAGATGCTTGGACGCCAACACCTTATGGAGGGCTGCGCTGCATCGCAGGGCGTTTTGGATGCGTATATTGATCTCCTCCTCTCTGGTGTTTGTGTCGGTAATCGTGCATCCGAGGTACCGAAATTTGTCAACTCCACGATAAACGGTGCCTCCAACATGAAGACTGTCACGCTTGACGCGTGTGTTTTTGTACCGTTTCATGTGGAGGTATTCGGTTTTCGACTGGTTGATCCTGAGACCTATCATAGAAGCCTCTCGTTCCAGGACACTAGCTGCTTCTGCCACTTGTTCACGGCTTTCCCCTAATAAAGCTAGGTCGTCGGCGTACCCTACCACCTTGTGCTTGCCGTTCAACTCAACTCCTATGTCCAATTCTAGTACTTTTCGGACAACATGTTCAAGAGCTAGGTTGAAGAGCACAGGTGATAGAGCATCCCCTTGCTTTAGACCGGTAGTCACCGTGAATTCCTCTGACAACTCGCCGCCAACTTTAACTCGCATCCTGCTTTCCCTCGTTGCTGTGGTGATTATGGCTACTAGTTTTTTGGGGATGTTGAAATTTGCAAGAATGGAGTACAAGGTGCCCCTGTCTATACTGTCATAGGCCTTTGTGAAGTCCACAAACAGCGAATGGATGCTTTGTGCGTACTCCCACTTCTTCTGCATTAGCTGTTTGAGCAAGAAAATCTGGTCCATCGTGCTGCGGTTTCTCCGGAAGCCACATTGGTAGTCTCCGAGGATTTTTTCAGCATATGGCTCTATCCTCTTTAGCAACACGTTGGACAAGACTTTGTACGCTGTTGTGAGCAAAGCAATCCCTCGATAGTTTGTGCACTTCTTTTTTGAGCCTTTTTTGTGGACAGGACATATGACTCCTAATAGTAAAATAGCCGATTAAATTCAATGTTATCGATATCGGGATAAAATATGGTTGGGAACGTATTCGTGGTTACAATGCAGTTATCCGGTTTCCGGTTCCGGAAAACCATTGTCGAATTTATTTATATATCCTAAATATATTCACATATTACGGCGCTGTTTTCCGCCAGTATGTATGTCAAGGTTTTTTTAGAAACAGTCAAATGGTAAAATGAGAATTCCAGATTAGTCGGTAAGCTAAGCTGTTGCAAAATTTTTGCTGCAACGTTGAAGTCAATATCCTTGATAAATTTAGTGACGAATTGAATGTTCTTTTTCATGGCATCGCGACAGCAATGCGATATCAGCGCAATTTATCATGGATTTTGACAGAGATATCGTCTGCGCGTGACGCTGCGGCAGTTATGTACGAGTATCACAACAGAATCATACATTTAAATGCTCAAATAAATGTTTTAAATACCGGCTGATAGCCGGTAAACGTTTAAAATGCAATGCCGGCACTTAACAACCGAGTAGGTATATTGTCAGGCAGTGTTACAGTAAAGCGGTGTCTCCGTGATTATACCAGCAGCGAACGGGTTGAGCTAAAACAAAAGCTTTCAGCTACATTACATGCATTTCTTGATGTTTTAAAGACGGTCATTAAATAATTAATCTAGATTAGCTGGTAAACGTTTAAGATTTAACAATGCCGGCACTTAACAACCGAGTAGGAATATTGTCAGGCAGTGTATCATTAGGGCAGTGTCTCTGATTATACAAGCAGCGAGCGCGTTGAGCAGATAGAACAGCTTTCAGCTACGTTGCATGCATTTGTCATAATCATACTTTTACAAGCGCAACAATTTTGATGCTTTAAAGACAGTATCATTAAATAATGAATCCAGATTAGCCGATAAACGTATAAGATTGAACAATGCCGGCACTTAACAACCGAGTAGGAATATTTTCAGGCAGTGTTACATTAGGGCAGTGTCTCTGATTATACGAGTAGCGAGCGGGTTGAGCAGACAAAACAGCTTTCAGCTACGTTGCATGCATTTGTTATAATTATACATTTATAAGCGCAACTATTTTGATATTTTAAAGACAGCCACATGAAATAATGAATCTAGATTAGCTGATAAACTTTTAAGATTGAACAATGCCGGCACTTAACAACCGAGTAGGTATATTCTTAGGCAGTGTTACATTAGGGCAGTGTCTCCGTGATTATACGAGCAGCGAGTGGGTTGAGCAGACAGAACAGCTTTCAGCTACGTTGGATGCATTTGTCATAGTCATACTTTTACAAGCGCAACAATTTTGATGTTTTAAAGACAGTATCATTAAATAATGAATCCAGATTAGCCGATAACCGTATAAGATTGAACAATGCCGGCACTTAACAACCGAGTAGGAATATTATCAGGCAGTGTTACATTAGGGCAGTGTCTCTGATTATACGAGCAGCGAGTGGGTTGAGCAAACAGAAAAGCTTTCAGCGGGTCCTTTACGGCCGCGGGTCGATACCTGACGATTCGGGGTTTTAGCTTGGTTTTATTTTTAATGGCCCCTGACATGCAAGTATGGTTAATAAATATATTTTTAAATGTATAAGAATGAATTACACTATGTTTTATGTTCGTGGAAATATCGAAGGAGTCAAGTACAATTATTAAGTATTAATAACTCTTTAATAATAAATAAAGTATATCGTTATTTTAAATTTTGTCCTTACCTATCATTGGATTTACATTAAAAGTAATTTTTCTTTATTTTATCATGATAAAAAAACTAATAACTAGCATCAATATTAAAATCATGTTTCTCTTCTCATCAAGATCGTCAAACATTAAATAAAAAAATACAAAAATAATCAAGTTGTTAACTAAGTTAGTTGATTTAAATTATTCCTCGTTTATATAATAGCATGCATAATGTACAAAAGGTCCTTAATCTGTGCAAGATACAGGACATAAAATAAAATAAAATTATCAAGTATGTACCTACTCAAGTACTTATACTCGTTAATTTTATGTTGATTTAAAACATTTAAAAAAACAACAGTTTATCTTTGATAGCGCTAATGTAAGTAAACTTTACCTATAGCATATAAAAAACAATAAACAAATTGCTCAACAAAAGATTTCACAGAAAATATAATTATTACATAGATTATAATTAAAAGATTTACATTGTCAATGATCACTCTAAATTAAAGTCTGTAATATTAAATTACGAGGAATACTTTGTAACAAGTTAATTATTATTAAACAATCCCGTCAAAAACATTTTCATGTAAAATATTGCCAAGACGAAACCACAAGGCTCGCACTGTCAAAAAGTTATCAGATTTCATGAAGAGCCAAGCTTCTAACTCTAAGCCCTAACTTCACAAACTCTACACCTAAGTCAAATATGTGGCTTGGCCGTTTCGTTACATGAATTATTGTAGGAACCAAAAGCAAAAAAGTAATAAATACTGAATACATTTTTTACCTTACGCTTATGTGACGATAGCGAAACGGCGAAGCCACGTATTTTACCATGCCCCCAGATTTAAAACTAACCAACCATTTAAAGCAACTAGTGTTTAAAATAATTAGAACTGTCCATCTTTAGACAGTTTCCTCATAAATAAACGTGCAAATTCTGCACTTCCAACGTAAATAATTACCCCAGTCACAGCTGTAGAACTATAAACTGAACGTCATATATTCCCGTCAGACACATATACATTAACATTACGTTATTTACATTCAAAATGTAATCCTCCCGAGTCCCGAACCAAAACTAACGACGGCTCGTAGTTTTATTCCTTGTGTAAAATATCGCCGCCGTCCCCAGGTGCTGGTTCAACTGCGCAAGTTTCACTAATGTGTGGCTTAAATGATGACAGTGTTGGGGAGACTTAACATACCGCCGAGACGGGGCGAATAGGAACATATCAATCATTCCTCAAATCATAAGTTAAAGATGGTAAATTAATCAGAGTCCTCCGCCATTGAAGGGGTTGGTCACCTTTTCTGTAGTATACATCTATTTCAGTTTATAATTTACCAGAGAAATTGATAATACTATATTTTTCTACTCATCCAAACTAGGAATTGGGTTATATAGGCCTCATGATTTTCCCTGTAGGCTTATTATTGTATCGTTTCGCTATTAAAATATCGCCGCTTCAAGAAGCCAGTTCGAAATTCACAAGTTCCACTAATATGGGGTTTAAATTATGACAGTGTTGGGACTCGATTTACCGCATCTCGCTTAAGGACGGGGTGAATAGGAATGACTATATAATTTCCCTTCAACTTATGCTGCGATAGAAAAGACGGCAAAAACTTATTAACCAATAAAAAATAAATAATAATAAAAAACCTATCGTTTACATTCAGATTAATTTAGTAATTAACAAATTATTATAAAACAGTATTTCAGTCAACACAACAACAACAACAATATCAAAGAGATTTAAAAAGTAAATCTCTGATAAAATAAGACCGTTAAATCCGGGCTCTACACTTTTTTAATCGCCAAATAACACTTCATTGCCTTATTTTGTGGGTAAATTTAAGAACTCGCTTTAATAAACTGCTACACACGTCTACTTCATTTGCTTTTCGAAGCGCATTTTCCACACTTGTTTTGAGCATTAATTATTGACTATCATATAGCTTGGTTTAGTATATTAAACTAAAACTTTGGTTTAGCCCCGATAGTTAGCACATAGTTCAGCTAACAGCTAACAAATTAAAAAGTTAGTGTTAGGGTAATATACCTATACTGTTTCATTTGTTTAGTTTGAAACTATATTATATCCATCATTTTTCCACCCAGTGAACGTGATACGAAGACGATAACGTTTTATGAAATAATTTAAGATGTACCTTTTGCAATCTAGATTATCAGTCGAGTATGCATCTATATATGCATATAAATGCGTGTGTCCTGACTAACTAACTGATCCATCAATGCAGAGCCGAAACTACGAAAGCTAGAAAGTTGAAGTTTGCACACTAAGTTGCATTTATGAAGTGTACAAGAGATATGAAGTGATTTTGAAAAAATAAATCCCTAAGGGGGTTGAAAAGGGGTTGAACGTTTGTATGGTGTTCGAGTTTTATTATGAGTAAGGAACTTTAAACTTCGTTATAAGACATTTTCATAAAATACGAGAAAAGTAATTGCAGCCTGCCGCCTGTTGTTGCTTAGTTTTTTTTATGTTAATTGCTGTATTTAATCCTGTTTTCGTTGTGCACAATAAAGAATATTATTATTATTTGTATGTCTCTTACAAATTCTCGGGACCATGGGGTCCCGGGCATTTTGAAGGCGTGCGTGGGGCCGAAGTCAACACGTAGAGGCCCCTTGTCATAAGACAATTTACTCTAAAAGTAATGTGACACCAACCGACGATTATCCCTGTTCACACTATAGCAGTACACCCAAGAACAAGCCCTGGTTAGTGTAGGACTATTGTAAGAAAAAGGTACAAAAAGAAACCGGGCTATTGGGTTGAGTTGCTAGTGGACTGGTAACCGAGACTATGGAGGTGACTATGGCACCTGCCCTGATCATATGTTAAAAAAAACACGAAAAAATGGACAGGTGAGGCTCGCCAACTCACAATATGGGTCCCCGAAAACGGCCGCTCGCACAGAGCGACAAAGGGACAACATTGCGTGAGCGGCTCAGGGTGTGGAGAGGTGTGCGCCGCTTTCTACCCAGTGGCTGTCAGCAGCCACTGTGCCAACTCGCGTTTTATGCATATTTCACTTCCACCCTGCGAGCATATAGCTCTGAGACCCCACTCTGGACGGCCGGTAAAGGCAAGCCAGAGGTGAGAGTCCTGATTATTATTACAGCGTTTTTGAAAATTTAAACCCTTATAGGGTTAAAAAGCGCTTGAAGTTTGTAACGAGAACCATTTGAGTAAAGACTTGAAATTAGTAGGAAGAGAAAATGTTACATAGTACGAAATAGTAGATTGTTAACCAAGGGCACCCATTTCTGACAAGGTAGTTTGGCGCTCGAACGCAGTGAGAGCACCAATAGACCGAGACTGAAATGGTGCCTATCACCTAAGTTAAAAGCAAGAAGTACAAACTTCAGTAGTATTTCTTGAAGGTACTTTCACTTAACAATTTAGGTAAAAATATCGTTATTTATGAAATGGGGAGTTAATTATCACAATGGATATTATACAACGAATCCATTTCAAACCAAAATTTTAATTGCTTATCGTGAAAACAGAGAAAAAAACGTACTTAGAAAGTACAGTGCTTTTGAATATTTAATTCAGCCCCTTATGGGGTTGAAAAGGAGTTGAAAGTGAGTCGCGGGAAATAAATCCACGCACACCAAGTCGTAGGCAACAGCTAGTATATTGAATAAAGCTATGGTCTCAATACAATGTATATAATATTTTTCTTGCTTCAACTATACAAATATTTTTGGTTAAAAAAATATTTAAGCGTCGACAATTTATAGGTAATTGGCTTGACAGTGCCTTAAGGAAATGCTACGTGTTGTAAACACTTTAAAGCGCGCTTTAAAGTAGCTTTGCGTAAAGATTTCCACGTTCCATAAGTTAGAGCTCTACAAATCCACCATTCCCATATGCCACACGGCCACCCGTAAATTACGGTAGGTTGGCAACAGTGTTTAGATAGAGGGCGCCTAAATTTGTACCCTTAAGTAGGGGGTAATAGAGGAAGTTTGTGCGCCTTATGTAATCGAGACGGGAGTTGGCACTGTAGGTACAAACTAAGTTTTTATCTGTTAACTTGGAGTGGGGGTGAATTTATTGACAACATCGTATTCCTTTGTGGTTTGGTAGCGTGCTGATTTAAGTAGTGGGAAACCAGTAATTGTGGGTTTTTAATATTCTCACAGTACCTTTTCGTGAATTAAAACTATTTAGACATATTAAATCGCTTTTTAATTAATATAAATACATCCCGACATTTCGAACCATTTAGAGCGTTCAGTACCTACTTTTTGGCTTGTAATCAATATTAAAAAAAAGTTGGCCAAGAAAATATATGTTTTCAAATTGCTTATGAAAACGAATAATTTCAGTTTTAGAATCAACACATGACAGTAATTTTTAGATCAGTTTCGAAAATGAATAGTTAACAGTCTGCTCGCTGAAAACACCTGTACACTAACAAAATTGAAAGGCCCGCCGATGCTCCCTTATTTTGAAAATGGTACGTATCAATAGCAAACAGGCATATAACGTCCAATCCATATATTGGAATACGAGTAATGAAAGTGCGGTGGCCCCGGCCATTAATTGTCACAGGTGCCGATTACCGCTGTGACGCCACTATTCCTACTCGATCGTGTTTTTCTGATACTATTTTTTAATATTCATTGCGTTCTGTCGATGGTTTAATGGCCTTTATTTGTGCATTTGTTTTTTATGGATAATATTAAATACTCGTACTCATAAAAGTTTTGCTGGTGTGCGCGGTTAATGTACGTCCATGCAATTTAGGGCTTACAAACGTTACGGATTACAACTTTTACGAAGTACATACACACACACAATTTGTCTGTTTCAACTCTCAGAAAAATATAGTGAAATGCATCCACACGTATTACAGCCCATTTTTAAAGCACTACAAACTAAACCATCTTGTTAATCCGCGGAATTTGCCAAAAGAGTTGCTTAAAATATGCCAAAAAAATTACACACATTCTATATAACTTCATATTTTTGTATGTATTATTCGTGTTTAAACATTTAATTTTAAATGTATTAAAACAACGATTACCTACTTTATAAACTTTTTATATTTATTTATGTAATTACAATATACAATACAACATAATACATTTTATTAGTTAAACCTAAACTAAAATAAAAATTCACCCCTCGGCAAGGTGCCGTAGATGCTGGCAGCATTACCCCGCTGGATTGCAATACTAATGCGCTGTGCGAGGAAGCTGCCAGCCCTACGGTCCCCAGTCGCATCCACAAGCCTCTTTGACAAAGCCCCAAAAAATTTCAGGGCACCGGGACCCCACGGGCCAAGTGTTTCCACACCAAAAGGGGTAAAACTATATTCTTGGCCGATGCGGCTGTACTTAGCTCTTTTTTTTCGCTCAGCCGCATCCGCCGCTGCACCCGGTGAGACGGAAGTGCCATGAAGATGGGATGGGGCTAGTGTGTCCACGCATGTAGCGTCCCACACCAACACCCGTCCCATCTCCCACGGAATCAATGACATTCCGTCCGGCCTTTTAGCATCGTCCCTGAGGACGCCGGAGGGCTCCAGCAAAGCCGGCACGTTAGCGCTGGCGAGCGCGCGTCGCAAGATGTCGTTGAGAGCCCAGTGCCTGGAAAAACGCCCAGCACTCCTTTGACACGAAAGCCCGTGGTGGCCGCGCACAACTACATTTTATTTCTTTAATTCAATTTCATATAAACAAAATCAAAATATTGAAAACACTATTCAAATTAATCCACAGGGATGCGCGAAATGTAACGTTAGAAAGTTTGTATTTTATAAAACGTTCCGTAGCCGATAAGATGGATTTTACTCTAGTGATTTCAAGCTTGGTACCACGCAAGCTGCATCTGTTTTATTTATCAACCGAAACACTCAAGTCATAAATACTAAATGTACTTAACCTGTTTTAGGTTTCAGTTCAAGTTTAGGTATCTCAGATCGCAATCAGCAGATTACTTATGTTAAAATTATTGGAATAATTATGGATATTCAACATATTTCAATTTGTATTAAAGTTTTTTCAGCGCTGCGATGATATATCAATTTAACACGATAGAATTATTTTTTTTGACTTTTATTAATAATAATATATCTATTCAGCGTGTTAAGTTGTGTTACAATTTCTAAGTTCTAATTGAGATATGGGCACTGTGAATATCATCTCGCTTTGTGTGGTAGGGCACAGAACAGCGGATGTCATTCCAGATATAGAGCAGAGCTCAACTGGGAAAGTACCTCCACTTTACAGAAAACCGCAGCCAAATAAATTGTGTTTCTGTCGGTGAGTAAGGTTGCCAGAGCTCAACGAGCGTGTGGAGTGTTAGTAGTACGTAACGTATACTTGTACTTACTAACCAGTTGCTTAAAAAGTGCTACTTTACGTAGCTGTCGTCAAGCTCACCATACTTATTAACCTATCGAATGAGCTAATGGTTTTACGGATACTGAAAAGCGATATGTAAATGTACTACATACCTATACGAGGCCTGGATGTTAGTGAGATGACGATATGAGTTGTGCTGGTGTCCGACTTTATTACCTACATATAACATGAGTATCACATGATTATCCACCTGGTTTCTTGAGCTTAATAGTCGCCTCCAAACCTCCCCTTATAGCGACCCCATTCCTCACACAAAGTTTACCTTAAGTTCATATTAACCTCACTGGATCACTGTTCACTCTGAGTACTGATAACGTTGGTCACAATATACCAGAGACACATCATTATTCTAATAACACCATAAGAACGTTCTTGACTTGATCTAAAAGCAAATATCACTGCCGCGTCGATCTGTTCGCACACAACCTCCTTTTTCCTACTGTCATTCTCATCTACCCTCTCAACTTCCCTCAAAAAATCCCAATAACCTAGAAGCGGTTACTTAAGTTAAACGTGACTACTAGCGCCATCTACTCCATGACGTTGGCAAATATTAGCTGGTTCGCAATACGTTCGCGACAGTAGCTGTTTAGCATGCAGAAAGTTGGATTTCGCTAACTAGTGCTTTTTACTTTTCCACTTGTTCCAATTCATGACTACTTATTGATGAGTGTTAATGTTAGTTTCCTTTAAAAGTCGTAATCAACATAACAACCTACTGTTAATGTAAAAATAATAAATATAAGCATATTTCATATTTTACTACTTACCTCTTCATCATTATAACACGTTTATTTTTTAATATTGAATATTGAAAAACCGGTCTTAATAAGTTGTCTGAATGGAACGGTATAGCTGCCGAAACGTCTGTCAAAGCAGAGGCGTTTTTTCTTACTGCAAGAATGTTTTAAGTTTCCAAAGGCAACATTCGATATTGTTTTCATACAATTTAAATATACGATATACAAATAATCGTAAATAACGATACTAAGGTAGTAATAGTATAATATTTTATATTTACAATTGTTTCTGTCTTATAGAACATGCATAAAAAGTACTTGTTGTTTTTCTTATTTTTTTCGCAACTGTATTAAAAAACGTCGTTTGAAACACGTGCGGAAATGTCATTCTTTCCGCATTAGCATCGAAATGTATTATTGTAAAACATGTAGTCCATGTATTTAACAACCTGTTTAGCCTTATCGTTAATCAGTAGCATGTTATCAGTTCAGTGAAGGCTCACAGCGATGATAGCACCCGATAACAATCACCCAAAAATGTTTGCTATCGATTTTATTTTTATCTCACATTAATAACCCCCCTAATGTCACGATGAAATACCATTAGCGGTTAAAACCATATTGTGGTGCGTCTTGAAACCAAAATAACTGATGAAAAATCGCGTGATTCTTTTTTTGTGTTTGTATACTTAATGGCTTGTGTTGTGTCATAATCGTGTTGTTTAATATTTATAGTAGACTTAGCTCGAGTTAATTTGTGGTTTATTTAAATAATTAATGATACATTGTATTTACGTATGTATTTTGGTATAGTAGACGTACTTATTTTGTCATTAGTTTATATTTGTAAGACGTTTTGTGTGTCGTAAATTTACTATAAAAGTATGACCTACATTTTTTTTATACTACGTCGGTGGCAAACAAGCATACGGTCCGCCTGATGGTAAGCAGTCTCAGTAGCCTATGTACGGCGGCAACTCCAGAGGAGTTACATGCGCGTTGCCGACCCTAAACCCGCCCCCCTAGTTTAGCTCTGGCAACCTTACTCACCGGCAGGAACACAACACTATTAGTAGGGTCTAGTGTTATTTGGCTGCTGTTTTCACATATTTAGTGACTGTAAAATAATGAAACAAATAAAAGTAAGAATAATTGATTAAAGTATTTAACTTCACGTCATCAACCACGCCAAGAGCCAACTATCCGCTAGGCCGATTCTGTTTTATTTGATTTGGTTTCTATTTCATTACGACCTTATCTTTACGTCTTTTATCAGGCATTTCACATGCACCGATATGTGGGAGCGGAATGTTTTTTGAGGCGACACCTGGCTGCATTTCATCGGCAACGTTGAATGGTGCTCATGGTCAAGGTCGTATAAAATTAAGATTAACATCGTATCAAACCGTTATAAAAGAATCAGCCTCCGAGCCTTCTTTGCGAGAGGGTTCTGCACGCTTGCAACTTACTTATCGGCGCCGGCCAATTGTTTGCTTAGGTAATAGACAGCGCCGGACCGCACTGTATACGATCGTTTTATAACGCTAAATGACCATTAAATTTCACGCATATAATAAATGCCATTTCATTAGGGGACAGGTTAATATCATCGGTTTTAAAATCGTTATCTATATCTATGTAATGACACGTAAAAATACTGTGTACTAATATTTTCATTTTGCCATTCTTTCGCATAAATATATAAATAATCGATTATAAATAAAAGTTCCATGGCTTTGTTGAATATATTACCTATAGCCAAATTAAAAATAATGATTTATACTCTAGATAATTTTTGAAATATTTTTATAAAAAACTTCATAGGGTATAAACAAACGTGAACAAAGTTTCTTTAGCAGTAAAAACGCGTCACCATAAACAGCTTTAATATGCAACTAGACAAAGATGCGAAAATAACAAATCCATATAGAGCTGTTTTTACGAGCACATCGAACGTAGAACACCTGTCTGTGCTGTTGTCAACGGCTACATTGTGTTTTAAACAATTTTATAGTGCATATCCCCTTTGCCTTATTGGAATACAGTTTTATATCCAAGATAACAAAATAACGTTTGCAATGCCAATAAGTCATTAGATATACATACGTTGAAAAGTGAATTAGGTGGGTCAAAATTCTTCGCTGTCTTATTTTTTGTCCCCAAAAAATGTGACGGAGTGGACCTTATTGTACGAGGCGGAAATTTTGTTTTTAATTTTTCACATGTAAAATATAATCTACAGCTAGAAAGACATACAATAGCACTCGACTTTTTTTATATATTTGACAGAAGACATAGAATCAAGTGTGACAGAGTGGTCAGAAACCGAACAACGAAAATAATTTAGACCCAGGTATATTTAGTTGGGTACGTTAGATAGGCCAAAGATCGAATTGGAATTTTCCATCTGAATTTTATTGAAAAGTCGTTACACAGGGAAACATAAGGGGCCACTGTTTCACATTGTCGGCGTGTGGCATTTATCCAACAGTGGATAACTTTCAATAGACATTAGGACGATATCATATTCAAGCTGATTGTGCTGAGCTCAGCATTGTTGCTGTCAATAAAAACAAAAAAAAAACAACACGGTACACAGTAACTGTCATCATGTTCTTAAGATTGTTAAATTTAACAAAGCTGTTTCGGGAAGACCAAATCATCCTTTTGGCTATGTAACTAAAAGTTCTCCACTATTCAGTAGTTATCTTGATGACTATGTATTAATATACGGACAACAGTGATTGTTATTATGTATGAGGTTATATAAATTAACTGAGCTGCTTTTGGTGCTTTTGGTTGCTTTTGGTGGTTGATAGTCTAAAATGTGACTTGGCCACTGAAATATATATTTAAACTACAGTTCCGCAGCTCTGCAAATATAAAAACAGGTATAAACTGTAAATTAAATTGGAAAATCTCGCACCATTGGACCCCGCATATGTTCCCAATTAAGTTCACACTGTAAACAATTAATTGGTACAATCATTTGCACTCGTCTGAGGCACTTGGTTGCTGCTAATTGTGTGAACGCATGCAGCATCATGCATGATCATGGTACGAATACCTGCCCCTTTCTCGCATTGAATGCGCAAACGCGGCTGAGTCGAACTTCACAGGTCGGGTCATTTTTGTGGAAATTTACCGTAATCTCAACTGCCAGCGTAGCCAACATGCCAGTCGTTAACGCTCTGTAGCGAACGAAACGCAACTATCACTGTCGCACTACATAGGGAAGAGTGATAGAGAGAGATGACTACGCTACGGGTTGGTGGTAAATGACGACGAGGTCGAGGACGAAAGGTGCACAGTTAGCGTACTTACGTTGGATCGCTTGTGCTTTCCAGTTAATAAGCGATGGAACTACATCCTTAATTACGTTGTTTCACTTATACATACGTGTATGTAGAAATATTCGAAATAAATGTATGTATATGTATGCGTTATGCTATTAAGTAATTTCGTTATAATTGTGAACTCGCGCGAAGTTAAAATCAATAGAATACATAATAGATAATTACTGTTACTCGTACTAGTTTACCCTTCAGTAACTCATATTATATGAATTCTTTGCAATATACGAATAGTTATCGATACGACTGCCCATGGTGAACGCTCAACTCAAGTGTTGTTTTTTTAATATTCTCGAAAAAAAAGTATATTCTGTAGTGATCGATATATTATATTAAAGATAAGTCTCTACTGGATAAAAAATTTTCGCCCTAGAGTTTACAAAGGATTGTCCTGGTTTACGATACTTACGTATTATTTATGATGCTATGCTCATCATCATCTTTTAGAACTCACATTTTTAACCATCTCGTTACTAAGAAGATATCACTGAAGTAGAGTTTCAATAAAATTGTTCCATAATAATATCATTAATTGGCAGAAAAAGCCCTCAAAGTTATAACAGTCAAGGCTATCAACCTGTTGAAATTCAAATATCCGCTTCCTAATCAGGTAAACAATATTTTCTCCTTTTATGTTTCTAAAAAGTTGTGTTCCGGCACGTCAATATCCGGCGAAGGTTTCTTTGCCAAATTAATTGGTTGTGCCAAAGATCAAAGGGGTGTACTCTAGGAACTGTGTTCATCAAGATCGGCCGACTTGAACAAACATTTGGCAGTTAAAGTTCGTGTCGATCCTCTATTACAATGAAGAGTGACTTCTGTCAATCGACTTATATCATCATTTTGCACCCACACCGCAGATTTTCATAGCGATCAATCGATACTTACCCTTAAGCTAAGGCCGTAAAGTTTAATTCTCTAATCGACATCTTGTTAGTTGTCACCTTATTCGGTGTAATCGGTATATCGGAAGTTTATCTGTTATAGGAATTAGCGATCTTTGCTGAAATTGCTGATTAAATCTATGTGGTTCTCGTAATAGTGTTTGGAAACGATTAAAGTCTTGAAGTTTGCTTTAGCTTGACCTAATTTGGGTTTATCTGGTCTTAGTTCTATAGAACCAATTTGTGTGAGATTGTGACCAATTTTGCAATAGTAATTCTCTTTAGTCGAAGAAGCTTCTCAAATATCTCGCTTAAGGTAAGAGAGTATCAAAGATTTCAACGTTTATTTAAATGGATAAGTACGTTAATTGTGAAGCCGTTCTATTTGCACTTGCAGCGGAGACGTCTTGGTTCGGCAAATATTTCCTCTAGAAACAATAGTGGCTCTTGCCTGGCGGGGACTTGTTTTCTTGGGAACATTTCACTTTGACAGTTTTTCATTGACTGTGTATTTCAATGTAAGAAAATATTGCTAACGTTTAACGCTCTTGTGTTGGCAATTCAATTCGAGAGCAATGAAAATCGGTCACTTTGTGTGGACATTTCTATTCAGAAACCACCAACGTGTTTTAAGTGCAAATGCTTTTCGCAATTTAAGATCTACTTTAGTTGACATGTTTTTCATTTTTCTTGGCCAATTTAACTAAACTCCAGTTTACAAGTCATTAAAATACGTACCTAAATCATAGGAAGTAAAGTAAAGGAGCCGATCATACCTAAATATGTCCATATTTTCATATCGCAGCAAATTACCTACAACCGCTAAGTAACATCAATCGTAAAAGTAACCAAACAAAACAACACGTACCACAAAATCGGAACCCATGACGTACGATGTTTGCCAAAGGAAATCCCTTTCCCTGAAGGATTATTCAATGTTTATCTACGAAATCCCTAATTCAGCCGCATTAGGTTCGCAAATTGGCGAAATTACCTCATCGCCGTAACTTGGTTGAAAATTCACCAGGAATGTTCATAACCTCACGAAATGTGTCTGAAAGTTTTTCACGCACTAATTTACTTCGGGATCGTGCGACAGTCGTCCGACGGATTGCGCTTCCAGTTGGAGGACCGATTAAGCGACCAGTCGGCGGATCGATTTCGCGACCATGTCGCAGGCTTCGTCGGGATATTCCGGATATTGAAGCACGTAATCTGGATGCAGAATGTCTCCACTCGCAATTTATCGAACGATAAATGGCCCGACCATTATTCCAACCCTTAACCTTTCAACTTATTAATATCTACATAATTTATTGTAAATTGCATTCTAGAGTGATTTCGTGTGAGAATAAAGGCCCCTGAGTTAAAAATACTGACCAACAATATAACAATAGCTCTGTATACAACGAGTTTATAGTTAAATAGGTTACAACGGGTCACTCACGTATTTTAAGTCGAAAACGCTCGACATGTTTCACTCCGTTCCGAGGAGTATCGTCAGGAGTTTATATAGCTATACTTCTGGATGAAAAAAGCTACCTGTTCTTCAATTTACGCGACAGCTACGAAAGCGCGACAGCAAAGTCTTGTTCAACCTTGTCGAAACATTGTAATGTGGTAGTTGTCGCCGTCCTATACTGGCTTGAAGAGTTTTTGTAAATATGTATGCGAACTTCCTAAAAATACACTTTTAATATAGAACCATTCGGATAAATCACGTATCGACAACTTCTGAATCTCCTGATACCACAAAACTAACACCGTCCTTGATTTAAAAATACACCAGAAACTCACCTGCACGCATTCAAAGGTGGTTACTAGCGCACAAATCCATATTCTGTTTAAAAACTAACTTTCAAAAATAAACGTACTCTGGCCTCGTGATTTAGTGCGATAGCTATCGGCGAGTGAAACATACCAGTCGGGCTTTAACGCTGCGAGACCGCTATACTCAGACACATTTTTGAGATTTTCCACTGCTGGATGCTGCAACTCATTTATTGCATTGCACTTTGCTATGGCTTTATGAGATTATTCTACACATGAACTTTCCGTTCTGAAGTTGAGTAACCTTAAGTATATGACATCGCACTGGTGTAAAATGTTTGCTTAAAAACGGCTCGGATGTTTTGTTTATACCTTGCGAGCACTCTGACAGTACGTGCACTTGTGCAGCCAATTTAAAGCGTTTTGATCAGATAAAGTTATAAAATATCACTAAAGAACCAAAGTAGTGTGGCAGCGACAGCGACATTAAAAACCATATCGTGACAAATGTGGAATACTCGATGAATGTTGTGTTGTTTCAACTATAAGGCTGGTATATAATATTTTTCTTCGTTTATTCTTACAATTTAAAATTGCCTTCTATTATTGGTGTTCAATTTCAGTTTAAGTCCTTATTCCACTTTGGTGAAATCAGGTCCAAATCTTCGTGATAATTGAGCACCTCTGTACTTGCTCAAACCAGCGTGTAATCATATTATGAGTAACGTAGTTCGATTAGGTACTCGTAGCTATGCAATTTCTTGCTAGGACCCTATTGACTTGCCATATCATCACCTTACATGCCATGAATTGTTTAAGATTCTTTATACAGTGCTCACGAGGAACCCGAAAGATTTTAACCTTGCATTTCTAAGGCCGAAAGAAGGAAAAAATGTTTATGAGTTTGGGTCAGTTACGCCAAAAAAATGTTTCTTTTTTTGTTTTGTTTATGGATATTTTATATGTAGTAATATGAATGTTCGATTTTTTGTACAAAAAAAGTAAATATTATTGGTTAACTGTCCCTTAAAATAAATGTTTACTTTTTTTCGTAAAACCCAGTTTTTGCAAAGTCACTTTTTGATATCTATCAATAAGAATACTTAGAAATGGTCCCATAATGGCAACATCGCCGTTAAAAAGACGTTTTGCAGTAAAGAAACATAAAAATATTTTTTTTTTTACAAATTGATTAGATCTGAAACTAGACGAATTCCAGAAAAAGTTTATAGGACATTTTAGTCTTTAAGTATGATCACTGTTTATTTTTCAGATTCCTCGTGAACACCGAGTATGTACATGAGAAATGTGTTATTTTCGTTGTTCAATAGCATAAAAAATTGACGTAAGAATTTGTGAACCACCCAACTATGGACCAATGTTCAATACGTAGTCATAACTGCCGTGTCGAATGATGATGGCTATGACAGTTAATTTTTATATAAATAGTATTTTTCAAACTCGATAAGTACGATGACAGGTGTCATCTACATATCATTTATTTATAAACTAAAAACGTCCAGTCTCGCGAAACTGAATTGAAATGACAGCGGTCGTGGCGTACTCGTCGAGTTTGAAAAATACTGTAGTAGCTGTCACATAAAATGTTTGTAGATATTTTTTTGACGTTTAGCACATTAATTTATTTAGAAATATAACATTTAAATACTAAAAATTACGGTTTAAACATATATCTTCAATCATTTTTTAAGTTAAGCCCATAGCAAAAGAGATTTGAAAGAATTTCATAGGGATCATTATTTGACGCGACAGGTACAATTAAGGATCAAATCAGTATCAATACTCTTTTCAGTTTAGTCTGAGTTTTTTTTTCCATTGATGAGAATATTTGCCTTGGAACTGCGTCATTATAATAAAAATAATAGAGTTAGTTTTCGTGGTTTTACGCCGCAAAGATGAAGATGCCAATTCGATCCTTAGGTATCAACAATGTTCACTTCAGTTGACTTATATTCCAATTTATAACTTATAGGTCGTCTTTTAATGACGATAATGCCGTAAAAGCTGATTAATTCACCGGAAGCCGGAAGTGCAGGTCACGTCATTAGATGCATTATGCAACACGTTACTTGTATGCCTCGCATGCCAAGATGGTCAGTGGACCACGACATTGCATAGGTTTTGTTCATGCGTATACATAATAGTTATTTGTTGTTCAAGATTGCTATAGGTTATCTCATGCGGTTGGAAAAGGAACTCTAGTAGAAAGTAGCAGAGTTATGTGACTAGTAACCCAGCATAAATACTCACATAAATAAAAATAGTAAGTGTGTAGCTTCAGAAGTGCGATACTTTCTGAATCCCACGTGATCGTATCGAAAGAGAAAACTTTTTCCACTTCTAAATACTTTTCATTCTCGATGATTTTTTAGTATGTTGTTGACACAATGAAAAACTAGGTTTATAGGTTTTCTTTATTTTTTTTTAAATTTGAAACACTAAAAAAATATATTTTTAAAGCAAAACCTATAAACCTAGAATATATTATTCTGAAGCGACCGATATCAAAATCAAAGTGATTTGTTAAGATTTAGTTAGTGGAAAACGTTTTCTCCCGAAATGGCATTTCATAGAAAAAGTACCGTTATTTCGCTAGGACCGCAGAGCTATTCTGCCCTCTTAAAGGATCTTCGAAAAGGAGAAAGGATCTTCTAAAGGATTAGTTAGTTTTATTGGAATATTATTGACCAAATCTGCAACCGGCTGCTCTGTATACTGGAAACTAAATTAAATAGTTATATCCCTTGGCATCCTCGAGGTGATTGTACACAACGACAAGCTTCTAAAATCCTTGATTTTGCATTTGCTAAATTTATTGAAGTACTCATTTGTGTTCAATTATTTCAATTAAGCAATTATTCCGAGTACAATAAATACTAAACTTTCCCAATTTACTATTAGTTCCACAGCTATTACTCAGACCAATAAAATAATGAAACTAAACTTGAATTTTGCAAGCAATAATTCTGCTAATTGATATTCTGCCGAAAGTTCGGCTAAGTAGTGCTAGTTATAGGATTGATGGGGCCCATTTGAGATGCTCCTCGTTCCGGCTTCGTATTAAATTAATTGGTCCGTATAGGAAGGAAACAGCTAACAACTCATGTAAATTGCTGCCACATTCCCTGCGATGGACAGAGATGAGTTCAACTTCTAACTTCGAACACTGACATTGCTAATTAATTGCTAGCCTAATTGATATTTGGCTGAAGAAGTGGGGCGTTCTGATTAAACAAAAACTTTGATTTATACTCCTAAAAGTCTGGAGAAGAAACAGTTGAAAATGGAATCTCGAAATATAAGTTTCTGCGTGAACGCTCTTATAGCCCATTAGATTGATTTAGGGGTGTTATAGATATGAACAATTTTGTCAGTTCTATAAAGAGGTTGATGAGCATAAAACTCAATTTCAGAATATTGGATTGCTTTACTCGTTTTTTTCAAATTAAAATACGTAATACTCTGAAAAACATATAATGATTTCATTATTCCGAGACTGCTCCTTGTTTATAAATATTCATTGACGTAAACTTATTAAATATTGCATAAAAAATAACCTGAATCCCATAAATAAGCAAAACCCTTCCGGATTTTACATAATTGAATGAATGAAAAAAATGAACCCGTTCATCTGAAGGCATTGTTGCCACTAATCTAATTAACCTCTGATAGCAGTCCTAATGTGTTAACGAACCTTTGGGGAAACACGTTTTCCCTTAGCATTAAAGCGCATTTTCGTGTGAGGCGCAGCTCATTAGAATTCACTGTGCGCCCGCGACCGCACGCTCCCGAATAAAGCATCTGTTAAATGTCTCGTGCTAGCTAAAACTTGCTGGTAATTATCTGTTAACATTCCCAAGTTTGACCCCGCGAAAATCTTAGCGAGCGGGTATTCGCAAACTCCGCCCCACCGGAGGCGTTTTACGTCCCTAATAATCGGGCTCATGGAGATTTTTAATGAAAAAGATTGTTCGCCGTTATTTAGAAAGTTGGTAAAAGGGATCCAGTTTGAAGTTTGTTTTGATTTAGTGCTACACCCCGCCGTTGATTGTATCCTTGTTCTTAGTATCGGATCACGGATGATTAAAATTATTAACTCAATGCGGTCAAAATCGGGAAATAATTAGTACTTACTCAGGCTAAAAAAACACTCAGGGTGGCTATTGAAGTCATTATTTTCTTGGTCTTGCAGATTATTTACGAAAGTTCTGCGCCATTTTGCTAAAAATGCAACGTCAACGATATAACGCTCAAACATGCAAGTAGGTAATGAGGACGGGGGAATCCCTTATTATGCTATCAGATAATTTCAACATCTGAAACGTAAAATATACCCATCGCGCCAGGCAATGATGACAGTGTATTTATCTGTAAACATTTCAAATGTATCTCGTAATACATAGAAATGACTCATGTAGTTTCAATACGTCATTTTGTATTGAAATAAACCATTCCATTTCAAAAAGTGCGCGAACACCGAGCGAAAAACCTTTGAAAGCTTTGAATTAGGTACGCATTCACCCCGGAATGCGAATGTTAATGAAAGACTTCCAGTCATTTATCAAATTTGATGACGTAGCCGGTATCTCTCACTAATGGTTATCAAATAAACCCCTAGCCTGGCCCTAATGGCACTGACATTCTAAATAAAACCGGCTAATTGACAAGTACACTCGGTTTAGGTTTCTGCCTTGCCTGCGTAGCCAATATGCCAATCGATAATGAAAACGAAACGCAACTATCACTGCCGCACTAATATGGAAGAAGGATAGAGAGAGATGACTACGCTACGATACGGAGCGTTAACGATTATGGCGGCTACGCGGGCTAAAGTTACCAAATCAGCTAAACACAGAATAACTTGCCCTTATATCAGCCAGGCAACAGTATATCAGTTGCTAGAACAAGGCCTGATGTTAACCTTTAACCCTTAATCTCCCCAAGTAGCACACGGGGTGGGAAATAGCTCGTATATCATATCTATTTAGATACTTAAGTGAAATATATAACCATGACTAAGTTCTATATAGGTGGAAAGAACCCATATAGACCCAATATAGACCAAAAAGGAGAAAAATTGCAGCCTATTTTTGGTTCTAAATTGAATCCATAAGAGATCTCTCGATTACCTTAAGTGGCAATTAGAACTATGGGTGACAGTTATGCGCAGTGAACGATTTATATTGAACGAATGAATGTATTACAATTTCAGTTCGGTCAAGGAGTGATAAATGAGACGCCCAATTTCCTTTGAGTGGCGTGGCAACAATTAAGACAATAAGTTGTGTTTTTTAAAAGTGAATGTGATCTGCCATTTTAATTTTGGATGTACATATCTGTTTGGTAAAGTGATGAAAACTTCACGTTATACAGGAATTGAAATAAGCACAAAATCCTTGGGAATGATTTTTTACTGTGAAACTATAGTATGGTTTCTTTGTAAATTTCGATGCGCCTTTGATTTGATCCAGGAATATTTAAAAGGAGAGTGCTAAATCAAATGAGGAATTGATACTGATAAGAAATAAAACTGTTAAAAACCTGACCTAATGATTGTAGGTTACGTACAATGTTAAAGTAACATCGTCACAACTATCAAAGGTCTGTGATTATGCGTCAGTGTGATAAAATTCTGTTTAAAATAATTCATTTTCAAGGACTCCATTTGTAAACATGGCGGAATAAAAAATATTTTACAGTGTTTATTTTCACTTATTTGTTCTCTATTTAGAACTATCAGGTCTGAAAATCACTTATTTGTATCTTGCGAGTGGCAAAGCAGTGAATGCTAGTGACAGAGGAGGCGCCGCAATAGGAAAAATAAATCTGGGGGCAGGGTAGTGCCCCCGCCAAGACGAGCAAAGCGAAGCGCATGGCCTACCTTTTCTAAAAGCGCTTCGTCGTTTTTTTGAACCCTCATAATTTGGGTTTGGATTATACTAGATAAACAAAATTCTCGGGATATAATGTCAATAGTGGACTTAATAAGCATAAAAAAATTCAGATGCATAGATCTCATACTTAAGATTTTGTTCGTATCGGAAAAACCCCGTTTTCGTCACTGACTCACTTCACTCACTCACTGATGATCACCAAAACCCTTGGGGTACTTCCTGAAGTCCTAGGAAGCAAAAATTTGGTATGTAGCATAGTATTAGTATACAAACAACAAAAGAAATAAAAAAAATTGGAAAGATATAGCCCTTAAGGGGGTGAAAAGGGGGGTGGAATTTTGTATGGGGAATCAATAACCGCTGAACCGATTTAGATGAAATTTAGTGTGTAGATAGTTTTTCCTATAGGGAAGGATATAGAATAGTTATCAACCCCAAAATCACCCGTAAAGGTGAAAAGGGAAGGAAAAGGGCATTAGGGGGAATAGAGGAAAGTTTGTAGGGGGGACCAGTAAAAAAAGAAGATTGTATAAAAGATGCCCCCAGATACGTATTTCGGGATTTTTAATAGTAAATTTCCCCCAACCATTATATATGTATCTGATAAATATTTAACTATTTGGTTGTACCCATTGGCATGTATTTCATTGTAATGTGTAATCTTCTTATTCCTGTAATGTATTCCTGCACTACCTGTCACTAAAGCTTTTTGTTCTTTATATCCTGCTACCCTAAGGTTGTCTGGAAGAGATCGCTCACAGCGATAAGAACGCCTGTTGCTACCTTTATTTACATTGTAAATCTGTTACTGAATTTTTCTTCTGTGGTCCAATAAAGTGTATTTACTCTACTTACTTTACCATTTATATTAGGGGATGGAAGATTGTCATGCTTATGACAATACACAAAGAAGACACTTACAAAAAGAAGTGAAATCCTATCAAAATCATTTTCATAGAAAATGTTGCCTAGACGAAACCATAAGGGCACTGTCAAAAAGTTATCAGATTTCTTGTAGAGCCAAGCTTCTAACTCTACAAGCGCTTACTTCACAAACTCTACACCTTAGTCAAAATATGTGGCTTGGCCGTTTCGTTACTACAAGTATAGTTAGTGAATAAATTTTGCACCTTACGCCCATGTGACAGTAGCGAAACGGCCATGCCACATATTTTGACTCTTGTTGTAGAGTTTCTGAAGTTAGGGCTTGTAGAGTTAGAAGCTTGTCTCTACGAGAAATCTGATAACATTTTGACAGTGCGAGCCTTATGGTTTCGTCTTGGCAACATTTTCATGAAAATGTTTTTGATAGGATATTATGTATATGACCTAATTTTGGAACTGTTAGATCGTTAGTGGTTTGAAATAAGTGAAAATAACTGCTTTTGGTTTTCAAGAACCTCCTATTGAGACTTAATTATGCGTTGGAGTGGCAATAAGAGTATTTCTAGCCCTTAAAGTTGCAATCACTTTAGGTTCCAAAAGGGCCGTAAAATTATCTCTTTAGCCACTATTGGTGATATACTACTCTATTATACTAGTCATTTGGAATTAAAAGTTCCAAATAAGGGTATGTTCCCACTTATATGTAGAAGTTGCTTATAAGTGACTTTAGGGCCTTATATAGCACTATTGCTTCTTATTCAGTGACAATTAAAACCTGCATGCAACTTTAAGTAGCAAAATCGACTTTACCCAACCATAAGTAATAAAGTAGAAACAATAAGCGTTCCTAAGCAACTACAAGTGACAGGATGAACTCATATACAATTTTGAGTTGTGTTTAAAGGTATAAGTTTTATCAAACACTGTTAAACCACTCATTTAGAACATAAAGCTATAAGATAAGCTGCAAAATTCACTAATGTGCTGCTTGGGTCGTTACACGTCGATAAGATAAGATAATCGTTTATAACATTTCAATCTTAGTTGGTAAATACACAGTGGTCTAATCCTCCTATATGAAGTACCTGCGTCAGGAGACCTCGCTCTTCCAGATTACAGACGTCAATGTGTTTGCCAATTAGTAAAATTATACCTGCGATACTCTGTTTGGGCTTTTTAGGATAAGTTTGACGACGATTACTGTATTCATTCCATTGCCGGAATGCCAGATTATTTCATTAATACCCGCCATCAAATCGCTCTGGCCGCTTTCCGTTTGATGATACGCAGTTTTTTCGTCGATTCAGAATCGTGTCATAAGTCTACATTAATCACAACTGACAGCATAATCTGTGCAATGATATCGTTTGAAAGCACGAATACGTTTTGATTCACTGGCCCTGACTCCATTTTGAAATAGGTCGTTTCTGTATTTTTGCTGCAAAAATTTAAATAATGAACTAAGGCGTCATGTCAATTAGATGTCAAAACATGTAAAAAGGGCAGGACACGTGAATATGTATAAATACAAAAAAGGCAAGGGAACAACCATAATATATTACCCAAGTTACTTAAAAAGAGACACCGAAGACCTAATGGATCCCATGGATCACGACGCTACATACGAGTATTGCCGTGGTGGCGGAGATTTTCTCTGGAGGTACAGTCAGCATCAAAAGTAGCGGATCAAACAAGGCTTCAAAAGTATCTACCATTCTGTAACAGCTTAACAAAAAGTGATAGTTCTAAATGTAGAACAATTTAGACTGCAAAAGATATACTTAAAACGTAAATTTTAGAGATTTATCTACATTTAGAAAATTTATCGGTAATATCAGATACTTTTGGTGCGTTGTTTCATCCGCTACTTTTGATGCTGACTGTACACATCGCTCTTACGTATCACTAGGCATAAAGCTTTAGGCTAGGCCGAAAAACGAGGCGTGCCTGAACCTGTATGATCTTGCGTGTTCTTAAGACTTGTAAGATCAAATTTAGGATATAATGCGGAAGATCTTCTAACTTCAATCTTTATTACGAAGCCTATTACACCAAAATTAACGCAGGATTACTAGGGAAATACACCTGATTTCTGTAACGTTTATCCGGTTAGCTCCGCATATATTTTTCTGTTTTCTTGTTTACTAGTTCGGTTGGCATCAGGCGGGCGTCGTTACTCGTCTCATTCCTTGGTATTCTAAGCAAACATTATGGCGGGTACAAACATTTGAATCGCAACGGAGCGTTATTCATTCCTATCGATCCGTCGATACATTTTTATTTATTTCCTTTGGTTTTTATTCCCATATTTGTAGTAGTTTCCCTTTTGCGACGGTATTTTCATTTCGACTGTCCACTCCGTAAGCCAATACCGTTGGACGTGGCCAAATGAAAAATAAGCACACCCAGATACACGTGGCTTGGTAAAATGAAAGAAACTTGAATATTTTAAAACGGTGTTATTTGAAATTCAAAGGAGAATTCGGGAATAATGAAAGGTGTTTCGTTGTTTTCACACAGCTGCATTTTTTTTGTAACATAAACTGAGACAATACTTTCTTTAATAAAACTACTTGTATAAGAAAATCTTATTACACAACTCGTAATGTACGTACCTAAAATTATGATAAAAGAAAAAAGTAATAAGGTAAATGTCCTAGTACTCGACGTGCTATTTAATGTTCAATAGATGTAACCAGCGTGTCATCATCTCTGTTCACAATGACTTAAGTCTAAAGACGTCATGTCCTGGGACAGTTACCAGCACTAGGACCTTAATAGATGTTTATGTATTTTAGGTGGAATTTAATTCCATAATATTTAATGTTTGGAGCATAAAATATACTTAGTAGACTTAATAAAACCCGTTACATAATACCATGCTTATATAGCACCAATGCTAAAAATAGACAAAAAGGGGCAAGGGCAGTGCAAAAACGGTGAAAGCCGTCTGCACCGGAAGGCGGAAAAATCCGCCCGGTTTTATGGTCGATATGTTAATAAACATTCGACGTGCTCCGAATCGAGATAACTGCGCGCCAAACTTAAATACGTGTAATAGGAGCGGTGCGAGGACTTTTTAGCACTCACTTTAATCTTAATAAAAGTTTCTCCCCATAGTAAAATAGAATGCGGGAAGACAACATTATGTTGATTTACACTAACACTATTCACCTTGCAACGGGACGGTTTACGTTACGTTCTCGCAAAGAATTAGGTATGTTTCACACAGGTGAAACATACCTTAAATAAACTCGACTCGCCTGCGCTCACGCAACCAATCAGAACGCACGGCCAGATATCGAGCACGTGTGGGCTTTACTTCGAACTGTGCACTGTATAATTTATGTTCATTACTTGCAAGTTATTTTCAGATTCATTTCCTTACGGCTGTGAATAGCCGCTGTATTTTTAACGATCACAATAGACTGGCGCGTTGTTAATTTATAATGCTTGAATTTTTAATCTGAGGGGTTCATATTACTTTAAGTTCTTATACGTTACACATTCTTACTAAGAAATTCTTAGTTTAATTATTTTTGCAATTCTGTATAAAACATTCTTGAAATTTGGGTACCGAAATTATCTTAGGCTTCTTATAAATAAATAAACTCTCGCTAGGCGATTCAGAATTACCGATCAAATACCAATCAAAAATCAAGTGCAAGAGTCATAGAAGCTTACACGTATAAAAATGTTATTAAAATTCCATAAAGATTCTTGTTTGGTTCATTAGTAAACTTGCGTTATGCAATGTTCTAAACTTAATAAACTTAAAACAATATCGGGGAAGATGCGTTGTCAAAACTTCGCAAACTTGAGGTGGAACAGGCACCCGACGAAGTTATGCCCCTGTTAGGCATACAATATGTCTAATGTTGTACTGCTCGTAATAATTTGTTCTATTATATTGTGTTAGTGGTTTCAATGCTTTAGTACTAATGTGACGATTTCAGAATAGATTTATGTATCAAATATATATTTATTACTTATAGATACTTTAAGAAAACCGTAGGTTTTAAAATTATGAAAGAAATTCATTCATCAAGTGGCCATGCACTTTTGCTCGGGTGTAAATGTTTAGCTCATACAGTTTTCTGATATTTCGCTTATGCGGCACCACCCTAATGATATTGTCTTTTTGTAATGTGTAACGACTTTAAATTACTGAAGATTTTTTGTTTTCTACAGGAAAATGGTTTACGGGTGGACGACCGCCCCAAAACCGCGTTTACATTACAAACGTAGTCCCCATTTTCCTCTCTGGATATTAACATTATTAAAAATATTTTTCACAGTTTGGTGTGTTAAATTCATAGCTATGCCCGACCGTTTGTTAGGAGCATTTAAAAACTTGTATGAAATCTGTTTTTCGCTCCTAACTTTTAAAATAGTAAAAAAAAACGATCGGGTATAGCTACGACTAAAATACATAAAATTCTGTAAAAATGTTTTCCATAATGTCAATATCTAGGGAGGAAAATGAGGACTACGTTTGTATGGAGAATCGATAGTCCTCTTTCCTCTTAAAACTAACGCTTTATATACTGCATCAAAATTAAATGAAATCGGTTTAGTTTCAAACGCATACTTTTCTCCAAATAGTTCTACAACAAAGACTTATAAGAGGGTCAATTGAATTGCACAGACATCAGAACAAAGTAAACAATCTATTAACTACAAATTAGTTTTCTTAGTCAACATTTCTTTTACGTTCAAAGTAGAATTCGGGATTAGAAAAGAATTTCGGGATGGCGAGGGACGACGATATCACCAATCTCCCTCCTTTGATCAGAGTACTGCTTGGCGGTTGTACTTGTCAATAATTCAGAACAATCTCGTTGACTATTATTAGACTTATGGGTAAACTTGTGATGTATTTGAGTTCAAAATTATACTGTAAACCATTTAAAAATTTAAGCTTGCATAGACGATTTTTTAATGTTATTACTTACTAAGTGTAAAACAAACTAAAGCTGTGAGATGCCTATCAAAGTAAGCCACTTGTCTTGTGCATTAGTTTGGAACACCTCTAGGGTATATGTAATGCACAGCTTGGAGAAAATTCTGACTGTTTCATAGACGTACTTGAGTGGCAGCCGCCAGTGTACTTAGCACATCATCCCAGTAACGAGTATGTTTTTGTTTCCACTTTATGTATGTTGTTTACTACTAGTAAAATAATATACGTCCAGAAGCAGTAAAAATGGGTGTACTTGCTCTTCACTACATTTAAAATATAGATAGATGACATATGTTGTCTAACGCGTATATAGTTAACTACTAATCTAATAAATAAATAAATATTATAGGGACATTCTTACACAAATTGACTAAATCCCACGGTAAGCCAAGAAGGCTTGTGTTGTGGGTACTCAGACATCGATGTATAAAGTTATTATTTATTAATATTTGAATACATAAGTAACATTTTACACTCTAAATTAAAAATAGGCTATAAATAAAATTAAAACTAATGATAAAAAGTAAATTTAAAATAAGAGTCTTATAAATAGAATATGTCCTCAAGCTCGCTACCGATGGGAAGTGTGCCCAGAAGGCTGGCCGCATTGCCACGTTGAATGGCAATGCTTATACGTTGAGCGAAATATTGGCCAGCCTTCTGGGCACCTGTGGTGTCTATGAGGCGCGTCCAGCATCAATGCTAGTGCCCGGAAGGTGGGACGGCGCGAGGGTGTCTACGCAAGTGGCATCCCAAATTAGAGGCCGTCCCATTTTCCAAGGCACCAACGTCATGCCGTCGGGCCTCTTGCCGTCGTCTCTTGCCAGACCAACGGGCTCAAGTATGGCCGGAATTTTGACGCTGATAAGGGCCCTTCGGATGATGTCATTGACGCTAGCATGTCGGGGTGTGCGTCCAGCGCTCGATGTATATAATATACACATAGGTATTTAAATACATAGAAAACATCCATGACTCAGGAACAAAAAATCTATCAATGTAATACACGGATGCCTTCAACCTCCTTCCATAGTTAATTATTATGTGCAGCCTAGACTTGTATAGTATAGTACTAGTGTGTAGCGCTTAAATTCTTTCCTCGTAAATAACGGCTGTTTTTAGAGGTTTGATGTTTAAATTGGTGTTGCCAATTTCTAGTGATTGTCATTTTGACAGTTGGCGGTATATTTGTGGTCAGTACATTCTGCCATTTCTCAATGAATAGACTTACTTCAGAACAACGCATGGTAATTGTACAAATCTTCCTCGATCGTGTGGTGTCACACCTATGGATTACTTTCTTTGAGGATATGTGAGGTCATACATCTACGCAGATAACTCACAGAGATGATATGAACCACTGGGAAGCCAACATCCGCCGCGTTTTTGCTGATATACGGTCCCAGGTATTCGAAAAAGTTCTCTAAAATTGGTCCGTGGTGCCGATCTCTGCCCAAAATAATTTTTAAGCATTAATTGCTTAAGAATTATTTAATCGGACATAGGAGAGAACAATCTCACACCTGAGGAGGCCATGAGAACGTTAGGTTGAAGAAGAAGAAGAATATATTTTAAATAAAACCGTGTCTTATTCCATTTTAAATTTGTATACCTCTAAAAACAGCCTTTATTAGTTATTTCATATTGAATACAGTACTAATATTTTAAACTCGCATTAGATTACATAATGAGTCAAATTCTCAAATCGTTTTGGGGGTAGAGAGCGTTCGACTAAATCGTTGGCTTTTCTTATCATTCAGAGCCTATATATAACTAGTTAGGTATTTTTCAATAAAATAAAACTGCCTCTGCAATGCCATCTAGCGCATACGAGTATACCTTTGGGTTTAACTGCCTGTATCTTAAAGAAAGACAACACGAAATCACAAATTCACTCCAACATCCCAACTGTCTCAAAATCCCGAATATCCCGATAACGTTACATCATATAGACCCGTAAGAGTGTCAATGCCAGTTCCGTGACTTGAACCCAGCGAGCTCGCGCTCGGCGGCGCGCGTAACTGGCGACAAGTGGCGCCGTGTCATATACCAGGTGTAAATATTTGTTACGCTTGTATTAACTACGTTTTTCGGCATTGTTTTTTAATGATTTGGGCATTTTTCAAAGGCCAACTTAAATTCTGTGTAAGTCACATTATTTTACCTCTTGTAACAAAATAGGTACTTACCTATATGTTTGTCATCTTTCAGTACTGTGAGTACTATTGTGTAAAATTACATAATAGTTAAATGAAAATGCCCACATTTATTCAACGTCCAACGTCCGATAAAATATATTTTCACTTCTATATATTTTCCATTCTCCATGATTTTTAGTATGTTGTTGACACAATGAAACACTATGTTTATAGGATTTCCTGTTTTTCAAAATTTGCAATAAAAAAATTATACAAAGCGAAACCTATAAACCTAGGATATACACCGTGTTTTTATTGAATTCCGTTAACTCCAGAGTCCAGGGTATGGGTAAAGTATGTTTAAGGAAACTAAATGGCATAGATAATTTTCAAAAAAAAAATTATTTATATTAAAGGTAATTAAATATTGCATATAACGTTATTGTAAGAAGGGCATTACATTTAATTCAACCAAACAATTGAAAACTGTGAAATATCATTGTCATTTCGTACATCGATCGTCCGAGATAGTACTTACGTTTAGTAGCAAATGTATACACTCGTACTGAACACTAATCAATATGTAAACAGGCCTTAAGGCAAGTGTATACGCTCGTAAGGGCCTTATGAGATAAAAACAAATAATTGATTATCTCCGAAATGGAGTTAATTAGAATACCGGTGTTTTTGAGAAAGTTACCTAATTTAAGCTCAGGAATGCACCCTTGAAATTAAAGGAAAAAAAAAACATGGTATACACCGTGTGCTGAAGCGATCGATATCAATATCAAAATGATTTGTTAAGATTTAGTTAGTGGAAACCGTTTTCTTCCAAAATGGAATTTCATAGAAAAGGTACCGTTATTTCATTAGGATCAGAAAGCTCTCTTAAGTCGTTCACGAATATAGGTGTTGATTCTTGTAAGTGTTTGACGAATTGTTTTGTTAAATTTGATTTTTACTTACTTAGTTTATTATACAACTTATTTTCGCCTTTGTAAGCATCGAACATTTGTATTTTCCATAGAATTGTACCTGTTTGTGACCGTAAAACGTCTCAAACCTCAACGAAACACGAAATCATATATGACCGGAGCGTCGTCAATGCCAATGTTCGAAACCGTGCCAATTAAGTCCTCCGATGGGCCAATGTTCACTAAAAGCTCGGCGTTTCGCCTCACGATTCATAGGGGTGGGGGCAACCGGCCACAATCTCCGTTTAACTTCATTATGAGAGTGAATTGCTAAACGTTCCTATTGTTGACCAGGGTATACTCTGTCCCGGGTTTAAGGGGTGGTTAGTCATGCAAATAGGTATCGACTCGTCTGCCCTTGGGAAACTAGTGTGATTAAATGCTTTGATTCTGGTTATTACTCTGAGAGAATTGAATTCATACAACGGATGAGCTGTATTGACTTGTATTTTGAATTAAAAATCAAATGCTTAACAAAATTTTGATGATACCTTTTTTAACTAAGATACTTTTTATGGTTTCGTAATCAAAATTGCAATAAAATAATTCTTATAGTTTTTTCATATCCGTCTGTCAGTATGTCAAACTTTGGCACTCGGAAAATATAATGTATTTTTATTTTGCTTGAGTATTTATCCCACAAACAAGGAGTAACAAAAATAGAGCACCCATTTAAGGGCACATTCGATTAGGAAAAAATAGAAGAAAGTTTTTTTGACGTGATTTTTTTTGGAACAGGTCGTGCAAATCAGCCTCAATACAAAGGCCAAAAATTTATCACGTCAAAAAATGTTTTCTTCTACTTTTTGCTTCAGAATTCGCTCTTAGACGAATCCCCACTCTTTTTGTTACACCTTGTATGTGTTACATTTATTTATATTTTTCAATTAATAAAAACTCAAGCACAACAAAAATTTAAGTCAAAAATGGCCCCCCATGAATCTTATTAATACGAATTTCAACCTACATGAGACTACATTTTAGACAAATTACATTGACTATTATAGCTTAGCCATAGTTACAGAGTGGCCAATAAATACGTTCAATTTTTTAAAGAATATGTTTCGCACACAACTTATACAAAATGTAATTAAAACTACATAAAATTTACTAAAATCAAACGTATTATCTTCGAAATGTTCTCCTTAATCTTCGGTAAAAATCTCTATCAACCTAGTCTTGGGCTTTGGGGCATTCTGTAACGTATTTAAGTCCCTCAAAGGGTCTAAAGTTGATCCTACTAATGTTCCGCATCTCCAACAACCAGACGCTATGCAAAACATGCACTGTTTTATTTACATCTGTACATCTGATCCCCTTGAGGATACACCAACAGCAGGTAATCAATCTTAAAGTAGGTAAGGTTCATTCCATTCCACTAGATGAAATTACCTTTAGATTCCCCCTACACTTTATTGCATTATAGCTACAGACTAAATAATACAAACGTGAAAGCTATTGGAATCACTGGCAGGCAAGTAATTAGTTTTTTTTCGTTTCAGGTGAGTGAATCTTCACTACTTGAGTGCAGCAACGGGCGCTACATAGCGTCCGAAACGGTAAGTACACACAATTTTACCTTTATTTATCTGTATTTGGGTTGTTCCGCATAAAAAGCTACTTTCGGCCCGATTCGAAGAATGATTAAGACACGTAGAAGATCTTGGAAAGATATTTAAAAGATCGATAACTAAACGACATGTCAAAACTGACGATCATTTCCCGTTGTTGGTTGCCCGAATCGACATACAAACGATATCTAAATGAGAACTTATCTGAAACAATACTTATCGTTATCGTATCTCATTCTTCGAATCGGGCTGTTTAGGGCAAGTTTGGAGCTTTTTAATGAAAACTTAAATTCTAAACGCCCTTTTATGCCTTTTTGTACTGATCGACAATTTTTTTTTAAGTATCCGCAAGATTTAGGAAGATTAATTTTATTTAATAATATCACATCACTCATCAGTCATCAAAATATAATAACGGTTTTGAATGATTCACGGTTAGTTTCCCTAGACTTAAATTAACCGGGATATAAACCGTGATTACCTTTTATATTGTTTTTATGGAGGTCCCGATATTGCGACGCAGTTACATGCATCTTGTTCACTGGTAACTCAATAATCACGGTAATTAGATTTAGTATATACTGTTATGCTGTACAACTATTTTGGAAATAAATAAAATAAAATAAATAAATAAATAATCACTGTTTATATCCCGGTCAATTTAAGCCATCAAAATATAGTCTGAATGTTTGCGGTCCCTCTTCATTTATTTGCTTCGTATATAAAGCGTTCCCAAAAAGCCTTTTATTTATTTTACATAAATACATGCACATACATTCATAAAGATTTTACCGATTTTTTCGGTTTGCAAATATCGAGTTCTGATAGCTTAAAACTAACCATTTCCAGGGCAAATAACATGTTCCAATAAAAAATATTTTTTCTGCGCATGTGGACATAAATATATTTACACACCGAGCGATCTCAAAAAGTGAAGTAAAATCGAAAATGCTCGTATGTCAGTGCACAATTTATCCGTTTTTATCCAAAAACTTCTCAGTAGTTTCAGTGCCGTATTTCTCCTCTGCAACTGCCGTAATTTACTTAGCTGGAAGCACATACTGACGTAGAATCAGGAATATTTTTTTCATTTGATTGAACGTATTACAAATGTACCTATTGGTAATCGTAATTATTGCATATTTTCCTTGATTTACTATAATCATATGGCTTCGAAGAGTATTCAACAAAATAAATATAACATTTCCTCCGATCTAGTTAAATCGACTTTAAACATTTCTTAATTTTGCTTTCCTATCCTCAGTCGCAAACGGTTGAAAATATAAAAAAAAAAAACAGTAATCATTAGTCATGATTTTTACATACTACTAAATTTTTTTTACATTTATGATTTTTTGCAAATATACTATACTCGTATAAAGCTAAAACTGTTAAAACTATAAAAAAATGAGTTTCATTCAATTGGTCATGATTTTTTTACATACAAGTAACATTTTTTTTAATGATATTACACCCTTTTTCATTAAACTTTAACAACAATGTTAACATAGAATTACTTATGAGCCCATCAACGTGCTCACTAGCGCCACTGGAAAATAATAGTGATTGTTTAAATTTAACGATAGATATTTAAAAAACTGTATTTTGTATTTAAGTACCTTTTGAATACATCAAACTAGTTTCTATGTTGCTGGATTCGTCGATCTATGAACTCAAAACAAAAACGGCCGTTTTAACATTGGACGCCTAGATTGACGAATCCAGCAACGTAAAAACTATTATGATGTATTCAAAAGGTACTTAAATACAAAATACAGTACGTAGCGGCCCCCTTTTTGAAATATCTATCGTTAAATTTAAATAATCACAATTATTTAGCAGTGGCGCTAGTGAGCACATAGATGGGCTCTTAACGTAAACCAGTAAAACTAAGCTAGAAATATCTAAATATTGTCATCTCAATATCTTTCTCCAAATGAAAAGTCAGCTAATAAGCCCTACTTTCCGCTAACAACTTACAAGACATAACATTGAAGTCCGTCCTCAGTACTTCACAGTTTCTAGAACTGCGTAAGTTTCTACATAAACTAAGTTCTTTCCTTTAATCTGACTTTCAATGCTTAACCAAGTCAAATAAACATTTCTTATTTCACCTATTCGTAACTAATGAGTACCTAATTTGCTACAAAAGTTTTAAACAAACCTATTACTTCAAAGGATTGGATCTAACAAACAAAACAAATGTAATTGACAACATTTCATATTTCTGACCCTATCCTCCTAAGACCCTGAGTACAAATTTTTGTACATATTCCAAAATCTATTTTGAACTTTGACAATAACAATATACATAATGGATATATACAGATGATTACTATAACTAGCTTATATCTAAAATAGGCCCTTGAGGCATTGTACCAAGGATGCTGGCGGCATTTCCTCGTTGTATCGCAATACTGATACGTTGTGCGAGGAAGCCGCCAGCTTTTCGGTCACCAGTTACGTCAACCAGACGTTTCGCGATTTCTCCAAAAAACTTGTGCGCGCTGGCACCCCATGGACCTAGAGTTTCAACGCCAAAAGGTACAAAATGGTACTCTCTACCGAGGCTCTTATATTTATTATATAACTAAGAGTTCTAAATTCAAAAACGAAACAATTGCTTCTGGGTCTCAGGAGGCTATATTTTTATTGGTTCTCTACATTTTAATTGAAACGAGGAATATGCTGATAGTTTTTATTTATTAAGGCTTATGTTTAATTTTTTTAATGTGTACTTATTCTAAAATGGCGTAACTCTAGGTCTACGCTATAAGCTAGTTTTGTATGGTCAATAAAAAACCTTGATTTAATTACATCTTTATTATTAATCTGACGTTGTCATTGTCAATGTTTTAAACTTATCCGTTGTTTTTTTTTCAAACAATGTTGACAAAATATCAGATTTCTACGACGATTTGGATATAATAATGGATACTAATACATGATTACGACACCAGGCTTTTATACGGCTACGACGGACCGACGGATAAACACTAAGGAATATAATGTAATGAAATGTTTGTCCAATGTCTTCGACTAATAATTTTTGCAGTTGATAAGGGACGAAACGGTATTTGGTATACTTTGATATATACCTTATCGAGCCATACGGCTTTGTGCATTTTAAAAACGATTAGTAGGTAGTAACTTAATTATGTATGAATTTGTTTTTTTTTTTCGATCGACCTAGCCCCACCGTAAGCTCCATAAGTCTTGTGTTATGGGTATTAGACGACAAAATATAAAATATAGACATTAAAAAAAAGATTAAGACTTAGAAAACATGCATAACTCATGATGAACACATAAATAAATGCACTTACCTGGATTCGAACCTAGGATCTCTGGCACTACTAACTAGTGGCGGGTTGAAAGCTCGGGTAAACCAGTATTCGTACACTCTCCAATAACATAATAGATTTGGAGGTCTCGTTACGCTACATTACATAATTCAAGCAACGAGAATTCACTGCCAGGCCATAGTCCAAATCCATCGCCGCCGCCGTCCACTTGACTCGCATCTGTTCACAGCTCAGACTAATTACAACCCAGTTTTTACTCTAACGTACTAGCGCTGAACTCTCGATCGAACGATTTCCAGCTCTAACCCTAATAAGACAAAGCTCTAAATCCAATGAATCCACAGAACTGACCCCTGACGTCTCGCCAAATGAAAACTTGTAACGTTCTCATAAGGCCCAGTTTCATTTTGTTACTTGCCTAAACAGTAATTAAATGGAAACTGTTGAATTATTTTAAACTTTATGATTGATGCGATTTGGTCTAAATTTCTTTGGTGCAGTTTGTTGATAAGGCAATTTGAAAATCAGGTATGATGATTCGTTTCGTCGGTAAGTAGGGATTCAAGTACACGCAATTTAAAAATGTATAATGATTACTGTTTCCTTATTTTTTAATCTCATGAGTTCGGTATAATTCAATTATTTTCATTGATATAATCAAACATTTTAGACCCAATGCGATTTAATAAAAACATAATCAAACATTACAGTCAAAATAATATATTATGGACTTGCTTGTAAGAAAGTCAGTCAAGCCTATACATATGTATGTATCTACATATAATAAGGTACATACAATAAAACATAATTACAATAAAATAGTATATGTAGGCAATAAAAAAAGGTAACTATGTTACCCATTTTACCTAATCCTTTACTTAAGTTGTTCAAATTGTGACTTAAAATATTTTCAACTTTTTCCCACGCTTAAGTTATTCGCTTAGAGAATAAATTTAAATAAAAGCTAGTTCAATTAACTTTTATTGGATCCACTGAACCCATATACCATTAACTAACGCAACGAATAACGGCTGAATAATTGAATTGCAATCAAATTCCGAATTCCAAAACCTGATGCACCTTTGACTGCGAATACTATGGAAGTAGACTTTGAAATATGAGTCGAAAGAATTTCATTTAAAAATAGTTGTGAGCTGGTAGCGAGCAATCGCTCGCATTTGTTCTCCGCCATGTTTACCAATTAGCTGGCGCACACGGCGTGCCTGAAGAAACTGCCCACATTCCCATTTGTTCCTAATTGATATTAGATTCCACAATCCTTTCTGGAATAACTAATGTAAGTTTTGTAACGTGACTCGCCTTTCTTGATCTGATTTTTTCTTTGCGAAACATATATATGTTTTAACAGGACTTCAATTTTGCGATACACCGGATTCGGTAGGGGTTAACAGTATACAACAGAGAGACTTATTTGACCAAGTAAAAAATTGGGTGACAGGTAAAAGCGTACCGCAATTTGAAAACATTAGGACACTGTTGCTTTAAAGTTGAAATCCTTCGATTTTATTTAGGCGTTCAAACGGAACACGGTAAAAGGGCTTGTATAGGTAGCATGCAGGCAGTAACAGTCTCAATTGCCGAGTGGTGCTCGTAAGATCGCCTCACCTCGCGCACGCGGCCTCGACGAGTTTTTGAATTTTTAAATTACTCATTGTACGATGGAATGTAACCGAACTCGGCTTCCTTTACACGCGTCATTGACGCAGTCGAATGTGCACCCAAATACTTACCCATATGTTGCAAAATACAACAGCAAGATCGTCAACTTTGAACGTTTTGTTTGTTGCTCACAGCAATATGCTCCGAGCCCCGAGTCTCTGGGAGAGATGCTAACGAATGTCATCCTAAAATTTTCATGGATAAAGTCGGAATACGGCTGACATCCGATTGAATACTTGACATCTCGCTTTCAAACTATACAGATGAACCTAGCTTACCGTCGCATAATCCGACCCAACTTAATGGTAGTGCGATTCAGCTCGAAAAGGCACATACATTTTTTTATTGCAAAAGCTAAGTGATTATTTTTGACACGATATCATACGCTGTTCTCGTGATCTTTTTGTATTCGTTGTTCCGTAATGGGCTCGCAATTAAAGTCCCAAAAACCCACACATAATAAGTTATTTTTCTTATTTCTATTTTGATGTATGCAATTAGTTCGTACCATTCCATAATCATAAACATTTAGCTACCGCTTAAATAGAAGAAAATAAGATCTAAAGTTCTGAAACACAGATACCAATCGTCTACAAGAAATTCCTAGAATGTATTTTGCTACATACTCCTGTTATTATAACGTATTGTTTTATACAGCACAAGCTGTGGCACTGCGCTTTCTCCGAGTAACCACGCGAGTAAATGCTGGTCTATATTGCAAACCAAACATTCATCGTGCTCATTCTAGTTGCTCTTTGGCGTGAGTGCATTTATAAATTAACGATAACTTAGTTCAGAATCGCGATTGTAGCGTATTATACAAGACTAAAACAAAGCGAAAATGGTTTAGTTATTATGATTTTAGCGGTTTATGTGATTATGATATGTAGTATAATTTACCTATAAAGTACATTAGTGTGAAAATAAGCATCGAAACTAATGTTTTGTGCCGTGTTAATCTATAGGTACCCGTTGTATATATCTCGGGTTTCATATTTTTGTATGTTAGACTAACCTTAAAATAGACTGATAATAAATCTTATACATGCAATTCTTGATACGAATTTAGAAACTATGACATAATTCTTCCTAACTGACAGGTCATGTTTTGTCATGTTTGTGTATTAGTTCCTAGCCATCAATTATTAATTTAGTAGGGGTAGCAAACATTTTGGCACATTCCGAAATCCAGTATTTGTTTTATTATATATTAAACCAACAATAAAATAGTTAAAAAAATATTTTGAAGAATAACTTCTATGTTCATGATATAAAACATGAGCTCGACCATTGTCTTCTACAAATAATTGCCGAAGTCATGGACAGAACTCGTTCCACTCTAGCGGCGTACCGCGTCGTAGAATGTTATTACCCCAGTACCCGGGAATCGCAGGCGCAGGCTAGTGGGAGCGAGACACAGGATGAAGAAAGCCTCGGGAGTAAACGAGAGGGAATCGTGGGAGGAGGCATGGGGTCAGCGAAAGTGCATTGCCACGGCGCCGAGCCGCGCCCGATGGGAAAAGTAGTTCTTAGCTGTATGCACTATTTAACATTTGTATTTAGGACCAACTTTGAGGCGAATTAGACAAGACTCCAGAGATTTGTGCAAGCAAAACTGAATATCGTCGTTCTCGGAGTTAAAATACAATCATGTTATTCAATTCTGGAGAAACTCTCGATTTTTCATTATGAAATGCAAGTTTAATATAGTTAAAAACTCAACTGTTGGTGGCACGCTTAGGATAATTCTCACTCACCAAACACTACATGATAGAGAAGTTACGAGTTCAAGCACTTTGGAGCAATTAAAAAAACTAAAGCATGATTTTGTGCCAAGCTTAGAATTACCTTGCTATAAGATCGTGTCATTCACGAAGACGTTGCCTTGACTCGTAATGTAATGTTATTAAAGGTTAGATTTGACAAATCTGCGCGTCATCGTGGATGACTCGAACTATATTTAGGTATTAGGTACAGCAGATAGTGTTAAAAAAATACTAGCATTTATTTAACTCCGCTTAATGTTTTTATAAACCCATAGATATACTGAGATTACTCATACTGAGTTGTCTAGAGTTCCTGAGTTTAGAGCGAATTTCTATTTCATACCCTTGTAATCATAAACATACACTTGTATTCTGAAAAAAAAAAACTCTTTACTTATACAAACTGGGTCAATTATTTGCAACCTTCCCGTCATTAACAAAACAATGTGAAAATCTTATTAACTCACAAAAAAGTAATACACGTGAACAGCAACCCCTGTTCCAATTTGAGAGAAAGGTAAAAATGAAGCGTGTCAAGTGGGGTTCCGAACACTCCACGGCCCTCTGCCTGTTGGCAGTCTAAAACAAAGAGGGCATTTTAGCCAAGCGGGGTAATTCAGACTCGCCGAAGAACTTTTGACTTTGAGATTTACTCGAGTATCGGTCGATATTGACATAAGTCGATGTTATAAAGTAATTCTTAACTTGAAAGGGAGGACAAGGTTCGTATAAACAAGTAAAAATTAGCATTTATGATGCATAGGTACCTACAGTAGCTTGGTAACTGAAAATACGTTGAGCTTTTTTTAAAGAAAATACGTTGAGAAGTATAAATTGTTGATAATTATAACAAAGGTTTTCATTTCAAAAGGTACTTTGAAATATAATTTGTTTTGTTTCAGTTAAGTTATTGTAGTTTTAATTATTAATGATATTTTATTTATAAAAGGAATTCCGACAGCTACAAAAGATACATTATACTTTATAGATAGTAATACGATAGGAACTCGCAAATATAAACTGGTTGTATAATTACACAGTACAAATTACATACAAAAGCACATGTGATACTAGATAAAATGTTGGAAAAGATGTGTATGTGTGAGTAAGAAAATTATCCTTAAAAAATGTAGTCTACGTAGTTTTGTGATGTCATCGTTAAAAACTATCCACTAGCTGTAAAGAGTCGAGATAAGTAAACATAAACACGTTGTTTTTTGTCACTAGTAAAATAATATCATATACCGTTATTACATTTAACCATGGCAAGCCATTTGGAACTCGTTTGTCTGGCTAGCCCGAATGTGCGACAAACACACGGACATACAAATGTAATGGGCCGCGCGCTGGTGTGGGATGCTACCTGCGCCGATACGTTGGCAGCATCCTACATTCAAGCGACCAGCAGAAATGCCGGGGCAGCGGCTGACGCCCGAGAGCGGTTTAAGGCCTACAAATACAGCTGTCTCGGCGCCAACTACGAGTTCGTAGCATTTGGCGTCGAGACACTCGGGCCGTGGGGTAGGGGAGCGCGTGGGCTCCTTAAGGAGTTTGGGAAGCGGTTGAGGGAGGCAACAGGGGAATCTCGCGCCGGCAGCTTTCTCGCGCAGAGGATTGCTATCGCAATACAGCGCGGGAACGCTGCCTGCGTGATGGGCACCTTGCCGAGGGGCCTAGGTTTAGAAGGTAGTTTTTAGGGTTTTTTTTTTAGTTAGGTTTAGTTTTAGTTGTGTTATCATAATTTTATATATAATATATTGTTGTGTATGAAATACATGTTTCACGTCAAGATAAAATTTAATGTACAGGAAACATTATTCTTACGCTATATAATAATGGGTAATGGTTATCAATTACACTGTAATGAGTATGATACGATACCATGGCACGCCATTTTCTAGAAAACGATTTAAATCTACAAACTATTTTATTCGTTTTCACCTTCTATGTTATAACAAAAACAACTTTAAACTTTGGGAACACCTACAATAATTTGTAGTACAGTAATTAGATAAAAATACGCAAGTAAGTATAACGGGTTAGCACTGTTTGACTAACACGTTATTTTCTCGCGGATTAGCAAAGTAATATTTCTTGCTTTAATTAGCATGGATTTCCGCAAAGTAACGCCTGATTCTATTAATTAATTAGATATTTTATCGAGCGATCGACTTTATGTTGGTAATTACGCTACAAGATCATAAATAGCGATTTCTAATTGGTAACAAAATAATAAATAAGTTAAATAATCAAATCGGAAATGCTACATAACCATTGGTATTTTCGAATTGACTTCGCAGTAATTTTGTACTTCTTACAAGCCGAAAGTTGCAAGCGTTGAAAATGCCACCACTTATACTTGACGAAATTTAGCCAGAGCCGAGAAAACAAGTACAAAACGTCCAGGTACGAGTAGATCTGTAATACGCCGCCCTGAGGCAGTAGTTTAATATGCAACGAATTTAATAGTTAATGTTCGCGACGCCGAGCAAGCTCGTGTGCTCGCAATTACTCCACACTTATTCCCTGGTGGGGGCATAGTGGGATTTATGTGAGTACTTCGACTTGCTGACACAGGTTGGTGCCCACGAGACCGAATCTGATTTGCAAAAACGCGTTACAAACGTGTATTCGTTTGTGCCCTCTGTGTCTTTATTACGAAGTTTGCGAGATATGATAAAAGGCGCATATTGTTTCGCTGAAGTGAAAATATTACCACTCCTTCCTTTAAAAATGAATATCGTTGTGTTTGTAGAGCGGACGAGGATTTCTTTCCATTGTAAGCCTCGGGCTGTACGTGGGTTGCTCTATGGCAACGGCGTAGTTTTCTTTAGATACACAGTCCTGTTCCTGCAAAAAATTGAAATCAGCAAGTTAAAACACAACGCGATAAATGGGTAAGCTCTTTAGCTAGTTAAACATCCATCACTAACAAAATCAGAATTCGACTAATATTTCCACACTCGAGTAAAGTTGTGTCCTATTACATGTCATGTCGATGATGTACAACCCAGCTGCAAAAGTGAATGAGTTTCATTCATAGAGAACATAATGCTGTAGAGAACAGTTGAACTGTATTTAGGTGCCGTATTTGCCGGCATAAACGTGGTAAAGTCGCTTAGCTGCGGTAAAAACTGTGTGAATGCGACTGACACGCCTGGGGGGTGCTAGGATCTGACGATGGTCTAGCTATACTTTGAAACCACTTGTACCGACCAAATGAGAAATTCATTATCAGTCTAATTCCTGGGCAATTTTATTTAAACCTACACTATATTTTTTTTATTTGGATATTTTTATATAGGTAGTTCCTACTCAAAATCACGAGCTCTTTCAATCCTTATAGGAGAAATAAATGTCATTATCAAATTATTTCCATCCCGTTGCCCTTTTTTATAGAACTTGTAGGCCGGTGACGGAATGGAAGGAACAAAAAATGATTGGAAATTTTGGAACATATTTTTCACCCGTTAGAATCGAAAGAGATCGTGATTCCGAGTAAAATTAACATAAAAAATCCCAAATTGAAACAAAAAAGTGTAATGTACAATATTAAACTGGCCCACCTACTCGTAGTTGTTTTGGCTAAGCGTGTCTGATATAAAATACTTCTCTAAATAGTTAGCCGACGGCGGGCACCTCGGTATTATTGACAAACAAGTTATAACTACGTTTTTAGTTGCTAGATGTCGCCAGTGTCATTAGAAGCTTTCAGCGTTGATTATAATGATGACAGCTAAAAGGCAACTTTAACGACACCTTTAAACAATCTGAAACATAATTCCTCCATTATAATAAAAGTCGTGAAACAGGAAGTCTATAATAAAGGTTCTATATGCTAATAAAATCGTTGGAAGCAGTCTACTTATGAAGGCGGGAAGTTGGCGTATTTTTTTAAGTCGCGTAAAAATTTAATCACGTCGGTTAATTGAATAGGAGGGGGTCCGCGTTAAAACTGTTTGTCGTATATTTTTATTAAAGCAGTTAAAAGTAAAAGCATTTTGCCTGAAAAATTATGTAAATACATTATGGCAAAGCGGTTGTGGCAATATTTTGCGTGATAAATAACTGTTTACACACTCCTACTATGATTTTATATTCACAAATATTCAAATACTTAATAGTATTTTCTCTGACTCAATATTGTTAGACGAAACATGACAAGCCTATTATTATTATTTCTGATCGGAACTTAATCATTTAACCATTTCTGATTACATGATTTTGAAACTTCGTATGCAATGTTTCTGCAAGAATTGTGTGTATATCAATTATCAAATTGTTAGTCCATTGACTCAGTCAGGACAGGTTTGTCCTATTATCCTAATTGTCATTTTTATCGTTGACTATAAATGTACATATTATAAAATGTACTATAGCTGTATACTGTTATAATTATATATAATTGCACTATTACACTGTAGTAATAAAATGACAATCAGTCACACAAATACAATTGCATTGCTTATCTTATTTCGCATCATGAACTTAATGCGCCATAAATCCACACAAGCCTGTATTTATTTTCTTTTGTCAACTAATTGTCATCAAATACGTAATAAAATCGGAATGATCACGGAATAACAATTGCTTTCACACTTTTCCTCATTCAACACCGTACAAAAGTCGACACACAACTTTTCTTGACATACGCGTGTAATTATAAAATCAAAATTCTAACAAATGTCGTCTTAGTTCAAAACCAATTATAAATTAATTTACGGAAGATTACATACTCTTCTGTGAGTTCAACAACTTTTTAATTAAAATTCTTTCGTAGAACTCGGGGATAATTTCATTTTTCTTTTTACAAGTCCGATGTTCATATGCATTGTTAATTTTTGTAGATGAAAGTTTCTAATTGGTTTGCTTCAAGTCTTGTTTTGGCTCTATAAGTCAAATATCACCAGTCGTATTGTCATACAATGAAGATATTTCCAAGTATTATGTGCCTTTTAATTGCTATGTGAGATTATAAGCCGAAATTACGTGATTGTTAGAGCCTTTAACATGCATAATTGTAATAAATGAGAGAATAAAACACTCTGCCTGATTCGAAGAATGATTAAGACATGTTTAAGATCTTGGAAAGATCTTTAAAAGATCGATAACTAAACGACATGTCAAAATTGACGGTTATTTCGATTCCGCTGTGATCCCAATATGATCTATCTACGATATTTCTAACGTCAAAGTGACACTGGTTGCCCGGATCGAGCTGCTCCTGTCATTATACGACATATAAACGATATCTAAATGAGAACTTACCTAAACCAGAACTTATCGTTATCGTATCTCATTCTTCGAATCGGGGCGACTGTCAGCTAATTTTTCTCACAATTCTTAGGCTATCGGTTTTATTTTCTTTCAGCTTAATTTTTAGGGGTTGTCCTAATTTCATATATACTTATCTAAGTACTTACTACTCGTTGATTTTTAAATTGTTTAATGTTTATTTACTCTGACATAACACACAAATATCATTCGTAAAGCTTACTACAAATATTTGAGGTATACAAATGTCAACATATAACAATATTTAAGTATAATGTTGTTAGTTTCTACTAATTTATTTAAGAATTCAATTATAATCTGTTATTTGTAGGTACTTCTTGAAACTGCTGACGCCGCTATGTTAGTGGAGGTAAATATAGATAATTCACTAGACGTAGATCCTTTAGAACGATAGTATTATACTTACACTACATACAATACATGCTTTTATTTAGTTTTGGTTTAATCCTGCTGCATTTAGCGTATTTTGTTTTACATGTCCATTCATTTCCATTTCATTCTTTGTTCATATGGATAATAGTTGAATATCCGATCATCCGAAAGTCCAGCATGTTATTTAATGAACCAGACTGTATCAGATGGAAAAATACTGTAAAACTACATTTATAAATCACGAAACACAAAATATCAGATTTTTCATGTTTCGCCAATGATCAATGCACTCGAATATGAATTCGAATCGCAAAATGAACGCGATGTGCTTGCTTTTTTTTTTAAATTGCACGACTTAATAATGCGTTGGATGTCGAAGAAAAGATGTACATAAACATAAATAATCGCATATCTATTTCATCGCTTAAATTTAGGTATTATACATCGGCACTGCACTACGAAACCGTACTTTTTTGTAGAAAATATTTAGCCAGTTACATTACAGGTATCTACAGCAAAAACTAATTAACGGCACGAAATACGTCTTGCGATTGAACGCCAAAAACAAAGTCGTACTTTTTCAACACTGACGCCCGACCACTCAACGCAATCTTTTCATAACCACGACAATTGGCATACTGGGTGGGCTTTTACAGAGACCCATTCATTTCGGCCGCAAGACGGCAGGACTTAATAACGGTGGGGTCGAACAAGCCGAAAACAGCGGCAGTGCCTAATGTTGCCAGTGCTAGACAAAGAAATAGAAAAGGCGGCAGATGCGCTTCACGGAACGCGAATTTTCATACAATAAATATTATCTTTTCATTTTTTTACAGTCATTATAGTTTTATTTTTCATATACATATAAGTTTTTTTATCAAAAAATTTTCCTTCCCCAAACTACCGAAAACCTACCTAAACTAACCTAACCTACCCTACAAAAAATCTTCTTAAATATAAAAGAAAAACATAATTTGATTCTTCTACTAGGGTTTCGGAAAAATATTGTGATAAATACGTATCTAAAAGCGAATTCGCGCTAAAATCAAAGCGAAGTAAAATCCATTGAAAAAAAAAAACGTTTAAAACGCGGAAAAGGGCGGTGCCTGGCAATACTAAACAGCGGCGAGTGCGCGCATCATCGTTACGATTTAATTTCGGGGGAAGCGGCCATGACAAAGTCTACGGCGCCATTATTCTGTTCCACCTCGCAGGATGTTTAATAAACAAATGACGCGGGGCCTCATAATGACGTACCTTCTGCGTCTGCCTCTCCCTTCAAGCCCACTTTGCCGTAACTCCGACCATTATACGCTAAACAGATGCGGTATCGCCTACTTAACGTCAATCAAATAATTACAGCAAAGATATCCACCATTTTAATCAACGTATAAATTAGATCAAATTATGCCGTTTTTCAGAGATTCTTTCAGTTTTTACTGCCGATCCGTGGTAATAAATCTGAATTAATTACTTTTGAGATTTTGTTCTCTTATGCTGTATAATTGCGGGAGATAACAAGCGATTGCCAGCTCCACGGCTGTTAATTTATTCGTCGAAGTTCTTGTTATCGGGTACTAGCGCCCTCGTGGCTTACGCGGTATCCCACTTAATGCCTTTAGCATATGGGATCGTGCTGTACAGTGTGTTTGCATCGATTTATCAATCTGTTTGCCACTCAATTCAGTTAAGTTTGTCTGCATATGAGCAGTAATGGAATTATTCCCGGCGCGGTACGGTGAAATAACTGTTGGTTTTGTGCGCTTCTAACGGAAATGTTGTGCTTTTAATGATACCGGTATAGACGTGTATAACAAGCTTTATTATGGATTAAAACTTTTTTTTACACCTACCCAGTTAAAGTGTTCTCCTTATTCAAATGAACCTCTCCTGTCATCGTCTTCAAGCTAGCATTATTAAGAATTCTGAATTGATTATTTTAAATAGTTTAGTAGTTTCAACCTACTTTCGGTAACTAAATATTTACTCAAACATATGAAATTAAATTGAACATTATCAAAGCACGGAACACCCTCGCGTCTGACACGCGCATTGTGTTCATTACATTACAAAATGGGCCCGATACTTGTAGACATTAACACCTGTCACGGGCGTCGCAGACGTAATGACAGTATTTATAAGGAAAAGTCGCCGAACACGAAAATACAATTTGGTAAAAGGTGGAAGTTGTCACAGAAACGCGAGTGAGACATTAGGCAGCCGGGGTGGTTCCAAAATAACGCATAGTGCTCTATTTATTAATCAAGCAAGATTATTGTATATGAGTTTATGTTTTGTTTCTGGTTTTGTTGTTGAATTAATTCAAGTTTATACCTACCACTGTACGTTAGATCAACCAATATTAAACTGAATAGGGTGCGTAGACAATATGCCAATCGTTAACGCTCCGTAGTGAATGAAACGCAACTGTTTCTGATGCACTAATATTGAAGAGTGATGTAGAGAGATAACTACGCTACGCTACGGAGCGTGAACTATTGACATCTTGTCTACGTCCCCAGGATTCTTACGTATACGAAACAAGATATTGTTTTGTTAGATGAATTGGTAAAAATGTTATTAAAGTTTTATCAGAGATTAGGTAAAATTACTCTCTATTTTATTTTGGTAATATATTGACAACACGATGTGTGCCGTTGTTATAACTTTGTCTATTTCATTTTTGTTTTTTAGTTCCCAAAGTTTTAGTTACATTACTTTTGATTGGTTGTTATTAGTCTGTTGCGTACAAATTTAGAAATAAAAAAAATCACAGACGATTTGTAGACTAATAATAATGTCAATAACAGTGAAGACCTTTATTCGAAGAAATAATAATGATAGAATTTCCTCATTGACGTAATCATTTTCAATTTAGATAACACCAACAAACGAAAACTTGATAGATTGTCCAAAATCGAGAAAGCTGATTACACTATTTTTAAGGCAGCTTTTTCTTTCAATACTCCTTTCTTTATATTTTTCAGTTTAATAAAGTTGTAAAAAGTCATATCGACAATATTATGAGTAACTAAAATTATGATAAGGAATTTACCGAGGGATAATAAACACAAAATATGCTCTTAAATAATTATTGGACGTACAATTTCTGGTTAAGATTAATTAAGAACAACAAAAACCAGTTGAGGTTTTCAGTACTTGGTGTAACACGTTGTATATCGCCCGCTATTGAGTATGATGGTCTGACTAATCGATGTATAAAGGATAATGGAGGCGCCATATATCACGTTGACGCGGTGCGTGTGATTTCCACCAGGATTTATCTTACCGCTCATGGAAATGCGTGCTGTTAAAAATAACACACAAATTTAAAGAGTTAGTAATATAATACTTGTAAAATTTACCTAAAATAAATCGTTTCTGGGAAATGTTGACAAAGATGATAACTTACTGACGTAATGGTCGTTACGACTTAAAAATCCTTAACAGGAGTAAGTTTTTGGATTTCTGGTCTGAATATTTGGATGTCAAGACTAAAATGCTCGTTCACCTTATTCTAAAAACTTTTTAACAAAAAATAAAACCGACTTCAGAAATTACTAAAAGCGCCATACATGTATGTACCTATAACATTTGAAGAGTTCCCTCGATTTCTCTAAGATCCCATCATCAGACCCCGACTTGGTGCCAACGGGACCATCTCGGGGTTATACCCGTTCGATTAAAAAAAATGAAAATCGGTTCACGATTTTCGGAGATATCGAGTAACATACTTACAAAAAAAAAACAGTCGAATTGAGATCCTCATCTTTTTTTGAAGTCTGTTAAAAATGATAACTTATTAGTATTTTATTTGAATATCATATATGTAACTCGGTCTTGTCATACTAGTATTTTGCAGATACTTTTTATGCTCAGGAGTACTTATGGGAGCCATGGATATTTTTTATTTTATTTTTTTTAACTCAATTTAAATCACAATACGGGGATAGGGATGGTGACTGTATTTAAAATAAATTATTTCACACCATGCATGAAATAAAGCACCAGAACATTAATAAAAAACGTAGACAGAAGTTATTTTTAGACACAGTTTCTATTTTATAAATTGTATATAATTATAAAGAGTAGGTAAGTTGACCGCGACGTCATTTGCTAGTGTTTCATGTAAACTCCTTAGTGGCAAATCGTTTTGAAAGTTCGAAAAAAGAAACTGATTTGACTAGTAGTCAAATACCCTATAATTATTATGTGATCAGCACGAATATTGATTATTTTATATTTGAATAATAAAAATAACCCTAATTGTGTTTGCCTTAACAGGAACGTATCTGCTGTGTATTTAGAGGTCAGAGGCCGATATACAGGTATAATAGACATATCGATTGATTCCTAATATTTGGGATGGGATTCTATTTGCCGACGACAGGGGATAAACGAAACAAAGAAAATATAATCGAATCCATCACGTGCTTGTCTTGGGGAAACCATCTTGGGGTCGCTGTTTACTTTGGATATATGTGATTTATTGCGAGACTGAGGGATACATTTTATAAAGCGGTCCTATTAAAGTATGTAAATTATTGACAGCTTGCAGTACATTTCACTTACCTATATTTTATTTGCTTACTAATTTTCCCTAACACGGTTTGTAAGATATTCTAGTACATGAGCGGTGATTTTCTAGTATGATAGTATGTATCTTCGCTTAGAACGAATTCTCGTTGGAGTAGACAAATAAATACTGGAGTATTTTCTTTTTCTCATATAAAAAGTCATCATCATCCTATACACCTGTTTCACGTTTGGGTGCCGTACCTTGTCTTTCTCCGCATTGTACAAGAAAATATGGTCTATTAGTTGCCACGCTAGCCCAATACAGATCGGGGACATGCGTAATGAATAACTTTACAATTATATCCAGGTTTCCTCGCCAACTTTCTTCTTCTGAAACCGAACATTCGAAAAGCAACCGAGCTCTGAGCCAGAGAAACTCGAAGGTGCGAACCGAGTTTAGAATCTATAACCTTCGGGTCGGAAACCGCCTTATATACCGCTCAGTTACCAACGCTTTTGAAACATCTCTTTATTGCCAGTCGGTAAAAAAGGCTCATCTAATCCCTCGACAGGCTATTAGCTAACGAAGCATTATCGTATATGACGGACACGGCCCCAGGGCCCTATGGGCGAATCATGGCGATCGCCGCAAATTTGCCCACAACCACCCGCAACGAAGATTAATCGACGGTGCGGATTACCCGGAGGTTTTAGTGCGAACTTACTTCCCACTTTAAACCAGGTATCGTTAAAATATACAGGGTTTTTCAACCTTTACCCATGTTCAATGAGATGAATATGTGGGTCGTAATGAACAAGTTTTACTATGGGATCAATCCTCAAATTGCGAAATTAGAATTGAGTAATCAGATGTTTTGATGGTTTCTAAGGGCCAACCGATGTTTTCTTTTACGATTTTGGCTTATAAACTGTTGCTTTTCCATAACCAAATCACAGATAACGCTAGGAAGATATGTTTAACTAGTACTTAATGTCGCTAGTTGACTTTTCTATCAGCAAAATTTATCCTACCTAATTACCTATTCAAAAATTAAAATTTTAATCTGTATTGTGTTTATATCTTATTTAAATCAACATAGGTTCATAGGTTCGTCGGTTGTAGGTTCTCTCAAGTTGGCATGATATTATACATTTCAGAACGCGCCCCCTTATAAAAACATCATCGAGCTTACATTAAAATAAGCACCACTAACGCATGAAAAATTTCCATCATTCGACTCCAAATCAGGAGGGCGAAGAAAAATAACAATGCTCGAAGCGGTCCGGATCTCATTTAGACAAATCGCTCGTAGCGGTCAGGCCAGATACCAATAACAAGGGCACACGTGCTATTGTACTCCATGTCGTCATTAGGCCGCTTCCGTGAAACCCTGCAACCTCACTCCTTCATTCCCACACACCCCTATTCCAAAAGCAAGAAAACCCAAATTTGAATAGCACAACACTTTTATCTGTATTGAGGACCCAATAACGGATTGGCCCTTGAATCGAATTTCGCAATACGGCGCCGAGTGATTTTTTACTAGAATAGCTGCTTGTTTATTTACTTATGCCATTTGATGAATTCGTTTAACAGAAATGAAGCGAGGAAATTTAATTTGGTATAATAAAATGCACGGCGCGTTGGGCCTGGCAAAGCTAACGCGGGATTTATTGCATTTATACTAATTAATGCACTGACTACCAAAAGCGGCATGAGAAAAGGAGTATGAGACTAATAAACATTAATTACAGTACGATTTACATTTCCCATTCAAAGCTAAATACATGAAATGAATTTAACATGGAAATCTAAACACTACTCAGTATTTTACATATAGGAAATTATCAATAAGAGGAAACAGTGGTATTTTTTCCATACAAACGGTTTCGACATTTTCCTCTCCTGATTTTGGTGCTAGATGATTTTTTATATGACGTCAATATTACCAGTACCTATGTCTGTTTTGATTTTTTTGGTATTTTGGTTTTTATAAGAACTAAGATACTTCAAACAGCGGTAAAAATGGCCAGAGTAATGCACCATAAACAGACGCCTAGCATACAAAACCGGCAACAATAAACGCAAAAATCAAAATGGTCTGACACAGATAATTTCTTTCTCATCCCGTTCCCAAAATTTCGTTACGATTGGTTGAGTTTTGGAGGATCAAAATGTCGAGAACGTAACCTCGATTTCTGATATTTTTACGCAGCGTTTTTCGCATAAGCTGTAGTTGTCCTTTTCGCACCAATTTTAGGAATCGCGCGACGCGACGTCGATATTTACCGGACCTATAATTCTCAAATCTGTGAATGGGCTCAGCTGGTATTTTCTTTTAAAAAAACGGGAAAACGAACATTAATACTTATACGAATCCGACGCCAAAAAAACTGGTCTCTACAATCGAAGAAGTTCTCATTTTAGGTATGTCTGCTACTATCTTTCTTTCCAAAAAATTTGAAATGAGTGTAAAATTTCTACTCTTTCTAATTTCTTTGTATTACAATTTCTAACAACGAAAACTATACAAATATAGTTATTTGATGGAGTGTGTAACCCTTCTGACAACGTAACATTGGAATTCTGCAATGTTGTGCTGGCTAATCAGAGAGTCAATTGTTATCAATAAAGATTTTCATTTTCATTTTTCATGTTATGAATGTCGTTTTAAAATGAGAGCGTAACTTCTATTGTATGGCGGAGGCTTGGTCTCTGTGACTTTTAAGGTTGTTGCATACGTAACGTGAATTTTCCCGGTCCAATTTCGTTAAATATCGTCTCTTTTATTCCCGGTTCTTAAGTATTTTGATGTTTAAAAAAGACATGCGTTCAATTTCTCGTGACAAATGTCAATATTGATATAAATTTCAATTCATTATTAAAGTCACGAATCTCCGTCTCGACGTTCATAAAGTTAATAAAAAATTGTGAAGAACTGGCTGGTTGTTTAATTCAGTAGCTTCCATTATAAAACACGGGACAGACGTTCTAGAGAGCAACGCAAACACGGACTTGTTGCATTTAAGTTAATTAATCCCGGCTAGATCAGATAGTCCGGCTCGAAGGACCAGCGGGCCGTAAACTCAAGCGACGTTTTTGCATGTTATGAATCTTTGAAGGAGACTGTCGGAAGTGTAATGTCAACGCCAGATGCAGCGAATTACAGGAATGTTGTCTTAGTTTCGAGTCTATGCGGTTTAGTAAACTCATTGTCTTAATCATCAACATATTCACCACTTGGATGTTTGGCAGTCCTCAACTGTGCGTTTCTAGAGAAATTTCCCGAATTTTATTTTTTGTTTTGATACAAGCAGAAATCGATACCTTTGGGTTCAATTGTCGTAAAGAACATTAAAGGACAGTTGAACCCAAAGAGATAGAAACGTCAAACGACAAAGCAAAAACGATTATAAACAACTTTTAGTTTTGATTAGTTTTAAGACAGTTTTTTTATGTCAGCAAGATGTTTTCTACAGTTTATTATTAAATATCCCATTTCTGTACCGCTGAATACGTAGTCTGCAAATGAAATTCGTCGACTTTACATCGTAGACGGGTCCCAATGCGTGAGACAAGCGTCCTAATCCCGACTTAGCTGAGCCAAGACAGGAAGCCGCTTCTGTTTTTCAATTTATGGTTTTCGTCTAACTTTCATACAACCTTGAGGCAGCAGCGCTGCAATCAGCGTGAGTCGCTATAGTTCATAAAATACCAGGATGACGCGCAGATTTGTCAAATCTAACCTTTAATAACGTGACATTACGAGTCGTTGTTGTTGTTGTTGTCCTAAAGCACCCCAGAGGTGCAAAGGGCCTTCACAAGCTCGCGCCACGCCTTCCTATCTTCAGCTCGTCTTCTGGCCTCGCTCCAGCTCAACCCGACCGCTCGTAGCTCTCTTAGGACAGACCGTTGACAAGAGTGTACAGGACGCCCGGAGCCACGGAAAGCTATGGTAACATTATTCGTTTCCCCTCTTCGAATAGTCCTATCCATCTCTATTTCCGTGTCGCAATTTCTTCGTCAATGGGTGTTTGCCGGCATATACTCCATAGGTTATCATTTCGAATGGTTTTTGGCCAGAAAACGCGAAGGATCGACCTGAGGGACTTGTTGACGAAGACCTGAAGTTTATTAGTTAGGCCTTTAGTCACTCTCCACGTTTCGCAGCCAAAAAGCAACACAGATGGATTCGAAGAGGGAAAGTTTAACTCCTCGCGTGAGCACATTCGACTCCCAAACAGCCTTTACCTGAGCAAACGCAGCCTTCGCCTTCTCTATCCTATTGTCGATGTCTTCATCCGCTCCACCTTTACAGGATAGTACGCTCCCCAGGTACACAAACTCTGACACTGATGAGTCTCACCCCCCAGCGACAGCGGATCCGTTGTACTTGACTTAACTCGCATGCTAACTGTCTTACGTCTGTTGATTTGCAGGCCCATTCTATCAGCCTCTTCTTTAAGACTTTCAAGTTTGGCTTCTAGATAAGCAAGAGTAGGCGAAAACAACACGATGTCGTCCGCGTAGTCCAAGTCCTCTCAAACGTTCATGTCCCATGGTATACCTCTCGGTGTCGATACCACATTACGCATGACGTCATCCAAGAGAATCACGAAAAAAAGCGGTGATAGAAGGCACCCTTGCCTTACTCCGGCTGATATCTGTATCAGCGCTCCAAGCTCTTTCTCATGGACCACCCTGCATGTGCTACCTTCGTATAAAGAGCGTATTATGCGGACGATACAGGTAGGGATACCCCTCTTGCTTAGGCTATACCACAACGCGCTCCATTTCACAGTGTCGAAGGCCTTTTCGAAGTCAACGAAAGCCAAGAACAGTTCCGATTGCCATTCGACGCACTCTTACGTACACATAAGGATACGTAGGGTGTTGGTGTGATCAGTGCAGGAGCGACCCGGGCGAAAACCCGCCTGTTCTTCTCGCAGGGTATCAGCTACTTTCGGTGCGATGCGATTGAGGAGGACTTTTGCCAAGACTTTGGCAGCAGCTGGAAGTAGAGTGATGCCGCGCCAGTTATCGCACCGCGATAGATCACCCTTCTTCGGGACTTTCACCAGGGGTCCTTGTTTCCACCCGGCGGGTACTTGTCCAACTTCCCATATACGGGTTATAAGGGGATACAGTAGCGTTGAAGATGTGGCGATATCAGCCTTCAGCATATCAACATGCACATTGTCGATTCCTGGCGACTTACCCGGCTTCAAAGATTTTAGAGCCGTGACTACCTGACATTACGAGTACTTAGTAGTTACTGATTGGTGCTCAAGAAATGCAATAAGGTGTCGTCTCAAAAGGCATCTCCCTCCCACTTATACGTATGATATGCCTGATGACACGACTCAAGGTCACTCCAAAATAAGATCAAAACCTTATCAAATTGTTAAATTTGGATCGAGCTCAAGGCAGGAAGCCGCCCACACAGCAAACTCGAGTCTTAAGATGGATTTGACTTGTAATGTGGGTGTGGTGACATTAAAATGGAAGTGTTTTAAAAAGATACATTGATAAAATACTAGGTATTGAAATGTTTAATGATATGGATACTAATTGGGATACTTTATCAAATAATCCAAATAAATTTTAAAGTCTATATACCTGCAGAATATCCTGTAGTTGACTCTGTTCACCCAGCTCAGATCACCCGGGTCAATTAAGTAAACTAAAAATACACTTAGTTCACCTGCAGGTGGTCACAAGTACATTAAGTAAACTAATAGTAGACCTAATGCACCTTGGGTGAACAAAGTAAACGAAAAATATGTCTCAAATTTGACAATGACGTAAAGGTGAATAAAGTGTATTTTTAGTTTACTTAATTGACCCAGGTGATTTGAGCTGGGTGAACAGAGTCAACTACAGGCAGAATATATATACCTGCCTACCACAGCTACTTGTGATGGTATGTCCTATTCCAAATTTGTAGCGATGTGAGTTGATATTTCACATAGGTAGACAATGTACAAGAAATTTGTTACTAGGTCGCGAACAGTACCTAATATTGTCTCAAACAGCACCCGTCGGCGTGAAGCAAAACACAATCAACAAAGCTCGCACATTTCCTTCGTGATTTTATTTATAAGAGTAATCAACAGGTCCCACACAAAGTAACAAGTAAGGACTTGAAAAGAGCATTAAACAATCCCAAATCCGGTGCCATATCTTTAGCGCCGCCATCCCCGTCTCATAAGTAAAGTTCAAATGTTGAAACAAGAGAATGAAATTCGCCTTCTAATTTATGCTTACCCACATGAGGATATTAGGGCGATAATTTTAAATGTTGGTATATGTGTCGCGGGTATGACGCGTAGGCAATTAGTGAGTGTAGTGTACACCCTTCAGTCTGCTTAGTAGGTTGCCTTGCGGTGGTTGTCAAGGTATCGTTTGCATGTTCAGCGAAATGGGCAAAATTCACAGTGTTTTAGGTAAGAAAGTGAATTGGTATTATGATTTTACACACAAAACTGTAGAACGGTTAGCTCATAGTCATATACCTATACTAGGTATTCATATAAAATAAATTAATTAAAAATTATTGCGTACATATATGTATTATTAATAGGCTTGGTGGACGGATGGACGGTCAAACAGATTGAAAGCGAAGGCTCAATTATAACGTTTCGTTATTTACTTTAGGGTGAGAAACCCTAAAACGGACTCAGTCACATGTCAAAACCATCTTAGTCTGAAGCGCTGAAAATGACGCCAACACTACAATTTCGCGGTTTAGTTGCTTTTAAACAAACGTTTTATCTGTAAAAATAAATGATATAAAATCAAAATCAAGCATATTATTTCTGTACATTCAATTTTATAATACTTAGGAACTAAAGGCCTTCGCGAAAATGGATAGCAAGCTAACATTTCCTCCCAAGATTCGATAAAACTTTATCAAAGTGATGATATGGTTGCCGTGTGACTGTCATTAAAACGCGCCGAAATTCCGTCATGTTTTCCGAACCGTCAGCAAACGAGGCTTAAACGTTAAACTTGCCGCAAACTGCGTGCGGAATGTACCGTCGACACGTCAAGCCTTGTTAGTCTTGCAAAAACTGCCGTCAGCCTCACTACGTGATTTTTCAGCTTTCGCTAACGTGCTTTCCACGGTAACATGACGGATTTATTCAAGCTTTTGTGAGCTCCCAATAAGTTCCTGATAGGACCTTGAGCTGGGCTTAGTAACGATATAACCTTCTTACGTGGATTTTAAATTTAAATTTACTTGCTAAATAACTAAGGTTCCTATGTGCTTTGGGCCTCAAATGCAATAATCAATTTGTTTTCCTTGCAAAGCTTAGCAACGTTTAGTTCATCTCTCTAATATTCACTGCCTGCTTAGCCAAGGTGACAATCGCTGTTGCTACGACAACGAAACGCCTTGTGTCTCTCTATCACTCTTCTATGTTAGTGCGACAGTGATAATTGCGTTTCAATCGCTATGGAGCGTAAGCGAAATTCATGTTGGCTACGCGGCCTGTTCTCCGAGTGTTTTCTCATTTCCTTACTGGGCGGTAAAATCATACTATCAGCGCTGAAATATTATCATTAAAAGTGATATTTGAGTGAAGAAATCACACGAAAACTTATTTCAATGGAAGATTCGTGGCATGTGTGCCGTGCATCTCAAAATACTTGCAAATAAAGTCTGCAGTTTTTCGTAAATCTCCAATATCTCTATGGCTGACTGATAACAACTCCAAACTCGCTTTAATTGCTATAAACAGGAATAAAAGCGAGCTGTCGCAATGGAACGCGAAAAGTAATGGATTGATGTCAAACTTGCCGTGAAAAATTCTAGTCAATGGGGGAGATAATTTCCTCGCGGCAACGCGAGAGTGTTTTATAAAATTTCAATGAAAAATTGTCGCCGCGCCGCTCTCCGGGCGGCAACTTGCCGCGGTAATTTACCGTCATTTGTTTTATGAATATTTATAAGCCGATTCCAAAACAATGACCGGATTGAAATTCAATGTTCCAAATGATGACATGCTGTGTTTGTGAAAAGGCATTACATTATTATTTGGTAAGCTCAGATATCTACATATCCGAGAGTATACAATCTAATGCGCACAATACACTACAATGTAGGTTGTGAGAGACAATCGAGCTTTAACAATCCTAGGTGACATTCGCCGTACATTAATTCCTTGATAAACATTCCTCACATCACAACACAATAGATTCATTGTTCTGGCTTCAAACCGGGAACTGTGTTCCATCATAAACTAGAGGGAATGCGTCCCGTGCAAAGTTATATCTGATATTGAAACCAGAACGGGATTAGACTAGGTATATTAAAAACAACAAGGAATATGTATATCATCGAAAGTATGATTACACGAATAAGCAAAATAAGCACATACATACTTTTAAAAATTATTAAAATGTTTTCAGAAAGTTATTTTTTCTTACTTCTATTTAAATATAGAAACCTTAAAAAACTGCCATTAATGTAGATTACGACCAATTAAAAGATATGCGGTGCAGTTTAAAAAACTTTACCGGTTTTCCTATCAGAAAGTATCAATAATACATAATTTTCTTTTCTGTTATTATTAGATTGTTCTGTTTTTAGTTAGAAAGGCATCCATTTACAATTACTTGGTTTTTTTAACGTATATTTGAGCTTTGATCGATAATGCGCTCGCTTCCACTAATGCATATGCAATTTTATAATATGCTTTTCTCTAGTAGTACTAACTTATGATGAATTTTTAAAAACCACAGACATTCAAGTGCAAATAAAATACAACATATTCGTTAATACAATGTTGATTCAACGCTGAAAATATAACTAAGTGTTCCAACCGCCGCCGCCATTTTTGTGTAAACTGTTACCCCGTTCTTAAGAGCGATATTTAAATTCGCCGCCGCGCCAACTCCGCCGGCGCTCATTCAATTACAACTAATAGCCTCTGATTCATGTTTGTATTGCTAATTAGTCGGCAACTCAAGTTTTGTCACTCTTCACTTACTACGGTTCGTTGTTTTGTTGTTGCCTGCTCGTCGACGGTTGTACGTGGAACATTGCTTTTTGTTTGAGCATAATTTGTTGTATGATGTTTGTGGCATTTGTAAATAAAGTTTTGTTATGGATTTGTTTTACAAACGTATAATCTTTTGCTACATTTTCTTAGATTCTGTTCTTGTAAAGTACTGAGACTAAAAACGATGACTGTGCACACAAATCATTTGGGTTATTCCCACTAGTTACCACCAAGTTGTTACCAGTGGTAAGTACTAGGATATTTTTCCCATCTTTTACCACTGGGAACTACTGAGAAAAAAATCCCACTGTTTGGTGGTAACAACTTGGTGGTAACTAGTGGGAATAACCCAATCAGTTTCCCAAATTTTTTTATTTAATTTTTAATTTTTTTTTTAGTAACCAAAATTCCGCCGCTATTAATCGTAAAGTTTTCATTTACTATAAAATAAATATTTTTTATAGGACATTATTAATATATATAACGAAAATAATTACGATTGTTGAGTGACTACGTAAGTCCGTTATATTGTATAAGCTGCAAAACGAAAAGGATTATAAATTTACATTATGACAGGTAGGTACACGCAAAAACTTAACCTCTCTTGAAAGTCAATACGTTAACATTATTTACAAGAAAAGCTAATTCGCTCTTTGCTACTAATAGTTTGTCAGTTGGCAAAGGGCTCGCAAATGTAAGCTTTACCGAAAACAATGTCTTGTGAAAGTTACCTAAGCCGCCCTAACCACAATAACGGCAACTAGCATTCGGACCAATAGAAGAAAACTTGCAAATCCCTCAGTGAAACCACAAGGTACACGCGACCCAGGAATTAAGGAGCTTGGCAGTTTGCTGGCCTTCTTCCTCGCTAAATAATGCTTACAGCAAATACAGTATACTACATTCATCGTTGTTTTACTGTCTTGCAGTACCTTGCTACTGGCTTAAAATAAATATTTAAGACTGGAAACTTTTATCAACTATTATATGTTTAAATACTTCAGGTTTAAAAAAAAAATTATGTACTTCTTTTGTGTCGTTTGTGGTATTTCGTAAATTGAAGGATAATAAATTCGTAGGACAAATATTTCATTTTTCTCCCATTTTGGAGATCTGCAGACAATCAAGAAGATGTATTTACAAAGCTTTAAAAACGGTAGTTTAAAATAAACCAAAGGTGAAAACAATATGTTCTGTGAAGCACTTATTTAGATACGATAATAGTACATTGTGCAACTAAGGGGGTAATTAAAATATTGGAAACGAGCAATATTCTTACCCCTGGAGATACATATGGTGGTCTTCATCACTTTTGCGAAGAAGAAACTAAATTTAATCAAAATGATTCTTAAATACGGTTACATTTCAAACATTCGTCCGCCATATTGTTATTTTTTGATAGGTATCGAAGGCACAGACCCATCCGGCATTCAGCCATAATTTTAAAATTGTGTAATAATATTTTAAACGGTTATGTTACTATGTTAATAAAATTTGATATATATAAACATACACAAAAGAAGTCAGTATTTAAAAGTAAAACTCATTTATACTTGGTTCCTATGAATTTGTAACTTAATTCAAAAAAGGTAGAACTCACGAGTGATATTATAGCCTTTTTTCTTACAATCCATAACTCCCGTGGGATCAATATAGGCCTTCAGTACACCTGCATGAAATAAGATCTTTTTCGAGCAAGTGTGATTAAATAGATTTTTACGCGATAGCTCAATAAAATCAAGTTACGCTTGCAAAAACGATAGCAGTGAAATAAAAAACAGGCCACTGAATTTATTTGGATTTTGAACTATCGTTGCTAGTCCGAGTGGTCCGACTACAAAAACCTTTGTGCTATTTGACTGTGTATCAAAACCGTTTCATCCGTGCATCAACACGTGGGGAAAAATCCAGGGAATTCCTTCGCTTTGAAAGCAAATCTAGGATAGATTGTTGGAAAACCCTCTTCTTTGGAGAGAGGTAGTAAAACAACGGACGGCCACTTGAACGTGCAGACATGGCTAGTGAGTGGGTTGTGACATCCGTTCAACGTCATCGAAAACCACTTCGCGCGTTTTTATCCAATTTACGTCGGTATATTTGTTACTTTTTCAGTATTTAATACTTTCGTGGTGTTTTACGCTTTTTTATTGTTTACATAGTCTTGTTTTATTTTGTAACACAAACTTAATCCTTATAGACTGCTTTGTTTAACAATAAAAGTTCTGGTGTCACTATATAATGCTTTTAGGATTATTTTTGTAATATTAACATGAAGGTAATAAGCATATTTTGACGGTCTTATGCTTTTTTTACAATTATGATATTTAAAACTTGTTCAAGAGTATCTAACGATTAAAACAACAAAAATATTTTTTTTTAATCCATTTACTATTCAACATACGATGCAATTAAATAATAATAGACATTACTTGTTCTTTGCCGTCGGAAGAAAACCATACATGTCTATAAATCTTTGACTTGGGCTATAGCGAGCTTGCATCTAAGTTTATTCGATAATTATCTAAAGCACATTGAATCCAATCCCGTTAAGATTGAGGATTATCGCGTTCAGTATATTCGCTGGAGCACGGCTAACGTGGAGTCGTACAATAATCTACCGGCTGTAGCTTCGAAACTACATCGGATGCCTTCTCAAATTACTATGGAGCATTTCCGTGCTCAATTTGTTTCTAACATATGAATGTAGAACATCTCCGATATCCGGTTTTGCTATCAGAATACAAGTGTTTTTACCTATATTTACAATAAAGATATTAATATTCTGGTATAAATTAGTGTAAGTCCGGCAGTAAGTTCATTAAGGCACGTGTTATGTAGACGTATAAATCGCAACACACACAGTAAAGTTTGCCGAAATGGTGGTGCTCAAACCTGCGACTCGGGACATATTGAGCTGAGTATTTTATTTCAACTCGCTTATCAATTTCAGTTACAGTCAAGGTCATCTCACCCAGCAAGCTTTATTAAAATCTCAGAATCATATGACTTAAATCCCAAAAGCGACTAAGCACTAGCAGGGACTCGCAGTTCCTCCTAGTTCCATTGTATTGGCGCGGGAGCCAACCTGTTGCACCGAACTATTTTATTAGCGCGAGTGTGGGGCCATTCTTTACGGCTCTTTTGTCGGCGGCGTTTAGTCGCACATTGTGCGAGCGGCAGCGTGATTGGCTAGGTTTATAACGCAAACAACAGCCATATTTTCCATTTGTGCTACCCTTTGTCCAGGCTGTATTCGTGTGATTGTTTTTAAATGTTTTCAAGATTACTTTTTAGAGCAAACTATTCTACGTTTTGGAGTTTCTTTTTTCAGCTGTCCTGCCTTGATGCTAAAGCGCTAAGTATTACTAGTATCAAGTAGAAAGCACTAGTATTTACGATAACTATATCGTAAATACTTCTTCTCTTCTTTCTTTCTTAAATCTTTAAAAAGGCACCTCTTCAATACGTCAAGTGAGAGTGATGTTTCCATGAAATGGTGTGATACGGTTTGCATCGGTTTTTCGGACAAATGTCAGGCTGCAACTTTTGTTTACAACTACATTCAAAATATTATCTTTTTCAATTTCAAGTGCTTATATTAGAATGTGTTTCATAGCCGGTGTTTTGGTGTTTGCGATATTTTTCTTTACAAGCCATTGTCCAGGTCTCACCAATACGTCAGACGTGTCAGACTGCAGCGTTGCATAAATAAAATTGAAGGCGCTGCCGCAACGTTGTCGGGAATTTCCCTGAGGGTTTTCAACAGATAAAAAAACATAGATTATCATCCCGTTGAGCTTGTTCTCCATCAATAATTCAATATTCACTATTACCTTGCCGCCAGTAACAGTTTTACAATGCTAATTCTGTCACTACATAATTTTGTTGTACCTACACTTTGAACTGCAGAAAAGATAACATACGAATAATCAATAAAGATCTTCTTTTAGTTTCATTCGCAGATTTCCAAAGAATTCAAATTTCATACTGTCTTTATTGATAAAACATATATTTTTCAGTAAATTATCTTCTCAAAAACCAGAATAGTCTATTAAACTTGAAAGTCTCAAAAGTCTGTACAGTAAAGCCAAAGACGAATAGTTAAGACATCTTTTGTTTTATTAAAAATCTTGTTACCGAGATCTCCAACTAGCAAATCCTGTAACTTTATATTGAGTTAGGAAATCGTTTAAAGACTACCGAGCAGACATCGGCTATCGCTGTTTTCTTATTTAAGCCAACTTTCCCGAGTTAGAATTCAATAAAGCGGCCAAAGAATTTACTTACATCTCTTTGACTAAATAGCTGAACGGATTAATTATGAGAAGTTTTAGATCGAGTTAAATCTCCTTCGTCAACAGTTTGTAGGTACTTCGGTGAAACTTACTTTGAATTGGTAGTATGAAAAAGTTTTTCTAATATTTGCGTTTTCCTTCGAAAAGCAGAACTACTATTCGAACTTTTCGTTTTGCAGCAAAGTGAGAAAGAAAGTTCATATTCCAATGACTCCCTAGTGACAAAAGTTTGTTTATAACAGTATAAAATTTTAATACTTTGGATATCAGGTAGAGAGAAAACATTAACTTTTGCCTTTTATATTATACGTGACAAAAAACAAGAGGCCACTCAAGTAAAATTAATTATTAATAATAAGTTTTTTTTTAAATCAAACTGGTTTTACCTACATAATTAAAGACAACATCTCATCCACTACTAAGCCTTCACTTCACCCATTTATCCGACCCTTCATCCGTCAAATACTAAAATACAAACGCTTGATAAATGCTTCCATCTGTGTCGTGTTAAACAAGAGACTACAAAAATTTAGCGACCATTTTAAAATCTTATATAGTTAAGGGGCTTTACCCCAGATAATGCAGACTCGTTCTAAAGCTGCACATGCAGTGGGATTGCACTGTCATCACATTTCAGCCCCTACGTGACCCTATCTACTTGTAATCCCCACACCTGCCTTTCAAATCTCAGTCGGCTTTCTATTAAACTGCCCGGCCATTTTTATTTTATTTTGATCGATTGTATACTGGAGCGGATTCGCGGAGCAATTTTGTGGCGATGTTCTTTTGGTTGGACACAGGCTTTAGCGGTTGATTTGATATTTTTAAGTTCCATATATTGATTTATCGAAATTCGATTAGAGTCGGCCACTTACAAGTTAATATACTATCAATAACGTTTATTTCTGGCGCTAAATTTGGTGTTTGTATTAAAATGCCACATATTTTAAATTGACTTCTCCGTAGGCAATATAACTTTAAAACTGTTCATAAGTAGACTCACTATTTAAATGGGATAATTTAAGTTGTATATATTCGTACCTTTATTTGTTCTCACGACCGCATCATTACTAAGCATTATTTCAAAATTAAATTCCTGTGTGCGTAGCACTTGTCATATGTAGTTGTCTGAGACCTAAATAATCAGATCTGTACCTAGACCAAATATTCCACGAAGCCTTTCATTTTGGCCTAAGACTGAGAAAGCCAGCGACTGTTTATATTTGAGAAAACTTGGACTTTGCTTAACATTTCAGGGATCAACTAAGGAATAGAAGATAAATGATTTGTTCTCGAGATTAGGTTTTACAGGAATATTACTTATATTTAGTATTTTTATCTAATCAGACGGTTGGCGGAGCTAGGCGAAGAAAAGTGATTTATTTTCGTCACGGATCTCTTTTATTTAGATTTTTTTTCGCGAATGAGTAGCCTAATTTCACCGACTTACGTTTATCCTATAGTGGCGCAGTTGGCAAACAGCCGCTTAGAAACAGGTGGTAACAGCGACGATCCGGGTTCAGTCCTCGGACGTGTATGCATTACTTTTTGAAAGTTGTTGCACTTAAATGACATATTTTTCATTAAATAAGCGAGTTTGAAGCTAGAGCTATCAGTTTCAGCTTGTACAAAAATGTTTTCCTATGTTTAGTTGTTCTCCCTGCCTGAAAAAAATTATATTTTCCAATAAAATAACTTCTAATTATATTTTCATTTAAAATATTCTTTACAGTTCTTTATGTCTTGTGACTGTAAAAAATATAATTAAAAAAACATACATACAGGACGCACGAGAGTTGCAAAAACTGCTTACTCAGTGTTCCGTTGAAACTATTCTGCGGCTTATAAATAGGGGCTTTCATCCGATGAAAAAACGTGCCGCGGCACGACAGATCGCGTGACGGGGAGACGCATCGATCGGCGACGAGCGAGATTCCTGGCGATGTATCGTAGACATATTGACGGGAGATGCTGAATCCTAAGTTTCCCTGCGAGAATTAGAAATGAAGCGCCAAAGTTCATAGTGAGGGTTGCTGAATTTGAGTGACAGCGGGCAAGACAAGCCACATTGCCGCTGAAGTTGAGAGGTGGCCACGTACGGAACGTAGTGGGGAAAGGTGTATCGACGATCTAAACCAGATCACAGGAAAAGATTGGACTGGGTCAACACAATGACCAGCCTTTGTAGATTAGAATATGGGAGCTAGAATAAATTCGCTTTATTTTAATGAAAATATGATGCACATACATAATGCCTTATTCTGCTATAAGTGATATTTATAACTACCTACGTCATAACGTGTCACAATCACAAGTAATGGTCTCACATTGTTAAAGAAGCTTATAAAGCTTACGAAATCTGCAAAAGATACCAATTACCTATTCAAGATATCCTATGATTTGGGTAAGATTTATTTGATGATCCTACTAAACAAATCCTACAAAAACTTTTTTTTTATATTTGATTTATATTCTCTAGATATATCAATAATAATATAACGCATTTTATATTTAAAGATGATGGTATATTTGCAAGATTAAAAGTATTATAAATAAAAACTCGCAGATATTTTTTGTGTTTTCAATCTCATTTAGATCAGTCAACAATGATTTCTTATAGTCCCTTTTTTCGGCCGCTATTTTCTCGAGTACCACACTTTATGGACATTTTCGTCAAATAGAATTATTTAGTCCGTCATAGTCGACAATACTACATTTAAATGGAATATTATATAAGGGATTAGTGAGAGGCCATTATCTGGAAGACTTAAAGGTCGAACATTAATTTAGTATTTCAGTTTTTGTTTTTAATATCTGTATAATTTGGCTTTCTCTACTATCTTCAGGTTGGGGTCATCTTTTAAAGCCTTTTTTTTTTTTTTACTTGTTCTATTAGCTATTAGTTTTGAGTGATTGATTCTCTGTCTTCGATTGAATAATAAAGATGGTTGAGTTTAAAAGTCACCTGTGAGTCTGGAAATACTTAATATCATATAAAAAAATATTTTCGTTTAGGTACTGATTACATAATCTATCCCTTAGTTCGCCGCTTAGTCCCAGTTAGTGCTGAAGCGTGAAATTTTCATTTCGTTGTAGATGTTTTAGTATTTAAATGCAGCAATAAGGTAAGCAGTGTGCATCGCACCGATGCCTATCCGAGTGGACGATTCGCCGGAAATGACGCAGAAAATTGCTCAGCCTCACGTGGACGCAATATCCTGGGACGACTTCCAATTATGCAGATTATCCCTAGGATACACTTATTACAGTTACTTACATATGTGCAACAGTTGCCGATAGTAGTAGTTACCGAGTAATTGTGGGGTAAATGACAGGCGGGGTTGAGATGGGTATTGTGGCTAAGCAAGATGTGAGGTTTCTTCGGGGCCCAATCGTTGTGCTCTTTTCAGAGTTTAGGTTTGTTTGTTTGTTTATTAGGTCTTACTCGTACATTTTTAAGTTAGCTAATTACATACAGTTTACACACATCAGTTTGCAACTCAAAATAGAATTTTCGAATAATCTGTGATAAAATTTGTAATTCATTTTGAGTTTTTCAACTAATAATCTCACTTTCTAAACATTTAATGTTATTGGGAACTTTTGGACCTTGGCGAGTCGTTGAGTAGGAGCAACTAATATGCGCAACCTGCGGCGGTTAACGTCGCAAATTTATTGTTTTTTGTACTTGTGGTCAACTGATATTATCGTCAGATGAATTATGTGGCTCGTTTATAGTTTTGCCATCGATAGATAATTGCCCAGTGATTTCAATATCGATTTCTTCATGTACTGTCTTCGAAGTTCAGTAATATATTTCGTAAAATTTTTTGGGCCCTTAAGTTACTCATTGCCTTTCATTACGATTAAGACACATTGTGAAATATATGGTAATAAATAACATCCATCGAAAAATAAATAAAAATGTCATTTATGCATAACAGATGGGAGGAGTTTATTTACATATAGATCTTGTTTCGTCTCTTTCCTCGGGACTCTTAAAATTAGCAATTAAGTTATATGTAGCTAACAAGCAGTTTTCATAATTATTTAAGGTTCTTGCTCAAGCCATTTGAGGCTAATTTGCTTTTCTGTACAAAGAAATTTCTAAAGAAGAGACAACATATTTTATTGTATATAACTCAGCTCAGCGTATAAGAATTGTCATTCAACGTGGCAATGCGGCCAATTTTTGGGCACACATCCCATCGGCAGCGATTTGGAGGCCTTTCTTTCATTTATAATTTTATTCTATGTTTGTTTTATTAATGTTAAGTTTATTTATAGTTTTTTATCAATTTGTGTAATTCCTTTCTTAGAAAAAATATATAAAACACTAGATATAAATGCAACACTTCATAATCACGTAACAGCCATGGTCGGTACTAGAAAAGCCACTAACGTCTGGAACGTGTGGCGATCGCGCCACCTTAATGCACGTGACTTGGCTAGTGCCTGTTGCTTAAGTGATTGAGTTTTTTATAAGCTAGAAATGTTTAAAAATTAAATAAAAATAAATTTAGTAAACAAGTATTTTTACAGGACGTTCACAAACGCATTGCCAGATATGACAAATATTTTTACACTTTTTGCTATTTTTGAATTGATGAGTACAATCAGAGTAAAACTCATAAGAAAACAATTTGAAAAAGAACATTTGGTTTTTGTCTAGTTTTGCTTACGACACGTAATAACCATGAAGTCCGTACAATGTAATTATTGTCTTTAAAAAAATTACAATATAATGGCAGCATAAATAGTGGTGAGAATCTAGTATTATATATTAAAGCAGTTCATTTGGACTAAAGTGTCGGTTGAGTGGAAGTGGAAGTCGCTGAATTTATACATTTGTACCTATCTTTATACTACAAAATAATAACCGATAAAGTTTAGGTTTAGCTAACTGTATTTTAAAAGCTAAATATGGTGCTTTAAATCCATCGTGGGTTTCAATAAAACTTAAACTTCCTCCGGCCAATATACGGTGGTGCAGTACGTGTGATCGATTTATGTGATACGTTATGAAATAGGTTCGAGTAAGGATTGTGCCTAGATCACTTACTCAATAGGTAAATCGAACAACAAGACAACTCGTGCACACTAATATAGTACTTTTATTTTGTTTAAATAAGACTTAAGTAATATTTTTAATATTTTCGGCCAACAGAGCAGTTTGTTGGCGAATTTTGCGCTCGCAAACTGTGAAAATAAACCATATAGGTATTAACTAGAATAACGGTTAGTATAAAAGCAAAACTGATTGTTTTATTTGTAATGACGTGACCCTGTTAGTAGTGGTTATCCTTTTTAATATTGTTACCTTTGTGACCTATCAGGGACGCTTGTTTTATCCCTGCTCTAATAATTTCGAGCAATAGAGATAAGTTTTAGGTACTTACTAACAATTTTACCTGAGTGACACAGGTACAGGACGGTAGTTAACTGCACTCCTGTTCTAAACATTTATTTTGTTGTAAAAAATTGTTATAATATATCTGATTGGTCCACCTCTCTACGCAATTATTATCAAGTACCTACTCCTATGTGTTATTCCCGCAAGTGCTTCAGTTTCATAATGTAGACTCTATGGGAGACAGTCTGCGGGTTTAAGATATCCTTCTGCACCTGAGCAAAAGATGTCTGCAAGACGGTTCCCGCGGCTAGACTATTTACTCAGGAAATAATATGTAGAGATTAAGCATGTTGTTCGTATACTTGTTATAAGAATGTTTTGTGGCTGAATATATACTGATTGTATACTTTTCGGTTAAAAGGAGACACGTACTTCGTTTTTTGTGTTATGAAATTTTGATTAAGCTTGGCCTAAAACTCGAAGAAAAATTGCCATTTTTTCTATCGGATGATATGAACGACGTTAAATTTTACATTCCAAATGCCGCATAAAACATTACGTTTTCTTGATAAATATTTAAAAGCTTACGTACATGTGTGAGATACAGCGGAAAATATGATAACATTAAAGAAGAATCTGTCATTTCACAAAACAACAACTCTCAGACAAGTCACCTACATAATATATTTATACAGTAAGCCAAGACTGCCTTAAAGTTGCTCAGCTATTGAATCAAACATTTATTATTAACAAAGCGACGACTTTAGATAATGGACAAGCCATGTCCTTTTAGATACATGACATTTGAAGATAGCATTTCTACGAATTTCTAGTTTATCACTACCAAAAGCAATAAATAATTGTAAAGCAAGAAAGGGATGGCTTGCAGATAGTCTAAATATTAATATAAGGCGGAGTTAGGAAATTCTCAAAATGAACCCCGTGAATAGATGGATGAATTGTAGGTTATGCGACACCTTGAAGTATTCAGAATTACCCGAATATACCTTACTTAAACTCAGTTAATAAAAGCACTAATTACATAAAAAAGTAGGTACTCCCGTTTATCAAGCAAATTTAAAATCAACAAAAGTTTAAGCTTTTCGGCGTTTAAGTTATTCTATAATTTATAATGCAAACCAGGGTTATATTTTCCAATGAAAATATCCCTAGACAAAAAGCTAGACTAAAGAATGGCTCCCCAACCTCGTTGCCATGTCAATTGCTGTAATAGCAGATAAATAATGTAAGTTGAAGCGAATGATGTGTGTAAGAAGCGGGATAAGTGCTCGGTTCTGCTCTGGGGACATTCGGTTGGTTATAAATCCCAGTTTTACTGTGATGTCGCTGTATTATTGATAATAAAGCTTCACAAAAAGTAGTCACCGTAAATTCCTTGTTCACTGTCAACCGACAGTTTTATGTCAGTAGTAGTTCAGAGTTTATTAACAGTAAAGTTTATTTAATTACTTATGGCTTTATTTATTAAATCTAACAAGTTATTGATAATCGTTTGCCCCAGTCCATCGTTTTGGCATTTTTATTTGTTAGAAAGACAAAATTTAACAGATGTTTGAAAAATTTATAAGGAGAGGATAGAAATGATTGCGCAATTACGATTCATTTAGTTTTATTCTCTTTGGTCAAACAGACATAATAGCGTCAAAGAAAGACGAGCGGTTAGAGAAGACGTCATTGATACACTTAATCTAAAGAATGGCTCATATTTTTTATATCAGCTGTATCTCGTCGCTTGTCACTAAACTCCAATTATGCCCGATTGATGGTCTCCCCGCGACTTGTCTCAGATCAAATTTCGACTACTTCACGTCCACCCCCTGATCTTTCTTTTATTTTTCTTCACAAGTATTTGACAGATTTGCTACGACCTCGCCGACGATTTTATTGGCCGGTTATTATTTTATTTTATGGACATTCACTCTTATTTCATTGGTTCTAAGACGGAGTTACGGAAGCTGTCAGCCGGTTATTGAAGCAAGCGTTTCGCGATTTCTGACGTTTTTATTGAATCCGATTGGATGATAACGATGTTATGGTTTCCAGAAATATTGAGGACTCTATTAAGACAGGGTTAGCTGGCAATATTATTTTATTTTATTTTTTTCATCTTATTGCAAAATTATAGACGGCTATTTTAACCTCGTTGATTGTGATTTTTCCTACGAAGTTGGTAGTCCTGAATTCAAATGCCATTTATTTTTGCGATGAGCATGAATCCTGAGATATGCAAGCTTTGCTTAGTTTTTGAGGGTAGGTTGATTTGTGGAACATTTCCTTCAAACAATTATTAATTCTATATTTTTTATTTACATCCCTATAATGCATTATAGTTTCCGCAATGACTAGACTAAATTTACCGTGCACCTAAAGCCAATATCTAATAAAAGTAAAAGCTATATTTATGAGTTTCCTCTGCAGTCTCGAATAAATACAAAATAGTAATTTTATCTTCCGCAGTCTTCTGAAAGACTCATGAAAAGGTAACAAAGAATTCCAAATTTATTTTCAAACTTCGTCAACACCTATCGTGAAATAGATGGTGCAAAGCGCAACTCGAGAACCATTCAACGATATTGAATTGGATAAAATAAAAAGTGAAGTAGTGTCGTGTAGTGTTTTCGATCAAAGAAAATTACGGGCGGCGGTTGGTGTTCGAGGCCGCTGCTTGAGCTCTATAAAATCCCTTTTCTCGCAACATATCGTTCTTTTCTCCCTAAATTGCGGCTGTCCCGGCGCGAGACACGTCCAGGTAATAACGCAATAAACCACTGAGAGCTTCCCCCTGGATACTATCGAGTTTTCCTTCAACGTTTCGAATACGCGTCCCCTAGGTTGGTTGAGTTTTCATTGTACCTTATTTTTAGAGCGCTAGTGTTTGTTTTCGGTCTCTGCGGTTGCGCTGCTCAGTCTGCGGGCTTGAAACTGAAAGAGATTAAGTAACAATGGGAGTTTAATGCACATATGTCCTTCTTGGTGTGATGGTTGTAGTGTGCAAGCGGTCAAGCGCGACCGCGACGTTTTTCGCGGCGCGCGCTGCCTGTGGGCATCACTTTGTGTAATTGAAAACCCGGCGTGCACTTGTGCAGAACGCCCGTTTACAAATAAATCTTTTATGTGTTGTGTGCAGCTGATTGTCTTTGCAACTCGAATGTAAACTGAGCTAGTAATGTCGTGCTTTTGCTTAGCTATGGCTTTACGTTGCTTATTGCAGAATTGGAGAAATAAAGTAGCATGAAATTATTGCGACGAACACATTAGTTAGTTAACTCACATAGGTACTATTTTGTATATGAGGTTATGAAAGACAGGGTGAATTTTTAACCTCCAGCCACACTCCGCATAGTGACTTTATATGTCATGCTGAACAACTTTTATTATGGGACCAATGCCGAAAACGCGAAAAAATTGGCTGTTTCATACATTCCGGCGGATGTGATGCCGCTGATTTCTACGGGATTGCCATTTTTTTTGTTACAGTTGGTATCAAACATATATATATTGTAATTAGAAAGCACACTAGCAAAAAACTTTTATGCAGGGCCCAATTTATTATTAAAATCAAAACACCCACAAGTAGCATATAGATAAACGGATTCAATACACACAACGCTAAAAATGAAAAGAACCGAACCGAGCTGCCGCTTTTGAACCGAAAATCAAGCTAGAATAAGTCCAGGAACCTATACGATAATTTGCACAATTGACCTAAGCTTATTTTTAAATTTCCGGCTCCAGGAAGCTGGCAAATCCTTTGTTGCCGGTGAAAATAAACTAAGATCGGGTAACCCGCTGATCGGAGTATGAAACTCACTAAAAGCGGATTTAATTAAACGCCGCCTTTGTCAACTGCTCCTTTTAATTTTGATGAATAAAGAAAATTATTTATTTTGAGCAGTTCTAACGGTGATTTATTCTCCGGGTAACGGACGTTTATAGGGCGTCTCTCCCCACGGGAAATTCTTTTTTTATAATTTCTTGTTCTGAAGTCTTACATTAAGGCCGGATTTAGTGAGGGTAGATTAGTGCGGACGCCTGCTTGCTTTATGCTTTCATTTCACGTTGTATTTACTCCGTTGTCGACAAAAATGATCAACACATTTTTTGAGAAGTACGCACTTATATACCATAATGAGGCGATCTTTTTTCTTAATAAGTTTAGCAAAGCTCACGGTTAAATAATTATGTTGTTTAATACTGTATATTTTATTTGTCACATAATAACAATGCATTTCCTTTTTCGCAGGTATGTCCCAATATTCTATTCCGTCTAGTGGGTGAGTAAGCAAAAAAGCAGCAAGGAACGTGACACCAGCCAATAGAAAAGGATTACATCGTTATTAAACTTGTAAAATGGCTCGTAGAACTTGAAGCGCATCGTAGCGGACCCGTAGCGTTGTAGCGTAGCGGTTCCAAAGTTCGTAAAATGTAGGGGCTTCCGATGGTCTACGAAGGTGCTTGCTACGTTTTGCAGAGCGGCCCCTCGCCCGTACTAAATCTTTTAATCTCTTTACAATGGTCCAACGTCATAAATTTGACATCTGTGACTTTTTTATTACGATATTCGAACGTGAACCTCCCAGAGGTATGATAAAATCGTGTTTTATAGCCCGGCCCATGTCAGTTCATTATTTTATTTTGTTTTATAGATTAATTGGCATTAAAATTTTGCGGAAATAAAGTGCATGAATATGAGGTCAAATCGTTTTTAGATATGATAAACTTTAATATATTTCGGCGATGCGGTTCTGAATTATAATTTAATTAATTGTGTTAATAATTCATTTTAGTGCGAGTATTGAGAAAATAATATAAAACACGCTTTGTACTTGCTATTGTTATACAAGCCTTTCAATTATAGGATATAATTTATAAGCACAAAACTCAAATCAAAAGTAATTTTCACCACTTCCCTATTCTATTTGCGAGGTGTATTTGTCGTTGTTATGACCTGATTTGACAGAGCTGCCGAGTCACGATAGGGCCCCAGTTAGCCAGATGGATATTATCTATTCATGCCTCTTCCCCACTGAATGGGACCACTTGCCAACGAAAATGTATTGAATCCCTAATGTGAAGTAACCTGAAACGTTTTTTTGAGGAATATTACAGCTGATTCATTTTGGCAATGCATTTGTATTTATGTTAATAGAAAGATATAAATAATCGATAAAGGGCTATAATGTTCAAGCAAATTTATTATTTAGATAAAATGACCAAGTCACACAGGTTTATAATATAAATACCTAAATCCCTTGGTTAAAAAAAAAGTTCAAAAATGCTTAGTTCTACGTCAACGAAGTCGCGGTTAAACACTGGTACTAAATAATATTACAAATATTAAAATTAGTTTGATGATGATTCCGAGAATATCTTGCTTAAAAATATGTTGACAGTTGATCACACGTAAAATTATGTTGCCTACCGTAAAGTACGTAAATACTGGACTGACAAAATCACCCCTCTTAACCCTCTTTAGGTCACTCTTAGGTGTTATATGGCGACAAAAAAGATCTTCTTTTTGTACTTTTTTCTTATGCATAATTAGCGAAACTCCCAGGCTTCGCATGGGTTACTTAAAACCTCAACATAATACTCCTAAACTTTCCTCAAGGATCGTTCTATTGATAGGTGAAAACTGCATACATTGGTTCAGTAGTTTTTGACTTTATTGCGAACATACATATATACAGACAGACGCGGCAGGGACTTTATTTTATAAGGGTGTTAGTGATTTTAAAGAGGTGATGAGGCTTGCATTGTGTTTTTTCATCTATACCGTTAAGGTGACGAACGTTAAACAATAGCGTCTAAAAATGCGGCGCTTGCTTGCTTGCTTCCCGGAACCCGCGCTCATCCCGATACTTCGCGCGTAGTAAATTTGCTTTGGCGCCAGCCAGGTCGTATGCCGAAAAACGAGTTTTACAGTTTAAAGTAAAAAAACAAGAATTAATCGAAAAATAACAACGACAGTATTAAAGTGTGTGTTTAGACTTTTAAACTAATCTACACGGAAAATTTCGAGGCTTGAATCGGTCCCATTTGCCCGTACAATGAAAATATTGATTGAAAACGAGGCGTCTTTGGTACGATTTTCTCTGCTATAAATTTTACCAATCGTGCATCGGCCACAGAAGGAATAAAGTCGATGCCATCAAACAATACTTTCATGAGTTTTGTAATTGCTGAGATAAATTAAGATGCCTGACGCCAAAATTTACAATGCGTCTTGAAAAGTTACCAGGACGCAACTAAACGATAACTAAACGTTACTTTACGATTTTTGTACCTCCGTTAACTAAGTTTGGACCGCAAACTCGACCCTACTAAACTGATCGTCACCTGCGGCTCTTATCGGAATTAACATCGGCATAGGGTCTCCGAAGTTTAAAGTTTATCTTGATGGCTTATAAACATTTATCTCCGGGAGTAATGAATGGACAAGGTGTAACTGTATTGTGCTAGGTAAAACAATAAAAAAATAAATGTAAATATTATATTATGTTCACTGAAGGTAAGAAAAAAATTACGACTAATGTTAGAACAATGTAAATAGTTATACTTCGAATATTTAATCAGGTTTCCGTAAGTTATGGACTCTTGCTACTTCAGGCATTTTGTCACGCATGCGCATTTTCGACACTGAGAACTTTTTTTTTTCACTACGCCAGCTCCTAAAGCCTCTCTTGATTGTTAAAAAACTGATGAGGAAGTTTCATTTTGTCCACAAGAGTGGCAAAGATTTCATTTGGTTTATCACGTTGCTCACGTTGGTGTGGTGAAAATTTTTGTGTTGCACTCGGTGGCATAATTGTTATAATCCTCGTGCCTTGAAACCCTCGCAACGCTCAATATTCTACTTTTGGAATCACTCGCTACGCTCATGGTTCAATTTTGGAATCTTTCGCTTGATGGGGTATCAATATTAGCACGAGCGGTTAAACAACAACTTTGCCCCCTTCGAGAAAATCTCCCCAGAGAGTGCAATTAATCTATTGCTTGAAGACGGAACGGAACTTGTACTGGGCAAATGTTTTACTTATTATACAACCGTCCCCTACAAACTTGTGCACAATAAACTGAACTAATCTCACTGCACCAGCCCCTTGACACGAAGGCCCGTCTATTAAACAACCCAGCGTACTCTCAAGTAATTTGTCACAAACACAAGTAAGTATACTCATAAACGGCCCACATAAAAACGTCAGTCGGCCGCCTGTTAATCTACCATTAGTTACCGGGAAGTTGTTTCTAACAAAAATATACTCCCGCTATCGCGACACTCCTAATGCCGGTTTCTTTTCTTTCCGACTCGAGCATTTTTATGCTCATCCTTAGAACTTTAGCAATCCACTTATATCAGCTGTGAAGTGCTAAGCAAATACAAAAAGTTTCCCGTGTTTAATTCCGTCGCCTTAAGGATATTCATTGAATTTTTTTCGCGCTTTAAATAATCCGAAGGAATGCGTTTCTTGTGTGACTTTTTGCTCTTACAAAATTTAATTTGAGTTAATGGATTTATTTGGTACACGTAAAGTGTTAGGGCGCCGTCAGTACTTGTACTTGTGCACTTAGAATAATTAGCGTTACTTAGTTTTGTAATGTTGTTGAAATTGGACGCGACTTCAAGGGCTCATCTCGTATTGTGGATAAATCTCTTGTACGTCTTTATGTCATCTTATGTGTCTATAAGATTTTTTTAATGGAGTATAGCCTAAAAATACGTTTACAAATAGGAGCAGTTGGCATCCAAACCGAAGGGCTTTATTTCGTACCGGCGAGTTTTTTTGGCATCTGGGTATGTAATAAGATATTTTTTATCTGCGAAGAAATCGTCTTGAGAAAACTGAACTTATTATAATAAAGGGCTTGCTTCCATGGAATGAAAGTTTAACTTGGTGACATATGCTTTAAAAAAAATAGACTGTGATTGCTAAAAACAGATGAAAACCTTTATTTAAAATAATTGGAAAGATGAGAATACGCCATATTTTACAAACAAAAAATAATAACTACGTAAATAAGTGCGAATTTCATTTTAACTGCTTCGGCATTTATCGCTGAAATAAAATACGTAATTTAGTAGTCTAAGAAGATCGAAAAATTTTCTACCGTTCCTTATAATTCACTTAAATAACTCTATTCCCGTAAAAGCTTTGATGTAAGCGTATTATAAGTCAAAGATTAAACAAATCTGAAAGCGTGGCAGTTTGTGAATTTACTTTAGCCGAGAATTCTTACGCGTATATTAAGAAAGCGTGAAAGTATGATTTCTGTGCAAGACTGCACAACCTTTTATATAATTTTACCTTTTTTTACTTATTTTTGTCTATGGTTTTTTATACCGTTTTTGTCTATTTTTACTATTTGACAGATTACATTTTGTTTCTCAAAGAAAACCAGTGCATTTTACTTAAGTCCACTAAATTTGGTCCTTCGAGCCGGATATCATCAAAAAGCTGGCCATGCGAACAAAGAAAAAGTCTTGAACGAGCTCCACCAAAGATTTTGGATTTTAGGTCTTAGAAATGCTGCCCGATCAGTAGCCCATGATTGCCAGTTTTGTAAACTACGCCGTGCCAGAACATTCACGCCACCGATGGGAAATCTACCGGAGTGTCGATTGGCTCATCATCAAAGACCCTTTTCCTTTGTCGGCCTGGACTACTTTGGACCCGTCCTTGTTTCAGTTGGTCGCAGAAGGGAGAAACGCTACGTTGCCCTATTTACGTGTCTTGTCATACGCGCCGTACATCTTGAAGTGGTACACAGTTTAACGGCGTAGACACAATACAGGTGTAAAAAAAGAGACCGTGTTGCCGGAGAAGTTAACAAAGCGAGGGGTTCTAGTGCACGTAATGAGAATTTATGATCCGCTTGGAATCCTTGCACCAATCGTCGTTCGTGGTCGTATAATGTTTCAAGACGCTTGGCGCAAGGGTTTGAACTGGGACCAAGAGCTCTCTCAATGTGACAGCGTCGCGTGGAAGTCTTGGTTTCAAGATCTGATCTCCACTTCCAGTTTGAGGATACCACGCCGCTATAACTTGAGCGATCTCGAGGTAGCAGGGTGCGAATTACATGTATTCTCGGATGCAAGTGAATCCGCCTTTGCTGCTGTGGCCTATTGGCGCTTTCTTTATGTGAATGGTGATGTAAGACTCTCCCTCATCTGCAGTAAAGTCCGTGTTTCTCCAATCAGGCCTGTCTCCATTCCCCGTTTAGAACTTCAAGGTGCTCTAATAGCTGCGCGCCTTGCCATGTCGATATGCGAAGCCCACCGACTGAAGCCAATGAGACGAGTTTTCTGGTGCGACTCGATGACTGCGCTGGGTTGGCTTCGTAGTGATGCGCGCACCCTTAAACCCTTTTATATCTCATAGAGTAGGCGAGATTCTAGAGCTTACAAACATCAGCGAGTGGCACTGGGTACCGAGCGACCTAAACGTAGCCGATGATGCCACACGCGTCAAACGCTTTGTGCTCTCTCCAGAATCTCGCTGGATCTCAGGACCCAGCTTTCTCCTTTCCTCGGACTGGCCCGCTGAACCTCAAATTGATGTTAGCGGACTAGGCCGCGAAGAGTATAAAAATATCACTCATCTTATCACCGAGACTGATCTGCCCGTACCAGTCTCTGCGGATCCAAGTCGATTCAGCTCATGGCTGAGAATGGTGCGAGCAACGGCAAAGGCGCATTTATTCATATCATTATTGCGAATGCGTAGTATGAGAAGACGAGACGTAAACTTCAACCTTCCTCGTCATGAAGGACTCTTATGTACCTTCCGTCCAACTTGCACATCCTCTCCTGGTACTTCTAATTCTCCTAATATCCCACTGAAAATAACCGCGAGCGATATAAGCCTAGCAGAATCCCATATTTTACGGCAAAGCCAACTGGATTCCTTCAAAGAAGATATCTTGCGGATAAAGAACCGAGACCCGTTGCCTCGAAGCAGCCGCCTTTTCAAACTGTCCTCCTTCTTAGATGACAACGATCAACTTCGAATGTTCAGTCGTATAGCGGCAGCCGCAGGCGTCACTGATGAAGTTAAGCGACCGCTGATTTTAGACGGAAAGCATCCGGCAGTACGCCTCTTAATAGCCAGATATCATCAAAAAGCTGGCCATGCGAACAAAGAAAAAGTCTTGAACGAGCTCCACCAAAGATTTTGGATTTTAGGTCTTAGAAATGCTGCCCGATCAGTAGCCCATGATTGCCAGTTTTGTAAACTACGCCGTGCCAGAACATTCACGCCACCGATGGGAAATCTATCGGAGTGTCGATTGGCTCATCATCAAAGACCCTTTTCCTTTGTCGGCCTGGACTACTTTGGACCCGTCCTTGTTTCAGTTGGTCGCAGAAGGGAGAAACGCTACGTTGCCCTATTTACGTGTCTTGTCATACGCGCCGTACATCTTGAAGTGGTACACAGTTTAACGACAGACGCGGCCATAATGTGTCTACGCCGTTTTATTGCTCGTCGAGGAACACCACAAGAGATCTGGTCAGACCACGGAACAGCCTTTGTTGGAGCAAACAGGGAGTTACGAGCTCTTTACGGCGACTCTGTTGAAGATTTTGCTGCCAACGAATCAATCAATTGGCGTTTTATTCCTCCCGCAGCACCTTTTATGGGTGGAGCGTGGGAGCGATTAGTTCGCAGTGTCAAAGAAGCTTTGAAAGTGACCCTCAGAGAACAGGCTCCCTCAGACGAAGTTTTAAGCACACTGTTAGCAGAGGCTGAAGCCCTTGTCAATACGCGACCACTTACGCATGTCTCACTCGATTCCGATGCTGATGAGGCTTTAACACCGGCCCATTTTATACTCACATCTCCATCTGGACGCCCTATTCCCGCTACCCTGACCGAGGCGGATCTTCTCAGCAGGAACAAGTGGCGCAGAGCAGTAAGACTTGCTGACCACTTCTGGCAGCGCTGGGTGAAAGAATACCTGCCTTGCTTGTCACCACGCACCGGAGGAGGCTCTCCACCTAATATTGCAGTGGGCGACGTCGTAATAGTGTGTGACTCCAACCTGCCTAGAGGCTCGTGGCCCAAGGGTCGTATTACCGCATTGTACCCCGGTAGAGACGGGATAGTAAGAGTAGCAGATATCGCCACCGCCGCAGGGGTTTTACGGAGACCCCTCAAAAAGCTCGCTAAAGTTCCCGTTTCTGTTTCTCTTTAAAAAAGGGGAGAATGTGCAAGACTGCACAACCTTTTATATAATTTTACCTTTTTTTACTTATTTTTGTCCATGGTTTTTTATACCGTTTTTGTCTATTTTTACTATTTGACAGATTACATTTTGTTTCTCAAAGAAAACCAGTGCATTTTACTTAAGTCCACTAAAATTTCAATTGGCTTAAAGAACTCGCATCCAGGCCATAAATGTAAAAAAAAAAAATGATTTCAATATGATTCTCATATCAGTACGGACGCTCGCACTCATCTATTGATGTGACAGAGATGCGCTGACATTGGTATCGTATTTTAAAAATCAGGATAAGATTCTGAGTCAAGGAAAAATCGTACGGACCGTTCTATCGTGTTATGTAGCGTTATACGGTACATGTGTGAGATATTCTTGAATAAATAATATCATTCTTTGCGAATATTGCATTTGCTTTTAGAGTTTGTGAACTCTTGCTATGCTTCAAATAACACAGGAATACAAACCGAATTGTACTGCGAAACTTACAGTTACTATTATTTTGAAACTAACTCACGAAATGTGAGCTTTGTTACACTGTTTTGAAATAATATGTAGACTTATAAGTTGGTTTACATGATACCTAAATGGAAATGAAAATTTTGTACGCAAGCTCGGTTCTCCATACAAACGTAGTTACGCTCTCATTTTAAAACGACAAGCTAGATTGCTCTGAAACTTGTTTGTATTTACAATAGGATAAGGCATATCTATGCCTGTAATTAGTTTATGTAACTTCAGATACCATAATTTAAAAAAATACAGCGAGTTTAAATTTTTCATAAAAAACTTGTTTTTGCTCTTTTTTTTTTATAAGCTGGATCTATATAAACTAATTACAAGCATAGATATATCTCATGTCATTCTATGTGCAAAGTTTCATTACAATCGAACACGTAGTTTTAAAATGAGAACGAAACTCGGCGGATGTACGGTCGGCAACGCGTATTTAACTCCTCTGGAGTTGCAGGCTTACATAGGCTACGGAGACTGCTTACCATCAGGCGGGCCGTATGCTTGTTTGCCACCGATGTAGTATATAAAAAAAAGATGTAGCGTTTGACTGCCGCGGTTGATAAAAAGTTATTATGGTCAATTACGAACAGGTTCAAAGCTTGCCTGCATGAAGCTGACTTGTATTATGTTAAATATTTATGTAATAATTTACTTAATACATAAACTAGTAGTAGAAAGTGCAGAGTTTTGTGACTAAAACCCAGCACTTTCTACTCGAAAATCAGGAACTTCATTGCCCACCGCCTGACATTAGTGGTAAACCAGACTTTAAAGTACTGTTCTTTAACCCTTCAAGTGTCATTCACAGTATTAGTTGTTAGAATTTTAATTTTATGTCAATTAATTAAATTTCAAATTGACAGACCCGCTGTGAGAGTTTGCCACACGAAGAGTTAAGCTGCCACCACGGTAACGTAATTCAAATAAATTACCCACACATCTAACAAATTTGAAAAACAGGCCCACAAGTTTGAAAAAAGTGGTGAATTTACTTTGTTTTTTTAGTAACAGATATGGTTGGTCAGACTACCAAAACATTCCGAATTCTATCGACAACACAAAATAGCAGATGAAAGACAAATAGTGCGCTTTAGGGGTTGTGAACACGTTCATTGTCACCCCAAAAACACAATCGCACCGAATTTTACATCCACCTGAATTGTATTTATACGAACACGACTGCCGCTTTGCTGAATCGGGTATTCCCGCGTAGGTGCATAAATTATAGAGCGCGTACCGTGGTGATCACAGATAACTTGCTATAGACAGAGCATATCTATAAGAAAACACACGATTTCCTCGCATTAACGCTCCCAAATTAAGTAATTAATTTTATTGTTTTAAGGGATAACAAACAACTATACAAATACAATTTACAAATGGTGTTACATTATAAGTGTTGGTTTAACAAGTTACTTATACACATAAAGTTGAAAAAGGTAGGACAGATATACAATTTTACTATGCTGATAATAGTTTAAATGTATCTCTGGCTAAACACAAATAAGAGAAATGTGACATTCAGTAGCAACTTAGCAACCAAATTTACTATTGGTGCACGCGCATACTAACAATATCAACAGAAGTTGTCTACCGGCGATAAAATATGTGATAAACTTGAAGTGTAAAATGTTATGAGACGTAACTTCGTAGTTGTCCGACAAATTCCAGTTCTGTCGAAATTGCTCGTAAAAAACCTCAGGCGTTCGTTTTTTCGGGAAAAAGCGAGAAAGGGCTAGCCGATATCTCGTCTTCGTGAAAAAGGGAACCGAAAACCGTTATGATCGATGAAGCTATTTTTGGGAACTCAAGAAGAACTTTGAGAAGTAAGGTCAATTCGGGTAAGTGTGTCTGGCGATCACATTTCGGGCCTGCTTACACATTGATAAGTGTTTATTGCGAGTTTTTACATTTGCTACTTGCGTTAATACAAATATTGCTCGATTAAGTGGTATAGGATAATGCGAATTCTATGAGAGGTAGTCCTCGGTTGCGGTGATAAAATTGGGTGCGTCTTCTTTCCTGGGAATTTTGATAAATAACTTAGTGAGTGAAATTATTCCCCTGTTCTAGACATCCACAGTTAATGTTCCGAGCGTTGAGAATTCTTATCTCCCGAACGCAGCACTTTGATTACGAAGGAAAGGAATATTTGAAGAAGCCTTTGTTGTCTGACGCATGTGTAAAATTTATGTTTGGAAGAAGTACAGACTATGTTCAAATATGTGTGTGTAAATAAGGAAAGTATTCCAATTACTTTATCAACAATTTTGACGACGCGGTTGGTTCAGGAATGGTCATAATTTTGTACCTATTCAGTGACGGCTTACAAGTACTTTAATGTATGAGCAATAAGGTCGTGTATACATTTTTGGCACTTTGTCTGTGTCGATATTTAATACATTGACTGTACCTGCAACAAAGACGGCACATCGTAATTTTTATTTTTCTTATGTTTAATATGAACTTGCAGTCCATAGAACTAACGGACACGGCCACAAATTTTGAACCCATTAACGCATATAAAAGTATGACATTTTGAAAATAGGTAAGCGTAAGAAACGGGCCTTCTTTAGCGCAGATACTTTATGTATATTTTCCGATAGTAATAAGAAAATATATCTCTCTTTGTTTTTTAACAGTTAATAAAAGCTTGTAAAAATGTCTATGGGGCAGACCCTTTTCTTCCCTAAAGTGTCAATAGTACAAACACCAAAACTTATACATTAGCGTACAAGTTATCCTGATCATTGAAGTCGGGGTTAATGTGGTCGTATCCCCATCACTTATTCATGCCCATTTTACTTGAGCCGATTTACTTCACTTACTCAAATAGTAATTTGACAACTAGCCCAAAAGCTGAATAGCTTTCTAGAGGAACAAATAAATAATAAATAAATATGTATTATAGCTAAATTTTACACAGTGCGATCTAGTCCTACAATAAGCTCATTAAAGGTTCGTGTTTTGGGTACTAGGAGACGATATATCTATATGCATATAATATACATAAATACTTGTATAAAACTGTCTCCCAAACACATGAAAAAACGTCTCTCTCTTACCATTCATGCGAAAAATTAATGACTAGTATAAAATTGGTATTAAATTTCGACTTCATTGTTTTCAACAATTCATTAAAGCTCAGACCAAAAACCAAAACGTATACATTAGAATTGTTCTGATCACTGAAATGGGCTAATGCGATCACATCTCTGTCATATTCTACGACGCGCCCTTCAAAAAATGACATACGATGATACAGAGAACTTACTAATAGCCGTAAAATGATTTCTTACTGTACTTTGATATAGAATACATAAATAAGTTATTTTGTTAAGGTTATCACCCTACCAGATTTTTATTGTGTACTATTTATAATTATAATTAAGTGAATAATTACAAATTAATTAATATGGTCCTATTCTGCCTGAAACACAGGAACTCCTAGTTCAGGCATTTGTAAACTTTTCCTTATCCTTAATCCTTAGTCTTTAAGTGCTAACACTGTACTTATACTGTTTTCAATAAAATTATTTGTATTTGTATTTGTATTTGTATTTGTATAATCACAATTGTTATCAAAAGTAGTAAAAATTTGTCAACCAACCCGAAGACTTTAATTGCGTTCCAAAAAACCAATACTTATATCATTAACAGCGAAAAAAAATTACCTCTCTTTTGTAGCAATCGGGTCATAGGTACATATAGCGTGTTGGTAATATTCTGACCTCTTTGTTTTGTAACTATTCAATAATGTGTCTTTAGAATGGACCCTTTTCTTTCCTAGTGAACCATATACCCAAACACCAAAAACCAAAACTTATACATTAAAGTTATCCCGATCATTAATTTCAATAAATGGGCTAATGTGATCGCATTCCAATCACTTATGCCCATGAATACTTGAGTCAATTTACTTGAATCTGTCACAATTGGTATATAAAAAAATTAGAAAGTACCTACAAAGTTGGTCTTGTTTTCACCTTTTGGTTTATCTAACGATTCAATAATACGAGTATGTGTTGAGAACGTACCCTTTTCTTTCCTAATGAACCCAACTACTAAAAACCAAAACTCATACATTAGAGTTATCCCAATCATTGAAATGGGCTAATGTGATCGCATCCCAATCACTTATTCATGCCCATGAATACTTGAGTCAGTTCACCGGTCGCAGGGCAATCTTCCTCGTTAATGATGTTGTACTTATTACGTTGCTTCTTTTATTGTTACAAAGACTTATTTTTACATTGTAATTACTGTGACCAACTTACGGGAAAATCTTACACAGACCGACCTAGCCAACTAAGCAATACAAACATTGGTTACTAGGGGACGATATACATACTTATATTCATTGGCCTTTGAGTCTATTACAGACAATAGTAGTGTTTGAATACAAACAGTGCCAGGTTGCGCGGCAGCGCTTTTCATGGCTGTATAGGCCAATACGGGAGCGGCAAACACGACCACAAGCCAGGCAGGTGTAGTGTGTCCGTGGCGAACAGGTGTCGGGCTGATGACGCTTGGCTCGCTTACTAGCAAGTGTCTTAAACCAAGCCTCATCATGGATTTTACGTCCGTCGAACACCAGTTTGCGCCACTTATCTCTGTCCTCGGCAAGCTCCTCCCATTTATGAACTGGGATGTTGAAGGCGTGCATGTCTCGCTTGACGCAGTCCTTATGCCGTAACATAGGCCGACCGACGCTTCTCTTGGCTTCAGCTATGGCGCCAAGTAAAACACGCCGAGGCAAACGAGAAAGTTGCATTCGATGCACATGTCCCAGCCAACGTAAGCTATAATACTTATATAGATAAACACTTACTAAGATACATAGAAAACATCCGTATTCAAGAACAAAATATTCGTGATAAACACGCAAATAAATGCCCTGACCGAGATACAAACGGGGCCTTCTTGCTTCAGAAGCACTAACGACTTGGCTAGGAGGCTGTTGAAAACACTACTAGTTATCAATTGGAAGAGCAAAGCCTTCTGACACACTACTTACTAGAAGGTCTCTTTACATATTGAAATACTTTATGTTGAGTAAAATATATTTTCTTATAATAGTAAGTACTTATAGTTTTTAAGCTGAGAAACAAATTAAAAGTGGAAATGTCAAAACAAATCGAAATTCACTGTCTTAGGTAGAACTTGAACCCACGACCATAGGATCACTAACCCAGTGCTCTGTTATTTGAGCTGCCAAGACCGTACCCAATGCTGCGAAAATTTCTACCATATTATAGCCTTAGAGGAAGGCTCTAGCGACATCTACCCGTAAGAGATTTACACTTCTCAAACGGCTGCCGAAGTTCCAAGTCGTATTGGAAAATCACCAGTAACGATGCGCTATCCCATACTAAATTAATTTTTAATTTGTTTCTAAGCTTAATAGCATCGTTCGCAAACGTTTCTGCTTGAAACGAAATTAATTAAGCATAGTTTTTATTTGTTAGAAGTGGTATTGGAGTGGACTCGAATTTTAATAATAATAAACCTATTGTTTGTGCACCCATATCAGATCGCCCGTTGATTTAAGTTAATTAAAAGTACTTATAGTGGAAATGTAGTAAAATCACATATTTGACAGGTATAAATTGACCCTTACTTAATTATATAAAGCCTAAGAATTCCTAAAACCTACCGTTTAACAAATAGCCTTAATCATAGTATATTTAAAGTGTCGTAGCGAGTTTTTGATATCGTGAAGATGGCACTTTTAACAGTTCACATTAACAAACTAATAACCTACAAATATTTTCCTTGTAAATAGTATCCCGTGATTGGACATATGTATAATATAAGCTTGAAATCGTATGTTTTCTATGAACAGTCAGCATCAATAGTAGGGGATGAAATAACGCGCCAAAATTATCTGATATTCCGGATAACTTTTCCAACTAGAGATTAATTTCGAAATTCACGTTCAAAGGTATATATTTTACCATCTTAATTATTCTACATAAAGAACCATCACTTTTGTTAAGCTGTTACAGAACAGTAGATACTTTTGTGGATTGTACATAAAAAACATACGATTTCAAGCTTAATTTGTGTTTGACGATCCAGGCAATTAGTATAAGATTGCCGCCAAATATTGTATGGGACATCTGATAATATACAGAACATACGTCGACACATCCCACGTAAAATGTCCCCGGCCCTTAAACGGCCGTAGATGTAAAACCCCAAACGGCTTTTCTGAGGCGTTACATTTGAAGTACACAGGTGTCATTCCAAACGCTGCCGTAGCACTCGCGAGTCGATGTCTTAGTCTAACCATTATAACAGCCCTCTCCTATTACGCATAGTTATTACGGATTTTGAGCTCACTGTACTTGTATCGTACTTCGACTCGCCTTTGTGTAAGCATTTGCAATTAAGGATAGGACACGTAGGTGTCAGAACTAACTGCAGTTAGACGGTGCACGTGTCCGACGGTGACGAGTAGGTGATACAAACTGCTAATTTCTAAACCCGAAAGTCAGCAGGCAGTGATTGGAGGATGAGAGCTGAGGTACGAGTTGAGTGGCGTGAGGCCTATGTCCCGCAGTGGACTGATACAGGCAGGGCTGATGACGATGTACGAGTATCATGTTAATCTCTAAATATCACGTCCTTGTTGTTCAGAGCTTTTGAAGTTGTGCTCTGTTCAGGTGGTGAGCCTGCATTTACCATTTAACCTGCCACAGGGAATTATTGTGCATATACAATTTTTGATACCACGGGGTGACCACCATTGGAGTTGCGTGTTTATGCTAGGTCCTTCTGAATTTGGTTTAATATGTACCCCACTTGTGACAAAACTAGTAATTCTGAGTTTAAAAGATGAAGTACAAAAGGTAAAGACAGAAAAGACCCGAGTACTCTCGGAGCCTTTCAGTCACCGAGTAACCGAGTTTACTATATAATAGTGTTGGGTGTTGTCCATACTTGAGAGGATATTTTCTATGAAAGGCTAGGCTACACATGTATTGCGAATTAACAGATGGAAGATTAACAGTCTCTATTTTACTTGTCTCTGATTCCATCGTTCATTAGCGGACAGATGCGTCCTGCAATCGGAATTCGATCACCGCTTTAGGAACAATGTTACAGAGCGGCTTGTAATTGACGTCTGTTTCGTGTTGTTTTATGCTTGCCTGGTAGTTTTCGGTCTGATCAATGCTTCATAATGTTAAAAAATAGGTAAAAACGTACAAAATTATTTATTACAGGTAGTTTTTATAAAGTGCTTGCACACCGAGCATGTAGATTTGACTTTTCAACCAGCCAACTGCATACACCATTGCACACAGTTACACTTAATCAAATTTTCGTTCACTTCATATTTTAACTAAGTACAGTCGTCATCAGATATATCGAAGCGGCCAAGGTGCTCAGAAATATCTGAACACGCACACAAGCATTTTGAAAATAGAGGCGTGTTCAGATATTTTTGAGCACCTTGGCCGCTCCAATATATCTGATGGCAAATGTACATCACTTAAAGGTTTGACCTCAAAGAAAAACATCCAAACCATAAATTTAAAAAAAACAAGAATTTGACACTATTCGTAGGATTGACATTTAAAACATGCTGACGCCATCTGGCGGGCAACCCCACTGTATTAACTAATCCTTTCACAAACAATTCTACAATAAGCGGTAATTTAAACTAGAACATGCATTTCTAGATTTCCTGCCTAGACTGCGTAGCTCGGGATCTAGATTCGCGTGTTTATCTCATGGCACCTCCGCTCCGCTGGCCCGAGAGTTTCCAGTACGATTATTATATGTAACAACCTAACTGCGAGAAAACGGCTCGATGCTCGTTAGAAAGAATAAAAATATACATCCAGCCATTCGTGTAACGTACAAGTAAAGTGAATTATACTGTACAGATGATGATTGCAATTTTATCTAGTCACTCTCACTCTTATAGATATATATCGGCGACCGATCGTAATGTATTCCCGGGGCTCCTATTTCTAGACGTTTGCCCTTTGGGCATCTAAAGCAACATTAATAACATTATCAATTTAATGAAATTAAATTTACATAAGTAAATTATTATGAATCAGATATACGGCTGAATGCGATTACAATATCGCGAATAGATATAAATCTACGGTCGAAAAAGTCAAAGTACTCTTTATTATTCCGAATATTGGTTATGCGTTAGAACGAGCAAGCGATATTGCAATCGCATTCAGCCTTATATCTGCATCTACGTTAACTCATTAAACATGTGTACATATTGCAATCGCATTCAGCCTTATATCTGCATCTACGTTAACTCATTAAACATGTGTACGTAGCATAAGAAATACACACGATTCATTTTTATTATTTAAAAGAATAGACTGTTTAAAAGGTTGAAAATAAAAAAAGAACGCATAAAAAACATTAATTGGCATTATGGCAAATCGGCAAGTATTCAAAGCGCAAAAAAAATGGCGCGGTAGTCTTTTATTTTTAACACCGCGGGTACATTTGTTGTGACTTTTGAAACGTCATTCTTCTTTCGCTCGCTTATCTATTCCTACGATGTGTTTCATTCTTATTTAAAACAATATTTCTAAACTATTTTCTATAACTATTCTTCTCTTATGAAGTGAAAATGGTGTTTAGTTTAAGTTTGTCCCGTTTTGGTTTGCGTTACACCCATGACGAGCGTGATTTGGCCGATCAGGTAAGATTTTGTAATATGTTTTATAAATGAACAGTATTTTAACATGACAATGTGCTTTAATATCGACCTTATTGTGTCTTTTACATAAATTATATCGGTCCTCATTGATCACTTTTGACAACATAATAAATAACGCTCCCTGTATTAAGGCAGTACAAAAGATCTGAACTCGTTTAGGAAAAAGCTAAAAACTTACTCATCAATCAATGTTTCGTAACAATAATTTGACGTATAGATACAATGTTATAAAAACATTTCCTTTCCCGTAGTACGTGCGAGTGTTTTGATATGTTTGGAAGTATATCTATATCGACATACCTATACTTTTGTTTTTGATTAAATATAAAATATTTTTTATTGATTTTAGCTCAGTCACGCTATAATAAATATTGTTAGTAGAAGTAGTTTATAAACTTAGTATTGATAAAGAAGAATATGATCATATTGTCTGTAAAATTATGAATGTTATACTACACTAGGATTTACGCTTTATGTGCTTGAAATAACAATGAAAGACATAAAGTCTAAGGTACCATAATATATTATTCAATAAATTGTCATCTTTCAAAAATAAAAATGTTTCCGTATAATAAATAGTAGCTTAGGATATAAATACGATATATGTGTTAAGGTGAGGCGGGCTAGTATATTAATAATTGACGAAATACAAACTAAACTATAAGCTTTAATTCAAGATAACTTATCTGTGTGCCAAATTTCACCCAAATCTGTTGAGTCGTTTTTGCGAAAGTACAAATGGGTGAATCAACTTTTTCTTGTCACTCGTTGCCATGGATACGGTAGCCTGCATGGGTCACTCTTAAAACCTTGGATTTCTGGTATAGAAAATAGCCAAACAGCATTTTTATTTCAGTTATGAGCAGTGTTCGGGGTTTTGGTAGCCACTCGGGGAAAATTACCTAAATTTTATTTTATTTATCGTCGTATATTTTATACCTACACTTAAATAGCATTATTTTTTAGCAGTTTCAATGGTATCGCGATATAACATTTCTCCTAACAAACTATGATAGTATTGTCGCCTGGCTGACCGGACAGTATAACAACAAAAACCGTTGATCCACCCGAATGCATCTTTATATGCACATTTTTATTCGTATATAGTAGGACTTCACTTTTATACTTACCTTCTAAGTACACTGAGGCAAGTGACAATTTTATGATTTTCGATTTTAACATATTTATGATTAAAATACCCATATTTACCTTACTGAAATTTTATGGTGATTTTAATATTCGTTTTTGAAATAAAGTGACGTATTTGGATGCAACTAACATCATTTTATATATTCGAACGTTGTATACTGAGGCAAGTCACTTGCATCACAGTACGCGGGACAGAAAATGCGGAGGAGGGTAAAAAAAGTGAGGCATACTGATACAACTCACTAGATCGACATGGTAAAAAAACGATAATGATAATAACAATTCAAATTACAAATACTTTATACATTTTAAATGCTTTGATATTAGGTAACATACAATTACACTTCGAATCAAATTTAATCCTAAAAATTTACAAATTTTGTCGTATACTGGATCAAATATAATCTCCGCTAAAATACGCGTGTACTATCTGTATATCATAAACTGCAATAAATTTTGGAATTACATTAATAAAATAAAATAAAATAAAATAAAAATAAAAATCATTTATGCAGACAATCTCTGAGAGATCACCGGAACAAATCCAAAATGTTATGGAAATACATTAAGAAATAAGAAATTTACGTTCCGTTGCACATTTGAACCGCTCTCCTGCAAAATCCTGATTTTTTGCCTTTACTTAGAAGATATGGACTTGAACATTGCCCGTCAAAACACAACCCACCTAATACACTAACTGTTTATATCTCTTCATACCAGATCCGTCGCGTCACGGCATAAGCATTAATCACTAAATGGTTGTGTTGGCAACACCTGAGAAGTGTTTCTGAGCATTAGCTGTTGCCTGTAGCACTTTTACGTCGCCGTATACTTTTGTGTTCTCACGTTCATGCTAGTCATGTTGCTCCTGAGTTATTGCAATTGCAATAATAGTCATATTAACCAGTATATATGTGAGACCAGTGAAGGATCCACTTCTATGGAAGTGAAAGAAAAACAATATCGAATCAGTAAATCGAAGGTACTGTACATACAAGATACATAGTGTGGAATATGGTCCCGATAAAATATACATAATGTATTAAATCATGATCATTCCTTTTTGGCTTTGCCGTAGTACATTTCAAGGGTTTTGCCTCGCTCAGTATATCAGTATATAATTTTGTTTGTTAATCTTATTTATAAACTAGTGACTCGCCCCGGCTTTGCACGAGTTACACAAAACCTAAACAAATTATACACTTTTAAACTTTCCTCAAGCATCAGTCGTATAGTACATTGTATAGTACTTTTTGAGTTTATCGCGAACATACAGTCAGACGCGACGGGGCACGTTTTATAAGGTGTAGTGATTTTATAATTATTTATTTCCTGAGTACAGGAAACTAAAATTGACATAAAAATCTCAATATTTTTTTTATTACTAGTCTCGACATTTTCTTATCCAATAAGCACCAAAATTAAGGTTAAAAAAATCCTCCAAAAATGAAAACTTTTGCCGTTATAGCAAGACTTCTGCAATCCGTAAATAGCTATAATTCGTTTGTCCTTTGGTGTTCGTGTTGGTTAGATAGACAATATATTTTAACTAGTTAGTTGTTAAGATTCATGAATAAGGGGATAGTTACACTGGTTTTCCCGAGGGCTCGTACCTGCGCCCAGCAATGTGGTAGTTTGTGGCGTTCACACGGCGGTAAGTAAAACAAATGGAGGCGTTTTCCGTTTCGAGAGTTTGCTTCTTGTGTGGGGCTAGGATTGTGTTGTGTGCGATAAGTTTTAACTACATGACAGATGTGCACTACTTACAAAATTGTGAAAGATGTATTCTGTAATACACTTAAAGGAATTTGAATAAATATCATTACGTAATTCTTTACAAACAACAATACATAGAAGATACTGATCATACAGCTTTTAAAATTATCACAAGAAATATACGCAGTTTATTCCATAAAGTGTGTAGTATTACAAGTCTAAGTAGGTATATAATAAGTCTAAGTATTATAACAAATTAATGGCTGTAGCTCCTCAAAATACCAATTCTATTTGAAATGCTACTTAATATTAAAAAAAAAACTGTCACTTTTCTTAAGGATTAGGCATTTCATCAAAAACTGTTTTACGTCGTATTTAAGACAATATACCTTTTGGTCAAAAAGTAGATACCTACTATAGATACAGCAATGACATTTGACAGCTCCAAAGAACAATTAATCATAGTCAGGAACATCGTTATCTAATTACAACAATGTAATGTAATATTACTGTCTCAATGCGGCGGAATCAAATGCACGAACCACCACGTACAATTCAATAATTGTAGATAATTAACTGATATTGTATGCACGTCCCGGAGGATGCTGCATTACCCTGATCTTCGCTGCATTAAGAATGCATAGCCAATGTTGTTAATTGAATCTAATTATTGATACATGATCTTATTATTGACTGTTGAATTATTAACTGAATTACATTGTCCGTATTTGTTACAGTTTTAAATAAATAATCAAGTCGTAGCTAGTTTTCTATGAATTTATAAGAACATTCAAAATTTTACCTGTTACTTTAATGATTCTGACAAAATTATTTTCTTAGTCAAAAATGCAGTCAATAACTTATAAAAATTGGCCGCCCTATTGGTCCAAGATGTCCGTATTCTTTCACCTCAGCCGAAAGACGTCCACTGCTGGACAAAGGCCAGCCCCAAGGATCTCCACAACGAACGGTTATTCGCTGTCCTCAACCAACGGGTTCCCGCGACTTTAATCAGATCTTCGGTCCATCTAGTCTGGGGCCTTCTCACGCTGTGTCTTCCGGTACGTAGTCGCCACTCGAGAACCTTTCTGCCCCATCGGCCATCGGTTTTGCGAGCAATGCCCACTGCCACTTAAGTCTGGCAATTCTCTGAGCTATGTCGACAACTTTGGTTTTCCTGCGGATCTCCTCATTTCGGATTCGATCACGCAGGGAAACTCCGAGCACAGCTCGCTCCATTGCTCTTTGAGTGACCTCAAGCTTTCTTATGAGGCCCATTGTGAGCGACCACGTTTCTATGCCGTACGTCATCACTGCATCCTCATTCTTTAAAACATTCTTATTCCTAAATATACAGGTATGTTACAATATCTGGTATTATTTTGGCAGTCTCTATGTTTAGGGTATCAGGTACAGTCTCTATGGCTGTACCAATAAATTACGTGTTGTTAAAAGAGCCTTTTAATAATCTGCATTGAATCGAGCTATGTTTTATCGGGTATTGGTATTTGATCCATTCATTTAGTTTTATTGAACCAATAAAAGAAAAATTCCCATCCTGTGTTTTCCACGTCGACAAATAAAATAAACCAATAAATCCGGACCATATCAAATATTTTGTTTGCATTCCATACATGAAAAGTGCAATCCTTAAAAAGGAACATAATCCAGCTAGTGGGTTTGTTAGAACACAAAAGTCATAGCAAACATAAATCAAACAGCAGTGGAAGTCCGGAAATTGATACCGCTCTGACGGACCCGGTGTTCCCAAAGTACGTGTATACCAAGTATAGGTGTGCTAGTCTTTATACGTGTACTGTGTGGCTAGAATGTCGTATATACACGAGTGGTTTTGTACAGTCCTGGGAATATTCAAGACTCGGCGGAATGTAACACATTATCATATAATCATATAACAATGTAACACATAATCTTCTTTAATTAATATAAATGTAGCAGTCCCTTATCCCGAATTTGCTTACATATTAAAATAAATGCAAATTACGTATACTTTCGGAAAATAAAAAAGTTAAACACAAGAATTTCGACAATTTTATGGGCATGTTTCTATTCGTGTGTTGCCTAAATGCATTAAGAGTGAAGTATACCACGTGATCGTCCATACAAACAGAGAAAACGTTTTTCCACTTCTAAATATTTTCCATTATCCATAATTTTTTAGTATGCTATTGACACAATTAAAAACTTGGTTTATAGGTTTTCCTTTTGTTTCAAAATTCGTAATACATTTTTTTATAGCGACACCTATAAACCTAGAATATATTATGCTGAAGCGATCGACATTAAAATCAAAGAGTTGTTAAGATTTAGTTAGTGGAAGTTAGTAGCGTTTTCTCCCGAAATGGAATTTCATAGAAAAAGTACCGTTTTTTCGCTAGGATCGCAAAGCTATTCTTCCCTCTTAAATAATAAATACTAAATTAATTTTGTTTTCATGTTTGATAGTTCTCAAGAAGAGAGGAATGCGCATTGGGATCATCCCGGGAACGTAAAATATCTCAGCGCATCACTACTAAGTGATATACACCGTTTTGGCCCCTGACGGTATACCTACTTATACATAGAAAGTTATGGAGCTTAGTGCCCTGTCGCTATAACCGGAATCGCTTTTAGCGAAGCAACTTTGTCCATCTGAACTGCTGAATAATGGAGATGAGAAATGCTGTTTACTTTCATCAGTGAGTTGATTTATTAAGCTAGCATCAGAAATGTTTTAAATACATTGAAAGACCGGTGTGATCCGGCGGCAAATTAGATCTTCCTGTAGATTAAACCGATACACCACGAGCGAGGTGTCGTAACACACGCCCTAAATCGGCGAAATGCGTACTACTTTTAGGATTTTTTTTTACTTACAAAATTATGTTTGAATGTATTTATGATATATGTATGAATAATTTAACCTCGTGGTAATTCGGTTTAACCCACAGGAAGAACTAATTTATGGCTATTTAAGAAAAAAAATCCATCACTGTCTCAGTATTTTAAATATTGTATTTAATATTCGTAAAATATTGTTTACTGGTGCAATATACTGTAGCAACACCTTACGGATAAATAATTTATATATTTTTTCAATATTGATCATAACAATGGATAGGTACATAAAAAATCGAAAAATACCTACGAGTCAAATAAATTTTGCCGCAGCAGCGCCAAGATTCTTAACCGAAAAGAAATTGTTTTACAAGTACTATTTCATTTCATTTAAAACCATTGTTTTCGTGTTTAATTCATTAATTACTGAATGCGCTGTCCGTCCATTGAGCACTATAGAAGGCGTCTCTGGGCTTATCGTTAAAACTCCGTTATTATCGAATTCTTCGAACGGCTATGGAAACAAGATACTTGACACGAAATGCTAATTGGTTTAATTATCTGTCACTTACGGTACATTAGTTATTTTGTCTGTGATTAAAGCTTAATGTTACGGATGCGCCTTCTGCAATGAAAGATACTTTTAATTAAGAAGGACGTTTCCAAAACATAAATAAATTGCATATGATCGTTAGCTCTTTTGATACAGGTAATAAAAAGTGGGACTTTTATGTATTCATATATTTCGTTCCGGCGTGTCACGTACCTATTAACAAGTTAATAATAAAATGTGATGATTTGAAAAGGACAATTTTGGATATTTTTTATTGTCTGGATCGACAATGTTAACAAGTTCTGAGATAAAAAGTTGTTGGTGCAAAAAATAAAAATTGGTCAGAACCCGACTCCTAGACTTTATTCTTCTCATCGCCAACGACTTCGCGAGTCACTTTCAAATTCTAGTGACTGGAATTGTGGAGGACATTAAACGTTAATGCACCAACAATATTCCCTGCCTGGGTATCGTAAAAACTTCGCCCACTACTCGTGGCCGTAAGCGGACGACATCATGCACTTTGACATTGTTTTAAAGTAAATTCCGATACGAACTTGAATGACAATAAGTCTTGCTTTTTAAGACCCCGGAGACACGAATTTTGAACAAAGTTTAATTGGTATTTAAGTAATTTCATAACGAGGTAGCGTGCGATAGGTAGATTTTAAAGCAAGTTTAATAGTCATTCTATTTAAGTAACTCATTTCTAGATAAGTTTCTGTGTCAATTTGTGTCTTGAAACATTACTTAGGTAATAGACTTTCTTAGAAATGTTTACCTTGTCACAGCTGGATTAATAGATGGCCTGATTCATATCAAACAACAAACAAATTAATTTCTTTGACCTTTCAAATAGATAGTATGAAGTTGGTTGAAAGCAAACGATAATATTATTCTTCGTCCACTGTTTCAACGGTTGTGTCTTTGACAACAAACTTAAATATGTTATTTTTCAATGTACGAGTAAGTAGTCTAAGTACTCGTATGTTATATATAACAAACAATGATTTAGGTAATAACAATGAATCTTCATACATAAAAAAATAAAATAAAAACTAAATAGGTATTATGGTATCAAGAAAAAATAGCTTTGGTATCACGGAATGTACAGAATTTTCGAAATTCTCTGACACTATATTTAGTGTAAAACGGTAACTATCGTCCCCCAAAGTGCAGACTGCAGTCGAAAAACTTGCACTGCACCTGCTTCTACTATAACCTAACATTTATGTTGCTATCGACACACGTTGTCGAGTTTTACCGAATATACGAACTCGGGCGATAGACGTCTAAATAAATGTAACATATTGTGTTGAAAATGTGTTTAAATTACAGGCCTTAATACTAAACTTACATTTAATGCAGTTTAATAATAAAAAGTATCACTTCAATGCGAGTTCGAAACGATGATGTGATTTATGAACGCTGTAAGTTAAGTAAAATAAGGTGCAGAATGTTTAAACGTGTTTTGGTTAAATCATAGTTATAATTAATTTTGTAAAAAGTTTGTATTTTTGTTTTGTTTCTTTATTTATTTATTTAAACTTTATTGCACAAAAGAAAACTTATCGTACAAAAGGTGGACTTAATACCAGTCAACCTTATGGTAAAGCAGAGAGATTGTGATAATGTGTTTGATTGTTATAATGTTATAAAGTGTAAGTCTGTATTAAATATTGAAATAATTGCTAACTTTAAAAAAGCCGCTCCACTGCGACCAACGGCTACAGCGAAAGCAGTCTCTACAGCCCAACAAATCTCCACTAGCGTGCCACGGATTAACTCGCAGCTCACATTCCGCATGCTCAGTAGTTACGGGCCTAGTAATTGGCATTCACTGCGCTGGACGCCACGGAAATTAAAAATGATTGTACTGCCTGTACTGTAGGCAAACTGACACTTGAAAGTCAAGGCTTGCTGGGAAGGAAGATGCTCTCAAGTCTTAGTTCTTACGAAAGTTTTCGCGAGTTTTTGGTGCTTTTTTAAAACATTTACAAGCGGTTACTGTTTTTTTTAATAATATTCAGGTAAGAATACCGCTGTGATGCAAATAATGACGTTATCGCTAATACTTTTTTGTACCTTAACATTTCATTGATTATAATACATAGAGTAATAATGAAATAAATATTTTAAAGTTTCAGCTCAAAAAACAAATCAGTGACAATAGTTTTGCCGTCAAAATATTACAGCAACTCGCATATGAAAATTTTCCCGCAATAGTTCTTAAAAAATATTGTTGATACCGTTATTCATCATAGACAAACTTGACAATGGAAAGTGAAGTCATGTTTGCAAATTAACAAACGAGATTCACAATCAACCCCCCGTAATTACATTGTTAATATTTACAATGACTGAAAGTTTAAACATGCAAATTGCACACTTTTCCAACGATTCGTGTTGTTAAAAAGCGGCGGACAAAGGCAGCGCGTAAATGTTTACCCGACACATCGGTCGTTGTGTGCATCAATTAAAAATATATTACTTGCTGGGTTGACTTCCGTCCGTTCGGAACGCTGGGTTGCTGGTCTCATGACCAAATGTCGTATCTCCATATTAATTCCCTATAAGAACCGGCTTTTGTTTATTGCAGCCTGTGCAGTCCGGTCAAGCGCAGAATATTCAGAATGTACAAACTGCACGCCGGTGCGTTGTTACTGTTCTTCAGCGCCAAATACTGATAGAATTTGTAACAACATGTTTTATGTAACGCTTATAAAGACAGGCCTTGTTAAAGTTTCATATACAGCAAGATAGTCAATTAGCTAAGAATTTATCAAATCAAACGACAATCTGCTGCCCACAATTTTCTACATATAGCATAATCCACCATCGTACGGTTACGACGAATGAAGACCAAAGTGTTGCGGCTTTACCCCGTCTGTTCCACTTCATTTCCCCTCCCGCACATTTTACCTACATTAAAGCAAGATAGAATGTACCTAAATCGCTACCTTTGTATGTTTAGAATAGCCCCAGGTGATGCGTTTGCATCGCCATCACAAATGCACAGTGTACGGTAGCTTGCAGCGATAATTTTTATTCGCTCAAATAAACATATTTGTGCAACTTTTATCTGAGCCGTTCGACTAGTGTTGAGACGAGTGAGCCGATTGAGTATTCCCTGAGCAGGGGAATATTGAAGACGATAACAATCGGGAAACAGAATTTTTTTATTATGACTTTAATAAACAGGTTTTGTTATTTTATTTGTGTGTGTGTTTGTGTTATTTTGAGGTTGTGCAATAAAGAGGATTTGTATTGTATTGTAAAGTAAAAATCATCTGTTTCGTTTGTGTGTATGTATCTAAGTATTGCACGCTAATACTGATTACGAAAAAAATATTGTACAACGTCTTTGAGTATTTTGTGTATTAATACGAGTATTAAGTTTGTAGATAAATTAAATTGGGAATTAACTTTCAAAGCCAATTATTTTACTTTATTGTTTAGATATCATCTTGATCAACGTTCAAACAAAGTACAAAAGGCGGTTTGAACATTAGTAGGCATTATTTACTAACAAATATCTTACACTAACGTTATTAAAATTAAGACGCCCCATTATTTCCTGAAGTTGTAAATAGTACGGGAACATTACACGTACCTACGTAATATTCCCGCATTAAAAATGTGCCTCTAAACGGAACATCACTACGTTCGACTTTCTGCCTTCATATCGTTATTTGCATATGAATTCCGTTTGTGTGACATATTTTTATATTTCATGTACGTTAAACGACCGATCATAGTCCATCAGTCAATTTGCCGCGGACCAATCTGTATTCTAAATTGGGTCGATTCATGCCGTCGATAACTTTTGAATCTATAGTTGGATTGTATAACTTTCACTCCAATTTCGAAAGCAATTCTAGTGTTATTCAGAAGTAAAAAATTGAAAATGTGTAACGTTAAAACATTCAACCGTTTTAATTTTTAACTGGTACAATTATTTTTTGTTAATGATTCTGTTCGACTGTGTCTTTGTGTACAGCTAACGAATACTTTTAATACTACTTTGATATTTTTCACATTTTGTCAAACATAAATTAGGATGTAAAATATATACTTCTTGTTTTATTAAATAAAAAATAAATAAATATTTATAGGACATTATTACACAAATTGACTAAGTCCCACAGTAAGCTCAATAAGGCTTGTGTTGAGGGTACTTAGACAACGATATATATAATATATAAATATTTATAAACACTTAAATACATAGAATAATAAGAATAATTAACTGTAGGCATGCAGTAATATTTTTTTCGGAGAATATGAAAGGTCTTCGTGAGATGAAAGGTGACCGTGACCAGAGGGTAATTCAACTAAAAGGAAATATACCTTTCCCATATTTGATAACGGTGAATATAAATGGACTTCCAGTACTTTCAAATATATGATTTTTTTTTATTTTATTATAAATTACATTTAATGGGAATCATACAGCACATAATAAAACAAAATGGTAAAAACTAATCTAAATTAAAATATATCTAAATAAGGCCCCCGCGGCATTGTGCCAAAGATGCTGGCAGCATTCCCTCGCTGAATGGCAATACTTATGCGCTGCGAGAGAAAGCTGCCAGCTCTCTGGTCACCGGTAGAGTCTATGAGCCTTTTACTCATTTCCTTAAATATTGGTCTAGTTCAAATCACAGGCAATAGGATTTATACAAAGTATACATAATATTACTAAGTAACCGTTTCTTTCGTAAAACAAATAACCATTTCACGCGGCAAAGGTAGTAAACTAAGATCCCAAAGTTGTATAAAAGTTGTTCAGTCAAACCATAGAGTGGTAGGTGGCAGGTTGCGGTGATTTATTACTGTTCTCAAACTGCTGCGGCTGCAGCCGCCATACTGCACTATTCGTTACTAACTATTTTAGCCGGTAAACACTGTTTTCGAGTAGCCAGGCTAACTGCAAATAATCAATTTCTAGTCTAAGCAAAGAAGTAGATTCATTGTGAACTAAGAATGAAAATAAGTTAAAAGTTTTAAAACCTGTGGCCTGACTGAAAAATACCTCTCTTCTTTAAAGTCAGCTAAAATGTAGCTATATCAACCCGTAGTTTAAAATTAACCGTATGACATTTCATTCATCAAAGTATCGCATAAGGAATTAAGGATATTATTGTCCTATCATAATTATAAAGCATAGACAATCGTAGAATGAATAAATATTTCATCGTAAAGTCACGTCTGAAAATATCGTTATAAAAATGTGCCAAATATATGTATACACGACTTTATTGCCCATATATTATGGTAGTGTATACATATTTCTGACACATTTTTTGTACCGATATTTTCAGACGTGACTGTACATAAATCAATCTCGATGCAAACCAAGTATGACTTAAGACGAAAGTAGAGTTGTGTGAAATCGCCTTTTCATACAAAAATAGTCCTCATTTTCCTCTCTAGATATTAAAATTATTGAACATATTTTTACACAATTTGATGTATTTTAATCATAGAGTTAAGAGCTTTTATAAATTGTATGAAATCTGTTTTTCGCTCCTAACTATTATAATAATTAAAAAGTCGAAAAAAATCAAACGGTCGGGCATAGCTATGATTAAAATAAATCAATTTGTGTAAAAATATTTTCCATAAGGTCAATATCCAGGGAGAAAAATGAGGACTACGTTTGTATGGATAATCGATCATCTCCTTTCCTCTTAAGCGTTTATCTCGAGCTTTGCGGCTTAAAAAAATCAAAGCCAGTCTTCAAACTTAACTGTTAAAAAAACTGCGTTTCAATTATATCCAAATCAATTATATCAACTACTGGAAACCTGAAGAAATACCCGTTCAAATCTTAAACCGATTTCCAAATCTCATCATTTTCTTAAAACAAGTAAACTTAATAAAAAAATCATTGTCTCTCTGTGGTAATTCTAGCGTTAAGGGGTGTTTGCCGGCCTCCCCTCTATTTGACGGTAAATTAGTGGGATTGCGCCCTCATTTCCTATTTGTTCACGGCGCCTAATAGCGACATTGATTTCTGAAAGCTTGTATTTTCAGGGATATCGTTACTTACCTGACGTGTAATATTATACTGGCAAACAACAACGTCAGTCTAGTGACAATCGCATGCTTTCAGAGGGCTTACCGCGGAAACAGAAATTAGTAAATTGCGGGGATCTTTCTCTTTTACTCTCTCTAATAAGTAATTACAGTGACAGAGAAAAATGCCCGCAATTGACCGCCGCACGTCTTCATACTAACGAGCGATTTCTCATATATTCAATGCGGTTCGATGCTGATACATGTGATAGTTTGGAATTATTTTTATAAACTTAAAGAATACTTATTGACCCAGAAATAACACCTAAGATGGTGAAATAGGATATAAAGAAATATATAAAATAATATCCATGTATTTCAAGCTACAATATATTCTCGTAGATCTATACATAGATAGATATAGTAATTATCAATCAATCAATCGTTAATTAGGTAGTAGGGGAATTAAACCTTCCTTCTTTTTAGTACAATTTCCTGTACTTCAAATATAAGTACTGTAAGAAACTACTAAGTAAACCACTAGGTTTTAGGCACTAACTAGCCTATACCTCGTATTTCACCAAAATACTTAGAGGTATTTCTCTGATTGAGCAACAAACACCTAAAACATTAATAACCGACCGATAATGTATCGTAACTTTTTCTTATACGGAGGGCATTATCCATTTTATGTGAAGGCTACCTTCGATAATCTCGATATATGGAGGTAGATTCTAATACATCAACTTTTGTCACGTAATCGATTATGTATGTATTATAGGCCAAGTTGACAGATACAAACAAAATAAACGGCTAAGTGCGAATAGGACTCACGTACGTAGGATTTCGTACCATGACATGACGCTTTTCTGACTTTTTTATTTGTTAGTAAGTATTATTTATTTTGTAATCACACCAAGTTTAATATTTACCTGTGCTGTACCATTATAAAAAAGCACAAAAACCCCATTTTTAGGATTTGGGAATTTTATCGTTGATATATATTTTTTATTTTATCATAGCTGCAATGGTAATTCAAGTAACACTGGTATTGAAGTGAGCCACCATACAAGTGTCTATTACGGCTCGTGATATCCAGCCTGCTGACAGACAGACCCATAACAAAAGCTTAGTGGTTCACCCTTCGGCCACGGAACCCTATAAACCGACGACAATACGCCGACAATAATACCCCAAGGCACAGGGACTTGTTTACACGAATTTCACGAGGAAAGCTGCATATTTTAAACCATCCGTTCTCCGATATGTTTATCTTGGTCTCATCTCGATATATTTGTCGGGGAAAGCGGCAGCCTTCCTTATTGCTTTCGTCTTTAATCTCTTGTCGATATTTTAAGTTCTGTTTTGTCTTCCATATTTCAATTATGCCCTAAAATACTACTGCGATTTTCCCTGCTCATCCGTTCTTTTTAGATTTACATATCGAAGTAAAGAATTAGGAAACAAATGGGTAGAAAATATTCTTGTTGGTTTGTTTCTTGGAATGAAAGAGATTGCAGAATGTAGTTACAAGAACTTAAAATTATGTAAAGGTATCAAATATAGTTTTTAGTTGGTGCCTTTGCTCAATTTAAACTTTAACCGCACGAAAATTAAAACTTTTTCTTAGGCTCCGTATACGTATTCAAATAAAAACATAAAGTAAACTAACTTTTGTTACTAATAATGTTAATAAAAACGCCTGCCTTTTGCCTTACAACCCATAGGCGCTGAATGACATTATATGAGTATTTTCCATTTAAACGATTTTCCTTCCAAAGAATACAGAAGCAGAAATTTTCTCTCACCTTAACTGTATAACATTTCAGACGCCAGGCATAAAACTACGTATGTAACACGCTGTTCTGTCCGCTGTTGGCTTTTCATCAGCATGGTAATCGTGTAAAAATATTGGTTGAACCATGGGCGCACCTGCCTAGAATTAAATAAAAATAACCGACAGACGGGAATGAGCTGAATGTGTAATTTTTGTTGGAACGTTTAGCGTATCAAACGCGAGTAGTTTATTTATCTACGCGGCATGTGCGCCTAATCGTGCTGGGATAGACTAACCCCTTACAGACTTCGTATGAGGACGGCGACATACTTACATTTGGAATAATGTTTCGGAAGACTACGGAACGGAACCGTCTGTCCAAACGTTGGCTGTATTAAAACGTTACCTGATTTTTATTATTGTAGATATGGGTTTCTTAGTTCACTGATGAGTGGCGATGGTCAGTCCGTCAATTGTGGCTAATTCAACTGGCCTTATGGTGATTGATTGAAAATATTCTTCATTCTATATGCATTCTGATTTTGTATATTTGGAAGATCAAAAAGTTAATCTAATTATATACTATCATAGACCACTCAAAATTTGTCTTGCAAGGATTTTCGAACAACATTAAATGATACACAAGAAGTTTCAGTCACAGTTTTTTTTATCAATCAGTTGTAAATATTAATCTTACTAATAAATCAATCAATAGTAAATATATTTGATATTATTCAGTACATACAGTTTAGCAGGAGTGAAAGAGATGGTAAAATGGTCTCTGTGTTAGGAGCGGTCTCATGGCGCTAAGTTAGGAGTACCAATGATGACCACGTTTTTTATTTGCGCCATCTCGTGCGTAAGATCAGTGAGGCGGGAAACACGCCATTTAGCGACCGAAATGTGCTACTCAAATTGTCCAGCGGGCCCATGACGGTCGCTTTTATCGGCTGGTAAAAACAACTACACATTCGTTCTTTCTAAAAACATTTGATTCAATGTAACATTCTGGTGACAATTGCGTCATTCTAATAACGTAAGCTGTAAAACATACCTATACAGGATGATTAGTTTGTCACCTGCAATAATTTTTACGGGCTGAATATATCATACTGAACAACTTTTACTATGGGACCAACCCCGAAATCTCGTTAAAAAAATTTACTTTCCCATAGTAAATGTCAAGGTCAGAAAGTCAAAATGTACGAAACAGACAATATTTTTATGACCTATATATTCAGCCCGTAATTTATTGCAGTTGACTAATTAAACAACCTGAAGCCGCGGACGGACGGACAGACGGACCTGGCGAAACTGTATCCTAGTTGACTACGGAACCCTAAAAAATATCACCAATGTAAGAAGCAACTTTAAAAAAACTACCAAGTGCCGTAAAAATCAGCAGTTTATGGAATTTTAAAGAGGTCACAAATGCCTCTGACGTCTTTATGTACCTACAATTTTGGGAATCATTCGAGTCGTAATTGTACGTAGGCCTCAGTTTCGGTCAGATACCAACATTTTTTTAAATCTAACAAGCGTCAAAACATTTACAGTAAATTAAAAACAAAACTAATTAGCTTACAAACTATTTAGCAAATGACCACTATTGAAGTCACGACGCCTTTTCAGTTTTACGGCAGTATGTTAAACGCGGTCGTAAAAGCCCGGGCCATATTTTATGCTGTCCATAAACCGCTAACGGCATTGTATTGAAGAAAACTTTCACATAAAACTAATCTATTCAAGTTACGAGAGTCTCGTAGTTCGTTTTACGCGCCAGGTAAGGTCTGGGTGTCGATATCTAAGGATACTGTAACAGCACACAGATCAGATCGACTACTCAATTTCGAAACCATAAAAAAAAAAAACAAATGTACATATATTAAGTTAAAATCCTGTGAATAGACCTTCTTTTACTCTGTCGAAATATTTCTTAAAGATGATTACCTACATAACACCGAAATAAGTTTTTAACTTGCAGTTGGCAAAGATAATTTAGTATCTATAGAGGCGTATTTTCAAAGTAAATTTTGTAGTCAACTAAATTTACTGCCATCTTTCAAAACAGGACTAAAACTCTTAGAATGACATATGGCTATTTGACCCATGTTCTTTAACTGATATGTGTTAAATATCAAACGGTGTCGCCGTCTACTCGCCGTATACGAGTAAGTAGACCAAAGGTATATCGCCATCTATTCGAGCGTAATTTTTGTTGGTTTTTCAAGGCACATTTTTTTCTTAGAATTTATTTATCTTATACGGAGTTACTCGTATATATGTATGTATACCTGTGCGATTGGAAGTAATCGCCGGCATTTTTATTGTATGTGCTAGTTTTACGTTAGCTAAGTAAATTTTAGGCGATACATTCTTGAACACACTATACATATACAACTCATTTACATGCTTAGATATTTATAGTGCTGAAAGGGCCTTAATAAGATCGAAGCCTATTATAGCACACAAGACTACATGAATGATGAAACACCGCGGGATTAAGTGTGATTGTAAATAATGAATTATTTATTGTTATGTTAATAATGATGAAATTAATAATTCAATGTATATATATATACCGTATTTTTCTACATTTAGAATTTATTCTAGAAAGTTTCTAGACTAGTATTTTTATGCAATTGTGGTGTTTGACGATCCTTTTGTGAAATTCTTATTATTAAGTTTGCCATATCTATAATAATTCAATGTTTTTTTTTTTGAGAACAATAATAACTGCATCAATAAATTGCTCTGATATTTAGATTAAGATGATATTTGTAAAATTTTTCGATTTAAAAGTGCTTGTTGCTAGGCCTATTTGAATAAAGAATATATTGATTGACTTGACTTGACTTGATCATACTCATACGGCACTATTGTTATATAAATTTAACTAAATATTATAATAACTAGCCTCATAAATCAAAATAATCATTTTGATTTATGAAGCTAGTTATTATGATTGAATACTAAGTTGCTTTTAGTAATTGGATGAATTGAAAATCGTTCGGAGCAAGTAAACATAGAAAGCAATTCTGTCCGGAATATTAAAGTGACTGTTGACCAAATACCGAGTTTGTTCCTAATGTTTTATTTGTTAATACCTGCCCTAAAACTTAACGTAGACAGGTGCCTTTGAAAGTTATATTTTAAAACCTAGATAAAACAAATAATATATGTACAAACGTACGCACAAACGGTGAACACCATGAATGTCATGTCAAGAGCTGTTATTATATACATACATAAGGGCAAAATATCAACAGTTTGTAGTAAATTTAAGCACTTAACTTATATATATATTTGTGTCGCTTCCAAGAAAAAGGTCTCACTTTGTCGCTTGCCATAAGGACACTTTGACAGGTTATTCGTATAAAGATACAAGCAAATCTCGTCCTTATGTTAAGCGACAAAGTGGGACCTTTCACTAAACTTTCGAGGGTAACATCTCCATCTTTCATCTCACTCTTGTAATTCTGCATTTTCTATTTGGTGTAAATAATTCGTTACATATATTTTATACAAAAGCCACGCAGACATATTTGTATTGTTTATGGCAAAGTAAATAGCACAAAACGATTTGAGCTCGCCTATTTTTATTTGACCTACACGATTCCATTTATTTGCGTAAATAAATACGGTATCAAAGGACGGCAAGGGTCTATTTTCAATACGCGAATATATTAGCTGTATTGTAGAAGATACGTCCAGTAAATATATAACTTAGGCAAATAATTATTTTATCCAAATCCTTTATCCTTAAACGAGCAATATTTGTTTGTTGTTTGAAATTGCATTTTCATTGGTTTGAAATTTCATTGTAGGGACTGACGAAGGTACAAAAAACTATGTAAGTAGGTTTTATCTAAAGGAAGATTAGTTTGTGTTTTTATGCAAATAACAATAAATATTGAACAAGGATTTTTTTAAAACGTTAAGTTTGAAGAAACGCTCGGTAGAATTATTTTAAATGTTCGAATGTTAAGAATAACCCATTAGTAACATTCGGACACCTTAAACAATTGTAACTAAAGTCTGTCATGCTATTTCCGTCAATAGAAAAAAATCAAAAAATGTAGGCGCAAAGGCTTATCGTCCCAAAGAAGATTTGCAATTCGCGCGTTTTTCTACTGACAAACTTGTTCGAACGGTTATATACCTGTACCCCTAGTGTAAATAATTTCGATTTCGAAACGTGACGTACGCGTTTGCGTTAAGTCTCATTTTGTATGGGCTTTTGAACAGCGCGCCAAGCGGGACGTTTTGAAAAGTCAAAAATCTCATACAAAATGACACTTAACGCAAACGCGTACGTCACGTTTCGCTGTCGAAAATATTTACACTAGGGGTACTGTATACTAGAAAACATAACTAATGACTAAATATAAGCCTACCGCCTTAATTCGAGACGATTCGTGGAAAGTTATTTTGGGAGACTACGGTATAGTTTAAGCTTCGGTTGCGTACCTACTTCTGATTTTCATTCATCGATAAATTTAGACCTGGATACATCCCCAAGCTAAACTACCTTTTACTAATGAACCACTGTGCATCAACCTCACAGTCTCAGTTAAGCTGTAGAACTTGAGTCAGCAACGGAGATAAAATGATAATAAATTATTGTAATTTCGTAGGTATGTTTTTATGTATCATTAACGTTAAAACAATAATTAAAACAATTTATAACGCTTCGATGAACAATCGAGCTTTTAAACGAGGATCTCATATACCTAGTCTAGAGGTGGATACGGCAAAGTTAATTTATTTAATATAGACATATCTGAGTGTATTCGAAGGTATCAAAATCCCAGAAGTTTTCCAAAGGTTGCCGCGACGTAAAGCGTAAATAATCAAAGTGGTTACCGGGAAATGAATATTAGATATCGATATCGAAGTTAAATAATGAAGACACTCGATACTTTACGGCCAAGTTATTGCCACGTAATACTTAAAGGATCAACATATTTCGATGTACCCGCTAAGGGTCGCTCGGAAATTTATTTGTGCTGAAACACTCCGGCGGAGAGGGAGTCCGAAAACGCCATTCCTTTTGCAATAAATCTTTATAGACGTGCGGCCGAACTACTATTCGGTTCTCGGTTTTTATTGTACATAGTCCATAGTTTCCGCGAGCTACAAATGTCGAAAGGGTGCGAACAGGCATAAGTTTGGCCGACGTTTAGTGGTGTGAGGTGCGATTACGGTGGTCTATGAAGTTACATATGGACGGGTTGAGGATAATACTATTGTTTTATTGGCTTTTGTCCCGTGTATGTGTGCGTATTCGTAATTTCTTAAATGTTGATATTTGGGATAGTTTCTCCTTTTCCTCTGGGATAAAAGTTTGAAATTTCCCCTTTAGTTACGAAAATAATAGGAGGGTGTGTTCAGTAGGTAAAGGTGCCTATGTATTTTTTGTGACAATCACAGCCGTCTGTTGGTTTTTTATTTATTTGCAAATGTCGCATGATTCTGTGTCGTTTAAGAAAATACAACTTTAAATGAAGTTCATTTCTTAAGTTGTCACCTCAACGATGTATTTCGATATACACAGTTTCATATACCTATGTATATGTTAGTCCAGGGAATCTGTGACGTAATTATATTGTTAACCCAGCAGTCTCCGCAGACCGCGGTCGGCATCAGCTGTTCGTGACGCGCACCTCCGTAACGTTCGAGGTCGGATATGGAAAAAGGCTTTACCACAATAATTAGAGTCATTTTGTTTACTTGAAACTGGAATACGGAATAAATTTGAGATAGACTAAATTACAAAAAAAAAAATAGATTTTTAGCACCGGTCCAAGTAAGATTATTTGCGCAAACTTAAATATTATACAATGCCTCAAAGGCCTATTTTAGATTTAATGTAGTTATTGATAGTAATACCTATTTACATTATATATATGTAAATAAAGGAATCAATATGATTTCTTAAAGGTTAGCTGGAAGAGATCCCTTTTAGGGATAATTTCGCCTTTGTACATAACATTTTTTTTTGTTTTGTTTTGTCTGTTTTATTTTAACTTGTTTATGTGCAATAAACTGACATACATACATACATGATATCTGAGATTGAATGATAATTATGTAAAAATGTATCGTATTGTATGTACAATAATATTGAAGCAAAATAAAGGATGATGGATAGTAACGATGTTGGTGTTACACTTTTTCTTGCATACTTTTTAAATTAGATTTACCGACCCTTATTTTATGTATAATTGTTGGTGCAATAAAGAATATTTCCTTACTTACTTATACCTACATTACTCAATATTATGTTTTTAATTAGAACACCTTTATTTAAAACGATTTACTGACTATTGTGTTTCTTTTGTTTCAGGTAAGCGTTATATACTTCTGACAAGAACATAGGAATGTTTTACAGTTTATCAACACTATGCATTCATCCGTATAGTTGTAAATCTAAGTAAGTTTGCATGAGTTACAAAGTAAGTCAAGCTTTTACAGATATTATAAAAAAACAGTCAGAATAATAATTTACAAACATGAAAATCGCTCCACCGACAAGAGTCTCTTAAATGTATGATATTGATGAGAACTATACTATAGTTACATCTGTAAATACTTGAGTTACTTTGTTCTACGAACTATAACGTAACTACTTACAGTTCGTGTCATCCATGAGGACGCGCAGATTTGTCAAATCTAACTTTTAATAACTTGACAATACGTGTCAAGGCACGCGTCTTCATGAATGACACGATCTATAATTAATAACTTCATTCTTACGACTTTAAGAACAAATCAAATTATTTAAGTAAAAAAAATTATTTTTGTTTTATAACTGGAGCCACTGGTCACATTTTCTTTAGTATACAGGATGATTCAGTAGACGTGAGCAGGATCAAGCCTGCGTATTGAGTAAGTTATAAACAACTGTTTTGTACCAGTATTTGTGAGGTTAACGTTAATTTATTTTTTCTGTTCAAAATTTTTGAAGTGAAAACTTCTTTGGCGGCGCTGTGCACTTTTTGTGATGGGGAAAAATGTTAAACTCGCGTCAGGTGTCACGTGACCGTCAGATTGAAAATTCGAAGCCGTCATCGAAGCCTGGTTACTTTTGAAAAATCGTATCTCACTCGAGTGTGACATTTTATTTTCTTCATAATCAAACTGCTGTCATAACGGTTAGAGAGGATTTATCTTTGTTAATTAAGTGTTGTAGGGTCTCCATGATTGTAGAAAATCAAATTTGTCTTTAAAAAAAGTTAAGTAAGAATTTGTGTAAGAATGTCCCTTTAATATTTATTTATTTATTAAATGACAGTTCGCGAGATAAAATCTGGATCGGATGGCCCCGGATAGTTCGTAGTTACGAAGTAAATAAATGTGATTAAACGGTTTTACTTATGATCCAGATATAATAAATTAACTAAAAACTAAATCATAATCCTTATTTTGTTTGCCGTAGTCGGGAAAAAAATAATCAAGAAACAAACTTAGGTAGGCAGAGTTGAGCAACTCTGTGTTTCGATGCATCAGCAGAATAAGTAATAATGTATTAGGACTTCTGAAACATTAAAATAAAAACGTAGGGCGCACTATGGTGGGCTTAGAACACATTTTTCTATAAATTAATTAAGTGCACAGCTTGTTATGCGCCTCACGTTTTATTTTAACTTTTCAAAAGTCTCTAGATATCTTCAACCGATTAAGCCGAAATAGTTTGGGTGACAATTCAATTTTATGGTACCATCGAGCTGATCTGATGATGGAGACAGAAGGTGACCATGGGAATTTAAGAGTTAACAGACGTAACCCCTTTGAGTTTGAGCTGTTTAGAATAGTCTCAACGAGTAGTTATATAACAGAAAAAAAGCGTGATTGTTTTCCTTAAATATGACGGTGAACGATTCATTAACATTTACTAATTGTGTAGGCTTGGTCCTGCTCACTCCTCACGGATCACCCTGTATATGACATCTATTTTAGTTTACATATTAACAAATTCCGCTTTTTCACATGAAAAATGATATCAGGCTTCAACCCAAATCCCTCAAACGTCGACGTGTTAAATTAATTAAATTAAATTTGAGTACAGTCATTAAGTCATTGTATATCGATTTAACTGTATCGTTAATTACACGCCAACCGAAACGGGTCAATCAAATGACACATTAAACCCGAACAGCCGTAATCTGGCCAATTTTCAGCGCATTTGACCCAAGACGATCGGTCGATTACCCTTAATGGAGTGATTGTTCAAATTAGGTCGCTTAAAATCTGTAAGGGCCCTCCGCGAGGTGCGTGGAATGCTAAACGTCCCGATGATACGACACTGGACTACTTGTTGAACAAGTGCTCTGTATCACGTCACGTAAGGTGAGGACTTATTCAAGTCACGAGTAACAAACAAAAAAAAATGACAATATTATTTAGGTACTTAACCAATACGGCTTATTATCAGTTGAAGAATCATTGTTTATATGAATATCCATGCTCTAACTAAAAATGAAAACCTAAATACATACATATATTCCAAATCACCTAACTAATACGGTACATTTAAACTCGAATGTTATTTGATTGGCAATTAGATAATATGAGTGACATCTATACTATAGAATACAATTATTCACATGGAAAAAAACTTTATAATTTTATTTCACGCTATTTTAATTTTACCTTATGTACAAACGCTTTTTAGTACCAACTACCAAGCCAGGATTAACAAAACTTCGTTATAAAGACGGCACGTATTCCACCTAAAACTTACGATTTATTAAAATTACCCTACCGAACAAAGTTTGCAAGGTTACCTAATATTCCTATTTGTTTGCATCTTGAGTGCCCTAAATATCTAAAGATATCGGAAGGCAGTGAGACCGAATATTGCTCCTACCCTTTTCAATGGCACACGGTGACTCCGCATTGTAGGTGCACGAACCTCTTTTCCTCACAAAGCCTCCCTTATTATGCTCGTGTAGGATATGAGGAAATTGGCAGAATGGCTTTATACGAAAAACTCACGTAATCTTCCTGGGGTGCGCCACAATATCTAGCACTCGCCACTCAAGCCCCAACAACACCTCGATTTACCTATTCAATAATCGGGGTTTTATCTGCTTACCTTTTTATCCTGAATATTAAATATTAATCCTATGCAGATGTCGTAAGTAGACGTAACGACTAGAAGTATTTCAATTACTACAACTAATTGAAATACTCGAAATGCCTATTCAAGATGACTATCGTTGATGTAATGTACCTATACGAGTACGAATAGTCACGTGACGTCATCACGATACATTTTTTCTTTTGTTCGGTGTCGATGTACGATTGTCGTTTTGGCTACACCGTCAGATGTCATTGTCGATTTGCGTAATAGATCTTTTTATTTAAAGTTTGGTGCTATAAAGCCATTGAAAAATATATCACAACTTACAAGAAATGTATATCAAATGAGATTAGGCGATATTGTGGCTTAGCTCATAGACTGGGATAGAAATTCAAAATTGTGGTTGTGAGAAGCAAATGATGTAACAAGTTGATAAGCGAGTTATTTCAGGGTTTTGGCAATCGCTGAATCCGAAAATTGCTATTAGCACTTCGAATTATCAATAGTTTCCTCAAATTCAAGATGGCCGCCAAAAAAAAAAAATTATATAAGCATACCATGTGGGGTATCAAATGAAAGTGCGTCTTGAGTAGATAACAAATATATAACATGTTACCATATCTGCACTCACTGGTCAAGCATTTTTTTTTTAAACATTGAAAAAAAATCAAGTTTAGGAGTTGATTTTGCATTGCCGTAAATTAAAAACGACTAAATAAATTTCTGTAAAACCTTTTATTTATTACTTGGGATGTCCTCTTAATTAATTAAAACGAACAAAGACTTCACCAGAAATATTTAAAAAATAACAGATTCTCAGCCATTTCAACTTTTTACTCATTTAGCCGCCATCTTGGATTTCAGGCACAAGGAGTAATATGTCGAAGTGCTAATAGGGATTTTTAGATTCAGCGATGTGCAAAACCCCGGAAAAGATCTCTTAGCAACTTGTTACATCTTTTGCTTCTCACCATCAAAAATAGAAGGAATTCTGAATTTCTATCTCAGTCTATCATGTTGTCGTGGCGTCTAGTCTTTCGGATTCAGTAGACGGAGACGGCAAAACACAACGCCCTTCGGCCAGAAATATGCACTCACGACACAAAGTTTGGACAATAGATAAGTTAAGTTGAAGGGTTTGTTTAGGCGGAAGCGGTTCTCAACTTTCTATTAAGGGCTCATTTAGACGGTGCGAGAACTTGTGTGCGATTTTCATTACATTGCGGTACCTATTGGATCGGTCGGCCGTATGGGATGAAACAATTGTCAGCAACGCAACTGAACTCGCATGAGAGTTCGCGCGCCGTCAAAACGAGCCCTGAAACAATTAAGTGGTGCGATAATTCCAATGACACTGGTTATATCAGCTTATATATCCACTTCAACTTAGGGGTTATCTACATAATAGGTCACAGCTATAAGGAGACAAAGGGGGTGGGGAGTCCAAAAAGTCGAAATTTTTTGTGGTGTAATAAATGGATGACCCCTTATACCTATCACATTGTAAACTCAGATATACGAAATGTCGCGTCCAGTATGGTTCAAACGAAAGCCAATGATAAAAGACTTGACCCATTCTGATTGTTATCAATATAAGAAACCAAACCATTTAATTGCAATACCTGTGAGTTCACGTTTGATCCGAACTGAATGCAACAACGTTTATGTATTGAGCCGTCGCCACGTGTAAATGTAGCCAAAAGCCAAATCATCCTCACATTACGAGCGGTCAAAAAACAAAGTTTAATCCGCTCCCGTCGTTTTGCGCGATGATGTTAATAACACGGAATGACGCGTTTATACGTCTACGTGGACACGGCTCCTGACGGAATAAAACCTTTTGATCGTGGCCGGCGCTCGCATGGCGTGTTTATTGTGATACACAGACATTTGTTCTAAATAGACTTGCTTTGTACTTTTATAAATGATTTTATAACACGTGTCTCGTTCTGTTGAATGATACTGTCTGTGTGATTTTATATATAGGCTAATAATAATTAAAGAAATTTGTTAAGGCTGTCGGTCCTTGGAAATATGTTTGTAAATAAATAATATTTGCATTTTACCCACGTATAGGTCAGAGGGTATCTTGTTTGTTTAATATTCGCACTTAACTTTATTATATCTTATTTACGTATATGAGTATATGGGTTAATTACATATGAAGTGCCCCGTTTTTACCGTTGAACATTTCTGGAAATCTCGATTTAACTTTTAGGTTCAGGTGTAGGGCAACTTATTACCTACATTTGGTCATGTCAATAAAATTGTATTTAAATATATATATGTCCGTGTTGTTCTCTGAAAGGTGCAGACATATTTTTGTGAGACAGGGTGGGCACGAGCAAGGTGGGTAATAAAGTATGGCGCGAGGATTCCCGGCGGCCTGCGGCGGTCGGCGCTCGATCGGCGTCCGCGAGACATAAATTCGGCTCCCTTCACCTGGAACGCCTCACCGACCGCCGACGCCGCGCCGGTTATGAAAATTCCAACACTGGAATTCCGACTCACACTAGAGATTTTTGCTGAGCTTTGCGGTTGTCGTCGCGCGGATTTTTTAAAGAACCGACTCTGTTACGTATATTTCAGTCTGCGTTTTATGGAGGCGGGAATGTACTTCGCTTTGGTTTATTTGCGAGCCGCCTTTCTCATGAAATTGCGCTGTTTCATAGCTTACGAGCCATTTTGAGGTTCTCGTTAGAGAAACATTTTTTTTATCGTGATGTATTTTTCTTTTGCAAATTGTCTATGCCGATAGCGCACCCTTTTATTATCTTGGGCTTGTGGTAATGGTCTGGGTGTCAGCGTTTTAATTTTGCTTTTGAATTTATCTCACTTTTGCTTATACATCGCGGACGGCCCCAGCATGATGGTCGTTTGTGTCAACGATAAAAAGTCCATCATGTTTTGTCCGGGTATTCTCATTAGTTGTGAGAATCTAGTTCTTCGAAGGTCCAGTGTAACATGATCTCTAAATACGTTGCAAATTTGTGTTATTCGAGAGCGTAGATGTTTTACCCATATAGACAAACTAGGGTAACGTGGTCCCTCTGAGTGCAGTACATTGTTTTGCATTCCGCTTACTAGTTCAAATTGTCACTGTCATTCCTGGTCGACACGATAACGCAATAATGATATGACGTCCATTAAAAAATTATAAACAAGAATTCCGAGGCGGTAACCGGACATAAATTTCCAAAACCCATCAACCATTAACAATTACAAAAGAAAGGTAAGGAATGAAATGTTTTATTCATTCCGTTAACGAGAAAATTACCGAGAGGGTGGCGGAGATCAGATTGCAAGGACTCGAAGAACCTTTGTCTTTGGGGAGAGGTGAGCCCAATGAGCTCTTCAGATACCTATACCAATTAGTAGCAACTAACTGGAGTGCCACATTGTTTGGCTTCTAAAATGTCATAGTACTTAGCTCCTATAGTATCGATTTTATGCAGAAAAAGATCGATACCTCTAAGTCATAAATACTTAGAAGCTCAAGCATAAAAAATACATTTATTTCCAACATATCGGTGCTTAATACACACATGAAAAACAATGAAAAAGAGACTACTACATTTGTAACATTTTTAGATATTATGTAAGAGTTCAAGTTCATTTAAACGGCTTATTAGGTTATTAAGGATTATCAGTTCGCCGGACGATATCGGCCTGTCAGTTATTCACGATTGCTTCTGCGAATCGTCCGATAGGCCGATATCGTCCGGCGAACTGGTAACCAGTGGGCCCCTTTAGGCTTTGTAAACGGTTTGTAAACTCACCCGTTGTACATATTACATAGAAATACGTAGTGGTAACAAACAAGTGCGCTGCCTGTAGATTTAATGCTTCTGAGTTCGGTAAATAAGGAACACGTTTGAGAGATACCAATATTTTGTTCTCAAGTCAAGATGTCTCTATGAGTTCACCAATACACCATGTACGTATGTACGTAAGTAACCAAAGTGTTCGTTAATTTTTTTTACTAGTTTCACAATTTGTACCAGATATATATCACACATTGGACCCGTAAGCAATAATAACACGTGCATTTTTAATATGTTTCTAAATAACGATGACTGCTTGATAATAAGGATTGTTTGTAGTGAAATAATTCATAATCCGTGTCAAAAATAGGACATATATTCACATTTTGTGAAAATATCTTCCTGCTAGCACCCGGATTGCGGGGTAACGTATGAAGCGAAAATATATTATCAGAAAAAAATGTTTGCTCTCTTTTTCGGATCACCCGTTGCTCTGAGATGATTGAAAAATTTATCGCGGTCAAAGTGCTTTCATATTTGCCCTTTTTCACGTAATCATGTGGGTCCTTAAATTGAAGAATTGACATAAAAAACGTCTTCAACTTTTGTTTCTGACCAAATGAAGTTTTGAAATAAATTGTAACTTCATTAAATATATTTGAATTGGTTATCCTCTTAAAAAAAAACACTACACCTTATAAAACAAAGTCCCCGGCTGCGTCTATCTGTTAGTATGTAGGTTCGCGATAAACTCAAAAAATACTGAACGGATTTTCATGCGGTTTTCAGCTATCAATAGAGTGATTCTTGATGCAGGTTAAAGGTGTGAATTTTTTTATTAAGGTTTCGTGTAACCCGCGTGCGAAGCCGGGGCGGGTTGCTAGTTGAGTATATTTTCTTATATATAAATATCGATAATAGTATATAATCTTTATTAACTAAACCCAAAGAAACATATTTACGTTGGCATGCTTAAGCCTAAAAATAATTCCCATTAAATCTACTTTAATACTTATTAAACCTGTATAAGATCAAAAAGTTGCCATTAAGGAAATATCTAAAATAGTTATGTAGAAAATCGTCTACTCTCTGTATCTATTCAACGAAGCGTGTTGTGGTCCTCCCTGCCGTCCAAGTTGGTAATAATCGTCAAGTTCCCTGTATTTAGCCCTAGATCTTGCGTGCCATTATCCGGGAACCTTAATTAAAGGTAGTCTCCCGCTCCGTGGACGTGAACATTGTAAATTTAACCACGGAATACATAATAGTTAGTACCGGATAAATAATCGATTCCAGGTTTGGATTCCACGGATTTTTTGTAGAATATTTGGAATACTAGTTAGTGGCTCTGTGAGCTGTGGACCTCGCGAACCCGTGTGCTATTCCTCTGCCAATTTGAAAAAAATCCAATCGACAAAAAATCTATATAATGAATGAACCTGGTCACAAAATTTCACGAAAATCGGTAGGGAAATACGACCTGTAGAGGAGAACATCTGGACATACGAAAACATTTTTGCCCAAGCCGAAACTGAGATCTTCACTTTCGCTCAGTTATTTACAACTAAATCTATTGTAAAACTGTTTTTGAATTTGTTTACGTTTGTAATCCAATAAAGGATATTGATTTACAACCTGAGTTTTATCAAGCGATTTATTCTTTATCTTTTATTATCTGTATTGTATCGAAAATGGCAAAAACGGAACCATAGTAGTTTCGTCATGTCCTTCTGTCCGTCCGTCATCCGTTAGTCTGCTTGTCTGTCTGTAAGTCAAAAAGCATAAGGAACGTAGGTGTAATTTGTGAGCCGATAGAGAGCACCTAGTTTAAAAGAAAGGGGAGCATTCCATACATGTAACTAAAAGTGACGAATAAAACAGTAAAAATCAAAGTGTCGAACATCATTGGATAAGTCTTTATAAACATATTTCGCGTGATGAGATCACAATATTTGCCTGGCTAGCTCAATCAACCAATACCTAAATATTTATAAGTTTTAATCAAAGTTCCATGCGACACAGACATAACACTTTAAGTCGAAGATGGTTCGACATGTTTCGCTCCATAACGAGCAATTCAACGGGAGCACGCGTTGGCGCGTTGTAAAGATTTCGCTCATTTACTCTTACAGAAAGTCGTCTACTATAGCTCGCCTTTGTAGCCTCTAAATTATTTATTTTACAAATACTAACTTTAATTTAAATGACGATCAAAGAAATTCTTAACCAGATTTTAATTAAGTATACATAAAGAATAAATAATTAAGATCGTGTTCCATTCATAAAACAATATAATATAGACTAGATTTTAAACTAAAATGAAAGAACAGCATAACATTTCTCTGGAATTCTCAACTAGATTATAAATTTTAATTATAAAACTTTGTCAGAGTGACGATACCAATTACACATATTAAATTTGCAAAACCCTCCTCTGTTTCTTTACGAGGGAGTTATAAGTAATCAACGAAATCAATGCCATGAGTGCCATTACCTAATACCTTCCTAATTATAAATTCCTAAAAGTTTAGTTTATTATAAATAAAAAATATCCCGACACTGTTTTGCAAAATCACCCACCGCGGGGCTAATTGGATAAACTTCTTTTAGGAAGAGTACAAACTCGGAATAGGCTGTAAAGAGTGAGAATTTGCATCGAGAATATTTTTCGTCAACAATTAGGCTGTTGGGCCTTTGTCTGGTAGCAGGGGTTGGTTTTAACGGCATTTTAAAAGATTTCCACCCGTCGGGACCGGGGCTTATCTCGACCCGTGCGAACAAACCCCGTTATTAACTTTACGGTGCCCTTAACGAATAACAGATACAAATATGAATGTTTCGTTTTACAACGCGGTGTTTTATGCTTTCGGGAACTTTTTACAGGCGCCATTTTAAGACTGCATCATCATAATACCCGTGTTGGGCTGTGTTTAATTAAAGTGCGGTTGTGTGTGTTAGGAGTTAATATTTCTGCTATTTTTGTTATGTTCTCGCGAAAAATGTGCTCCTTATGTTTTTCGACGCTTGAACAATTAAAACAAGCTACATTTATTTTAGCGTCCGATATTTTATGTATGCATGTCTTCTTTTCTGTATGTATAAGTTGTGGCGTTAAATAAATGTATTCTCTTTCCTCTTTCTTTCAAATATATTATATTTAAAAGTATTGGGTTGTAAAATATTTTATTGCACAGAAATAGACAAGGTCGAAAAGCTTTTTAATGAAATGTTGATATATATCTCGAGCATTATTAATGCCTATTAAATCCTAATGAATTTCGTCGAAAATTATGTTAATGAAAAATTCTCTTTACCTATCCACAGCAATTTCATACAAAGCTTATTAATAACCCTCACCATAGTATTGCACGAACACAATCTATTATACCGGAATAATGGCAACACTGGCCGGCTTCACAATCAAATTGATTGCAGATAATGTTCACTACGCTACGTCATACGTAATACATTTCATAAACGCCCCAAATTGATTTCATATAAACGCACTTATATTTTTTACGCGGTTAATGAATAAAGGACTAATTTTATCCCTAAAATAAGCATAAACATATTAATAATTGTAGTATTTCAATCTGTTATATATACGGGTTCAAGATAACATTAATAATAATAATAAAATGCTTTATTGCACTACAAAAAAATGGTACAAAGTATGTAAAGGTATAAATATGCAGGTAACAACAGGCGGACTTATCGCTAAACAGCGATCTCGATTTCGATACATTGTACCTAACAGCAATTAAAAATCGTATTTAATAGTAAATCAATAAGTAGTTATCCAGAAATCATAGTAATTTATTATCAAATAGGTCGTTCGATAATTTCGGATCCGGATTGCAAACCCTACGTGCAGATCAGTGGTTTTAATAACAAACCTTCTGTGAGATACAGTTATTATAACGAGTTACTCTCGCGCGGACAAACAAACACTCCGCCAACGCGTGCTCCTGTTGAAGCTGCTGGTTATGAAGCGAAACGTGTTAAGCAATATTAGACTTAATAATTAAATAGATACCTCTGTACCTACTGCAAGTAACCAGGTCGCAAAAGCGTGTCACGAGGCACAATCCAAATGCAAAGCTATCGTGAAACATTACGTTACATTGCATTTAATCCTCCGTCCACAGCGTATTGCCCGCTGACATGTATATTATGTGATACAAAGGTTTGCCTCTGTCGCTGTTTGATTTGACAGCCTCAGTGCAACGCGACACTCACAGAGCTTTCAGTCTTCTCTTGTAATATTACTATGCACTGTTATCGCTTGAGTACGTTCAGATGCAGGGAATATAATATGGTGTATCATTTATCTAATGAGCAATATTATACAACTATAGATATACTCATAAGGTACCTGCGCCTAGAAGGCCCGGTTCTTAAGCGTGCCTACTTTCAAAATTTCATACTTTTATAAGTGTGCGTGTAAACTCTTTTAAGTAAAACAAAAAATAAGAATAACGATGGACTTTCTTTGGCGCAGGTACAGTCAATAATATTAGCCTGTACATTACAAAAGGAGCACAAAATGATGTATCTGTTTTTGTTGATTAATTTTCATATACCATGAACTTTGTTATACTCGTTCTTGAACATAAGCTTGGCTACATCTCTCATGGTGTGCTCGTAATCACGTGCACATCTCTCGCTTGCCTAGGCGGGACTGAAAAGCAACTGCACAATTTGTACAATTAAAGCGCTTCAATTTTATGAACCGCATTATTTTATTACCGCAATAAATGATATGAATATGAATATGCTTGTAGGAGTTATAATATCATTGCTGATGTGTTATGTTGTTGTCTCATTTATACTTCAAATTTTAAGGCGTGTCTGAAAAGAAAAGTTGTTTTCGGTTTATACATATGAGGATCGGTTACGTCGATACAACAACAAAGCTTCACTAAAGCCTGTCGCAGACGGAGCGATAATATACAAAAAGATATCTTATAGCAACACATCTTACGATATATTTTACGAGTAATTACTATTTGACAGAGTCCACACACGAGGCTATAATATATATTTTGGTATCTTACGATATTTTATAGCAAGACATGGCATATTAAGATACCTTGCGATATATAGCTCGGTATATTACGATATATTTTGATATATTTCGTCTCTTTCACAATGTAGGTGCTAGACAGACAGCGATATAAATTTTGGTATCGTTGGCGTGTGTGGTGCTTAGCTATACTATAAGATATCTGTCGGTATCTATCGGTAACTTACGGTATATTAATTTAAGTATATAACCGATCCTCTCTGACAGGTTTAATAGAGAACCGAAACACCTCTAAGAACTGTTATTGAAGTAGTAACTTTGTTGAAAAACGTACCCCAATTTGATTGACGTTAAATTTCCATTTTGTAAAATATAAGTTTGACTATCGGCCCGATCTATCGGCCCGATTAGAGCTTTAAGATTCGTACTACTAGGTACGATATGGATCGGATATGTCAGTGTCAAAAGTGACGTTTCTTCAAACAAAAACGTCCCTTTTGACACTGACATATCCGATCCAGACCTAATATTTGACGTATTTTAAAGTTCTAATCGGGCCATATATATTGCCTTACTTCCAACACTGTTCATATTATTCTTTTTTCATTTTCCTTCTTGGATTTGGGTGTTTTTCAATATGTATACATAAAAAATTAAAATACTTACAAAGCAATACAAAATACATATAAACACTGTATAAAAATCCTAACCTACAAACGCCATTAAAGCGGTTATCACGCTATGCTCATACATTACGATTCACACGCATATCGGACTGGCGAGCTGAGCTGCATCCAATGTGAAGACCGCCTAACACATTTAATCACTGTATTCAATTTGCAATAATTAGTACCGGATCAATTAAAACCAAGCGTATATTATGTATGGCTCGGCTATTGCATTTACTTTGAATCAGTCATACTAGTTTTTAATAATACAAAGGCTTTTGTTAGTGCTGTTTGATTGCCTTCAGGCCATTCTATATGCGTGCGTCATTCACTCCAGGAATCCGCTTTTGCAGGCATAGGGTTTTCAATTCTCGCTCTGGCAATCCGTATTGTATTTGTTTGTGTGATAAAAGGATATGTTGTTTTTCATAGAAAGTGAATGTTAGGTACATTCGACTTGCAGTAAAATTATTGTTAATAGCATTTCGATCATAAATAGGTAAATAGTCCTGAATGGAGGATTAAAGCATGAGTCACGCTAGAACCGTCCGGGTCAGTACAGGGCCCCGTACTCAATTTTCTATAGAAAGCATCATGTGATCTCCGATCACCCGTCATAGAAAATGAAGTGTCAGATGCCTCGGCCCGGGCCTGGATCGTTCTAGTGTGAGTTATGCTTAAATTGATTTGTCAGTCATTAAGAGGAGGCTATCGCAAAATTATAGATGTATCAATATTACACGTTTTTACAAAGGCAAAGTAATTGAACTAAAAGGTAAAAACCCGCGCGACGGGCATCTTCCGTCGCAAGTTCCGCGCAGAGCGCCGAATCTTTTTATTCCTTCTAATTTCCTGGATTTGGATAAGAGGGGGTCCTCTTAAAATGAAGGCAGTCTTGAGTAACCTAGTCAAAAATATCCTGTAAAGAACGCATAATAAATACGTATCCTAAGTGAGACAATTTACGGCGCAAATCGTGAAGTGTGCGCGGTAGAAGATAAATTTGATATGAAATCCACAAAATCACCTTTTAGTTAAGAGGAGGCACAATCCGGAAATATATCATTGAATAAATGACTGTGCATTTGACAAACGAGACTCCGCAGCCATATCCGGCAGTATAACAGCAGAATGATCCTCCCCGGTGTGTTATATAACATAGAAATACCTCAAGGGGCCTTCGCGAAAATGTACAGGATTTGCCGACTCTTATTCCTTGTGAGGTACAAGCAATGTTAAGAAAGAAATGATCATAAATATTAAATAACGACTAGTTATGGCTTGTCTATATAATAGAGAAACGGGCTCGTAACTAATAATACTATGTATTTTATATATTCGGAATGCTTGCTACAGGCATGTTACAGAATTAATGAAAAATAGCTCTCTTTTAGAGAGTTTTCTCAATTTACAATCAAATTTCCTTCGCGAATTGAGCACTTGAACACGCAACGTAAAGGGGAATGGAAATTATATAATAATATTCCATTTTTCTTAGCGCGGCTTGTACCGGCCGTGCCCCGCAGTGTTTGCAGTCAACTGTTTCAAAAAGACATTTTTATTGAGTAACAAACTCTTAATCAGGGCGCCCGGTGAGCCCGCAGCTCAACCAGTTGTTATTCTTAAATCTCTCTGTGAACAACTCTATTATGTGGAATCTTGTTAACATTTGAAATTATTTCTCTGTCCCGGGAAAAATGAGTTCTGTGTTTTTACTCGAAACTCCGGTGACTTTTGTTTAATGGAATGATAATACAAATGCTTTCCTCTTTGTAGTGAAACCCTGGAAATATTGTTACCTTGCCTCACTTTAGTTCGTGAGAGTAATTTGATTGTTTATTAAAAATGAAGCGAAACTTAAATGGGAAAAGTTATCTCTTTATAACTCGTGAGTTTAGACTCTTAATATTGAATTAGAAGTTTGAGTAGACTTCTTTGATACGAAAACCATTAAAATGATTATCATTTTACCGGGGAACATGTTGCATTAACGTTTATTACGTGACTGAAGTTTAAGACACACATGCCAACTTTGTCGTTTTTAATAAGTTGTAACAAAAACACCCATGCTTTATCCGCCTTTTGGGTAATATTTTGAAAAGTTTCGGTCCCTTAAGAGAATATTATGTAAACAAATTTAATTACAGTCTCGAATTAGCCACAATGGCCTGCTCGTCGCGAGCGAGAAACTTCGGGAGCCCCAACTTCGGCGAGTTGCTCGACTACCGGCCTGGAAGTATTTTTAAAAACCTGACGGGCTTCGGGAATGTCGATTGTATGGAAAACCACCTTTTGTGTTGTTTTTAAGGGGCAGGTTGTTAGATATCATCTTTATTTAAATTTTCTTATTAAATTATTATCGCGTTATACGCTTGCTTATAAAAAACATGAAAATAATACATTCAGTCTATAACATGTTTAACTAAAACTTCGACCACAATCTAAACACCTCCGCAGGTACAAAATACCTGACAATGTATAGAAGTTAGTATTTAATAGAATAAAACATACCTCACTGGTAGTCGACAGGATGTTTATTTAGTTAGCTGCACTTGTTTACGGGCCGAATATACCGGTCATGCTGAGCAACTTTTGTTATGGGACCAACCCCGACATTGCGAAAAAAAATTTTACTCCCCCATAGAAAATTTCAAGGTTAGACAGCCAAAATGTATGACACAGGCATTTTTTTTGCTCAGTATGACCTATATATTCAGCACGTAAATTATTGCAAGTGACTGAATAAACACCCTGTATTTCAATCATGTAAGTTTAGAGGTAGAAAAGATTTTCTTTTACATGACGTACATACATACTCGTACCTAAGATTCTTAAAACTAAGAAGAAATGCTTTCAAATAACCGATATAAGATCCAATTTATTTTAAAAAGAAGCAGAAAACTTTTTACCTAATAATGTTTTGTTTAAAATTATATAATACTTCTACTTGGCACAAAACTTAGGTAGTACCTAGAGCTAGATAGGTACATAGATAATAATAGTATGATTTGGTCGATCAACATACGTAAGTAAACACTCGGGACAATTTAAACGTGCAATGACATTAAACAGGTATTGGAATCATATCAGTTAGCTGTTATTCGCGCGGGCATCTCGCTCGCACTAATTAATACTTGTGCGGGCAAGTCAGAGTGAAATGAACGCGCGAATGACGGCTAACTGATATGATTCAAATATCATTCTAATATCGGTTTGATGTTAGTGCGCGATAGAATTGGCCTGTCTAATTAATTTATAAATTAATTATTTGTAAGTAATTTATAAAATCCATTCAATCTTTAAAAAAAAATTAAAATGTCATCTACTACTGAATACAAATTACTGAATGATACCCGCTAACACGTGATCTGTCATCAGATCATCATTAAATCGCGCATAAAGTTTAGGATATTTTCGATATTAATCAGAAGTTATCAATATCCGATCCCCCCCTCATTATTAGGATATTAACTGACGAGCGGAATAATGAACCATCGCTCTGCATGCACCCTTCAGGGGTAAAAAAGGGTTACAGTATCCCGGTCGGAAACAAACGGCACAACTCCAATTTATCACAAACTATCTAATCAATTCACAAAAGATTGCCTATTAATATCAAATTTAGGTTTTCCCTATAGTTTCGTCGGTTGTTTTGACAAATAATTGTTATAAATGATCGAAACTGTATTGTTTATCTTGGTTTTGTTGAAAATCGCAAATGTGTTTTGGTAGTAAACGTAGGTACTATTTGTAAGTTTAAAAATAGTGGTTTCGTATGCATTCGGGTTTTTTTTATAAATAAAAAGTTAACAAATATACTTTGGATACAGAATACATGTTTTCGACTATTATCAGATTTTCAATATAAAGTATATTCCTAAGCCTTAAGCCGTCTACTCATAGTTAAATCCTGTTAGTTCATCATATAAGAATTACCAAGAAAAGAACCGAGTAATGCACGTTTGTCCTTACGAGTAATATCCAAGCAACTCATCAATTTCATATCAAATTCATAACTTTCATGTTAGCATGCAGCGTCACATATTTTTCTTATAAACAGATAATCTGCTTTCAGCATTAAACTTGTAAAGTGCTCCATATGTCGCCGGTGAAAGGGAGTGCTGCTTTCTATTCATATACTGTGATACTCTTTTACGATTCAAGCAAAAACACGGCAAACGCTGCCGAAAGATAAACCCCAGGGCGGTGCGAACGCTGTTGAATTTTACGATTCCGCTAAGCCGCCTTAAAGTCGAGCCCTTCTTGAATATTTTGATTTATTTATAGGCGGGAAAGCGTAAAAGGGTGGTCCAAAAAACAATATACCGCCTCTCAGGTGCCGCGGTGGTGCGGACACTTAACATAATTATGCGCCCTCGTGTATGTTCGTACAACTCTTTATGTGTGCGATCGCGGCGACGGCGATTAGGTGACACGTATGTCTTGAGTTTATAAGTTTTTTACGGTGTTTATAATTTGTTTTGTTTAACGGAAGGATGGTAGTTTGTTAATTTATTTCTAAATACACTTTACAGCTACGAGTTTAGGTGAATACGCATACGTTATAATTAAGCTTTTCAGGTCATATAAGTAGTAATATAATCTTAATATTTCGTATATTAAACGTATTTAATATGACTCCCTAATTACCTGATATACGAGAGTTTATTAGCAAAGGTTTATTTCAAACGTTGCTATATATTTCTGAATAGCCTCCTACTTAGGGGGAACGTACAGGGGATTCGAGAACGTTGATAAAAAGAAAAGTCACAAGCTAATGGGCGCTAACGCTCCGTCTGGGACTGACAATCTAGAAGGTAAAACGTTGTCATATTCGGTACACATTAAAATTTCACTGCCTTTTAGTAAAGCGGATTGGCGAGCGAACGTAAGAGCTTTCATTTGTTTAAGAGTAGCGTTACCTCCTTTAACGCTTTAACATGCAAAGGCTGAATAACCGTGAGCGTTGCAGCGGGGAGCGCTCACTTAAAAATTACCTCAGCACGTTTTCTATGACGAACACGTACGGTGCCGAGTGCATTCCATTCGGATTCGGAGCCGTTTCCCCGCAGATATTCGAGGCGGGGATTGCTTAAGCCCATTTTGTTCTGCTCGCCCCATTACCTCAGGTACACGGACACTTACTCTTAAGGGACGTGATTAGGAGCTGAGTGAAATTTATTTTTTCTCGCGCATGTGGCCTGAAGAGCTTGTATGGGTGGTAATTAAAATTGCTTTCGCGCAGCCCTTTTGAGCGGAGTTTTTTGATAGTTTCTTAAAATTTTCAGATAGTTTATTCGCTCAAGACGTAGTAATTACGCTGTAGTGGTATAAAAACGAATTCATTTTGTATTACGTATTGAAATTTTAAAGTAGTTTACTCATTTTATTTCCTCTTTCATATACTTATTTATTAATAGTATGGCTCACTGAAAAAAAATCTAATTATAAATAAATTTAAGTGTAATTTATTTAATAAATCTGAAATAAACGCCAATAATGAAGCCGAATTTAATTTGAAGGTATTGTCGCTGAATGGAGCCCTAAATCGCACCATTAAACACTTATCGGTATTTTTACAGGTCAGTTTAATACACAGAAGCCTGAAGTAACGTAAAAGACATTTTCCGGGCGTCTATCGAAGGCATTATTCAAATTAATTTAGCGCGTTGAAGCAAAAAGTGCGCGCAAGAGCGGCCCCCATATTCATAGGGCTGCCCCAAATTAGCATCACAATGAAGTGTTACGCGAGCGAGTGCTTGCGGCCTGCGTCTTCGCACGGGTATATTACATACTAATGAATTAAGTACCTATAAAACTTTGCAACCGCAAATTTGTTTGCAATTAAGCGAAGCTTGCTGAGTCTGTGATAATTACAGGTGATTTGCGGGGCTTGAGCGAGCTTTAAAACGCAGTTGCCGGAGCAGTTGTTAAAATGTACTAAATGTTACTGTTTCCAACTACAAGTCTTAGTAAGGTTTTCTTCACTGCATTATTTCGTGTCTTTTACACTGGAAAATATGAGGGCGGTACAGTTGTTCCCAGTTTGCAAGGAACAAGTCTTGTTAGAGATGTAGGTACATGCATGTAATTATAAACTGTATAATTACAAGTGAATGCGAGTAGAGTAACAAATAGGTATCAAAGTTACCACTTATGCTATATTATTACTAACGTGTTTGTCTTTTAACCTCCTATGGTTTTTACATATACAAACAATATTGCTTTAAAGAATTCCCACTGATCATCTACTTCAATATTATTAATCTACAAAATTCATACCTGAGATGAATTTGACGATCATGTTAGAACGTATAACTCCTAAAGAGCTTTATTTTAGATGTCAACAAACTCTAGAAACATAAATATTCACAAGTTTCCGAACAAAGTTCTTTCACAAATTTTAATTATATCAACTGTTTTCATTCAGCTCGAAAATGTATTTATTTAGAAAATCGCGACGGTTTTTGCTTTCATTAATTTTATTTGTTTAATTTAACTCGTTAACGAAACTCCAATTCTGCGATCGGGTACGGTGGCACGTAAGCGAACGAATTCTAATCAGATCTGTTCAAAATTGGGGTCCTTAAGGTCCGTTTTCGCGTTTCTGTCACCGAGCGTCGCGACGCACCGTTTTGTGTAGTCGTCGGCCCTTTTTAGCCTGTTCACAATACGCCCCCGACTCTGTAATGTAGACAACGGTGATTTGATAAATGAGTTGAGCTTTTTGCGTCAAAAGACGAACGTTTTATGCTCAAAAACTGAGCCTTTAACTTCCAACGTTGCCTTGACAAAACCTGTGCTGTTACGGGGCTGTCGCCTTTTATTAATTCTTGTAATGAACTGTGTAACACGAAATTGAACCCATTCAAACAGGTTGAAGTTTGTCGTGTCAGTTTCCGTCTTTGCGAAGCCATGTTGTTTCTGAACAATGGAATGAAATGAGTTTGAATTTGTTATAAAAGGTGTGTTCGCTGTTCAGTTAATCTTTTAAATATATATAAGCGTTGTGTATATTCATAACTTGCGTTTCAGCCAATGATACTCGCTTAGAGCGAATTCCGTAATTTTTGCTACGCCGGTTTTTGCTATGTGATATTTGTATGTGAATTTGATACTTTTTAATTAAGTATAACTGATTTGGAAATGGTATGCGTACCACATGTGTGCCAGGAGCGCATTGCATAATACCAATTCTAGCGGAATTTCAAAAGTTACACTTAGGTTCTCGTAATAGTAGAATGGTTATATCTGGTCGTGACCCTTAGTAATGAAGCAACGAAGCATTCGTGTAAGACGAATAGATTTTTATTCAGCCAGAATTACCTATATCGTGTAAGTAGTTAAGAATCAAGCCGTTTCCTACGAATAGCTTGATCTTTTGATTATTTAGCAATGATTGACAGGTCAGCGCAAATCTCGTGCCAACTCTTTTATAGTTGGCCTGCGGAAGTGTACGCGACACAGCCAAACCACATATACGCCTGTTTGAAGAGCTTACTCGGTCTTACTCTGGTTGGGCTTACCGCTTACGCAGCGCAAACGTGTTTACCCTACCCGTAAGTTACGCCGTAACACATCTATACAACGATACTATGAGACAACGCGACAGAGACCATTAATTAGGTATAAAAGTGAGTGAAAGATCTGTTTAACAAACGATAACCTTTGTTGTAAAGTCGGCATTGACATGTCGCGTCATCGCGTAACGCGCCAGCTACGTCCCTTTTTAGGGTTCCGTAGCCAAATGGCATAAAACGGAACCCTTATAGTTTCGCCATGTCCGTCTGTCTGTCTGTCTGTCTGTCTGTCTGTCTGTCTGTCTGTCTGTCTGTCTGTCTGTCTGTCTGTCTGTCTGTCTGTCTGTCTGTCTGTCCGAGGCTTTGCTCCGTGGTCGTTAGTGCTATAAAGCTGAAATTTGGCATGGATATATAAATCAATAAAGCCGACAAAGTCGTACAATAAAATCTAAAAATTTAATTTTTTTTAGGGTACCTCCCCTACACGTAAAGTGGGGGTGAAATTTTTTTTTCGCCTCAACTCTAGAGTGTGGGGTATCGTTGGAAAGGTCTTTCAAAACTAATAGGGGTTTTCAGGAAACATTTTTTGATAAAGTGAATATATTCGGAGATAATCGCTCCGAAAGAAAAAAAAAATGTGTCCCCCCCCCTCTAACTTTTGAACCATAGGTCCAAAAAATATGAAAAAAATCGTGGAAGTAGAGCTTAAGAAAGACATTAAATGAAAACTATAGCGGACATGATCAGTTTAGCTGTTTTTGAGTTATCGCAAAAAGTTTTCCCTTCATAGTAACAAGACTTACTTTAATTAGGTACTGATTATGCAAATTTGCCTATTTGTTTAACTCGGGTGAAAGGTATCGTTTCATCCCTTGGTTAACAATTTACTATACTTTAAGCTCCAGTTTAGCTTATTGTGACGGAAGAGTAACTACGGAACCCTACACTGAGCATGGCCCGACATGCTCTTGGCCGGTTATTATATGATATAATTATATAATATAATTATCCCTACTATATATATAATATTATAAATGCGAAAGTTACTCTGTCTGTCCGGCTGTAAAGTACCTCTTCACGCTTAAACCGCTGAACCGATTTAGATTAAATTTTGTATGGAGATAGTTTTAGCACCGGGGAAGGCCTTAAGATAGTTTTTATCAATCATCAACATCATTCCACTTTGACGAAGTCGCGCGCAGAAGCTAATATTACATAATATATCACTCGGAGCTCGTAGAAATGTACCAGTCGCACACATACAAACCTTGTGTGTGGGTTGTTCCACCCCATCATCATTAATATCCCCTTGGATTTCACGGGCCTATAAATCCCGGTCTTTTGATAGGCTTGCGTGAGGATATAGATCAAACACGTAGAGGCCCCTTGGAGAGCTTTAATGTCATGTAGAACGCCTGCTGGAACCCGTTCACAGACGCAACAGGCATTGGGACTATTGTAGTAAAAGTGAACAGCATAACGGTCTATGGATTGAAGTTTGGGAGGACAATAAGACTGGGTTATTGCAAAGACGTCCGGACACCTGCCATAACAATGTTTTCACTAGTTATCAAGGCAGGCGGTGACTCGCCGCCCACTAGTTGGGCCCCTGAAAATGCCGACGTGAAGACGACCAGGAGCAACACCGGTCTGAGCGGCTCAGGGGTGTGGAGAGGTGTACGTGGCTGATAACAGCCACTGTGCCAACTCGCGTTTTATGCAAATTTTCGGGACAATGATCGTCGAATCAACATCCCACATGGCGGTTATCTTGTGAGCCAAGTCTACGTGCTTGCTGGACTTGTCCTTCTCGGCTTTCACGAGATTCTCATCATGGGGAATGGTGATGTTGATGAGCACGGCCCGGCGTTGCGATCGATCTGTCAGCACGATGTCATGCTTACTGGCTACAATAGTCCTGTCAGTGATGATAGGTCGATCATATTATTATTATTTTATCTTATTGGTCAGAATCATAAGCTCTTAAGCAGAATATAAGCAGTAGGACATACAAAAAAGTAGGTATTTAATTTTAAAAGGAAAAAGGTAGGTACCTAGAGTCAGACCAAGCTAAGTTGGCAGTGATTTTGATAGCCCTGACGGTGCAACTGTTAAGTAAACGTCATAATTTCATAGAAGTTTGACGTTTAAAAATATAATAACACCTGCACCACCTGGGCTATAAATGTATAGACATTTTGTACCTCTCGTGCGGATGATCGTTAATACGGACGTTAAATGTTTGTAGATTTTTTTTAACTCATTTATTTAGAAATGTAATATTTATGTGATTTACAGTAAGAACATATTTCTTCAATTATTTTTAAATTAACCTCAACCGAAAGAAACTTGAAAGAACGGTCACAAGGACCATCACTCGACGCGAGAAGTATACGATACGACACTTATATGTTCGAGATAGAGCTATAAACGAGTAGAAAAACATGGACTTCTTTGGACTCTTCTAATATTATAAGTGCGCATAGTTTTTTAGATCATTCAAAGCACTAACAGCTACCCTCTAAAGTTACCATGAATGTCTTTGCAATAACATTTACGGGTTTGTCAGTCATCAGTCGTTCGTTTGAAGCTTACTCCGTTCTACTCTGGTTCGCCGCGCGGGCGGTGTTTGCCGCGGTTGTTTGCGCTACCCGTAACACTATCTATTTGGACTGGTATTAGCGTCTCAACTCAAACAATGCGGGCGAAAATACACCAATTATTTTATAAGTTGTGTTATGATACATTTCTATGTATTGGTGAAATTCTAACGCAGGGAACATTTAAGATTTCGTGAGTTTTAGGGACAAGTATTTACTACATTTGGATGTGAGAGGACTATTCTAGACTTTATTTGACATAAAACCAATTTTATTCTTCTACTTGCTTAAGAATTTTTAGCTTAGGTTTACGGGTAGATAGGTTACGAGAAGGAAATCGAAAGACAGACTGAAAACGCACGGAGAAACTCCAGGTCCATGAAACATCTGATGGAAGGCGATCTCCTACTGTCACTACGGTACACTTGGTCTTTGACGGTGTATCAGAGGTCCAAACTAGGGGCTTGCCAGCGCGCTATGAAGCGCAGCATTATTAGTTGTGAAATAAATGGATCGTATCCGGAACACCACGCTGCGCTCCAGGATAAAAGTAGTCGACGTTGCTCGGAAAGCGACCAGGCTTAAGTGGGACTGGTCTATGCACGTCTGCTGCATGCCAAGTGAGCTGTGGGCCATGGTCGCCACAGAGCCCAGCTCAAAACGATGATCTGGCAGACCATGTCGGCGATGGCGAGACGAGTTAGACTCCTTTTAGAAATGGCCAGAGACTGCACTGGATCAGGAAGATCGAGGATAATAATTATTATTACGGACAGGTAAGCCCTCTTGCGTTTATTTTCGAATATCGCACCCGCTGGTTATTTTTCCATTTTACAATCATCTTGTACGAAGACAAACTTAAATTTCCGAAGAAATTTTTTATTAAATCTTTAAACGATTAGTAATAAAATAACGCGCCAGTTCCGCACTGATTTTCTAATTGAAGGTTTCTGACTATATCAAAAGTAAATTTTTTTATTTACAGGCACCCGGACCTTTCCGGGTTAACTATAATAACTCCCTTCTACTTTAAACCTAGACTATCACCGAGTTGCTATTAATTTAAAGTTGCCATCGCGTTTTTCAGTTTCTTATAAAAAAAGAAGCAATTACTTATTTAAAATTGCAAGCGCCCTATTTCCTTTTCACCGTGGGATTCGTCTATTGAGAGCCAGTGAACTGTTTTTACGTAACGTACTTCTTTGCATTATCGGGATGAGACCGGCTTTTTGTCGTTGATAACTTGGATTGATACGTGCCCTTCTGTTAAACGAATCAATAATCCAATATCATCAATCGAACATGTTACTATTCTCATACAGTGAATACCTATTTATTAGGTTTTAATATTTCTAATTGCACTTTTATGGATATGAAAAAACCAAAAGCAACACAAAATAATCGAGTATTCGCTATGTGCACGACTGTCACGCAACCTAGCATCCGCAAATCTAGGGGAAAACGTCAATTCACTACATCTTACAAAACTGTACCAAAACTAAAAACTTCTGTTCTGAACGGATTTTCATACAACTTTCATATATCAATAGCGTGATTCTTGAAAAAGGTTTAGGGATATAACTTGTTAAGCTTTTCTGTAAATTGGTTGAAATAATGTTGTCAGAAAAAAACACGATAGGTGCTTTAATAGAAGACGTTGCCTAATCCGTTTGAGCTATAACAACACAATGTATGGTGAGGTTGTCTCTCATTCATGGGTCAGCCGGTTATATCTCGGTGGTAAGAACGTCAGCTGGTCGCATCAACATGTAAAAAATAGCGCTTTACCTTTATATGATAGCAATTACATGTTCATTTTACAGCTGACGGTCTTTCCACTGCGATACAACCGGCTTACGGTTTTTTATTATTTAAAACAGCATCTAAACTATCATCTGACAAAGTATCAGACGGGAGATGATGACTGACGAAATATGCTCCTGGCCCGCGGTCTATAAATTTCTAATTATCTTACTATTTTTTGTAGAACTCCATCACTAATATACCTGTACCTATACCGTACACCTCTGTATACCGTCCGTCCTTTGTAACCCCGTTTAGCATAATATAAAACGTACCTTGCAATAAGCCGAGCTTGCCAAATGTCAGGTGGTTTTAACACGGTGTCACAGCGCAGCCAATCTTAACCCGTAACTGCCGAGGCCGCTATCCTAGCTATGTTACAAGCGAAGTGAGTCGTGTTTTTGGCTAAACCAGTATAAGGTGACCGTTCCGGTTGGAAAAGAAAATACCAATGAGGTGAAGGGTGAAGAGTTGAAATACAGAAAACTTGCTTTTAGTTAGTAAGTTAGTTATGCGGGGCATTTTCCTCAAATCGACAAATATTGTGCTATAAAGCTTGCTTTTGCTAGCTTCTCCGCCAGACTGAAGACTTGTTACTGGAAACTTCACTCAAATTCCTTAGTATATATCAAATAATTTATTAAACGATAACGCTATGGTCATTTTTGTGAGCTACGAATATCGGTATAAGCAAACAAATCAAATTGTTTTACAGGAAAAAAATGGGATTTTTTTTACGAATATAGTTCTTAAATGACCAAAAATCTGATAAAGGAGACTGCTTAAAACGATATTACGTCCCAGCATTCGTTGATAGCAGTTTTAATTCATAGACGCAATTCATTTTAATGTTTTAGGAAAATAACTACAATGACTCATTAAAACACTACCCATTTTGATAAAAACACTCGATAGATTCAGAGATGTAAAACCACTACCATTGATTTTCTTTGCGCTGTATATAAATCCATACCTGGGCATCTTTAGGGCTTTCATTACATCACGGTATTTGATCGGTCGGCTGAGTTTTATATAAGCGGAATAGTCCGCAATGTAACTAAATTTGCGCGCCTTCTAAATGAGGATTTTACTTTTTAGGTACTTTTAGTTTAGTTTAATTCATAGTTTAATTTATTTCTGTTAGTTTTTTTAGGCCAAATTTTAGTTTATGAGCCCTTAGACTGGTGTGCTAAAACTTCCGACTTGCCCGTCCGCAATGACACCCTGTCCTAATAACCCGCCACAATACTCGGCTGAGCAAACAGCCGCTTATTGCTGTACAGTCGACGAAACAATAGCGCCTTGTGCCCGTGTAGGGTTTTGTTCCCTTTCTTCCGTTAAATGTACAGTGAGGCATTTTTGAATACATAAATTGGATACAGTCGCGTTTGTTGCTTTAAGGGCCGATTGATTTAAGATTTGTAGAAATTAAATTATATTTTTAGGTTGACGGGTTCGCAGTTAAACTTAAGTTTTATGGGCTAACGCTAATATTGTTTCTTAGTTTATAAACTGTCATGTATAAGATATTATAAAGAAAATGAATAACGAACGCAATATGATGTCCACAAAAACATATTACGTGTGAAACCACAAAAGATAGCTTGTCTTCTAATTTGGCAATAATGTATTCATATTTTATATCAAATATAAAAATGAACATGAAAAGTTATGGCCGGCAATTATTTTGATATTGTGCAGGTAAAAAGGGCCGGGGATTGCTTAATATGCACGGGTACAAATACCCGTGCATGTCGGGTTAAGCCCGCGATCAACGCGTCGCGTCATATATCCGAGCGATTGGTCACTCCGTTTTAATTCGTCCACATTCACCCCCCGAGCTCAAATTCAACAGATTGTCATCGCCCGATAACACACATAAAATACCAACAATTTCGTCATCAAATATGAATGAAGTTTTCACCTGAAAAACGCACCTAGCACACGCACGCCACGATTAATTTAAATCAGCGTCTACTGGCAGCATTAATATCGAACTGCGGAGCTTAGGCCTAATAACCGTAATAAACATCAACGGTAACGAGCAATAGGCAGCGATGCGTGCTGATGTTACACTGTTTTTATACACGGCCGGTACATGGGAAAGCTTTCTAATTGCCGGAACAATGCTGAGCCGGTTATTTGCCGTCGGCATTGTTTTTGTCCGCCGGTTCATTTTACCCCACCTACCCCCGGACGGGAGATTAATGGAATTTGAATACGCATAGCCTTTGTGTTCGGCTTTACGCGTAATTTAAGCTTATACCGGCCCCGTGAGTTGCCGTTTCGGGGGCAATCTTGGGCGAAAACTGGCAGGTGCGCGAGTCTTAACTGTTTGGAAAATCAAGCGTTCCGCTGGACCAAGTTTCAGGGCCCTCATAGTGTTTCGTTTCCTAACATGCTACATCATAAAATATTCAATTAACAAAAGAAACGATAATTGCTTCATTCATTTTCTTAACGTCTATTTTAATATCTCCAACCCTATAGTTATTCTCTTTTTCTCAGTTTCCAACAATAAAATCTTATGTATATAGGTACACCAGAATGCTTTTCTGATTGTTTAAATAAAATGTGCTCCGTTTCTTTACACACTCGCATTTTTAATTTCCCCGAATAATTAAAGCACAGTTTTCAGCGCCTTACATTGTACAAAACAAAGCGTATATTTAGCCACATTTAAGTAGTCTAATGTATTTTTGATCACATTCTCGTGTAAAGAAAAGTTTCTGATTATGGCTTGTTCCAGTGGCGACGGTCCTCCGTCCAATAAACGATGTGTACTCAAACCACAATCAATCATTCCGCGGCCAGACACGCCGAGAAATAAAATGTATTTGTTTTATTTGGGGGAGTTTACTATTGATTTTTACGATGAAATTATTGATATCCTGTCCGATGTAAACATACTACTATTGTTTAGAGGAACGTAACTATGTTTCTTGCACTTAATCATAGTGAAATAAGTAAACTTGAGTGCTCACTCCATACATTGATTTAAACCAATTTAATATTTATAATAAGTTTTAAGCGAGGTTTGTGAAAACTTATTTGCAATACGAATTAAGCTAAATAAGTATGAACTTTTAGAGTTTTAAACTTATTAATAATACGTGTTACCATACCTCCTATACAACTTATGTATTATTTATTAAGTAAGGAAACTGATGTACGATTATGGAGTGAGCAGTGTAAGCTTACTTATTTCTTTATGACTCTACTGACGTCTTTTAATACATATTTTCTTGTTTCTAAACTGTTTTTAGGATGCCGTAGCCAAAATGGCAAAAACGGAACCCTTATATACATTTTTTTATTTTTCTTATATGTTTCTGTTTCATCATGTCCGTCCGTTCGTCTGTCCGTACGTCACAACCATTTTTTTAACTTGACTAATAAATATGATGCGACGTAAGACTTAGAAACTTTGTGATTAAACATCGCAATTGCATTTAACTTGGACTTGTTAACCGTGTCGTTTCTGAGTAGGTATATCAAAAACGTTTTTGCCCCTTATAACCCCCGGTGATTAAATCAATAACAAATGTTTTTTTTTTGTTTCAGGTAAGGATTTCATATGTTGACACTGGCAATGAGGTTTACTACAGTGCGTTATGTCGTTAAAATATAACTGACGCCACCATACAACAACACGCGGCATACGAGTAACGTTAGAAGGGAAGGAGGTTGGAAATGTCGATTAATTATTTGCACGTTTAATTCAAGAATTCAGCATATACCTTCCGTCAAACAATACACAGGCACGGCGTAGTGAATAGAGATAAAAACTGGGAATATTACATGAAACAATTTGTGCCGGTAGTTTTTAGAAAATAATCAGGTAAATAAATGTCACTCCCGATTTTTATCCCTATTCACCCCGTCATCCCTATTTACCCTGATTGTCAGTAAAATTGTTCTTTTTATTTACAAAATCCAAAGAAATACAAGTGGATCTATACATTTGACAAAACTAAAGACGATGAGAGCTATCTGCTTAGTTCTTATAAGGTCGTCGTAGACAGAGTTCGGAGACGAAGTCCGTGGAAGCAACATGAACCCTTGCCCCTCAGGCCTCCGCCATATATCCAACTACAGTGCATACCTTCGTCTTCCTTTGGCCTCTCATTCATTGACTTCCTGCGCAAAATATATATACTCGTATATTAATTTACACATTATTAAATGTCAGCAAACGCGAAAAATCGTTTGTAGCAAAAAGTGCCCACGAATAGAAAACCCGCCTAGCTGGTCGCTAGCAGTAGATCCTGCAGGTGCGTAGAAAAAACAAAAGCATGTCTTACTTATTCAGCTGTTACACAAAGCAAAACACAATTTCCGTCCTAAACCGCAATGTCCTGTAATCCTACGCTCTTTCCTTATCACTCAAATCATTCTGATTTCCGGAATTCGATCTTACAGATGTAATGGGTCTGTGTAATTATCTCGAAACGTTCATATCGATAGTTCGCAAGGAAAATGCTCCGGAGCCATTATCATAATTGAGCGGCTTGTATCCGGGACACTTCACGGTCCGCGTGTTCCCGCTGGCTGCGCGAGCGCGGGACAGTCAGAGGCCCGCGAGGGGATTACGGGTATAACTAGAGATGTCACTAAGTGGTTTCGGCCGAATACCGAATATTCGGCCACACTCCCGGCCGAAGCTCTGAATATTCAGCAAAACATGTGTACGTTTTGAGTCACATTTGTCACGTTTTTATTTAGTTTCAATAAGAACGGCGTCAATAACAATTCAAATCGATTTTTAAAGTACGAATGCGGCTCCAGGACTTATAAAAACTGGCGTAATTTTATAGCTTATCTAGTTCGAGCACAAATATAAATAAGTTATGTATGATCTTGTATAAATTAAAAAATGTTAAGCGTTGTTCGAAGTACACAGTGGACGTCAAATTACTTTCCATTTTGCTACAAAAAAACCGCATTTAACCGATTTCCAAGACCAAAGTGATCTCATAAGAGCTCCGGGAACAGTTTTGTACGGAGCTCTAAAAATAGGTTGATGTCACACCCAAGTACCTTTTTTTTTGTTAGTAAACAATTGTATTAATCTAATTCTAAAATACTAATATTTTTAATAGTTAAATTTTTTAATGTTGTCTGAATGTAATTAAGAGATCTTCCTACAACATATTAAAAAAAAACCGGCCAAGTGCGAGTCGGACTCGCACAGGAAGGGTTCTATACCATTATCTATAAAAATGGTCACCCATCCAAGTACTGACCCTGCCCGACGTTGCTTAACTTCGGTGATTAGATGAGACCCTCGAGATTGGAAAGAAATATTTTATTTTATTCTGTTTTTAGTATTTGTTATTATAGGGGCAACAGAAATACATAATCTGTAGGAATTTCAACTGGCTAACTATCACGGTTCATGAGATACAGCCTGATGACAGACGGACGGACGGACGGACGGACAGCGGAGTCTCAGTATTAGGGTCCCGTTTGACCCTTTGGGTACGAAAGCTATAGTGGAGGTCTTAGTACTCCAATGTTCCACCTGAGCCCGTGGCTCTTCCTAGCTCCGTTAGCAATTGGAACCCTGGATCGGCGACGTCTTTGACGGCACATCGCCGTAATGAGGGACCAAAGCCGGCGTCATCCGCCCTAATGCATATTTACAATAAGAACGGAGAACTCGCCCTACACTGAACACTGCTCCTTCTACGCCATTAGATAAGTCCAAGTTCATTCTTTTGTAATAGGTAACAATATAATATGAGGTCACGCATATAACGACGTGCATTATTTCAGTCAGATTTTGAAATTACTCTAATTTTTTTTTTCTCTCTACTTTTCCAAACATATGTATGTCACAACAAAATTTGCGGCTACGCATACAACGGACCGATAGTCCTATTTTGACATCAGCTTTCTTATTTATTAACTGGAACTTCGCTAAATGGTTTAAACGCTTTAATTAAATGTAACTACTAAACGAGAAAATGTTTTAGATGAACACGTTATAGAGTTGACTTGATCTGAGTGTCGAAGTCGAAGATCTTTCTGCGTCTTGAGAACTTCTAATAGTCAAGTTTTGATACGCTATAGTTTAATATGTGGATTGGAATGTCAAACAGCAGTAGCTTCAGAGTGACTTACAGGCCAGCACGCGTTTACGAGTAACGCCATACATCTGTACAAGGTACAGGCTGTTTAAGAGTAACCAGCATTTCATTTTATCAAAGAACCTCAACAAGTACGACTACTGACCCAGATGATTTTAAAAGCACAATTCCGACAATTGCGTAGGTTAAAAGAATCCATAATGAAGGATGATTAAAAATGTATACAGTGATTATTTGAAGTGCTTGCTCTGGCCTATTCAATCAGCAAATGAAAACCCTTCAGCAGGTATTTACTTACGCGCTTTTTGAAATCAACGCATGTACAATCAGACCGCAAAAACAAGCGTAACAACGGGCGTTTACCATGCGGGGTTGCTTTATGAAATTTTCGAAATCCCCATTTAATTGGGCGCCTGTGTCGCCACAAATTAATTAAAATTGCTGTGGGATTTTATTAACTTATTGCAATTATATTTAAACGGGGCGATTACGCCGCGGCTTGGGCGACTAACGTCGTTGCGGGGCGAGGGCGCTTACACGCCGCCCCGGAATTTGATCAGACTCCGTGTTTCTGTTTATAGTACCAGATCCGTTATTAGAAATGTATACCTTTATCTGTTATTTAAATTTAACTAACATTTTGTTAAAGTTGTAAATGTTTATGGTTTTATTTTTGTTAATATTTCCCTTTTTTGGCTTGATTCATCAATCATCAAACAAAACATAAAACGTCAAATATACGGTCCTGTAAAGTTTACCATTTCCTATAGGTACTATGAGCCGTATTAATAAGGCGACACATTGCTGGATGATTTTAAAACGCTAAATGTTTGCTGGTCATAAGTTAAATTTTTCTGCTTACTAAAATTATTTTACAGCTGCAACGCGATAATGTATTTAATTTCTAACCGGTAAGGCCTGTGTTCCAAAATAACAGATGAGGGTATTTATTTTTCATAACAGATCTCAGACCTTAATCGGGGACAAATAAATCTAACCATTAAAATTAACGGCGACCTCGGTTGGCCCGCTACCGACCTCTTCAATAGATTTATAATCGCCGTTCGGAATATTGCTGTCGCGATAATACTGAATAAAGGGTGATTGGATCAGTGAACTCGGCTTCTTTGCAAGGTTCCATGTTCAATTCCAGGTTGATTAAGAATGTTTTTTTCAGACCAATTTCAGACATGCAGATTGGTACCCTATTTTTTTGAGGTCTGGCTGTAAATATACGCATTTTCCCATCAGTGCGATAGGTATAATTTATTTACACCACATCCACCTTACAGAAAACAGCAGCCAAATAACACTAGACCCTACTCATAGTGTTGTGTTCCTGCCGGTGAGTAGGGTTGCCAGAACTCAAGGAAGGGGGGGATGTTAGAGTCGGCAACGCGCGTGTGACTCCTCTGGAGACTGCTTACCATCAGGCGGGCCGTATGCTTATTTGCCATCGACGTAGTAAAAAAAAAAAAAAAAACGTCTTATGTTTCGGTAAGGTAACTTCGTACACCTTTGTATCACATACATTTTTATACATATACCTTCAGGTAAATGGATTTTTGAATTACACATAGTTACGAAGCACAAGCTCGATCTTTACACCTGTTCGCCTGAAATCTCAAATCTCATATAAATGGAAATACACTCCTTGGACTGCCCTAAGAAGAACGGCTAGGAACAGATAGGTGCCGTTTGGGAGCGGCTGTCCCGACGCCGCATTGACAAACGGCCAGGGCCTCTTCATTAATTGCCAGTCAGTAGCTCCTGCTGACCGCCTCTAAATAATTCACACACGACACCAACTCACTTAAAGGGCGTAAGGCCTTACTCGTCAACGGTGTTTACGCCTTTTAAATCTAAAGCGCTGTCCACTCGCCGCAATCTACGGGACGCACCAAAAGTTGCCCGTGTTGGTTTGACGATTCAATTTGGATTAATTAATTTTGTTTTTTTTTTTGGTTTTTCCTTTTGGTGTTACCTGTAAAATGTAGGTCACTTTTGGAGATCCATAACTTATAAGAAAAATATCGGGCGTGGCTATTTTAATTCATTCAAGTTGATCAATTTACTTTTTTCTATTCCGATGTCTATGACTGAAAAATCGGCCCAGAGCATGTCGAGTCATGCTCAGTGTAGGGTTCCGTAGTTACCATTCTGTCAGAATAAGCTAAACGTGGGCTGTTAGTAAGTATCATGTACATTATAAGCATAAGGGAATACCTTCACAGCGCTTTGTACATACGTCATTTTACTAAGAAGAGAAGACTTTTTGCAATAATTTAAAAACGGCTGGACCGATCATGTTCGCTATAGTTTTTATTTAATCTACTTGTTAAGTTTTTGTTTTGAGATTATTTTTTCATGTTTTTAGATCCATGGTTCAAAAGTTAGGGGGGGGGGGGGGGGGGGAAGATATGCCCACACACATCATGATTTAGATTAGATGAGGTTTATTTATTTCTTAAAGAAAAAGACACAGTATTTTACACATAAGGATAAACCAAAGGCTTTCACTAAAAGATCGTCAACTTAACATTAAAACAAAAAATATATACAAATTTAAAATTAATTAATAAAGAAATGTCACGACAAAAAAGAAAATGTCAATGTATACATATGCATCTATGCCAAATTTTGGCTTTCCAGCACTAACGATCACGGATCAAAGCCGCGGAAGGACAGACAGACGGACATGGCGAAACTATAAGAGTTCCTAGTTGACTACGGAACCCTAAAAAGAATTATATAAATTGAAACATTTAAGGACTTATTATTAAACCTTCGAGATATTATAATATTAAGAATGCGTCTAATCCAGTGCAGTCTTTAATTAAATAATTATACATACTCCACCACGTTGTAACATGTCTGAGAAGTTTTAATATCATAACTTGAGATCTAAATTTTGCTGGAAAATGCAAAATTATGACACGCCGAGTCGATATTATGAGTTTTAGCAAAATTGAAAATAATGATCGCGTCCCAAAAGTATTCGGACCTGCGAGTATATAATTACGTAGGTAAATTAAAATAAACATGATGAAAATGCTACTGAAATTAATTTACAAGGAAATATTTTGTACGTTACGCTTACATTATTAAAACATAATGAATATATAGGTACTTATACAAGAAACGAGTGTATCAGATTATTTAACAACATTATTTTTTTTATCCACTTTATCCAGATATATTACATTATAAATTATAATACATAATGCTAACTTTTTAGTCATATTTCTGTTTGATTTGACGAATTTAAAGGATTTAATTAACAAGTAAAGTTGAATAAATTAAAAAGTTAACTGACCACTTCATTGTCACGAGCGAGTTAAGTCTAGCGCTCCGTCGCACGTCAAATTAGGGCGTTCCAGAAAATAGACATATGTATATAGGATACGTAAGGTGTGTACCTTGATGATGCACTTGAAAAACATTAACCTTCATTCTGGTAAAAAGTCAAATGTTGTCTAATTTATAGGCTTGTTAGCGACGGGTAGTTATAGGCGGGCAGACCCACCACAATTAATGGATAGCTCCAAGGCAACTCTATCGCCGGGTCAACCGCAGGGGGACCCCTATCAAAAGATACGTTTTTGAACCATGTTTAACTTAAACACGGGTTTCAACGTTACGTCCTTGTTAGGTTTGTTTATAAACATGATATTTCTATTTATACTCGTGAGCACCGAATACGAGTTTACGATACCTATACCGAGTATTTATACAAGTTGGTAAATCAACGGTCCTCACATCATATCATGCCTATGTAACTTCAACATTACGTTACGGAATTATATTTTGGAGCAATTGTTCTGATCGTGACATGATTTTCAAAAGTCAGAAAAAATGTATTCGCGCCGTATGTGGTATCCCTCCAACTGACTCTTGTAAAGAACATTTCATTAGACCACGTATATTGAATTTCTCATGCCTATATGTTTATGAAATTGCTTGTTGTTTTAAGCAAAATAAAAATCAATTCCAAAGCTTTAATAGTGTACGTCAACATGGGAAAATTACCAATATCATCTAATTTAAAATGGCATTATTATCTAAAAGTGTTTTTATAATGGTTTCAAAAATTTTCAATATTCTCCCCAATGCCATTTTAAATACAGACAACATAAGATTTTTTAAGAAGCGTCTGTTTGCATTCTTATCGATCAAAGCGTTACTCCATTGACGAATATAAAAGAGACAATACATTAATTTAATTTAATTTCAATTTAATAAATACACCTAATGCTGGTAAGACAAAGTGATACTAAGTACTAAATTGCAACACCTATGCACCTATGTTTAACTAATAAAAATATTGATTGATTGATACGTACCTCTTGTTTAATCAATTTATTGAAGATAGTACCAACTTTGTAGTAATAACATCGATTATGGTCATAGGAATATGGACGTTGCTGTAACTTGACGCACTTATTTGAGGGACTATTTCAAGTTTTTTAAGTGATGTATTTTATACTACTCATTGACAATATAAAAACAAGATGGTAAAAATAATAAATATAATAGAACATTTTAAAAGTAAATTACTCAAATTGTGGCTGTGATAATTGCCAGTTTAACATTTTGTAAGGCAATTAAAACGATATAATTATGTAACTTTTTCCTAATCTGTTTTTTTTTTTACTTTTTGACAACATTTTAGGAGGTTTTGATATTTAGCGTCTATTCTTTGATCTTTTGGGGTTGGTTAATGTAAGTTTTAGGTTACAGATATATAATAAAAATAGAAATATGAGATATCAAAGAAAATAACGTTATTTTTATACTTTTGCCGTTGGGTGTGCTTAATTAATTTTGTCAAAGGACAAAATATGCCTTTTCGTAATTTCATTATCCCATAGCAATACTCCTATATACGCAAGCAAAGCCGCGAGAAAAGCCATTTCCTAGAAGTTTCGACAAAATATTTCCTATTACTTTAACAGCGACGTAAATAACCGCGTTCTATCCTCACAGATCCCTCCCCTAGACCGGGGTCCCAGTTTAATAAAACTACATTTTACGAGAAAGCTTTAATGAATACTTGATATCTTAATCTGAGGCTCTGGATGTCGATTGCGCAATAACAAGAGGTTGGATGAGCAAAAAGCAGCTGCGAGCGACTCGCTGCGATCGTAACTAGGGCCGTTACGCAATTCAGAGAGGGCCTAATTGATTCGCCCCTTCGACTCGGCCATCCCGCCGAACACAGGTGTCCTATGATCCTGTTATTTGCGTCTCCGGCGACAATATCGTAGCACCTCTGACTCGGAAGCTCGGTGCCGTATCGGAAATTCTTTCCTCGACACGATTAGCAATAAAATTACGGCATGACGGCTTAACGGAAATTGCCTGACGTCGGCTGATTTGAGAGTGTTTCAGATTATTTGATGTCGCCATGAAATTCGTACATGCGATTCGTCATATAAACATGGCCATAAATATCACTTGATACAATTACTTATTGACTTTGAAGATACGTTGCAAGCGTTCGAGAACTCGGATATATAGATAGGTTAATTCGGTCGATAGCTCTGGAAACAGTATTACTCATGGAATGAAAACTAGATTTGTCATATCGTTGTTGATTTTACATAAGTGTATTTGTGATCACATGATACGCTAAACAAGTCAAATACGCCCTTGCTTCTTGCTTCTTTGCTTGCTTGTTGCTTGCTTGCTGGCTTGTTGGCCTTGTTGCATGTTTTTTCGTCAATACTTATATGGTTGGATCAATTCATAAATCTGAGTTCTAGATGTTCAATTTTACACACAGAGTTGAATAAACGAAAAATTGATGCTGCAAACCAGATTTCTAGTTAATCTGGTAATATAAAACGTCTCATTGAATACATAGATACCTGCACGGATTGGCAATATACGAGTGTAGAATTAAATAAATCTAAACGTTTATAAACACCAAAGTAGCAGAGCGTAAGTCGAGCCGTGAAATATTGACAATAGCGGGTCGATTTGTATGCGCGCCGAACCGTCTAAGTAATTTATCTGAGAGTATTCCTCGCTAACGGGGACTCAGAATCCTTTGAATCACGACGTGTCCTCACTCTTTTAATTTCATTAAAAGCTCAATTAGGAATATTACCAAAGTTCCCTTCCACTTTTGCCTGTAGGTTTCTGTGAATTTTCTCGAGTTCGTTCCGAGTCTACACCGCTGGAGTTCCAGATGCTTAGACGAAATGTGGCTCGCAATTAGTATAATGGACGTTACGTTCTCGGACGAAATTAACGCCATTCGTCTATAGTGAACGTACGGGCGCACTCGCTACAATTAAGTAGTGGAGTGGAGAGAAATTGCAACAAGTGCAACAGTCCTAGCCGCGTCCACGGTCCATTTAACCCACTCAGCTCGCGGCGAACCCAAACCTCCGCGTCTCGCCGCATACAAACACCTATAGCTAGCTTTTTATTTCCGTTTTATTTGAGCAACATTTATTTTAATTTGCATTCAAAAGTGTATTTTTAGTTGACAAGCATATCGGACCACAGTCAAGTTTCTCAAGTTGCCGCCAGCCTAAGTTTTGTTATTGAAAACTTGTCGAGACGCCTGCGACCGCCGCGTCGCTATTGTTTACCGCAGTTTCATTTTTTACCCAAATCTTCTCCTTTCATAACTTTATCTTGTAGCAAATGCCCGTCCTTCGTCTATATCGAGCGTCGACGACTGTTACAATGAAACAGGGATGCACAATCAGTTTTCCCGGTTTCCCCTCCCTTGACATACAATATCTTGGAAACCCGGTCCGATAGATCTATTAAAATCATATATATCATATCTAGATATGATGGGGCAAAATGCAATTCAATATACCTACGCTAAACTTTTCGTATTACATTTATATAACGAACCAAAACGTTCGTGTTTCTTTGACAAACAATTTACTTAATGCCTGTTACGCTCCATCACTTTAACTTTCTCTCTTCTCCGCCGTCTTGCCATACGTTAAGCACGTATGAATTCTTTTATTATCTCTTAACCCTTTTAGCTAAAGCCATCTCTGTGGCTATCAAAATAAAGTTTGATTTCAAACATAGGGGCGTTAGACTTGTTGCTGCCCCTCAAACGGCCGCGTGCCGGATCAAGCTGTCTTCCCGAACTAGCTCTTCCTTCCCCATTTTGTGAGAAAACAAGGGAAAAGTGTTTTTGGGACGACAATATCACTATCTGTTCGCGAGCACATAATTTGTCGTACGAGACTTGATGCGTCCGCCCTCGATTTGCGTCGTCCTTTGATGTGATCTAGCTAGCTCTAATGTGAATATGACGTTTATTGTTTCTGAAAGTAATGTATTCTTCTCATCATGCGAAAAACTGAATCCTCATCATAAGAATTACTATTAAATTTTTGTAAAGCCACAAATAAAACATTATTAAAGCTTACTCAAATAGTTCTCACAAAATTAATTAAATTTACGTAAGAAATGGAAAATAATAATAATGGACTAAGCGTTTTGTAATGTATAAAAATAATCATAAAGCCTCCTTTATAAATTACAACACTTAATGTTAATTTCTTACTAAATGATAAAATGACTATTTAGCACAAGTAAAGTTTGCTTAACAAGTCTAGTAATTGGTAAGTAACTAATAAACAAATCCCTCGGGTACTTGCGCTTCTCGTTAACTTCTCTTAATTGAATACTTGGCAAATTTACCTCACAATATCAATATACCCTACTTTTCTTAAAATTTCTGTAATCCTTGCCTATTAGCAGTAAATTAGAGTTCTTTTAAAGAAATGTTCAAGATTACCAATTTGTGTAATCATACGGAGACAACGTGTTTTAAAGTTAAATATATTTATTATATTTATATTTATTTTTATTCCAATGAGACAATGAATACAAAGATTCTTTACATCAGTGTCTTATTAAATAGTACCATTTTACATTTTCTTAAGCATAAATACTCCAGGGCGCATTTTCACAATAAACTTGGCGTTACGAGATAAAAAGCTTTTCCATTTTTCCTATTTGGAACTCTACTGCACTTAAGAGCAATTTGATAACAGAAACTTCTTAAATACATTCGAGAGATTAACCGGCTATTTTACTTTATCGTACTCGAAACACTACTGTACTTCGTACTTTGATATCATAAACTTTTAACTTTGTTAACAGTGAACCAGAATGTCCTAACAAAATTTGTACTGCCTTATATTTATGAAAATAATGTTATGCAAATTAACTGTAATGTACATTATTTAAAGCGGAGCCTGCAACCAAATAAAATTCGTCCCTGCCTTCCACATCATAATGTATGAGTATCTTGCTTGTTTCTTCTCTCATGACATCTTCGAAACTAGCTGGTTTAGGTACCCGTGTGTTGTTACATTACTTTGGTTACGTCCTAAATTAGTAGAATATTTTATTTCCATCCACCTGTAACGTTACATATTTTGACATTCACCGCTTGAACAAACTTGTAACTGATAGACTAAGAAGTAGTAAAAGCTAAGCTTAAACCCGCAGGAGCGGAGCACGCTCGCTTATCCACGCAATCTCGCCTTCGTGACATCGCTTTTTGCTTTTTGTCTACCTTGCAGACTATCTGCTGAGCGCCCTGCAGTGAATTATCGCTCCAAACTTACCACTTCCAACAAGTTCCAGTTGGGCTGCCTTTTATGTATACACTTCTTTGATGAACGCTCAAATTCGTGGGGGTTGGTGTTACCTAATTCAATTCGCAATGTGTGTCATTCCCAATTCTCCTAGACAAGAGTTTAGTTGCTCGACTCCGTAGTTTGAAAAGAAATCATCGAATAGGTGAGTGCGGGTAAACTTACGAGTAAACATTTGCGTATGTAAACTCGAATTATTCACGAAAAAACTTTTAATGGCGTCCCCGGAGTTCCCGTCAAACATTTATCAACAAAAGAACGAACGTCCCGCAGGCGATGGAACTTGAAATGTATGGAAATTACCCAGTCACGAGCGGGAGAACAATTCACTAACGTCGGCATAGGCAAATGTTTTTGTTGCAGCTTGTTTCGTTGTATAACTTGTTCGGATTTGAGGTAACAACTCTGTTGAGCTCACCGAAGGTGGTCTGGAGTAAGTGCGAGTTCAGCAAGTCATTTCCAAGTAAAACACTAACGATGTACACTGAAAGCGACTCATCAGCGATGTTTCTGCAGTCTGGGTCCTTGTTGAATAGTAAAACAGCTCAAGACACAAAACGGAATATTGACTTTTAAGATGCAATTCCAAATAGGTTGTCGCAACGCATTTGCATTTTATTTAAGAATTTAATAGACGAATATACATCGTATTACAATACTTTTATTGCAACTGTTATAAATTTGTAAAAGACTTCCCTAATTTCAAAGATTAACCAAAAGGCAGATAGAATAAATACGTTCTGAACGGACACCATTTCATTTGCATTTCAATCAGAACGATATAGCCGGTGGAAAGGAAAATCCGCTCCGTCACCTCACTTAAAGCTTTTGAAATATTCCTATAACTTCTGATTCAACGAGAAAAAAGCCTATTTGAATTGGAAAGATCAAAGCGTAAAAATTTATCGTTACAAAAAATGCGATAGAGCGTCCAAAACGACATCGAGCACTTATTATTTTAACAGAGCGAATGTCTCTCGTTCTATTTGTCTTTTCGACTGTTCCGGTGCATAGACTTCTCCATTACTCGGTACTGAAAGGAAAGTTTTGTATTCAATTTGGTATTATAATTCCCATTTGAAGTCGCCACGCACCATCGCGTCTACATCGTCTATGTAAATGGGCGTTTCCGGGACTTGGTCTCGTTTTCGCCAAAAAACGTTTTGCTACTGAATATTTGTTTGTTAAAAATTTTCACTTGCATCTACAATACATGTTTTGCTTGTACTTTTATTTTTCACACATGTTTTTGATAGTAAGAGATTGGGTTAGTAGAACAGGTATTTAAGAATTTGAATTTCATGAATTCTCTTTGTGTAAATATTTCTATGTGCACCTGAATTTTTATTCAGCTTGTTGCAACAGCCCCTACGGGAGACAAGGAAGCGTTTTCAGTTTCTCTTCAATTTCAAATGGAAACTTATCCCTCAGCTGCCATAAAGTCTGCATTTTCCATAGAAATCCACCCAGCTTGCTGTATTCAATCTTTACCGATGTCCACGCTGAATCCACGTGGATTTAGACCGCGCTCATTGGCTGTGCCAACGACGCCTTGAGGGGTCCCTGTCTATACCTGCATTTTCGTACAAGTTTTATTTTACAATATGTTACCTGCGACGGTTTCGTACATACGTACTTTAATAATAAGATCTTTACTTTGCCGCGTATTATGTTGCTTTTATGGCCCCCTGAGCTCAGCTAAAGCGCTGTACGGTGGCTTACGAGGGCTCTTATGACGAAATAATTAACCTGCTTCTGCTCATATTTGGCTTTATTTCATACAATGTTCTTATAGGTAATATGATAGATGTAGCGAGCTATATTTTTAATCAGCTTTTTCTGCATATATTTTATTTTATTTTTCATGTTATTACGCTACAAGCTACAAGTGAGTTCTAAAATAAATTAGGTTTGAGTCAGAATAATTTAATGCTAGCGAACGTCAGGATTTAATCAGGGAAAAATATGTTAATTAATATTCCGTTGAGCAAACGATCAATTCAAGAATTTATCTTCGAAATGTTTAACTCTGCAACATGAACCTTACTCTACCCTTGTTTGAATGCCTTAAATGCAATTCAATACCATTATTTTTCATGCCTGCTCTCAACTTTAGGTCCACAATATCGGTAGGTGTTTCAAAATCTCCACAAAGATATAATGCCGGTCCGAACGTCTATATTCAAGCAGGAGACAAGGGACCGATAACAGATTACCCGCAAACACGTTTTAAATTCATTTCCCGACCCGTGAGCCGATCGCTCCCCGATAAAATGTGGGGAGGCGCGTACCGGGGACATATTTACTTTGTCTCCCCGCGACCACTTGCCCGGCCAGGTAACGTTGTGAAGTGGCAAAGTGTTTGTCCGACTCTGTTACCCGCTTCGATTTAAGAACATAAGCTCTTTAATCTCCCATAATTTGAGATTGCCATTAGTTGTGTTTGTTCCAACTACTACGCTCGGTCTATCTGAAAATACTCTTATCTATATCTGGCTAATAGAATATAGATTTCGGACTTACGCTTTGATTTGGTTAATATTGTATTCTATTGAATATATGAGTACCTAACGTGTATATGTCATAAACTTGGTAGTTTTATATTTAGGTAGTATAATACATTTTAAAGATTAAGTAGTAAAATGCTTTAATTTGGGTATTTGTATTTCATTCAATATTACGCGAATACCATAGTTGGCAACAGTTTTCATAGAAATTATGTTCTAATAAAAATCAATGTTTTTTAAATAGCGTCTTATCAATACTATTAGAATTACTAGAACAAATTAATTTATTTTCAAAGAAACTAAATGAAACTCTTGATAAAATTTTCAGAAAATATTTTAATTTATTTTTATTTCAAGTAATAAATCATAAACTAAAATAAATGTCATATACTAAAAAATAAAAAAATAAAAGTGAAGTGAAAGCCTGGGGCACCACTGGAGCGTCTTATCAAATTATTCACAATAATTTTGTTACTACGCTTACACCTATTCAAAAGATTTATACAGTTTACAAATCGTTTATTACGAGTTTTCAACTAACTCTAATACCATTTAAAACTTGAAACAGGGTTAATGTTGCAGCAAAGCCTTCCGAGCACTACACTCCGTAAGTCCATTAACACGATGTTTTGACGCCACTATTTTGACACGAGGCTTTTGCTCCCAGACCACTATCGGTTTTTCGGTCCCACATTTACTTTATCCGCCCAAATGCTTTGTAGTGTAAAGACTTTGCGAAACTTTCTCCCGATTTTAGTGGATGACGCTGTAATACTTTTGTGTAACGTAATCACTCGAACAAGGGTCGAGAGTCATCGAGGTTTGTGATGGGATGTATCCTTAAAGACGTAATGGTCCTTCTCTATCTAAATTAACGGTTGGAACAACTTTTGCTTTATCTGCGTTATGACTTATAATATTAAAGTTTATTTTTCAATAAAAGTATTACAAAATAAACCTTCCATTCTCTGAAACAATTTTTGCGAATCAAAGAAGCCCAAACACAACCCTTCAAAGGCGGAATGTGGGAATAGGTGCGGACTTACGAAAAAGTATTTAAATCTCAGTGGTTCTATTTGTCTTGGAGCGCCACCGGCGACTAAATATCCGAGGCAGCCCGCTCCGCTCCGAGTCAAATGTCAACACAGCACTGCCTTTGAAGCTGCCATCTTTTGCGTATATCTATATACTCGCCATTAATGCATATTTTTACGATATCTGAGAAGGGTGCGTCCTATAATATATACGCACTTTTGGAATAATTTCAGTTTACAAACGTTAAAAATGTATACTAATCTTATGTATAATAAAGTAAACGTATACTTTCAATTAGTATAACATAAAAATAATATAACATACGACATACATATGGCTGTTTGGTATAATATACATATAAGTTAAGCTCATTTCATATAACTGTCATAATATATACATATTAAAATATAAATATCATCTTATATAATTAAGTAGTAAAATTAGTAGGATGACCTAGAATTTCAAACCTCATAGAACACACTACTAGAAAAAAACTGCTAAAAGTGGGTTAGGTTAGGTTAGAACTGTGACGGGGGATCAGCGTCACATGTTACGCTGATGACACCCTCGTGTCGGCCCGTGGTAGAACCCACAGGGAGGCTACCTATCTAGCCACAGCAGGAGTAGCCTATATCGTACACAGGATACGTGCACTTGGGCTAGAGGTCGCATTACATAAGTCCGAGGCCTTAGTCATGCATGGACCTCGCAACAAGCCACCAGAAGGAGCGCAAATCACTGTGGGAGGCACTTCCATCGCCGTCGGGTCGACGATGAAGTACCTTGGACTCGTCCTCGACGGCAGATGGAAATTCGAAGAACATTTTCGGCGCCTGGCCCCGAAACTAATGGCTGCAGCCGGAGCCCTCGGGCGTCTCCTTCCAAACTTAGGTGGACCAGGAGGAAACTGCAGACGCCTATATATTGGCGTGGTGCGCTCAATGGCGCTTTACGGAGCTCCAATATGGGCGGACACCCTGAGGCCTCGTACTGCGGCCATATTGCGACGACCGCAACGGGCCATAGCTCTCAGGGTGGCTCGAGCGTACCGCACCAATTCACACAGAACAGCCTGCCTGTTGTCAGGGAGCCCGCCATGGGACCTAGAAGCTGAGGTCCAATTCAATGTCTACTGGCGGGTAATGGGTGCAAGAGAGGAAGGTAACTGGCCTGCTCCTCGAGAAGTACGCAAATGGCGGGAGGAGGCGCGAGACGACCTCTACGAGAAATGGTCGGAACAACTGGAGATTCCGGGAGCTAGCCGGGATCTGGTGGCCGCTGTTCGGCCCGTTCTGAAAGAATGGGTCGAACGAAAACACGGCATACCTTCCTTTCATCTCACGCAGCTCCTGACGGGGCACGGTTGCTTCGGATGGTACCTGTGTGAGAGGTTAGGGAGAGAGCCGACAACAGCGTGCCATCATTGTGATGGAAGAACCGTGGACACGGCCCAACATACGCGCGAAGAGTGCCCTGCGTGGGCGGAGCCTCGCGCTGTCCTGTCCACGGCTCTAGGAGGTGACCTCTCACTGCCGGCGCTAATCCGCCACATGGTCGACAGTGAAGAGGCATGGGCGGCAGTGGCCTCCTTCAGTGTCACCGTCATGACACAGAAGGAGGCGGCAGAACGAATGCGCGAGGATGACGCAAACTCGCTCCCTCAGCGCCACAGGAGGCCGGGCAGGCGGCGAAGAGCCTTCGCAGGCCGGATGCTGCCGCCCTAACGGGAACCTGCGGGTGATGGGTCGGGAGTTCCATCACTCGCCTGAAGAGGTTCCGAGCTGGAAGGCCCTCACGTGTTCCGAGGTGCCTTCAGCGGAGTAGGCTGCTCGAGCAGCCACAAAAGTTGGGCCCGCAAGGGCAACGCCGGCGGGGTATCGGTGGCCTGCAACCGTGTTCCCGAAACCCCGCCAACAAAGCGAGCGCCGGAACACCCCAGGGGGTTTAGTCCGTGGGAGTCGGACATACCCACTGGCTTCTCCCGGGCCAGTGGCATCCATAACGGATTCCCCCTGGGTCATCAAAAAAAAAAAAAAAAAAAAAGGTTAGAACTGTGACCCCCTAGATAAATAAATTGTTTCCTGAATAGGTAGCAGGTTAGGTTAGAACTCTGAGGCTTCGGAAAAAGAAACTGTTAACAGAAAAGTGGGTTAGGTTAGGTTAGAACTGTGACCCTCTAGATAAAGAAATTAGCACCAGAATTACCACAGAAAAAAGCTGCAATCTGTAATAGATAAATACGGAGCAAACTACGTTGAAATATAAATTCGCATAGTATAGATGTTTCAAATACATTGCTCATTTCATAATAATTTAAAAACTGTATCTGTTCATTAACTAACACACAAAAATATATTTAAATAATGTAATTTCGGTAGTGAGGAAAAAAAAACAATCGATTATGCAATGCAAAGTACATTATATTTTGCAAAAATACATGCAGTTGACCAAAAAAACGTGTCGTTTTTGTCATCTACCTTTTTAACTATATGAAGATCACTTTCGCCGTTTGTAACTGTGATGGCTCGAGCCTTACACTGCTCCCTATGCCTCAATTCACAAATCCAGTAATATTTACTATCTACTTGTCGATTCTTGCAATAACTATAGCCATTTATAAACAACTTTATCCCTCCCTTAGCACTTTTAAATGTTTCACATTTGTACGATTCCATTATAAACTTAACTCCACTTAATTGCGTTCTATCACTACAAACTCAAAGTAACTAGTAATAAATTTAAGATTATTTTATTCTTACCCACATCTATTGCAATACCAGTTTAGAAAAATAAAGGTGCAACTATGCACGCTATCTGCGTAATTGCACCTAACAAATAGTAGGCGCTTATTTTTAATGTATGATATTTGTTTTCAACGTTATACCTTTCTAATGTTATCGTAAACAATGATATATGTAGTGTTTATTATACAATTTACAATTATAGAATTCGTTGTTATACATATTGCATGTTATTGCAATTGAATGTTATTCCGATCAAAATTATACAAATTGAATTTATACATTCAGAGTGATATATTATAGGTTTGTATACGTTCTATTACTTACCCGTCTGAGAATATTCTGATAATATTTTAATACAATTTTATACATTGTAATGTCTTGTACAAGCTATTAGAAGACAGTTTCAGCTTTTACATCTAACAGGTAAGTAAAAGACAGATAAAGTCCTACATCCACTAGCATTATTAAGACTAACAAATGCGTCGACTCCGCATCTAGTGTATCGTAAATCTATAATGTACTCGAGAGTTAAGAAGCGGAGCAATTCCTTATATTTGTTTAACGTATGCTTCACGTGTCGATGTAGTAAATTGGAGTGGCGTGAGAGGGCTCAAAATAACAAACGAAATCGCGGCCGTGTATCGGGTGCGATACATTCGCCAGGCAGAAGGAAAATATGAAAAAGCAGAATATTGCCCGCCGGAATTACGATCGCTTTAGATTCCGCACGGCCCATTGAGTAGGGGAATTTTTACCTTCCTACATTGATATAAAGAACCTATTTGTTGTCTTCGGAGAGTCAAGTGATATCGATTGCGAAAGGCTTATTGACCGGTTTTATTTGGGACCGCGTTGCGAATTGTTTTTGATGAATTACCTATTTGAAAACAGATATGTATGTAGTAACAATAAATATAGGAGCAGGATTTCTAATGACACAAAACCTCAGTATGTAGTATTTTATCAAGAGTTTTTCATTGTCTTGTAAGACTGGCCCATAATATATTTATAATTATTTATTTGCGTTATAGAAGCATCGATTTTATGGTAAATTATTACCTAGGCGCCGCTAAACCGTTTTGAGTGATTTTTTTATCCATGGTTTCGTTCCATCGCATTTAATATTATCATTAGGTAAGTATAATAGATGCAGTTACTCAGTAAATAGATTAAAAAAACGCAATTAAGGGATCGGAAGTTTTTATCCCCGTCAGTTCGTACCCAAATGAAGGACAACGCGTAATTCAAACCCGTTATAAATAAATAAAATCGATGCGTTAATATGGTCGGGTGAATATTGACAGTGTACTCGTTCGAAGCATATTTTTGTAACCGATGTCATGCTTTAATAGCATTCAATCGTATCAATCAGTCCATATACAAATGGAAGCGGGATTGTTTACTGCTAAAACAGAACAGTTTATTTTTACTTTTATGTACGAATAGGTAAATGTAAGGATTGTAAGGATATAAGAATTTATCCAAAAGCTACGGGCTTTATTGGTAACAAAGTCAGATTGATTTTATCTTGCCCAAATGTCAAAGGCCAGTTAAACATGCTAGACAATATGTAGAAATATATTTAGTACTTAGACCAGAAGAAACACGCTTAACGAATCCTTGTGTGCAAATGAAAGTCTAAACGGTGCATTTTGTCTCCCCCCGCTGCTTCGCTTTAATTTTATAGTCCAACTTTTCTCAAGCGCGGATTAGTTTGCGCTAACAATGTAGTAAATCTGGCCGCTGTGACACTGCCTAGACTATATTATTATGGACTGGTTTAAGTTTATGCATAATTTTACTTAGGAACGTGACTTTTTTTGCAAACTAGGCGTATGATCGTTTATTGTCAAGTGTCTCATCTTATATTGTGGTTTAATATTTACCTGTATATTAGGTATAATTATTACGCCACAGTTGTACATACATTATAATCACAGGAGATCTAATATTGGGGCTCGTATACAACAGAACTGTAAATAAACCAAAAATGCATCCACTAAAGTGTGATCAATAGAAAATCCTCCCTATATTTCGTTACCCCCACCCTCACTATTCGATTTAAATTTTTTTTTTTTTTTATACTACGTCGGTGGCAAACAAGCATACGGCCTGCCGGATGGTAAGCAGTCTCCGTAGCCTATGTACACCTCAACCAACCCATAATTACCAATCAACCTATAATTTAACAATAACACGCTAAGAATCAGTACCTATTCATATTATTAGCGGGTATTGAAATTTAAGCAACTCGCTCTTCAAATTGACAAGATTAGTTCACAGTGGACGAAGTTGATAATATTATGTGAGCTGCGCCGAGCGGTTAAGGCTGACGTCTCTATTCATTAAGAAACCTACCAGCCCCTACTTTAACTTTGTTCTTGCAAACTCGCCGCTGTTTTCCCTATAAAGTAGAGTTGTGACAAGGAGTAATGTCTCCTTATATTGTTCTGGGGCTAAGAGGTTTGCCTCCTAGTTATCACTATTCTCAACTTTCATACTGCGTCAAGAATATATTGTTGAAGAATTTTTATAACCACTCCTGAAATAAAGCCCTTGTGCATAAAACTTAAATTGCGTCTCTTAGGTATAATTATTTTTATTTTTGATTACAAGAGCCACGTGTTGAACATTAAGTTGGATAGACGTTTATTAATAAAGTAATTGTAGTGTCTAAAATTGCTTAAGGAGGAACGAGCCGGTTTAGTTTATTAATGACTCGAGACGGTCTTAATATCGAAGTTGGGCCAAAAAGTTTCGACAATCGACACTTGCGAATATCGATTATGAAGTTAGTGCGAAAATCATTCGTAGCGGGTGGGCCCTTGACTAATGCCGGTTATAAGCACGGAACAAATTGGTGCAATTAATAACGAGTCGCGCTGGTGGCTCCAGAGCCGGCAAATATTATCGAGATCGTTAATTTCGACATTTTACTTGCTTCTTGGCGGGAGACGGATGTGCCACATGCGGTCGCAGGACTCTTTCAATTGAACCCTTTGAGATCTTCGTCTAGAGAAATAAGAAGGTCCTAGCACTTCGGGGATTTGGGTTGATTTTTATGCTAACTCTTGGATTTATTATCGAGAACAAGTATATTATATCGATAACAGGTAGGCGAAATTTATATTTAAGTATGTATGTAAACTAAAACCATTGCTGAGTTTTTGAGTTCGATCGCGTATTTTATAGGAATAGCGTCGCAAAAAACAAATGTACGTTGTGATTTAATTAACTAATATTACCCTTCATGCACGAGCATTTCAACGAGCGCAAGAATTTATTTACCTATAGCGTGTATTTTTGATACGACCGCATAACCAAAGGGTAGTTAGTTTTGGCTTTAATAAACACACTTTCATAGGTTTTATAAAAAATAGACGACTTTCATTTTTCCATATAAAATAATTCAGCAAGCAATGTATCACTTCTTTGTTTTAACTCAAAACGTCGCATTTAATGACGCGACGTCACAATTGTCACAAGTGATGATGTACGATATGCATTGCCGCTCGAAAGAAATTCTAAAATGAATTATGCTCCGGCAGTTAAGACTAAATAAAAAAAACTTTCAGAATCGTTTTATAGCACTAAAACCTACGTCTAGTTTGCGTTTGCGGTTATATCAAAAATACACAATGTAATAGTAGCTTGAAATTGATCAAAGTCAAGAAATATAAAAATTGTTCGTGTTCCCCTGTTCTTTTCTTATTTCAGTTGTTTTTAGTAATTAGTGGCTTTGAGACTTTTGTATTTAATCCATTAGTTCTAAGTGCAATTCCTTTATACTTTTGAAATTCTATTTTAACAATTTTCTGGTCCCTTCAAGAGAATTTCAAACAGCAAAGCTTTCTTTGAGACTCTCGATTACATTTTATTACTCGTATTTACTACTCGTTTCTTTTGTACAGCCACCTCTATAAACCTTTATACCTACAAATTCTCACTTTATTTGATTGGAAAAATAAATTATTATCTACCTTATTGTTGGATACGAACCAGGAGTACTGATGTGCCCTTAGAAAGTTTCCAAAATTGCAAAATTTCCACTCGGTATAATTTCGGAAACTTCCCGTATTTTTGTATAGTACTCGAAATTTACATTTCCAAAATGAGAGTTTTCATTGTTTTGTGAAATTTTCCTGTAATTTCCGAGAACTTTTCAAAATTTTTTGGAAACTTGCGCATCTGCATTGCATGGAGTCACAAAACTGCTCAATTTGTTGTTAACAGTGTATTTAAATGTTGAGCTGGCTGAACTTTTTATTGTATTTTGCACGATCACGTGGTGTCTAGCGAAATTTATATTATACCAAGCAAATACCCCCAAATACCGTCAAATAAGTTGATCCCGGAAGGTGAATAAAATTCCCTGAGCAACACACGACCATTAATGAAAAGTATATTATCTCACATAAAAACGTTTTATGTGTACGCATTCAAAGGTTATTAAATTAAATCATAATTTACACACGCCGAGTTAAATCCGACTTCGGGCTCGTGAAATAGCAATAAAAATTATTAGACTCCGCATATACCCGATTGTACGGCCTTTTTGTCCTTTTTCAAATCAGAACCGCTCTCAGGAACAATGACGTCATAAATGCCGAAGTGATATTTCATTTCTATCGTCAAACGCTCGTATTTTCTTACCTCTAGGCTATATGCTATTTTTACATGTAGTTTGGTGTAGTATCGCTGGCAGAACAGATTAGCATGCAGATGATGATGATACATTATATATCTAACGACCCGCAAAACCGCATGAAAATGCGTTGAGTAGTTTTTGAGTTTATCGCGAACATACAGACAAACAGACAGACAAACGCGGCGGGGGCCTTTATTTTATAAGGTGTAGTGATGAATTTTTTTTCGGAGTTTATTTATTTGTTTATTTGTTTATTAGGATCACCAACAGAAGATACAATTCACATACTATAATTTACATACTAAAAGAGCACATTTATAATTGATCCCCCACTTAAAGGCAATCACAGCATGCATTATTTAAGTTAAGATTCAGAATAAGACCTTAATATAAATATGATATTAATTAACAAAACGTCTACTTAATACGAACAATAAATTTTCCACACAAAAGTAACCAAGTTAGCCGAGCTAGCTGAGGTTGTCAACAGATAATAATTTGTTTTTAAATGAGGCTTCACTGTCGTGAAACACATCCAAAGAAGGGACATTATTAGCATGCTTGTTGTATAGGCGAGCCAGGCGAGGCAGAGGGGAGTGAGCCAATAGGTTAGTTCGACTACGACGCACATAGAGTAAGGCACAAGGATAACGTGGTAAACGAGACGGTACTTTCAGCCCTATCTGACTAACAATATGCATGCAGTCAATCTTGTCGTTTAGAAGTTTGTACAAGAACATTAGGTCCAGCATAGTACGCCTACTACTAAGAGAAATTAGTTTAAATTGTTTAAGTCTAGCGTTATATGCTTGGCAGCCTGTTCCACAGCGATAAGCAAGATGTCTAGTAAACCTTTTTTGCAATCGTTCAATCCTTTCAATATGTATTTTGTAAGTAGGATTCCAGACAACGCTACAGTATTCTAATTTACTCCTCACAAAACAATTAAAAAGGGTCACCATTGTAGAACATTCTTTAAACTCCCTAGCACATCTTAACACAAACCCTAGAGATTTAAAGGCAGCATTTATTGTCTTATCTATGTGACGCACAAAGCGTAGTCTGCTGTCTATTATGACACCCAAATCTCTTATTTCATTGACCTCTTGCAAAGTTTCGTTAAAAATAATGTACTCTGATGGTATAGGGTTTCTTTTCCGACTAAATTTTATGTGGTAACATTTAGTGGGGTTAAGCACCATTTTGTTAGACTTACACCATTTTACCAACACATCCACATCCTCTTGTAACAGATGGACGTCAGATTGATTTTTTACTACCCGGACCAATTTTAAATCATCCGCAAACAGCGATACAGTCGAATTATTAAATTCATAGGTGATGTCGTTAATAAATATGTTAAAAAATAATGGCCCCAAATTAGACCCCTGTGGTACACCGGAGAGTGCAATATAACAGTCAGACTGAGTGCCTTCTATTACCACAGTTGAAGGCCTGCCTTGAAGGTAAGTATGGCACCAGCTAAGTAAACTACCTGCAATGCCAAACTTGTGCAACTTATGAATTAAGATTTTGTGATTAACCTTATCAAACGCTTTCGAAAAGTCAGTGTAAACCGCGTCTACTTGATAACCACCATCGACAGCCTCCGTAAGGCTGGTGACGTAGCTAAAAAGATTTGTACAAGTCGATCGCTTGGGCATAAACCCATGTTGATAAGGAGAGAGCATACTTTTGACATGATCAAATAGTGCAACATAAACCAGCCTTTCGAAAACCTTGGCCATCGAAGACAATATGGAAACGGGCCTATAATTTGAAACTAATTCACGACTGCCGCTTTTAAATACCGGAATAACTCTGGCTCGTTTCCACACCGATGGAAATATCCCTGCTTTCAGAGATGCATTATATATAATCATAAGTGGCACAGAAAGTGATTTCGCGCAGTTTTTTAAAAATACGGGGGGAATATCATCTGGCCCTTTACCCTTCGTAGCATTTAACGTTCGCAATTGTAATTCAACCTCAAACTGTGTGAAAGACAATTCCCCAGATTCATCTCCCATCAGTATTTCGGCTAGTTCCCCGCCACTTACGTTTGGTTGGTTCCTCGTGTCGCTGTCATCATAAACTGAACTAAAATGCTCTGCAAACAGGTTACTAATCTCTCTAGAATTACTAGCCTGTTTGTCCTCATACAACATAACTGGTGGATAATTTGAACTATTTTTACGCATGTTTTTAATATGGGTCCAGAAATACTTAGGATTTTTCTTAATCTGTTTTTCTATCGAATTTATGTAACTATTGTAGCATGCTTTCATAATCTTTTCACAGTCAACCCTCAGGTAATCAAACTCTAGTTTATCTAGTGGATTTTGGTACTTTTTAAATCTAACGTGATATTTGTGTTTTCTATTTAAAAGATATATTAGATGATTTGAGTACCATACTGGAAAGGCACGGTTGCGATGATATTTAGTCATGGGCACATTTATTTTGACAATATCACGCAAAATCTCGTAAAACCTTTTTACCATTTTATCTATATCGCTGTATTTATCGAGTACGTCGTGCCATGAAATTTTATTTAACTCCTTTACAATAATTTCATAGTCAGCTTTATGAAAATTAAAATTAGAACTGGACTTATTTATCCTAGGTATTATTTTACCAGGCAACTTAATTATTAAGTCTAACGGCGGGTGAAAAACATCTGTGTGTTTAATCGAAGACAAGCTTTCCGAGACTCTAACAACATCCTCATTACACAGCACCAGATCCAAAATACGGCCTCTCGAATTAGTCACCGCGTTAAATTGCTTAAAATCATTTAAAAACATAAAATCAACTAACGTGCTTTTAAGCAAGCAGTTATTATATTCATTAGGCTTTGTTTGTGTTGCAGTTATTATATTCATTAGAGTTTGGTCTATGTTGTAGTTTTATCAAATCCGTGCTTTCGTACATCGGTCATTCAGCCCGCGGTGTAGCTCAGAATCTAGCACAAGAAAATTATAATATCGCATGCCTTCCATATTTATCACGCTGAAAGAGGTACTTTTTTATAGTAATTCGTAACCTTATAGTGGTGATAATATTTTTCATCACTGTAATATTGTGAGGATTATCTTTTGATGGATCTGTTAATACGTATTAACGATACTAAACGACTTCCGGCCCCATTCGAAGAATGTGAAATGATAACGATAAGTTCTTGTTTAGGTAAGTTCTAATTTAGATTCGGGCAACCAATGTCACTTTGACGTTAGAAATATCGTAGATAGATCTTATTGGGATCACAGCGGAATCGAAATAAACGTCAATTTTGACATGTCGTTTAGTTATCGATCTTTTAAAGATCTTTCCAAGATCTTAAATATGTCTTAATCATTCTTCCAATCGGGTCGTTCTGTTCTAAAATTAATCCTATATTGTATCTACTGAAATATGGTTCCGTAGAAAGCTGAAATTTGGCTTTGATAAACTTATTTAATTTCTTGCAGCAATAAGGATTGTAGTTTTGGAGGCAACGTAAAATAAACTGATTATAATAAAGAAAACATGAAAATCTACGTGTAGCCATAATGATATCACTACTTCGTTACAATATTCATATTTTATTTTTATCAACAGCAGACATCGTTAAGGGTACTTGTATAAAACAGATGCCTTATAAGTAGTAGGTAAGGGCGGTTTCAAACTAGCATTTTGTACGAGCGTACGCGTCCGCGCGTATAGATCAAATGTAGGGAAAAGTAACGATCGTATAACCGCGTAAAAACCAAATGTTAGGAAACTGTAATGCGACAGATAAATATTCTAGTTTGAAACCGCCCTGACAAAAGGTCAAGATGTTGATAAACATGTCTATAACTTAATATCATCGAGTACGTAATTTAAGAATTCCATTGTGTTTTACTAGATACTTTAGGCAAATAAATGTATCTTATTTACCTAAAGCTAAAGTAAATAGTATTATCTAGTATTGTAACTGTTTTCGATATACATTACGGTTTTCAAAAACAGATAGTTGCATCTTCAAACGTAGGTACATCGTCATATTTTGGGTAGATGTTCAGGAATTACGTTTGCTCTCTCTGTATGTACATTTTGTATGAAACAGATCTTATTTTAACTGGGTTATTGTATTTTTTTTTAAGAAGGAGGTATTATTTGTATTTTAACATGTACTTTACAATGGCCCCAAGTGCTTTAGCATAGTTGGCTTATGCTATAACTATAACCTAATAAGTAATATAAACTACTAAACCTCAATACTATTTAATATCAGTAATAGAATGCGAATACGCATCGATATGAAAAGATTTTGAAGTTTCTTTCTTTAGCCACGTAAACATATCGTAGAGACCCACAATCTATGGGATTGGACCGCTCGCTCATCTTGATCTAAGCAAACTTCTCTTTTCATGTCATGGATATTTTATTCCAGCTATTCTGATATGAAGGCCCTTCGTATCACGTTCATTCAAATGACATATTGGAGAAACGTTTTAGTATAAAACGATGGAATAAGAATCCAACATAAATGCGCTTCATAAAGTCGAACGTGTAAGTTTTATTTTTATAGAACGATTTAATAATTAATTCCAGTGTTTTCACAATGCAATTAATCGAAAACCCGTTGCGAAATAATTGTAATTTTATCGGCATTTAATCATAAGTAACGGGTACTCTAGCGTTCGGTGATGAAGCTATTTACTGAAGTTCTGCCAGATTCTAGGAGTCACATTTGACCATAAAAATCTAATTACATAATTAATAAATAAAGTATTTATTTTCATATACGTACTGTATTAAAAATGAACTCAATCTTGTTTTCAAAGACGACGCTCTATGTTTACCTTTATAATGTATTGCGAAAAACACACGTAAGCTGAAATAAAACTCCTTAATTCAGAGGTCCGATTATTCAATATTAACGGAGAATGCACCACGATCTCCGTAACCGACATTATTCTCCATTAAACAGAAACATTGTGATGTAAACGAAAACTGCCTTCCCTTCCCGCAGAATCTGCAATTTCAGTATAAAATTTCCATCCCCGTTGTTTCTTTGTTGTGAAAAATTTTATTTAATTTCGGGCAATTATTACATGCGCTCTCCGAAATTACTCTAAGGAATAGCACCTCGCGGAAACCGGTTTTATTTCAGAGAAAACGGTTCTTTTTTCTACAATGAAAGCTTTATGCCGCTAAATGGGATTCCCGCTGTTAGTGTAATCTGTTTTTTTACGTCTTGGATTATTTTAATCACTGCCGATTTAGTGTAAGTTGCGTTGACAGGTTTGTATTTTTTCGGGTGGGACGAGGAAGGGTAAGAGTGATGTGTTCTGGGTTTATTATGTGTCTGGGTTGACGGATGCGCCTGCGGAGCGACAGCGCACGCAGGTGCGAGTATGCCGCGAGTCGCGGCGTCTCCGTCGCTCTGTCATTTGTACATTTGCTTTATTACATTGCGTGATTTATACTTCGCCCGGTGTGTTTAACGACGGCGGTTTGTCATTTCGCTGTCTTAAATTGAGATTGATCCCCGGGTTCAACGTTACGAAATATTTTTTTGGCGGAGCGAAGCTTATGGTAGATTATTTTATATTGCATATTAATGCTATTATAGTATTAGCTTTCACCTTTATATTTAGTAAGCATCTAATGTTTACTTTTTTTAGTTTTCCGATTGTTTATATTATGAATAGACATAACACACATAATGAATAGTTGACGTCAATTTCGTCTATTTTGGCAATTTGTTGCATTGTAATAAGGCGTAAACATTAATCGTCTTTATTTATAACCTTATTAATTGGTTTTCACACCAAATCGCTTCAAAGTCTGCCAGCTTAAATATTTTCGATTCTCTTTTTGTTTTTATTATTAAAGCTACTTTGAATTTAAATCAGGTTTCTATGAAACTGGTTTAAAAGTCGGTTAGTTAATTATACCTACTTATTTTATACACCGACGTAAAATATCTCACTTTAAATATTGCTTATTTATTTTACAAGATTTGATTGAGTTTGGAATCAATTAAACCGATATATAAAGGAAAGGTAGGTTATCAGTATTTGTTTAGTTTGTGTTATGTTTTTATTTAAATGTACCATGTCGTTGTTGCAGAGAGGCTCCGACGAGCTTCTGTCGCAGAGTGGCGTCACCGTCATGGCGCCCGCCGCTCCGCACCACGCCGACAACAACAACCAAGACTCTGCCGCCAAAAAGGTAACTTTTACTCTGTCTTGTAAACACTAGTTCAACTTATATGTCAATCGTTTGTCTCTATCTATCAAGTAATATCAAAAAGAGATGTTTGGTTCATTATGTAGTTACCCTCGCGATAAACTGGAATGCAGAATTTTTTATGCAACTCGACTTTGACAGCCGTGTGATCGCTGTCGCTGTGATGTTGTCGCGTATTTGAATTACCACGCGATAGGTGTTTATACAAATAAACATCATTGTTGATTAGAAAATTTAGTTATAATAGGCTAATGGTGCCCCCCTAGACTATCGCCACTTAAGCGCTCTAACCTTTCAAACGAATGCTTCCTGCCAGTAAATATTCTTGTTTTTAACAAAAAGATGATGAAGGCTAGACATTAAACGACCAAAATAAAAAAAGAAAAGGGAAGGTGGCCCGAAGGGCTTCCCTTGTGAATTCGGGGGAAAATTATTAATAATCTCACCCGTCTTCCGATGCCAGGGTAAACGATAATTTTCCCAATCGAACATGAAGTGATATAATATATTTGAACATAATCTTATTGATACGGCGCAAATATAATTAAATTTTCTTTTTTTTATGTTTGAACTTATTTATTTAATCACACGATTGTTGTTGTGTATGGTCTCTGTATGACATTTGAATGTGAATATAGGTTATTTAGAGTTCTGGAGAAGCACCAAAGCGGATTAAGTCACGATTAAAAGCTAATTCGTTACATAGCTAGATGTCTAGTGCGTCCAGGGGTCTATTTCTCGAATGGTATGACTAATATTATTAGTCTATGAACTGTCAAGTCATATGGGTTATCATAGCAACACACTAATAATATTAGACTAATACCATTCGAGAAATGAGCCCCAGTCTGCGGGCTAACTTGGGCACCAGACCCATATATTTTGACCCATATATTTTTTTTAGACCAATATACGTATATTTTAAATGTCTATCGACACAATTATACTGTAATGAATTTTATTACTCCACTGTATTACTCAATTAGTACTTACGTTTATTTATATTTGTACACAAAATTTTAACAAACACGTAATAGAACAATCAACGTTGAAAACAAACAAGTTGCAATTTTAGTTCTTTCCCGCCGAAATGTAGTTTCATTGTACATTTACATAAATACGGGTAGGTGAGTTTCACGCATATACTTGTACGTAGGTAAGAGAGCTGAGGAATCCGGGGTCTGGAAACCAGCATAAGTTCGCTCCCAGATTACGACCAGTTGTCACAGATCGCAAGGTCGCTTTAGACTGGATGCGTAAATAACACTACGTCCACGCCATGGCGCGCCAGTGTAAGAGCACTGAGAATAAATCCCAGTACACAAACAGGGCACTTGTTTAGTCCTGCTAGCCGGGCTACCAGAAAAAGGACGCATTTGTTGTGGATATTAAATCGTGTTTATACTTTTACATGCTTTACAATCGTAATATCGCTCGTATAATCATACCGATTGCGTGTTTTGATACTTTTTTTTATACATTTCATGAACAAGAATATTATAATTGATATAAAGTTTTCCCTGAAATTAAAAAAATTGCACTACCTAATAGTTCTTTTTAGGATATGGGAGTACTAAACCTAACCTATATACTAAAAATCACTTCAATCGTTAACATATATTATATGTCAACTTCCTTTTCATTCTCATCTCGTCACTTAATTCCCGAGAATGAATTAATGTAGGACGTATCTAAACATTTTAGTACCCTGTCATAGTGTATTTAAGTAAGAGCAGTCTGACAATGTTGTAAAGTAACTGCGATAAAGCACGAGTAGATACTTAGTTCTAGAATGTATTACATTTATTTAACACGCTTCTACGTCCAGCCGCAAAATTGCATGGCCACTTTAAGAATGAATTCATTCATAATAAGTCCATGCCATTTTGCAGCTGGCTCTACAATATAGTCAAAAATAATGAGATTTTTTTTGTTTAGCAAACCTAAAACTTTGGCGCTGTCGATATGTGTAAAAGTGTGTCAAGATCAAACATACGTCACGTTATGCGATTATCCCCGCTTGCAAAATGTTCCTTACGTGCATCGACTCACATAAGTCATGACTCATTCGCAGATCTGAACGCACTTAAAAGTGTCTCCAGAATTGAACATGAACTCAATTAGACATAATAATTTCTCACAAAACTAGGAAGACTAATTACAAAATAAATTAAAGACCGTCAGCCTCCGCTGCTTGATGTTGAATAGCGACGTTTTTATACGCCCTATTATGTAACGCAGATGCTTTTTACATAAATTATGAAGTAAAGACGCGTCCCTGAAAAGGGAGGCATTTTCTCACCGCGGTGACACCGGTCATTACCACCCTAGGTGGAAAAGTAAATATATTGTATGCGAAATAAAGCTTTTCAAGTGGTAATTAATTAATGAGTTAATAAATAAAAGAGATAATTAGTGGACGAGTTAAGAGTCACACTAAATTAGCCGCCTCCATACAATCGAATTCCAAAATGACATTTAAGATGAAATCGTAACTTCGACAGGAGCGGCTTTTTGACAGCGGGTTCGCTCGACTCTTAAGCAGGCGCTTTAAAAACCGGAGTTCGTAGGCTTGAATCATTGGCTCATATTTAGTTTGGTTTCCTGATTTTTTTACTGTAAAGTTACCTGCATTGGCTTCAATTTCACTTGTACAATCAGCTCATGAAACGACACGCCAAAAGTATCTGCCACGGTCGGATACTTCTCCAAATAGAGATATATCTCGACAGTGTGTGTACAAAAATATCTGCAACAGTTTAAGACGTATATCATCTCTATTTTGTTAAGCTATCAGATAATGATACATACTTTCGACGCATAGTCCTATACGCTACTTTTGATGCTGAGTGTACAACGAAAAGAGCATAACTATTGTGTGTTAAATTATTACAGGCTACGTGGTGCAATATAATGCATATAACTGTACAGGTAATTATTTCGATAAAGGAAAACGTAGTGACGATAACCAAATTTCTCTGTTCAATATTTTGTCACGCAAGAAATCGACATGTGTAAATAGATCCCGTGTAAATAAGAGATGCATGCAAGAGATGATCCTGATAAGGGAGCGCACGTATGTGTGCTGATGATGATGAATTAATTTGGTTTCCAAATTGAGCGCACTGGTTATTTGCAAGTAATTTATGTATTTAATAACTTTGGTTCTCGATTCGTTTAATGAACCAAGATAATTGTAACGATAACGAATTCCGTTGGATTATGCGATGGCAATTAAAATGATAAGCACATTTTTCATCTGGTTAACTGTACGATAAGCATATTTATACGATATCGTACCGTATGGTATACACGTTTCAAAAAAATATTAAGAGATCATCCAAACAATTAAAGTTCCGTATAAATCTAAATAATAAAAACTAGTTAAAATCGTTGAAAGCAGGAGTCAGTAAGGAAAAATTAACAAGTTTTTTGCGAAACATCACGGATTATTTTATTAAAGAAAATTGACAATAAAGTTACTAAACGAGCTTTTCAAATAAGTTAATGAAAAAACTCCGCCGAACTTTCATCCCTGCAAATGACGTACTCGTCAAGCAATATACTACAGGAGGCTTATTCGAACTTTTGAAATCTTGTCTTTACCTGCTGTTGATATTCTGGGTGATGTTGGGGTGATTATGAATGTAACAAATGTGTTAAGATAGTCATACTAAACAAATTTCCCCTTGAGACACAAAATCGCGAAAAAATATCTAATGGATTGGATACCTGAGGCCCCGAACTAGACGAAACGTGAAACAGGACACATTTTACACGACCTTTTTTTATACGTCGGTGGCAAACAAGCATACGGCACCCCTGGTGGTAAGCGGTTAACGCAGCCTATGGACGCCTGCAACTCCAGAAGAGTTACATGCGCTTTGCCGACCCTAACACCCCGCACCCTGGTTGAGCTCTGGCAACCTAACTCACCGGCAGGAACACAACACTATGAGTAGGGTCTAGTATTATTTGGTTGTTTTCTGTAAGGTAGAGGTACTTCCCCAGTTGGGCTCTGCTTTAGATCTGGAATGACATCCGCTATGCTGTGCCCTACCACATTAAACAAAAGACATTCACAGTGCCCATACCTCTCTTTTGGATCTTCATGTCTATCCATTAATGACCATGTTAATATATTTTTGGCATTCGAAATCACGACCCCAAAATCACCCTGTATGTATGTGCGTCTACATGTCCATTCGTACGAGCGAGATGCACAGACATTAAAATCACGTCTATCACGATCAAGACGAAATATCTAAAGTTCGAATCGGCCTTGATGTAAAACTTCTGACGGATCTACAGCATATTGTTTATTAGATCGCTAAACCGTTTAAAATACAAAGAGAAAATAGGTTTAGTAAATAGATTGACTACGTATTGTGTTGATAATTTCAGGTTCTTGTGCTTTGATAATTATCGGCTCGATTCGTTACGAAGTTACGTTACTTTAAGATACGTAATAGTAATGTTTGACGCATCTTAAGTTCAAATCGGGCCGTTAGGCTCAAAAACAAGATTAAGTTTTCGGTTTTGTATTATTTATATAGTTAATTTATGCGGATATGAGTAAGTCACATTCCTTAATTTTTTAATTATGACCTTAGCTGAAATATTGTATACCTATTGTATCTTTCGCATTTGACTCCAAACAAAGTAACTGAAGAGCTATATATTTGTCATAATATATCTGATTTTATAATCCGCTTTGTAATGGGCATAGCTGCAGAATTACATTAGAGGCACCTATATTTACTTAGTACACGTTATTTAATATTACATTGGTTAATCAACTTGATCCCATTTAAAATTAATGAAAAAAGGTGGGCAAGAGACAGAGGCCACGTTAGTTTCGCCAGCCGTTTAGTCGAGGGCGGGCTGAAAAACCTCGGCGCAGTAATCTTAATTACATTGTGATCTCATTACAGCGAGCCTTAATTCATAATTAAATAGGGACGTGTCCCTGCGTTGCTTATTTATTTGCTATTCCATGGTTTCACGATTGCTCCGTCTTTTTTCCACTGTGCAAATTTGGGCAGTGCCTTTTTAAGGACACCCTTTCTTCTGTCTCTCTGAATATTCATTTGGAACTCATAGGCGGAATGGCGACGAGTTTTTAAAATGTTTTTTTATTTATTTTTTCTCTCTTTGTATTGTTTGAGCGCCTGGTGCTGCGGAGATATTTTGGGGAAATAAAATGAGGCGTACTTTGAAGGTGACCTTTAGTAGTAATAGTAATTTATTCGTATCGTTTTCAGGTTTTATTTCTCTTCTGGCTGTTTTAAGTAGTTGAGTTGCTAGTCATTAATATTGATACCGTCATACTTTGTCGACCACATTTGTGCGTGGTATATATAGGTTATAGTCTGTATCTTCAGGTAGTTCAATGAATGTAAACAATATGTTTTTAAATTTTCGGGTACTTGAAACATTTATCAGTAACCCATCAAATAGAAAACTGCCTGAATCTGTTCCTTATCGTTGTGACTTCTAACATATTTCATTGTATAATCGTAAAATGTTTTCGTCTACCCTCAAATGGCTAAACATTTGATTTCGTTTTAGGTTCTTTACTTGGGCGTAGTAATAGCAAATATTACAAAGCTAAATTACTATTGATTAATCAAAGGATCCCGATATATTACTATTAACAAATAGCACGATTATAGCAGCTTCATTGTTAGGTTGAGTAAGATATAAAACTTCTGTAATTGTTGGCAAATCAACTTAAATTGACTTGAAGACATTTCTTGCCCAAACCTAATTGTGGTTTATTTACATTCTTTTAAATACCTAAAGATACAGGTTTAGATTATTTACTTAAAGAAACTTTATAGTTGACACTTTGGTTAATAAGAATATAGCGACAGTCAAGTTTTAGTTTACGTTTCACAACTTGAAAGTTAAAATGTTCTTTAATGAATTGTTGATTCCTAAACAACTTAATCGGACCAATAACATCTCCCTTTTCCTCGTTTTAGAGGGAAGAATAGCTTTGCGATCCTAACGAAATAACGGTACTTTTTCTATGAAATTCCACTTCGGGAGAAAACGGATAATTAAATCTTAACAAATCACTATGATTTTGATGTCGATCGCTTCAGCATAATATATTCTAGCTTTATAGATATCGCTTTTTTGAAGAAAAAAAATGTTGTTGTTTTATCGTTAACATAACTCCTTACTCCAGGAATGTAGGTATAAGAGGAGACTCAACACGACTTACATGAATATGGCTATTACTGTCGCTTTGCTTAGATATCTTTCTCCAAATTTATTGTTGATGGATGTCGTCACACATAGCTGTCGCTTCAACAAGGACATCACGTAAAACACGCACATTCCAATTACATAAGTAACAGACGAAAGCAAACGCAAACGTCCGTCGAAAACACACTAATCTACCTCGCCCTTTGACCGGGTCATTAATGTCCAAATAAAGTAATTAATTACGTTCGGCGTTTTTTTCCTTATTTCCCTCACGTTAACAGTAAAAACGTGGCAACCTGGTCGGGAAGATCAATCAAATCAGCGGCGCCGCAGGCCGGCTTGGCGCTGCCCCGGAGTCTTCTCAGGAGCCCTCTTGAGCCTGCTTCAAACAAATTATTTCATATTTTACAAGCTTATTTCACTTGTCACGGCGGTGTAGCTTAAAACTTGAGAAGTTTTCATCTTCTATGCACAAGTTATGTTATATAAATACTTTAAAAGTTAACGTTCCGTACTTTTTTTCAAAATGAAACTGATAGGCGGAGCACTCCCTAAGCCATTTAGTTAGGGGTTTATTCTAATGAAATGATTAAAGCTCGATATCCTCAATTTTGTGACATTGCGGGAATGTCCCCGGTCATTTGTTAAATTTACTCATTTCCGAAGTGCTGTTAACCTAACCTAAAGTAAGCAATATATCTTGATTCTTAAACCTTATAATAGGGTAATAAAACGATATAAAAACAAGGAACGGTACATTCTACTCATTTAAAACGCTCAGTGCAAAGTATACCTGCATCATAGAGCAAGACGCACTCAAAAGTCAATTTTAGTCAAAAAATGTTATATCTCTCATAAGCAAACAAGAAAACTAAAATATTCACAGCTATCTATCTATCTAATCAATCATGATGTTATAGAGGTATTCATTGTAAGGGCACTCCACATTTTACTGCTACTTTTAGGACCACTAAAACCATTTGGCTATCTCATTTTATGGATTTCCACCGCGGGCGCGCAAAATGACCCATTCAAAAACTTATGAAACTATTCGGCACAATGTTTACGTGAAGCTGCTCTTATTATCAACGATATAGTTTAGTTTGTTATTTTTATTTGTTTAACTTGTTTGGATAGCTTTTTAAATTGGACAGTAGATCGTTTTGAATTTTATTAACAGACCTTTTGGTTTCCATCTTTTAACTCCCGTTTCCCTTACCTTCTGTTAATATACCTCAAGTTGAGGTTTGTATAGAATTTATAGTATTGTATGAATTTGATTTTATAACTTCCATCGTAATGTGAAATCATTTTTTTTATTTAATGATTACTTCGCCAATAAAATCATAAATCTTGTGGAAAAGTGAGACTTTCCAAATAAATTGTTTTGCAGATACGGAAAACCTAAATACTGACTTAAAAGGTCAAAAATAGAAATTAATAAAGTCAAAAATTCTAAATTCAAAAATGTGTCCTGCAAGTATGCCTCAAGGGCCCTTTTACAAGTCAATACAACATTTATAGTAACATTAGTGACATGAAAAATACATAACATTTACTAATACAACAGCCAATACCTAGGTAAACATTACATTATAATAATCTTAAAATAAATTATTACTACAATATAATAGAGATGTATAGTCTCTATGGTTAAAAATACATTAAATCTGGAGATGTAAAAGGTCCCCAATGTCAGAGTACTAATACTAATAAGATTTGGAGGTGTAAAGCCTGTCCAAGTAGTCAAAATAAAATGTATACTAAATAAATAAATCGCGTCTGGACTGTTAAGCTAACAGCCTCATAAACTGATGCTACAGAATACATAACTAGTATGTACCAAGTCAAGAATATTATACAATACTACAGAGACGTATAGTCTCCACGGTTAATACATTAAGTTTGGAGATGTATAAGATCCCCACGATTAACAGAGAACAAAGCACCTACTCCGGTTTATTGAAAATACAAAATAGTAACAGGATTCTGCTACAGCGAATATTTTTAAAGCTAAGTTGAGTACCTAAAGCGATTCGGTGACTCAAGTACTGGCACTATTAAAAGTTTACCCGTGGCAAAGTTGTGCCGTCCATTCCTATGCATGAATCACCTCGCTCGGGCACTCTCGCTTCTTTAAATATACATTACAACTATGAAATGAGTTAATTAACGTGTGGCTTGTTTACACGGACTTGCTGGATTGAAATGAAACGAAAAAACTTCATATTTTTTACTTTGACGCAAGTCACAATTTTATGACTTGTATGAAAGTAAAAAATATAAAGGTTTTTACTCATACCTTACTAATATGACAAGTACGTAAATTTTGTATAATAATATAGTCTAATTCTGAACGTTCGGGTAGAGATGACATTTTACTATTAGCAAAACGCTATGCGTTAGAATTCATACGCCACGTTCTTGCGCAAGAAAGGCCATTCTAGATACGATAACCTACTGCACATGTCCGATGTTAATAAAAGGTGTATAAAATGTCACAGCCAAACATTAATAGTTAGTAGTATTATACCTTTAAAGGAGCAATTCTTGTATTTTTATATATTTCTGTGATTTCGGAAACGGCTCTAACGATTTCGATGAAAATTGCTATATGGGAGTTTTCGGGGGCGAAAAATCAATCTAGCTAGGTCTTAACGGTTATCTGGAAGAGATCGCTCTTAAGCGATAAGACCGCCTGTTGCTACCTATATCCGTACATTTATTGTAAACTCTATGTTTCTGTACATTTATTGTAAACTATGTGAGGTGTGCAATAAAGAGTATTGTATTGTATTGTATCGCTGGGAAAACATGCATTTTTGAGTTGTTATATGTTTTCCGAGCAAAGCTCGGTCTCCCAGATATTAAACACAAAAGCCAATACCTGGGTAAACATTACATTATAATAATCGCTGCAATTTGAATGTAACCAAGATCAAATCGTTATCCTGAACACTTAAAACGGTAGAAGAGCGGCAGAAAACTTCGAGCCCATTCGATAGAGTATCGATGGTGCTCGGCGATTTGATAACAATATTCCGTGGCTGCCAATTAAAAGTTCCAGTTGGTTGCTAGAATTTAACAGCCGATGCAGTTTCGCAGGGCTGACAGTGATAAGCTTTCGTAAACGTAGTCATTAGTAAGTACGAGTGTCCATAGATTTATAGGACGTAGTGGCCTGTAAAATTTAACTTTTACGCCTGGAATATGATGTTGGATCTCTAAAACAACCATTACATAGATTGTTCAATCAAAATGGGGCAGTGAAAAAAAACATATATTTAGTCTCCTTTTTACTATTAGTACGTTATACATAAAACAAAAATGTAACGCTAAAAAAATGTTTAAATACCTAGTTATTCTAATCTATTCGGTATTTATGCATGTCCTGGCTTTGAATCATCTCTATAGCAATGTTACATTTCAGCTGCATTAGCCACGATTTACCATCAATTAACTACAATTAGTAAACAGTAAGTTTTTATGCATTTTAACTTGGATTTGACTCTAAAACAGCTTTTATTTACTACAACTAGCCACTTCAAACACGGACGATTTACATACTCTTAAGTTTTAAATGTCCGAAACATAAAAAGTCCGGTAATAAGATTCAATGATTACGATTTGCATGCATCGGCCAAAAGATATAACTTCATTATAAGATCGTTTGGACGGGCAAAAATTTGCCGACTTGTAATCGTGTAAACCCACCCGTCTCCTACGCCACAAGCCGATTACCGCACCGGCGTACGCTACCGGGTATTTTGTCAAGAACCCGCGTTTCCTTGACATGCTCATGTAAATTATTAATAATACTATACGTACACAGTATCATTTATAAGTCGTACCTATTTATGTAAACCTCTATGTGTAAGTACATTTACAAGGCCTAGTTTTGTGTAAAACAAACGCTGCAACACATTGCGAATCGTTAGAGAAACACGAAACGCAGTTGTCACTACAATTTGCCCATGTGTACTTATAGGAATATCACCAATGCTATACGACTAAACCACGGTACAACGGACAGCGTAAATCATAAGTGTAGTAGTGTAAAGTAACCTATAAATTTGTATAAATTTGGTTAGTCGGAAACATCAGATGAGACCCTGATTTTAATATTTTATATTTACGTAAACACACACAAATAAAATTGTTGCGTTGTTTTACGGTTAGTTAAAACTACACAGATTGACTGATTGATTCTTGTTCTGTTTATACGAGTTAGTACATAGGTACTACAAAAACAGTTAAACTACAAAACAGTTAAAAAGTCGTAACTCTTACGTTAAGGGTTAAGACGTATATTATTGTTAGCTTCGTAACGATAACGAATGCTGGGAAGCAACAATGAGAAATGATTCTCATGGGATCATTAACACGTCGGCGGCGAGACGAGATCACTAATGACAGCGGAGGCGGCCAACTGAGAAATAGTGTTTCAATAAACACGGCCTGCCCGGTCACGGGGAAAATCGACCGATTCCGAGATCTCCAGGAAAATGTCACACGAGCTCTTTTTTCTATCCCACCGACCCAGACAAGATTTAATATTTATGGATGAAATGTGAGACGGGGCGAATGATTTAAAGTGCCTGATGTGGAAATTGTTCCGCAGATTTTCTGACCCAGCGAAGTAATGTCTTTCTTTACGTTTTACGTACCACTTGTTTTCTTTCGCTCCCATGTCTAGTGAAATACCAAATCGTACCCTCTCGGTAGGCAAGCGTTCCCCGATTTACTTTCTTCCCTTTTGCAAGCCTGCTTGCGAAATATTCTTTATTTGTTTACTTACGGCGATTTGGTTCCTTTGATGTCGATTGTCACAGGATTTCGAAAGTATAAACAAAAATATTATGCCTGTGTCAACCTTTTTGCTAAATATTATCTTAGATATTGTATTATAAAACATAATGATGTTCATTTTCTTCTTTATTATTCTTTGAATATTGAGAACCGTTTATATAGATAGACAAATAAAAACTGTATTCTTTTCATTATTATACGGCTCTAATGCCGACATTATTAGTTTAAAATATATTTTAAATTTAAAAGAAAATTGAAACATGCACAAATAGTTGAAATATACATGTATGTTCTTTATTCGTTAGGAATTTAAGACAATGTATTGTCTTTTTCCTAATTCCTAACGAATAAAAAAATAACAAAGTATGAAAACGGAAGCCCTGTGATGATGCGAAGAATAGGCGCTGGCTCAGCATAAAGATGGTGAGGTGATGGATGCTAGTGGTATTTTATAAAACTATTGTTGTAAAGTGTTGTGTACCATAGCGTATAAGTTGTCTCTAAATTGTACAGCGATTTGGTTTAGACTGTCAGACTGTATAAATTTTGTTGGAATAAATAAAAAATAAAAAAATAAAGCTGCGCTGGTATTCTGCCAGAACCTATAAGAGTAGTGACGCTAAAGATGCTGCACAGAATAAACTACATGCCAATTTACACTGCTAGGTATCTACTACCTAGCTTGAGTGTCAATATCAGCTTTATATCTATAAAGCCAATATTGACACTCAAATTTAACACAATAGAGCAAATAGCTTATAGAGCTTTTATTTCGAGAGGTCAAATTGCAATGGTTAGATCAAATCATAAGTCATAACATAGGTACAAAACTCTTAACGTTTGTACAAAACAAAAACTCAAAACGAACTATGGAGCGCTTGAACTTTACTCAGTGCTTAGCCGAGCCGGCTCACTTCGGCTGAACTTAACAATGTCGAACTAATAGGCATTAGACTCATTTGTTACACCTCCACGCTTCGCCGCTTGCCAAAGACGAGCCCAAAAAACCGAATAGATAGTTCACAACTTCGACGCCGAACTTCGGCTGAGGAGGTTTCTTTGGGACGTCTCGTATTTATTTTAGATTTAATCTTTTACGTATATTGTTTAATATTGACTTAGCGAAAAGATGGTAATTTATTTGTTTGTGCATAAATTAAAACAAATATAGAGAAATAGCATAATGTAGGAAAATGTATGAGGTCCATCTAAAAAACTTGAAACGCTCGATAATATACCTTTCTTTTCTCATTTTTATGATACAGGCCCTGTTTTTCTTTGATTATTTACCTTAACCAATCTATAGGTTTATCCCTAATGTCAGGTAGACGATATGAATCATATAACAAGGGCACAGTATACCTTTAAGCAAGCTTTTTACTTTGACCACTGTAAGTTCACTTCTAAAGGTGGGATGCCACCAGGGCACCTGAAAGAGCCGTACACTAATGGAATCCCGCCTTAATACCTCCTGTTATAGATTGTAACTCTCATTTTTTAGAACATCTGTTTTCACTCCATTGTTCTAACCTAATCCATTATTAAAGGTAACAGAGTAAATGATTCATTTTCTTACATCGCAAAAAAGCTCTTTGCTTAATTTCAGCTTAACCACTCTAATAACTGTAATACAATTTCAACTTCAAGCCTCAATTGTCAATGTCTCAATAATAACGCAGTCTTTTTACGTAAAGTCAAGTATCGTGATATTTATTCCCATTGTTAAATGTAATAGAGTAAATGATTGATTTTCTTACGTCGATAAAAAGCTCTTGCGTAATTTCAGCTAAACCACCCTAATAACCGTAACACAATTTCGACTTCAAGCCTCAATTGTCAATGCCTCGGTAATAACGCAGTCTTTTTTACGTAAAGTGAAGTGTCGCGATATATTCGGGCGCGGGCCCGTAATCAAAAGCCTCTCCGGGGAACAATGGCGCCCACATCGGGGTCGCCCCGATAAGCCTCGACAATTATACTACATCGACTTTTCAATTATCCAACCGGCTCTTCCCGCGAACAATGCTAGCTTTATTTATGTACTTACATTAAAACGGTCATTTCTGCGCCATTTAGACGCGCTCGCTTCGACGTTCCCCATTAGCGGGGATCTTCGTGTGTTCTTTTGAATGTACTGCGTTAAAATGAAGATTGGGATGTTTTCACTCTCAATTTAGAAAAAAGGTAGCTAACGACCTATTAAAATATACCTGCTAAATTATATAGCTATAGCACTAAAATCAACACTGTAATAGTAGATAATGAAGTAGGTGTTGTTAGTGTCCATAAGAACATGAGCGCTAACGTCTACAAGTCTGTTAACTTTTTATCATTATAGTACGTACTTATAGAACTATAATCGCGAGCAATATAATATATTGCATTGCTTGAGCAGTAAGCACGTTCTTTGTTTCGGTTTAAATACGAGATAAGGTTTTGATGACATTACATATATGATGATATACATTCGTATATGATGGTCTTATTTGTCTTCGTGATGGCCTGATAATGACAGTGTCCGTCTCTTTCAATCGCGTGGTATTAAAAAGTGAAACTTATTTTATCCAATAAAACATACCATGTAGGTAGACTTTTGACACCGTCCAATACCGAATAGACAGAAGCATTATCTAGCTTTTATCGTGCGTTAACCGCAATCAGATTGGGCAGGCCGCCAACAATACATAGGTGGAGCTGTAGCAGATAAGAACCGAAATCAGTGAATTAACAAACTTCCTCTTTGTCCGCAGGTGAAACTGGAACAGAATGTGGGCAAGCCGTCGCGCGTCATCCACATACGAAACATACCCAACGAGACGACAGAGGCCGAGATCATTCAGCTCGGCCTGCCCTTCGGCCGAGTCACCAACGTGCTCGTCCTCAAAGGAAAGAATCAGGTTAGTTTCAAAGGTTAAAGCATTAAGATTCCAATAAAAAAAGCTTGAAAAACTGCATAGATTACGACACTAGAAGAAGAAGATTGGAATTTAAGATAGCGAAATGGTTTTACTGTCCTCTGGTCTTTGCATGTATAGTAAATAAGTTTAATTCAATTAAAGTATAAGACCTTAAAAGGACCCGGGTACGTCCTGAAACTACGTCCAAAAGAGAGGTATGGGCATTGTGAATGTCATCTTGCTTTGTGTGGTATGGCACAGCCAGTGGATGTCATTCCAGATCTAGAGCAGAGCCCAACTGGGGAAATACCTCCACCTTACAGAAAACAGCAGCCAAATAACACTAGACCCTACTCATAGTGTTGTGTTCCTGCCGGTGAGTAAGGTTGCCAGAGCACATCGAGGGGGGGGGGGGGGGTTAGGGTCGGCAACGCGCATGTAACTCCTCTGGAGTTGCAGGCGTACATAAGCACGGAGACTGCTTACCATCAGGTGGGCCGTATGCTACCGACGTAGTATTAAAAAAAAAAGTATTATATGGCGCTAACAGCATTATTATTACGTCAATAAAAAAATATTATTATTTCATACAAAAATTACACAAAACTCATAGCTGTATCAGTCAGGGGAAGAGTCCAACATCTCGGTTTCGGAAGCCCGACGCATGCCTTACCTCTAAGCTACCGTTTCTCGAAAGCCTTTAAATGGCAACGTTGCCGGAAAAAACGCTGATATCCCCAACACTTGACAGCATTTTTTGCGCTCACAAAACTTAAGCAAATTCCAAACACGCGAATATTCTACCACTTGAAGCCCTCAAACTATTGAGAAGTTTTTGCGATGAATGGCGGACGCAAGTCAGCGGCCGCGGACAAAAGAACGTACCAACTCCAACCCTAATTTGAACCGTATGTTAAAAACAAAAGAACTCGCGCGCCACTAATTACATCTTCCATCTTTTATAAAAATGAAAACTGGTCCCTTGACTACATGAGGGTTCGCTTGTTGGTCTGGGAGTATTATACCTAAGTTTATTTAATGTCAGGTTCATGATATGGCAAAGCTAAAGTTCCATTTAGATGGTTGCATGCAAATTTTCGTTACATTGCGGTATTCGATCGATCAACTGAATTCATTGTACTCTGTAGTTAGCAATGTATCGAATATTGCATGCAAATTCCCGAATGGCTTTAGCTTTTGAAAGCAATACTTTAGACTGACCGTAGTGACTGTTATACATGAAATGGTCATATTCAAATGTAGGCTCTTATATTAGTAAGACAATTCCTCTTAAGTTCTGGCACAGGCAAAAACCAGCGTGTGATCCGTTGCTATGTTAAGATTTAAGTCGATTGAGATCAAGTTGTAAAGCATTTGCAGGATGTCCATTCAGGAATGCCTTAAAGTAAATGTAAACTGGAAATATAAAACACATAGTCATTGAAAACAGTCCGAATTCAAGTCTCCGTCCAATAATATTTCTATGCTCGCTAACCTACTTAACATCGGACGCCTATAGTCGTACCTACAAAAACCTAAGTAGGTAGCACAATAGTCGCCGGCCTATTTGCGGAGAGCCAGCCACTTGTTGTGCATCCGCTCGCCCCACATATCGGGCTGGAGAGCCTGTTACGTCCACAAGCTAATTTATGTGGTTTTTTTATTATGAGAGAATAATAGGAAAGTTTTCTTTGTTTTCTTTCTTCTTCTAGTTCAACAATCATATAAATTTGGATTTATATAAATATAAGATAATTTATTGGTGCTAGCAAGATAGCGAGTATTTAGTAATATGAAATCATGATGGGGTTTTTTGTTTTTAATTTTAAATGCCGCCACGCACGTTATAATCCTCCTATTACAGCAAAAATCGTTATAACTTTAAGTTATAATATAATTTTCGTAGCAATTACTATAACAACCTTATAACTGCTGCTACGAAACACGACGCCTGCTACGAATCGGCCTACACTACACGTAGTCGTTTGTTACGTGTAGTGCGTAGCACGGCGCTTCTCGAGCAGACAGACGTAGCGTATTGCAACATTCATAAACAAATCGAAGCGGCATTGGAACTTTAAGTCTGTCGATATTTGACATAAATTCTCGCAGTTTATCTTACTGGTCCCAATATATAGGTAAATACAAGCGAAGTAGACAAGACGAGCAAAAAAACGGATCAAAGTTTGTGTGAAAAGTCGCCTGTTTCTCCTTATTTTCGGACGACCTTAGGTCTTTTGTACACTTGTCATTGCAATTTTGCTCCTGTAAAATTTAGCACTCTTCTGCTATGTTTTTTTTAGTATCCCTTTAATCTAAAAATACAATACAACAATCCTCAATATAAGCCTGCCTGGCCTGGTCAAGATTAATCACGCACACAACAGCAGATATTATCGTCGCCCCAGTAATTAGACATTGTCGTACAATGACGACACGTCATCAGCCTCAGTTAATTTAGTATTCCTTGTACAATACGGACAAGAACACAATTAGTCTTGAGGGCCTTGCCGGCGAAATATAGTACGGATACGTGCCCGGCTGCTCGTTTTGTATGAAAAATTAATGCTGGTAAATAAGCGAGTGTAGTTTGGGTCAGTGTGCTTTTGTAATTGTATTGCAAGAAGGCAAAATCAAAACCTAAGATTTAATTTCAGTATACACGTAAAAGTTAACTAAAAGCTTTTGAAATGGGCCGAGAGATATATGTAAATTCTGTCGGAATATAGGTTTATGTCAATGTTTTTTTAAATACTACAATTAGAATGAACCAGAGTTTTCATGCCCTTATTGAGAATTTGAAGTTACGCCACAGTCATATAATATTCAAGAAAAATGGCCAATTTCACGTCTATGTCGCAAAACTATTTTCAGTGTAACTAAATACCGCTTTTGTACTCAAGTAGGACTATGTTCGAAACAGAATGTTTTTTTTTCACAGATGACACTAAATACATTTTTGAGTCGACCCCGGACGAGATTGCATCTCAAATCATATTCGGAGGAAATTAAGGGAAGGGGACATCTGAAATAAATTTCAATTTGGGTCGAGAGGGGCTCAATGAATATCCTTTATCGAAGTTTTAACTTTCAATTTAATAAAGGTGACATTTCATTACAATATCAGATGTACAAGATCGATGCTCGTTAGGTTTTGGGAACGTTTTGTCATCGGAGACGTGAAAGCGTGTTACATTTATTTGTCACGTAGAGCGATATCCAGAATATAATATTCCAATGTAAAGTTAATAATGTTTTGTCATTACTTGTAGTTAAGGTCGCTCGTAGTTAGGTATATACTTTCGAGCGAAATGCAGGAAAATTAATCAAAAATACATTAAAGTAATATAAAAAGCACATAAGTATTCTCAATGGCATTCTCAGCGCCACTTGCACCGTCCCAATCTGGGGTTAATCGGTTAAGCTGTTAACCCAGTATCAAATTGTACAGGTAACCATGGTAACTCTAGGTTTAACCGGTCAACCCCGGGTTAGTGGGATGGTGCAAGTAGCTCTCGTAAACTATGGAACCCAGATACATAGTCGAAATCTTCGAAGAACTTTGAATTTTGTGTTGAGTAAAAAAATAGGGACACAGTTAAACTGGTCCTTGTAACGCGATGCATCCGATGAATATTGTGAGTAACAGCCTTCTGATCTCTAGCTACGAGTGTCCAAGCCTGTTTAAGACGACATCCGACTGGTTTTACGGCATGTTTTACGTCGCGACAGCCACAAGACGACGTGAAATTTACGATTTCCCGGTGACAAATTAAAAACGAGTTAGTTTACAGCCGTGAGATAAAATAATAAAAAAGGAAAGCTATTACAGGAAAAGGACGCGACAATGTTATCCCCGCTAATAAATAGCTTGTATGACATCCGCCTCGTATCCGCGTGAGGGAAAACAATCTTTCTCGTTTCAAAAGAAACGGGCGAATACATTTTTTCGACCACTGACAGAGTAAGTTTATGCAGGTATTTCTTTGTACACAAAAGCAGTTCAATAATCTATAAGTTCGAATCAATTGTAGAAGTTAGAAACGAATGAGTAACATTCGGAATCACCCACAGACAAAATAGCACGAAGAAAAGAATTCTAAATTTAAAATTACACTGACAGTTTCGTGTCTGTATACGACTTGTATGTGTGGCATCTCAATATTCAATATATATACTGGATGATATACATATCGTTGAAATACTGAAAACGACAGGCATTGCCAATATTTGCGGAAGAGAAAATGTTTAAGGTGTGGGTGGAACAACAACAAATTGTGGACTATACGGTGACTTGGAGCCATGCCAAAGGCCCACCTAAGGAATGTCGTAGCGTTATAACTCGTCCGTCTTCACTTTTACAAACTTTCTGACATCTTCACAATAAAAATCAATATGAGTCAACGATTATCTACTTTGGTACTCAATTTTAACAAACGACCATTAATATTTAGGTAGGAGAAGCTTTGTGGCTCATACTTATTAAACCCTTGAGACATAGCTTGACTGCATTTTAATCCATTAGCCTACCTGTACTTACGGTCAATGAATCAGAATACAGCTGTAAAACCCTCACAAGGCTTGCTCCGTGTCCTACGTCACTTGAAGCTAATCAATTTCAAGCGCACTCCTGTACCGAACTTTGATACTTTGATGGTTTCAGAGGTTTATTCGAAAAGAGTATCGTAGTTGACGTTAATCGAAGCTCTGAGGGTCCGATGACAAAGGCGATATCAGTGGAGAGGTGGGCAAACAGCGCAAGTGGGCGCGGACAATCGCCTCCACTCTGTGTGATTAAACCCGAAGAGCCGTTGACATTATTTTACGAGTATGATCGACCCGCGCGTGACAAAGTGATAATGGGAATTGATTGATACACAAACATTTATGGAGGGTTTGCGTCGTTTTTACATGAAATTGGTTGATTCATGCGTTAGTAGATGAATGAGTTTTATGCGTAATTAAAATAGTAGTAAAAATATGTAGCAAAACTTTATTAATTACTTTTGGTCTCGATAATATTTGCATGTTTCTCCGTTCGCACCTATGTAGTATGTCACTCATGTCAGCAGTTATTCTGGTTACTTCGTCTGCTGTTACTTCAAAGCACAGGAGCCCGTTCCTGATTCTATACTTGTGATTCTGAGGTCCATTTTCTCATCTCTCACGCACGAGATTTGGCATTGTCCTTTGTTTAAGCCCACTGTTCACATGCATATTGATGACAATGATGATTGTGTAAAGAAAGGCACAGTTTAGGCAATAAAGTATGAAACGAAAGTATGAACGAGAGATTGTACATGGGTGCTGGTTCATTGAAAATATCTATAATGAAATCACCCCTTGTACCTATGTTCTGTTTTTATACAGAAAAACACCAAGGCTCGAAATACCTCTACTTCTTTATAGCACCCTGAACGTGGACTGATAAATAAAACACCGCCGCTCGGCTTTATTTTCGAACAGTCAAAACACTCGTTAGTACAATACATTTTTAGTAGATGTTGTAAAATTATTTAAACTACAGTCAACATCCCTATTTCTCGCGCTTGCTTTGCGTGTTTGTTTTTAAATTAGCATCACACAAATATTCTATTTAGTCTGCGGTCTGCTGCGGCCGGTAGCGGTGTATTTTGCACATTGGTCAGCCGTATTCAAATGCCAAAAGCAGGATTCTGTGGTCGTGAATGGGCCAGGTGAAATAGAGCACGGGCAGCACTGTCGAAATTAATACAACGGCTTCTGTACCTAGTATATAAGTGAAATGCTTGAGTTTACTGTTGCTGATGTTTGCTAAATTGTGCACAACTCTAATGATGCTCGGTGGAGCAACGGAACGAAAGGTGTTCCGTGTTGAGATTTAAGATTTCTGGTCTGGGGAATCTTATGACGTTTAGTAAATTATGAATTATGCTAATGATGTTGCTTCATCAGTTAGCGTTCTGTTATAACGAGCACAATTGTGTCCCACTGCTGGGCAAAGGCCTCCCCCCTCTTCTTCCACTCATCCCAGTAGCGTTCTGTTACTAATGCATTTATAAAAACAAGGCCAACTAGAGAACACAGACCAGAACAGCATATTAAATAATTGATAAACCCGTAACATAAAAAAAAATCTCGCAAGTTTTAAGTAATGAAGACAAAGAACTTAAACATTTAGTTACAGTCGCCTACGATAATCGTTTCATTGGGCTCATTGAATTAGATGATGCAAGATATTTTTGTTCAGTTTATTTTGCCACAATATTATTTGCTTCTGGTACAATGATATAAATTTTCCTACTCATCATATGGATGGGAACTGTGCATTTTCATTTTAATTCTCATATTACGTAAATACGAGTATTCAGGTCACGTCATATTTTACGAATTAGAACTGCATCACAAGGAGTATGGGTAAATACATACCGGAAGGTTATAGTTTTTTAAACGTTTTATTTGCTAACATAATTTAACTTAGTAGCCAAGGTGACAAACGTTAATCTTCCTCCTTCCTCCTTTTCGATTTGCGTTACGATCAACGATTGTCACCTTGGTTATGATATAATATGCCCCATGTACTTTATGTAATCTATCCTTACATTCTTCATATATCGGTATTATAAATATCTTCATATTGTCGCAGGCCTTCCTCGAGATGGCGGAGGAGATATCCGCGGTGGCGATGGTGGCGTACTTCGGCGGGTGCGTGGCACAGCTGCGCGGGCGCGCCGTCTACGTGCAGTTTTCCAACCACAAGGAGCTCAAGACGGACCAGACGCACAGTAACGCCGTAAGTTATATGTCTATTCGGGAATAGATGATATGATATGGTGTTGGTGGTTTACAAATATATTTTCGGGGATTCCTAATAATTTTGCATCGAAACTGGGACAAGGCTTTTTCGGTTTTTTTCACAATATCCAAGAAAACTTAGGTTTATTTATTCCTTGGGAAGTCCTGCTATATGTATAGTAGGATGATGGGAGATGGTAATCTCAGATACTCTCATCATTCTATTTGCAGTTGGCCCTATCCACAAAAATTAATAGCAAAGAGCTGTAATATTTAAAGCCAAGGCACGCTTAGTTGAGCTACGCCGTAGCCCGTAGTACATTTTTTTCTCATACTAGCGATGGTATAGTTGTTCTACCAATTGCAACTACAAATGGGAGTGGTAGTACACTTTGTCTAAAACGGATTAAATTAACTATAACTATAATTTCTATATAATTATTCAACATTATTGTTCCCAGTAAGCTATAAATACAATTAATCAATACAACAACAAACGTAGGTACATTTATCTCCACGTTCGAAAATCAGCACTCCAGCTAATTAGCAAAGATTATCATTTGATTTGGAAATTGCGTACTCGCATACGTAATTGAAAACGTTGAATCCGGCTCAAAACGTACATCGTTACTAATGACGTAACGATAGTTCAATTAGCCCTATTACAACTACAAGCGGATTATCGTACGCCACGCGATCGAGCATTAAGGCCGACGCGACGGTACCAATTGGGAAATTTAACCCCCAGGCTATGGCCTGCAGCCGACCTGTTAATTTAATCTTTGTTCGGGACATCAAGGACCCACAATTTAGATAACAGTATTCAATAAGCTTGTACAGTTCGCCGCAGATGTGTCTGTATCTACGGATATATGGGAACGTGGCCTACGCGAGAGTGATCATACAAAATACTGATGTCATTTTTTCTGTTATGTAACTTGTTCCTCAAAATGTCGCAACTTTCCGAGATAACATCAGAGCACATCTAACTGTACTAAATGTAATCTTCCGCTTCTACTTAAAATAAATTTAAGTATCAGTTTTATTTTTCTAAAAGGACGTTACACCAACAAAGCATAGCTATAAGATTGAATCTATTAATCATTGGCATATTACATATATAAGCAAATTACAAACGAAGATCGTGTTTGAGGACGAACCGTAATCCTAAAGGTCTTGCTAATCGTGGCACTTTATAACCGCCTTTAAAAAAAAAGGAGGTTCTCAGTTTGACCCTATGTTTGTATGTATGTATGTTTGTCTGCGATTCTCTCGTTATAAATTAGATTTGACGCCTTGATACCGACAAGTGGAGTCCGCCATGTTACAATTTCACAAATACATAATAACTGACAAATACATACAGTAATAGAGAATGTCACAGTTTCAACGCGAGACTTGTATCCCTATAAAATGAAATCTGAATTGTTACCCTTCTGATAAATGTGGCCAAGTGTACGGGCTTCGAACTCCGAGCGACGCTGTTCGGATTTGATTGAGTTACCAAACTATGACTGTTGTCTGTCTATCCGCCCCTGATAATACAAACGTGAGCGCCTCGAGTTCGTCCTACACATATCAGATTTGGTTCATAAATATCCCTTAGAATTTAGTTTTTACTCCGCACAGTTTACAACTGTTGGTTTCTACTCTAGTAGATCGTTCGGAAACTAAATTAGATACTAGTTATTAATAACCTTCATGACTTATGGTGTTATTCATAAATGCGCTACAAACCTCATCCAGCTATTAATCGTTTCTCTTAATCTGACATTTAGACTTATTTATTGTAAGAAAGTGTTAAAATATAAATTAACTATGTAAGTAGGTTATTTGCGTTGAGACTTACAATCCTACTGTACTTATAAACTATGAAAATTCTGGCTTAGATGTTGTCTAATTAATCGTACATTACGATACAAGTGTGTTACGTTGGTCAGCACACAAGGCTACATTGTGCGCGCGAGCTGGAAGCGAGCGCGAAACAATAAAGCCGATGTGTGTAATGACGAACGCACACGCTTTTCATACGACGTTTTACAACACACTTGTGAGGAAGAAAAACTGATACATTAATCAAATTTTAATTGTTAAAACAATAAAAGTACAATTTTCAAAGTGGTGGTTTCCACTTATAACATGGAATAATTTCACCAACGCAAACTGGGCTTGCGGTATAAGTATATACACCAATTTATTGAAGTTAAAAGTACATTTTCCGAGAAACACTATGCGTTTTTACTGGTTTTGCATTGTACTAATTAGTATTTCTCCCAGCGTCAAATTTATTTGTTCTTGTACAATACTTGAAATTGATATTTTCGTCAATATTCAAACTAAAAACTTGCGAAATACCGAAAATGGCGCGTTCTTTTTTTTCGCGTGATCTCAGTGCGCAGTGGATATTTTTGTATTTATAACCGATAAATTTAGGCCAAATCTATTTTTTTATATTTATTCTTTAATTTAATTTACAAGAGAATGTGATCTATAAATTATGTTAGTCGAGATAAAACCTCTTTGAACCATTTGGTTGGTTTAAAAAAACCAATTCGACCTATTAAGAAGGCTCCATTTCTTTGCATATTATTAGCAATCAGTTACCTTCTTAACTCAGTCGGATTATCATACATTACACATAAGTAATATAATGTAATGAAAAAGCGTGTTTAAAATCTAGGAATATGAGCCTAAAAGCGGTTCAATAAGTTCCACGTTGGAATAGTACATTACGAGACAAGTGCTAAGTAATAAGAAATTCGCACCGAGCGGCGATAAATTAAAACACGACCGAAGGGAGTTAATAAAAACCTATTCGCACATGTATCGTACAACGTTTTACAGTATACATATATGGCCATTTAACATATTCGACATAGTTATGTACTGTACTAATTACCGTACTAGTTAGGTACCTTATTTCAAATTCCTACTAAATAATAAAAACTGGTGCCCGTTTTTAAATAAAGCTTTTTTTTATAAAGCGTTGGTAGCCTAGAGGTAATGACGTGTGACTTATAGTACAGTTCGTAAAGTCAGCATCAAAACTTTTCGGAAAATATCGTGATGAAACCGTTTATTAGTCAGACTAATCCCAATAAGGCCTTCCCCTCTGGCATGGAGGGTCGATAGATTTCGCTTACTTAAAAACTAGTGCCTGAGCCAATTGGCATGATGATAGTAACAAAGAATCATGGCAATAATGGCTTCAAAGACACATATATGTTCATATGATTAAAAAAAATTGGCCCAATTTTAGTATAAAGATTAGGATTTTCAATTAAATAAAAGTGCAAAATTCTCCAGTCGGCCATTTTGACTGAAACACCAATCAGATGCGAGCCGAACCGTGACGTCATCACTCCATGACATATTTCTTTGAGCAACCTCATTGACCGTAATCCACGTCCACACCGAAAGAGTTTGGATGTTCAAAATATTTATATATTTTTTTATTTCACTATTAAACATTTAATACGTACAAAAGTTAATATTACACGATATAAAGAAAATAATTATTTGTTACTAGATAAATAAAATGCTAAATAATACGTTATTTCACTAAAAAAACTTTTTTTAATTATTTGGCAGAATCATTGCCATGTTAGCTGTCGTAAATAGAAAAAAATAAAAATTAAAAAGTAAAACCGCTGCCGGTTATTTTAACTCAACATTTACATGTATCTAAATAATTAATATTAGATTACAACCGTGTGAGAATTATTATATAAAATGAGTTATTGTGATTATATTTTGCAATTATCATTGCTAATCGTAAAATATAGTGCTGAATTAACAATATCATTCAGGTTCAAGGGACAATTTATAACTGTAAGTATCTAAAGTAATATATTCGTATGTGAAGTACTCATATAAACAATATCTACCACCCTACCACCAAATAAACCACAAACGGATGCAAGGCGTATTCACGTGAGGTTTAAAGTATGCTATAAAAAAATTAAATTATTTATGTTAAAACTTATGCCTATATCTGAAGTATTATGTTTTTCGGAACCAATGCAAGTGTACCGACTATAAAAGGTATTTAAAAATTAGTCACCATGCCAATTCCTGTGATTAGTTGCCAACCGAACCTAGACCCCCCTAAGCCGAGGCAAAAAACCTGGAACGCCAGGAAGATGATATGTTTTTTTTTCTTAATAATATAAACAGTAAATCCATTATAAGGCTTAACAGTGTTAAATCTTTTAGTCTCATAGTATTGTACCAACAGCAATATATTTTTATTAGCCCACCGGCCATAATTGGTATGGGCTTACACCGCGCAAAACTAATAATATTTTACAATAGTGATGGGCCCTCAATTTGTTAGCCTCATCCGCCACCACAATGGGATGGGAGATCAATATTTTCGGTAACAAAACACCCCACGGCAGGATTAATTAAGACGCTTAATTAGTTTCATTTACCCACGAAACCTATCAAAAACAACCCTCGGCTTCTGACGCTTGATTATTTCAGTAGGAAATGCTTTTTACCTGAATGAAGCCTGTGCCAATCACGAAAATGCAGGCGGTTTGTTTATTCAACGTTGCCTTATTATTATATGAGGACGGTTTTGATCCTCAAGTCTGCGGGGTAATCCCTCACAATAAACATTGGCCGATTTTCAACAAAATACAGGAATAAACTGGTTCACAAATTTATATACATACGTTTATATAACCGCAGCCCAAATTGCTGTGTATTGGTGTCGCATTAAATATACTTTAAAGCATTATTATATTTACTCATTATATTTATTATACACGGTGTTTTTTTAAAGTTCGTTCCTGAGCTTAAATTTAGTAACTTTCTCAAGAAACCAGTATTCTAATTAACTCGATTTTGGAGATAATCAATGATTTATATTTATCTGATAAGGCCCCTACGAGCGTGTACACTTGCCTCAAGGCCTGTTTACATATTGACTAGTGTTTAGTATGAGTTAATACATTTGCTACTAAACGCAAGTAGGTAGGTAGGTCATTGATATGTCATAGTTTTCAATTGTTTGGTGGATTTGAATATAACAACCCAGTTAATTAAATTTAAGGAAAAGTAAACTATGTCATTCAATTTCTTTAAACGTACTTAGCCATACCTCGAAGTTAACGGAGTTTAAATAAAACAACGTGTATAATGTGATTTTTGTTACGCTTACGATATCGTTGTGGTATATACCACCAGCATCACTGTATGACCAATTGATCGCGTATCATAACTGATGCACTGCACTATCCAAAAAGACAAGCAGTAGTTAACCTAACCTTATTAGTGGTAACACAAGCCATAAATTAATGAAATACCTATACCAGCTTACAGGCAATACATAACACGTTGCCCTAGATTAATTAAAATAACACCAATTAGGACAAAGACTTGATCGTCGTTAGACAATATTGTCACACGCAAATTATTAGGCATTATGATAGTATAATAGATTGTTTGTTCTGATTGCCAACAGCAAACAACCATCAACATGTGGCTAATTAATGTAATGATTAATTCTAAATAGATACGTGTGTCTATTTGATCGGCCCGTTTACACACCTTTCAATTCATCATTCAGTTTGCGATACAATAGTTTGTGATTCTATGATAGGAACAAAGGACGGCGAAATGCCAAGTGGAAAGGACTGAAGGATGATATGAAAACGGGATAATACTAGGTTATTATGTTATGACGTTATAAACTATGATGGCTGCAAGATTATTTGGCGATAAATTACAACTGGTAAATAGGGTTGTAATATTATGAATTCCTGATTTAGGAATAACCAATAAATGTTGCTTGCTTCGATATTTATAGTATTTTAGTTGCTATTTATATATGTTTATATTAAAACTAAAGTATATTCATGTTTAAGATTTAATTAGATCACAATCAACCACATTATTGGTTATCCTGTTAGTCTGCGGTCCTCCTTTATTATTATTTCAGCTATTTGAATTGAAACACAATAATACGAAATCGCTTTGGAATACGTAATTATTGTTAATGTATTTATAATATTATAGAAGTGTATTTGCACTAGCTTTAAATAAATAAAAATTTCATACCTGCTGCGGACAAGATAGGAATTTTCCAAGAACTTGTTAAACATCTACGGAAAAAAAATCATTCAGGGCCTTCAACTGCCACCCTTGTTCTTTATAGGGAATTAATCCTCACAGCGATACTAAGGGTTTGAAACCAGTGAAGCATTGACTCAAATAATTGCGACTATGATTTGACGCGTGTCTTCCTTCCGACCCGTTCGCTCCCTGGCCGCGTATTCTGATTCATATACGAGTGCGAGCATCCAGTTCTTGAATAAACCAGTGAAAATGACCTCGGCATAGGTTAAAAAATAATGTACGCGGAGAGCGCACATCGACTTGCTTGTGGTTGGTGAGCAATTGAAATGAAACCTGCTTAGTAATGACGACTCGACTGGGGCACTCGTCTCGATGTCGTTACACCATTATCAATGTTCTATTTCCCTCTCCGTTCCGATGCTTTGTATATTATGCCGATATACTTCAGGTTATATATCTATGTAGTCATGAGCGTTGGGAGGAGCTTGCTGGAAGGAGGTCTTCTTGGCGTTCTACCATCCATAAGGGTGTCAAAACATTCGAAGATAACCGCCTCACTAGCCTAGACATGAAACGCCAGTTACGGAAAGAGAGACCTAAGCCCTCCTACGTGTACACGTTCAACGCAGCTGGCCAACTTTATTGTCACGCGTGCAATAGAGTATTTAAGAGCAAGTTCGGCCTGGCCAGCCACATTAGGGCTCATGCTAGACAACGTCCATAATGTGTTTATTTGGGGTCGCCGTCATCGAAAACGATGAGGAGGACTAATATATATATATATGTAGTCATAGATACACGATTTTTGTAGTCAGTTTATTCGTAAGATCTATTTTTATATATTTCGCCTTTAGTCGATGAATTAGTTTCTGTTGGTTCACCTGTATTTAAAACGTCTATTTTCGTTTCGTTTAACTCCCTTTAACTTTTCTCATGAATGATATCGAATTAAAAAGGTAAATTTAATTTTTTGTGTCATTTAGAAAGTTCTTCAACTGCCAAAGTTTCGGAATCGAAAGTGAAATTCAACATAACCCACTTCGTTACACGCTAAAACTCATTGATAAACCTTAATTAAAGGATTAGGACACTAATTACGGCCTTAATATTTCTACTGTTTTAAAAATATATTATTTATCACTGACGCCGCGCTAAGCAACCATTTGAAACGTTTTTCTTTAGAATTAAAAGTGGTTAACTAAATTTGAATCATGAGGTTGTATTATATAAGTAAAGTATATTAGGTACACCGTCTTAAACTCCGTAGCATAATTTAGAAGAGTCTTTGTCACAATTTGGGGATGTCATTGTATTCGTGCACTATTAAAACTTATAATGAGGGTCGCACAATAAACTGATAGGCATCGTTATGGCGGTTGTTCCTCAAACCGATTGCAAAGAATCTTACATAACCCAAACTTTGAACACAACACACGTCTTTACAAAACACGTTCCTGGCCTGAATCATTAGTATTGAACGAGCTTATTAATGCGCTGTTTGAATCTAGCCTATAATAATAATAAGATGATGCGAATCTCGGGAAAGCAAAGAAGGACAAGCCAAGTAAGTACCTAGACTTGGCTCACGAGATAACCGCTATGTGGGATGTTGTTTCGATTAACATACTTTCTAATATTTAATCTCATCGATTTTTTTTGTTCGTTTTTGAAACTCTTAGTTAAGTTGCAGAATCTGTTAAACTCTTTATATAATACATTTTTGTCCGTACTTAGTAAGTCTCGATGCATTTTCAAAGAGCGCTTTAAATGCAGTGCTTTGATCAATCATCCGGTGTGAAAGGTTTTTGTGGTGCTTGAATAGAACTCGCTAAGAGCGAGCGAAGTTATTTTGTGGCGCCGACGTCGCCAGAACATCTGCCTCTGGTCGCCTGAAGGATTGCGGCCAACAAATAAGACCTTTTAAATTATTTCAGAAGCAGCCTGCCATACTTTTAAAGATGAGCTTTCAATTTGAAAATATACTCCAAATTCTGTCTAAGCTTTTAGATGCAAAGAAGCGCAGACAGACATGCATTAGGATATTGTCAGTGCATGCGTATTGACAAAAATCCACTTTGATTCAAAGCCCGGTGCAAATAACAAAGGGGTTATTACTTCCAAAAGCCATCGGTTCCTGTCTTGCAAAACAAAACATACGCAAGAAAATGTGACACAGAAAAAATAAGAAGAACGGAGGGGCAACTCAACGCGAATTTGTACGGCAGCCTTTGCCGTCGGCGCCAGGCTTAGCATGACATGGTTAAAGCCTTATTTTTGTGTGGCCTGCCCGCTTGTCAGCCCGGCGCGGGGCACAAAGCCATGTGGAAATATAGGATCAAAGAGTGCCGCGCCCCCCCTATCGTTATGACCTTCTCACCATATTTCATTCGACGGTTTTTGACTATAATAAATAAATGTGTTTTTCACGCGCTCTCTTTACAAAATGAGAAGATTAGGGTAGGTATGTTTCGTTACATCTAATTATTTTAAAACGCTTTTTTTATAAAGTTGATTAATATTAAAAACACATCTGCATCACAAATCTATGTTAACAGGATATTTAAATTTTCGGCCACATTGATCAGACCTACAAAGATAATAATTTTACATTTTTGGTATTTAACATCTTGCCCTAGATTGCTCTATTATATAATGAAATCGACTACTATACAAAGTATCAGCTTAAAACAGAAATATTGGTTGTGTTTAAATATCAGAATCTTACTTCAAAAACTTCTTCTATTTACTAAGCGCCACTTGCACCGTCCCACTAACCTGAGGTTAACCGATTAAACCAGTGTCAAATTGTGCAGGTTGCCATGGTAACTCCAGGTTTAATCGGTTAACCCCAGGTTAGTGGGATGGTGCAAGTGGCCCTCAATATTACATCAAGTACAGCAATTTGTAGGTAATTGATAGAATTAATTTTTCTTTCGATTAATATAGATCGTGTAATTTAAGAAGTCGCGTGCGTTGACTCGTATTGTCATATTATTAAAGGTTAGATTTGACAAATCTATGCGTCATCGTGGATGACATGTACTATACTTGACAGCGCATCAAAAAGATTCAGGTAACATCTTGGGATGGTCTCAATCAATTTCTGATTAACTGTCACTGAAGTCAAAGTAATTCTCAAGAGTATTCAGTACCCTAAATATCGGCTCCGAACGTGGCTTGCGTAAGAGCAAATCCCATCTAATCAATAAGAGCATGTCTATTATTAGCAATATCCAAAGACACAACAGACCAAAAAGACAAGCTTCAAGGAAGTTTGTTTTCAACTGTGTGTTTCACAAACATCTGCTGGATTATGACCATGAATAATTCTCTCAATGCATATGCAGTAATATGTATGTTTATCTCTGCCTACGTCTAAGAAAGTCTGTTAAATAAATACTGAGAGATAACGCTCAATCTAAACTGTTGCAGATAAAACCTTGAAATTTTAAACATTCTTGAACTATTGTAGTGCTTCACTGGGAAAGGATTCAACCCCAAGGGGGTTAAAATGAGGTTGAAAGTGTTTGATGACCTCTACACTGACGAATTCGCGGGCGCAGGCTAGTTATAGATCGTGCCATTCACGACGACGCGTGCCTTAACTAGTAATATCATATTATAAAGGTAAGATTTGACAAATCTGCGCGTCATCGTGGATGACACGAACTGTACTTAGCAATACCCCGAAGTTAACGAAGTTCAAAAAAACATCGTGTATAGTAGTTACGTCCTTCCGGTGACTTAGTCCGTCCATAAATCGTCTAACTAAACTAGACACCATACAAGTGTTAGTATTTTTAAGTGTTTATACAAGTACTTAAGCAAAAAACAGACCAAATTTGCTCCTGGATGTTCTTCGCTATGTTACTGCACTGGTAGGTAGTTGAGACATGAATTGGCTAGAAGTGAATGTCCCAGACATAGTTCGCCATTTGTATTTACCTAATAAAGTGATTCGCTTCTATTTACAATCCAATACCAACTAAATTAACATGAGTAAGCGTTAAATAAGTTTGCAATAATTAATTAGATCCATTAGAAAATCGACGCTCCATTTACCGTTGTTCATTGATTTTGTTATCTAAACAAAGCATTTACCGCAATGTTGACTGAATATACAGAACATAGGGGTAAATACTCGTATGTGTTAAACGATAGATAGATAAACCATTTATTCGGTTGCCACAATACACACATATAAACAAATAAATAAATAAATAAATATTATAGGACATTATTACACAAATTGACTAAGTTCCACAGTAAGCTCAATAAAACAAAAAACCCTAGAAAAACACGCTTTCGTGTTCAAAGTCCATTACGTGACCTTTCCCACAAGTGCAAACACGACTATAATACGATATTCCATCATGGAATGCCAGTGCCTATCTTCCGGCTTCATCATCAGACCTTGAAACCTAATCGTGGTCAAAGTTCATTACAAGACTTTTCTAACAAATCCAAACACAGCTGTGATACGATGTTCCATCATGAAGTTTCAGTTCATATCTTCCGGCTCCATCATCAGATCACTTCGACAGTATCATATTATTGTATTGTCATCAGAACTACATACAGCTGCCAATTTTCATGACGCTACGATCCTTGGAAGATGGTTAAATTAGTTACCTTAGATTCCATTACATATACCGACCTAATAAAAGCGTGTTAAAAATAATAATAAAAACAATAGCAATACCAAAATAAAAATAAAGTAAAGAACAAAAAGCATCAATAAAAGGTTTGCTGTGTTCGTTGCAGCAAATCAAAAGAATTGTCGCTCAGTAATACGAGTACGCTTCACTCTTTCGGCTGCTAGAACCCAGATCACGAACAGATTATCGATATACCAAAAAAATATAAATATCAAAAAATATTAGTGGTTTGCCTATTAAATAATAAGTGTCGTAGTATGGAATATGTAGAAGTGTGGTGCTTGTTGGTGTATATTATTATATCAGATATGGAGTAGAAAACGGCCTACAATAAGATTCATCAATTCATAGGATCTTTTAGAACATGGCTTGTTTTCGATTTCGTTTCACCGTCGATACAAACATGTCACAGACTAATGCCGTTAGACTTCTTAGAATAAAGAACTTGCAAGAACAAAAATGATACACCACAAGCAAGCACCACTCAATTGCACGCTGCACTTGTTAGGTATATATGCTGTTATTTTTTACTATGTTGTTACGTTTTCTTGGATATTAGTGCCACCTAATTCTAGTTTTAGTTCTAGTTTTACTTTTAGTCTTACCAGGCTTCACAACTTCGTGACTTCAAGCTGAGTGAAGAGTGAAGACCTAACTATTAGCGCAATTTTCTGTTCCTTTAAATATGATTTTGTGTATTATGATTTATGTTCTGTATCTTATTTTAACTTAACTTGTACACTTACTACAAGGTTGTAGTAAGTATATCTTACTAGTAGTAGTAGTAGTCTTATAGGTATAAGAGCAGATATTTAGTTCCGAAACTCAAATTCAAACATTACTATTGCAACAGAAGCACAATCTAAACGATTGACAGCGTTAAAAAACTACGCATGGTGCATTTTTCCACTGTTTATTTTACTTACTTACTTCACTGGCTCAGTGACCCAAACAGGATCTTGGCCTCTGACACAAGAGAGCGCCACTCTGCCCTATCCTGCGCCACTTCACGCCAGTTGAGTATTCCGAGAGCGAACAGGTCTTTTAGGACTTCGTCACTTCTGTTTATTATAATTTGTTAAAAATATGTGATTCATTATTCATAACATGATAACTTCATACAAACAACGTTCACGAACGTGTTTCTAAATCTAATTGTATGTGCGTATTTTACGCTTCGTCTAGTAGGGAGTGATGAATGAAATCCTCGGTCAATGTTATCTCTGAGTCCGGAACAAGCGACCGCGTACGTAAGATAACTCCTGTATTAAGTTTCATTATACCCGGAGTTATGAAAGGTTACCCGACATGTTTATTTTTGCTACGTGACGGTAAATACAACGCCTGTACTATTACACTGATATCCAGAATTATGAAGAGTGAACTGCGCAATTAGAAAAAAATACTTATACAGTAAATATGGTGCTACTTTACCGCCCCAGTGCGGTAACTAGCACTATACGTGCGTATGTCTAAAATTTAAAGGGCCATATATACTGTAAAATGTTGTACAATATATGTGCGAAAAGGTAACTTTTCCTACTTTCCTAGTTTTCGGACTTGTATCGTAATGTAGGTACTATTACAGTACATATTGTGCTACTTTACCGCCCTCTGCGGTAATTAACAATGTACGTGCCTATGTCGAAAATTTAAAGGGCCATATGTACATACTGTAAAACGTTATACGATACACATACGAATAGGTAATTCGCACTTCCTACTTTTCGCACGCGTATCGTAATGTACTATTTAAACAGAACAGAACAAAAATATGATTGAGAAGGTTATTTTTCTATTTACGGCTTATTCGAACTTTAAGATACGTCAAACATTTGCTAAAGATACGACATGGATTAGATATGTCAGTGTCGTTTTTTCAAATAAAGACGTCAGTTTTGACACTGACATATCCGATCCATATCGTATCTTTAGGAAATGTTTGACGTATCTTAATAGTTCGGATCGGGCCGTTTGTCGTATCCTGCATGAGACCCGAGGGACGTGACGACTTTGGGCACTCTTCACCAATGCTCTCCAAGCCGCTCTTGGGCTCACTCTGCTGCTCTGTTGGTTGGTGGCATTGACCGCCGGCATCATCGGCGGGACAGCAATATAATTTTGCTCTTGCAATATATATGTCACGTAAAATTGTAAATACTCGTCAGTTTATAATCTTGCTAGTTACATTATAAACTGAGGGTAGTTAGATCACAAATTAACCTAACCTACGTTAGATTATAAACTAACGGGTGCACAATCTTACGGTGTCATATACAAGGTGACCAAAAAATATGTGCATTCCCGTTGCCAGGGAGTTTTTGGGATTATACTGAGCAACTCTTACTATGGGACAAGCCCAGAAATCGCAACCTCCCTGCACTGAATGCACATATTTTGTGGCCACCGTGTATAAGAAATGGCCGGTCAATGTACGAAATTCTTCGTTCTTAGCGTCCTTACTTTAGTGGAACAGTTGTGAACGTCTCGAAAAAAATACACCTTAAATATCTTAAACATTGTTTGAATTAAAGATGCGAAACATTACAGAACTTAAATATACAAGTCACAATGTTACGAAAATGATACTGAAAGTTAAATAAAGGACATACTCCCTAGCAAAATAAATATTTAAATAGCAATTCTGTACTAAACGCAACGTTCCATTTATTTAAATATACTGAATATAAACTAGCAATTGGGTTTGACAGTTTAATTAATACTAACCACTAATTTTGTAATAAATTCACGTCTGTTTAAATAGTTCGCACTGGAAGTATATTATGTATTATGAATATGCTCTAATGCACAAATCGCATATTAACTTGAAACGCTTCATTCTAAATTATGGCAAGGGCGAGAGGGGCGAATGATATCAATACGGGATCAAATTGACACAAATCTGTAAATTCAAATCGGCCTCCGGCAAAGCTAACCTTTACAAGCGATTTGTGCTATATAATATTGAAAAAATACTGCTACGGGCTACGCCGTAGCACATGTAGCGTTGCTTGGCAGTGATGAAGCTTACATCTCATTCCAATATGATACTGATCTGCCATTGTCAAAAGTGACAGTTATCAGTGTACGTTCGAATTGGCCTGTAACTTGTAACAGTAACATGGTTCAAATATTATTCCGAAGTCAGTAAACGTTTGAATAGGCCTGAAAGCCAAACGTAAGGGTTAGGTATAAATAATTATATCATTCGATGTTTTTATGTACAGTTACTATGCCTACATGTTGAAATTATATGTTAGGTACGTTCCGCCAGAATAGAGATTAACGAGAGTTTTGCGGTTTTGAATCGAATCGTTTTAAAGAAAGTCATCGTTTACTTTATGTTTAACTGGTTTCTAAAAAAAGAGAAAATCATAAACAAAAATATACATGATCGGGTAAATATTATGTCTTGTGCATAACCAAAGTAAGATTTGTTCATTGTTCCAGTCGGCGTCGGCGCAGGCGGCACTACAGGCCGCGCAGGTGATCTCCAACAGCGCGGGCGCGGCGCTCGTGGCCGGCGCCGGCGCTGCGCTGCAGCCCGCCAATGGCGGCACTGAAATACAGGTCTTTCTTGTTTTTGTTTTGACATACGGTCTCATTATCAAAATGATTATTTTTTATGAAACACAATGTATTTTCTAATCTTTCTAAAATGTTTCAATGGCATAATAAATGTATGTCACTTTATTGCACATAAACAAGTATAGAAAGAAACAAGTACATATGGAAAGGCGAACTTATCCCTTAAAGAGATCTCTTCCAGCTAATCCTTGAAAAAATGAGAGAAGAACAAACACTAAAAGGCGAAGGAGACCCAAATAAGAACATATAACAATATTAAAATTTTGGAGAAATAAAGTAGGACGTTAGTAACAAATTAATCTAATGACTTAAAAGCTATTCGAATCGACTTTCAGTAAAAGCTAAAGGCCATTCTGTCGTTCAGATATTCTGTAATTAAACGTAACTGGAACGTATAATTCCACGACACACACCGTGCCTAACGATTACACTTAATTACTTGCCCATACTAAAGCTGATTACGTGGAATGGGCCGAATCCCTAGCCGATGCTCGAGAGCCCGAGCATTCAGTGCACAAAGACGGGCTCGCACAATAAGGCACAGGGCTCAGTCCCAAGGCAGCATACCTGAATATTACTTGGACGTTATTGTTTCTAGCCTACGCGTCTACACTCAAGGCGCTATACAGCATTCAACGCGTATCGACTGTTTTAGAGAACAGATTAATAGTGTCGGGGGATTATAGTTAGATAATATTTTTTTGTTATTCTGTATGATTGAACAGTTTCTTGCATTTTATTGTGTTCTTATTCTTTTAACAGAACATTTGTTATCTTAGTCAAACGGAACTGAAACTTGATATTCCGAACGAAAAAGCTAAAATTTTAAAATCAAAGTTTACTGCTCCGTAATTGTACATAAATCTTAAAATTCAAATAAATATCCAACATGCACTTACGTTTGTGCTCCATGAACTATTACATTTTCATGAGTTTCCTTGAATAACTAATATTGTTGTCAACAGGGTGGCCCCAACACAGTGTTGCGAGTTATCATAGAACACATGCTCTACCCCATCGTGCTCGACGTGTTGTACTCCATCTTCCAGCGATACGGAAAGGTGCTCAAAATTGTCACCTTCACCAAAAACAGTAAGTGTCACCGTACAAAACGTACTTCAGTTCATTACTAATTCCAGTCCAACTGTAGATTTGTTCAACGTCAAATAAACTCCTAAAACCGGCACTGGTTTTAAATACTGAATTTAAGCAAAAAATTCACTCGCACACTACCCTAAAACAAGTACCAACACGACCGCGTTTTCCCGGAATGTTTGGTATGTAGATTCGGGTTGCTTCTACAATTTGTTTTACAGGCACCGAACTCTGTTTACCATTCAATTTGTTAATCGGCAACAGCTTTACAAATATGAATAGGTAATTCAATTATACCCTTAATTAACTAAGAACAATGTTTTTGAAACTGAAAATCAGCGCTTTACAGCCTGTATTTTTAACGGCGTAGCTTCAACATGCAAAACAAACTAAATAGATGATATTCCGAATCAAACAAACCAATCAGGATTACTTTAATCACCGACTCGTTTTTACCTATTAATAACCGAATGGAGTTTAATCTTTTAAATTAAATTTTGCTTGGATTATAATAGTGATAGATTTACGAAACATAACACAGGTCCAAAATCCAAGGGCGCAATCCGTTTAAAATTTAAATCGTACCCTCATGCATATCCTAAATAAATCCGGCGGCACACGGGCAGGTAGGATAGTACATATTTGATAAGGCCCCCGTGGCTGCGGACGGCCCGAATGCTCACTCTCGGCTAATTATTATATACCTAGTTAAGAAGCTTATTTCAACTACATTTCGATCTTCAAGCCTGGTGTGACATTTTCAAACCTAATAACATTAACAATAAGACCTTTATCGAGTGAATCTATAATAATTTGAGCGAAACATTTGGAGTAGAATACAGTATTCATTATAATTTAATTGATTCTTAAACCAAGATCCCTTTTGACTTATTGTTATAATTAGTTAAATAACTTCTGTAATCTCCTTTCATCTAAATTAAGCAGCGGAAGCATAAAAGTAAACTAATGGAAAAATTCTCGGGAAATTTTTGAGTTTGGAAATTCCAGTTTATCAAAAAATATTTGAAATGTGAAGCGAGACCCGTAACGTGTACTTTTGTTCAGAAAAGCTCATAACTTGTCGATATCACGACAGTTGCTCTTCTAATGCAGCATTTCCAATTTCCGCGTGGCCCTTGCCCCATCAGGGCGAGTCGTCCCATAGGAAGGGCGAGCTCAGGTGAGTAAGAGTTCTCTGATAAACCAGTGTACCTTCAGCTTAATATCCTTAACATTTAAACGTAACCGGAAATCCCGCTTATACTGGTTTACCGTAGCCCTTGCTCGCTAAGTTAATGGAATAATACTCCAGAGGTCGGAACGACAGAGCGATCATTTTCTTTTTTTAAACTCCGCTAAACATTCGTCATTGTCACCGTTTACGGTAACCGGGCATTTCCAAATCAAAACGAGTTTTACAAGCAACTGCATTATGGAACTAACTCAACGACAAGCCATCTTCAATATCCGTTTCGATATCCTAAATATTGTATTTACCTTTCCTTCCTGATGCAAATATTCTAAAATTCACAAGCGCACACACGGTACGAATAGAAGTATCTATATAATGTAGGTTCCAAAAGATATAAATCCTTGCTTCAATTATCCTGTCGCCGTGGAAGCAAATAAACCACGTCCAATTCAATACGTGGGTGCCTAAAGTTAAGTAACGTTATATGCTCCGACGAACGAGTCTTTTCGGCTAAGAATCTTTTTATTAGCTTTGTAACGTATACTTACAATAGAATTTCACTGAATGATTCCTATTTAGAAAGGTATTTGGTTACCCGAACGAGATCAAATTTAGGTAGGTATGAATTAGCAGTCAAAATACTCTGTTTATTTGCGTGACGAATACTTATTTTGGGAATTTCGGCCTCGTGAACCGTCAATCTACGGCAAATACGGCATGACGGTTTACCTACATTTGAGATTTAATATTTCACCCTTATTTGTATTTACACTTTCGACGTCACATCTCTAATCGGTCTGTTACTGGATTTATTTGAACAATTTTCTCATCAAAATTCTATTTGCGTTTTTCCCTATTCATGGTTCTTATAAAAAACATGAATTGCTGTTATTGATGATTTAGTTTTTCGGACATTCAATTCAATGAATTTATATGGATCCCTTGTTATTATAATAAATTCTCTGTAAAGCAGAAAACACGATGTTATAAATGATATAAATAACTACGAACTTATTACTTTGGCAACGAAAATTAATATGCGGATGCCAACGTTTGCATTTATAATATAAAGTAATAATATTTATATCACCCGGCATTCAAGTTAATAGGAATAGAGTGCAAACATAACGGACCGCCGCTTATGAAGACTAATTGAATAGCGGTTACGCCCTGTTAGCGCACGACCACGTCCTGGCCGGGCGCCGCCATCAAACGCGTTTCTAATCCCGAAACAAATCTCAATGAAGAGCGCAGAGTCGCCCTAATCCTACCCCACTTCCTTGCCCCCCTCCCGACCCCGATTGGCTTTATTAAGGTGTAGCAGACCGCTACAATTATTATGCGTACCCTGTTTGCGGTGTCGTGTCTATGTCGCCATAGGATTCCGGTAATTAAGGATTTGATCTGCGACGGATATCGTCTTTGCGGTCTCTTTGTTCGCACTAATAACATTCATGTTGATCACTATATTCTAATCCGTAAAGGAATCTGAGGGTGATTCAGTTAGTGAAACTTGAATTATTTTAGCGTAGCTTTACATAGTTATTGCGAAGACTCGGATGGCCCGAGAAGCGCTCTGCTTACCTGAAAAGGCTCTCAAATTGCAAGCGAAGACGCATTCGAGGTTGACAGGGCCGCTCGTTTCGGGAGACGTCGTGATTCAAGATATCAAATTATACAGTAATCGGCTGGCCGGAGGGCCATGCCCGCGCTTAATATTTACCGAGCGGAAGCCGCGCTACACAGCGAGATGTGGATTACGAAATTTTAATTTTAACCACAACTTCCATCTACTGTTTACGCAGGAATTGATGTTTAAATATTCCATAAAGTAATTGCGCGTTCCAGTTGAATTTTTGATGAAGCATTATGAAGCCGCTTGCAGATTGATTGAGACCATTTGAATATCTTGCGCGCAATCGGAGCCGCAAGCAGGGTTATTGAATTAGCACTCGAATGTTTCAGCCCGGACGAATAAACGCGAACAAGGGGTGACCGGCGACCACTTCACGAAACTTCTACTTTTATTGATGTTATTCGGCGCGCAGCCACCTTTTGTATCAAATATTCAAAGGCAAATTGTTTATGCTTCCCTTTGCCCCATGAATTCCAATCGGATTAATTTACCCATTAGAAATAATTGTTTTAAATGGGAGATTTCAAACTAGTGTTACGTTTATTCCGACGACTAAGCACACTCTTTGATGTTTAATGTTACTGAAAGGTAGTCAAGTGTTTGGTTGTACACGTACGAAATGTTTTGTTAACTATCATGCCGAGCGGTAAACACGCACGTTCCTCTATGATCCTTGAAAAGCCTTTTATATCCTTGAAAAGGAATAAGGAAAAGGCTCGTCTGTCCTGGGGGAACAAAGTTTCGTGTCGTATTCTCATACGGAGCAAATTCTCACTATTGAAACGGCATAGAGGTTCGTCTTATACAACTATGAGTGACTGATAAAACTTTCTTCGGATATACTGGATAACTAAACGATAAAGATAATCTAATAAGCATGCTTAAATAAAAAATCAAAGCTATTATATTCAATGACAAATTTACAAATACATTAGTTGACAAATATTATATTTTCATAATAAATTCTTTCTAAATAACGTTTCCTACTAAGGTTCACTTTATTTTCCATTGTCTTACATTTTTCCTTATTTACCGCGTAATTACATAAAAAACTCCAATTTACGACAATCCTTTTATGCATTCCATTTTAATGTAACATAATGGCCGACCAAAAGAAATACGGGGCCTTAAAGAGCATTTAACTATGTATGAAGGAGACAGGGCATTACTTTTAATTTACGCCGACATTTCTTACCTCCAGTGGTTACTGGTTATTCGTTCTTTATGTACTTTGGTGTAAGAAATTGTTGAAGGTGAGACGGGCCTAATAAATAATTTAACGAGTTCCCGACATCATCATAGCCGAAAATTTAACAATTTAAAATTCGGAAAGCTGTAAATTACTTTTTCTTATCTTTGCAAACCAACTTATAAACGGATGATCTGGTTTTAGATTAATCAAAATATTTTTTTTGTCAATATACGTCTTTTACATAAATATAAATTATTTAATATTTTAACTTGTATTTTAAAACTATATCCTAGAACTGATATGTATTTTAATTGATACTAAAAAGGTAGGTAATATTTTATTTAACAGATATAATGACGATGATTATGCGTGCTTCAGCATGTAATGAGACAAATAATGAGAATTTCAGGATTCACCTAATAATATTAGTAAAAGTCGCATAGCAAAAGTATGATACTACTAGTTACTTTTTATTAGTTTAATGGATCTGATAAATACATACCCCCTTATTGATAAAGCTTTACGAACCTCAATTTATGTTTTATCCCTTTCTTACAAATACATAAGTCAAAATGACAGATAAAGACAACACTGATACGTATTTATGTGGTACGAGCTTTGGAGCATTGGAGCAAGAATAGTTATTAACTACATATATTACCGGAGATGCCGCCTGACCGACGGTTCCTTAAAATGTGAATTTATGTGGACCCAACGGACGGCAATGATCGTCGGACTCATGCCTTAAATTAGGGGCTTAACGCTCATCCGCTCGCAATAAATACACCGTACGAGTGCCACCAACTACTCTTAAGACACTCCACTTATCGGAAAGAAAAAGATAGTATAAAAGTAGTAACTTAATGCTCTTACTATCTTCTGAAGTACGCGGCAAGCCTTGCCTCACGCATGTTTACGGCTATTTTCATCCTTAATGGTATTTTCCTCCGTTTAATTTTATTTTCGCCCGCCTTAGAATATCTTATTACAATATATCCAATATATTGACTTGTAGGGTAAACTAAATTCCGCCCGCGACATCCGCATCAAAGTTTCAACGCGTTTAAGCGGCGAGGCAATAAATTTATACGTACTCTAAGTTAATAATGAAAGTCGCATGGAAACTTGTTTGGGCGCATATTCGTTAAGTGTTTGACGAGGAGGTTGCACCTGCTACGGGGTTGCGCTAACTCTCAAGGGTTTTGTGCCATATTGGGCGCCAATTTTAACTTGCTTAAATCTTCCCAGATATGTGCTTAGACAAGTGCTTTCAGGAAAGTTTTAGTATTTCTAAAGTTTAAAGAAACACAAATGTGTTTTAGGTTTCAGTATTTTAATTATTTATGGTAGCCTTTCGCCTCGTTTTACTGGTATTGTTTTGAACTCTCGATACATTTCTCTTAATTTCATGCATAAACTACTATTTTCCTACTACTATTTTCTTATCTTCTATTTCCCTTCTGTCATGGTTTATTGAAATCATGTGTCATATTATAGGTATATCAGATGCCTTAATAACATGTTTTTAATAATTATATTTTAAATAAGGATAATTTTGTTACAGATTCATTCCAAGCCCTCATCCAATACCCAGACACCGTATCAGCGCAAACAGCAAAAACGGTAAGTACTCTATTTAACTGTTTGTGAAGTTGAACCATAAAACAAGAGTTGGTATTGGCGTCCTCAGTTTAATGACTTGCTTGAAAACTATCTGGAAATGAAGAGTTTTGGTCTTGGCTCTAACTGTTTAAGTGTTCTTTGATAGTTGTTATCCACCTTTAATAATTGTATTCAATGGTTTATATTTCAATTCGGGCAGTCAATATATTTTTTTTATACTACGTCGGTGGCAAACAAGCATACGGCCCGCCTGATCGTAAGCAGTCTCCGTAGCCTATGTACGCCTGCAACTCCAGAGGAATTACATGCGCGTTGCCGACCCTAAACCCGCCCCTCCCTCGTTGAGCTCTGGCAATTAGGTATTTATTTATAGATACTTTATTGACGATCCGCAAAAAATATACGCACTAAAATACCTATTAATACGATAAATCTTATAAATATAGAATCAAAAACATACAAGTAATTAAACTCACGGAGACAAATCGTAGATGTTTTATATTCCAATCAAAAAAATTAACATCTGCCTCAAAGTTTTACCGTAGTAATTTGCCATAGTAAACACGGCTTATCAGAAACGTAATAACGTGAACTTTATAGCCAACTTCTTGTAACAATGGCTTTCCAACAATGCTCGAAACCGAGTTTTAATGCAGGTACTTTGTGTGTATTTAGCAACAATAATATCGGTCGGCCGCGTCACCCACAATGGTCGGTTCGCCGGCTGGGACATCATTTTTCTCCACCCAACTTTTCCCATTCGCTATTCATTTGCGTTAGAAGTTGCGCGTACCGTCGCCTACTGCAGCGACTGTTTTAACTTTATTCCTGATGCAGCGTTCAGAGCAAATTAAATTTCGTTTTGCGGCTTCCGCAAACTCGCTTTACGAGTATAATTATTGAGTTTTTGTTTTTTCTCTGTTATGAATCTGTGCTCAAATAACTTTCGTTTAAACCGATAGGAACGGCAGAATTTAAATTTACGTAATATTAATGTACCCCATATTTCATTGTTCACGATGAAGCACAATGGAAACTTTGGCGAGCAAATATTCTCCGACATCAGCGTGTTTAACTGTAATACCTCTTACGTGGCGTACGCTGCTAATGAATTCTACAATAGTGAGTCGACTATCGGCTAATTAGTTGCTCTTTACGCTCAATTTTCACGAAGCTCGGAGCGTTTGGTGCAATTAACTAACTACAAGCGTACTTTGTATACATGATGACTTGGGTTTCTTGATAAAGAAAAATGTCACTTTTATTTTATTTTATTTTATCATACAAATCTGTAAGAGAGTCAGTAAGTAAACTTTATTGGATGTATTTGGGGATAACATTACATTTTCATTAGCTAGGTACCTTTAAAGATTTCGCAGTCTAGAGCAAATAACCTGTTAATACTACTTTGATAGGAAGTGAGGTTAAAAAGCAAAAAGAGAGAATTACTAAAAAAAACATATTAGGACTTGGTCGTCTATAAAAAGGTACTTACAGCATCATAAAATTTTCCATTTACTTTTTTTAAATAAATAATGTGTTTTCTATTTCCTATATGTACACGGAATCGAAAAAAAAATGATAGTAAATCCCACGCTCTAAAAGCATTCAGCTTATTACTTGACCGCCAGATTAGTGGCCACAAACGAGGAAACCTCTCGTGAAATTGAGATATCACTGCCGGAGCCGAGTGGTGAAAACTTAGCAACGCTAAGCCCCATCAACTCGCCGATTGGCGTCCGGGACGAGAACACTAGGTCTCTTCAACGCGTGTGGATAGTGATAGTAAAATAAGTCGAACTACCTACGAAAATAGTATTTTATACAATCGTGATATGATAGAGAGCTTTTCAGTCGAGTACTGTGTTTAGGCAACGAAGCTTGCTAAGTTGCTAAGTACTAGATTGAAAAGTTTGACTATATCACTATTGTATACAATAATTTTCTACGAGTCATCTAAAACAACACTTTTTTACTATAAAATCTAAATAATTAATTAAAATTGATAAGTACATATCTCAGTAGACAAAAATGTAGTATAAACGACATTAACGCGCGAAGTCCCCTGTTTAGTCTTTTGTAAGGGAGCGCGGTGGCACGTGTTTGGTCATTTTTTTTTTTATAGTTGACTACAGCGTATCAAAATGAATATTATAGTTAAGTATGGCTATGGTGACCACCGTTACTGATTGTTAAGTATGTTAGATATGCTACTTTTATATAAGATGTAGTGTTTCAGGCTTGGGAAGAAAATATATTAATACATGAGTATTTACAACTTAGAGACGATCTTTTTTACAAGTTAAATTACACTTTGTAACAATTGAGAAGAAGCAGTGGTATTTTAATGAATTCTACTATAACTAGCAAGTAACTTTGTTTACCATTAGGTATCGTGAATAAGTAACGTCATACGTAGGTATTTAATATTCAACATACTCGAAAATATACACGAAATGCAAAGGAAAACATGTAAGGGATACCTTTGAAACACAGATGACATATTCGCATATATTGAACCGACAACTTTAAATACATTACTACTACGAAATTATTCTAGCTAAGTGCTTTCGCACTTACAAGCAGATGATATGCAGATCAGATGGAAATTAGAAACCGCTCCGTTTGAGCGACTAGAACAAGAACGCGTCAATGCCATTAATGGGCAAATTTAAAAGTAGTTTATGTTCTTCCTCACACAAAAACTGTAGTAACTAAGTAGTTGAGGTGTGCCAAATACGAACTAAAAGACAAATGTTTAATTTACACATGATCATTCAATAATTGCCATTAGCTTTTACGTAAAAAAATTACTTGTTGTAAAACATCTCGGCTTTAGATTGCATAACTAGTTGAAAAATAAAACAAGAAATCTACGTTTTTGAATTAGTTATTTTATTCTCTCACACATTTTGCCTTAAAACACAGAGTTATTAAACATGTGTACAAAAAAAGGTCAACATCATTTCCAACTAAATATTATTCCTACATACATAGCAAACGCAATATTTGCATTGCAACTTCACCGCTACTGGCTCGTTTGTGCAACTAACATGAGAGCAGAGACGACGTTCGCCACAAACTTAGTACATACGCGTACGGGTATGTCGCAAATGATTCGCACAATAAACACTGGTTCCTATCAAGACTAGTTTTAGCGTAGGTCAATTAATATTTTCACCTGGATTTACTATTGATCCGTAGGATATAAAAGAAAGGGTGTAATTTGCTAAGCTGTTTGTAAAATAAAACAATTACTTAAAAGGTGTTATTTACTTAAGACGCATCAAACCAGTAAAACTTACGTTAAAATCTGTTTAAAGTTCATGGGGTGAAAAAACACATGCGGACATACGAGTATTTGCACACAACGAAAAACATTACTGTGTTGCAGGAAAATTAACCGAATAATTTAGTTTGTCATAACCGGTTTTACCTGCGGTAGCAACTACCACTACCGACATCCTCAGTCCACCTGAGGCCATCAGGTCGCGTACTTTTCTCGAATGAAATTAAAACGTCTCGCAGTGTAAGTGGCAGGAGCAAGAGGTACAAAGTGAAGTGAAGCCGGATAGTGCTCCAACCACAAAGAGTACAGTCGGAGCGCCCGATCTCTCCTTCTATGATCCTTGACATAAATCTCTAACCTCGCCATCAAATCTTTTCAGAGGGCGGCTTATGTGCCCAGACACGAAATGTACGCTCTTAATGCGTTAGATGCTATATAGCCCGGGTCCCTCTTGGTACACTCGAAGAGAAAAACTCTACAACTAATTCGTTTAATTGAGTTTATGTTGGAGTAAACGAGACGTAAATACTGCGGAGCACGGATGCCAAACGTGGAAAATTTAATTTATACTTACAGCAATAAAGTGTTATTTGAACTAAAAGTTATTTAGAAAATATGAGCTGCCTTATGCGTATTTAACACATTGAGTGCCGAGAAGAGAACCCGCTCGGCGGGCGCTCGGTTCGTAGTAGGTTTCCTCTAAAAGCGGGAAAACGCTAGAATCGGCTACGAGTGTAGCGCTACGAAAACGTTGGCAGTGAATGCGTTAAATAAATCTAATTTTATAAATGCATCCGCTTTTCTAGCGAAAATTTTATGGGGCTTTTAAGTATTTATTTTATTGTTGATGCCTGGTTCAATAAAGTAAAATTTTAACTGTCGATTTTAAAAAATGTGGATATTTGGAGACTGAGACTAAATTAATGGATTTTTTATGGGATTTATTACATTTGGTAGGTAGGTTTATAGTTTTCGTTGAAAGATAGAAATACTCGCATGTTATGTATTGTTTTAGCGACTGTACCTGCTGGTAAAATAATCACGAGACTCGGATTTGGGATGCAACATGTTTTGTTATGAACCATCCGAGCATAATATTTTCCTACGAGCTTTTTTACCAGTTATTTCATACTTGTTTCGTTATGGATGCAATTTTATTTTAACTTTTGGATTATAGAGCGGGAGCAAAATGTGCATGCTTAAAATTAAAATTAAGATCTTTTATACATTCATTTGTCAAAGTAAAATGTGTTATCAGTTAGAATTCATAGGGTTTATTTACCATAGACTTATTTATAAAACTATAAACTATTCGATTTTAACTCTTCATATTTATTATAACACTACAATTTATATCTTTCACTGATTTATAATGCGATTTCGTTTAAAAAGTCAGGATTATTTGCAGCGTAGAAACACATTACTAAAACAATATAGTTTTGATAAAACATACGTAATCGTATTTATTTTACATGACACTAAGTTATTTTAGAAAACGAATTTTAGTTTAAAACATGGTTAGAAGTGGTCACACAAAACCCATTAGTTAGTCAGGCCCTTCCTGTTAATCATGCTCCATCAATAAGTTATGATGGATAACACTGCGATTCCATGGAGCCGTTGGTAATGGTCTGCGTTGTCTGTGACGATCGCTCATAATCGTGGGCTGGGAGTTGTTCATAGATAGCAATTGATTTGTTGATATATACCGGACGGGGTACCCGGATTTAAGAGGCTTACTTAAGCATACAGGTAAATGTGTGAGTGTATGGGAGTAGTAAAAGCGCTTAGGGAAAAGTGTACTCGGCAAAATGGAATCTCGACCCACCAACCCACCATAGGACTAGTGTTAAGTTATAAACTAAATTGCGAGTTTTTTACTTTATTGAATTTGACACTGCTTCATGGTGAGTCAGGTTAATGAGGTTACTTGCTTTGTGTTATCCATTATATGAACATCATCTAATGGACAAAGATGTCATGTCAAGCTATCCACGATTCGAACTGTCAGAGCGATATTAATCTCCGTTTGCACATTTCGTATTTCTTAGTCGAGAAGTAAACGTCGCGAGATTTCTTTGTCGCCGCGCTTCGTGAAATCCGAGACGGCGTTTATCGACTCAAGGTGCGGCCTTTGTTTACATTTTAAAATTGCACTTTGCACTGCGGCGTCTAACCGCCTTTGTGTCAACACGGGAACGTATTCAAAGTATTCAAACAATGTAACCGTCAAAAAAGTCGTCACCAAGCGACGCCGCTATCTGTAGCGAATATTTTTAACGTTTCAACGATTCACTCTTTTGAACTCCGCGTAGAAGTTTCAGTTGGATTTACTTTGTACAAAGTATTACCTTGCAACATTTTTGCTAGTTGTCAAAGTGTCTTTGAAAGGCAATAGCTGGCAACTATCAGTTGACTTCTGAGCCACGGGTAACTACGTTTGCCTTCGTATTTCCAGACGTAGCTGTAAATTGTTATCAAGACGATGCCATTGTTTCGACTTTAAAATCTTTAAATTTATAATTGTTGCGATACATACATACAGTGGAAACTGGATAAGTGGAATCGCAAGGGACCAGCTGTTTAGTTCCGCATAGATATCCAGGTTTTCCATTTATCCAGTTTTCCACTTAACCAGGATCAAATAAAACGTTTTCTCACTTACAGAGGCTCTCGCTAACAGAGGTTGTGGATGCTACTAATGTCGCTTATAGAGGTCACGTATAGTATGTTCACATAAAAGATCAAGACAAACAAGATCAAGATAATCATCTTTTATTAAATATGTATGTATGTAGATATGTATTAGGTTACAAAAAATAGGTATGTAATCCTGACTTTAAAAAAAGCAATACTGTAAATAATACACAGTACTCGTATACAAAAATAATATCTGTTCTTTGTTATGAAGTAAATATTTAAACAAAATCACTCCTAATATTTATTTATGCAAGAAAAACCAGTATGGTTAAATAAATCAATGTACCGATTGTACTTTAATGAAAAAATCCGTCATTTTGGTTTGTTGACCTGAGTCACAATTTACCACATTTCTTTCAATATCGAGAATATTGTCTGTCACTGATATCTTCACGCGACTTCCCACTTTCATAGTCTGTTATAATTTTTAATTTATCCCGAAGAGATAAACACTTGATTTTGCGCTTATTAGGCATTGCTTAACTAACAGCACGGCACCGCACCAAGACTAAAAGAACCAAACTGAACGATGTGTGTTCTCATACAAAATTCGTAGTTAAAACGCGAACCTCCTTGTGGCGGTTTATTAAAATACAAATTTTATAATGCCGAGCTATTCCACTCATAGAGGTTTCGGAGACGGCTGCTTCCAGTTACAGAGGTAAAAATAAGAAATTTTCGAAAAAATTGATTCCGCTTATAGAGGTCCCAAAATTCCACGTATAAAGGTAATTCGTTGCCAAAGGACTGGCACCGAGAACTTGGGTCTACTTAAAGAGGTTTTCCACTGTATTAACAATATTATATAACAACAGTTAGGTGCTAGAGTTCCAAGATAAAATTAAGAGGATCGGAGTTTCCACCCTATTCGACTGCGGATAATATTTCCTGGTAAAGTTGCATGTAATATTTTCTACAACAGCAAAATAACTTTTTTCACTTTTCTATTGATTACAGAATTTTGGCTTGAGCATGCCACTCTTTTAAATCAAAATACACAATAAATCAAGTAAATAATGGTTATCAAAAAAGATATTCTTTTGGTGTAGAAAAGCGTATAAAAGTCACTCTAGGTGCCATCAACCAGACTCAGTGCTTGCAAATGTAGACCTCGGTACTCTGAAACACGCCCAAAATGAATAAAAATACGTGAGCCTTAAAACATCTCAAACATTCGTTTCATGTATGTATACTATGAATATCTATGTCAAATTTTATATAGAGCAGGAGTTATGCCACGCACGTCAATCACGGTAGGTTAGATTTCAGTTGCATAGCTATTTGTTACGTGTTCCGCTTATAGTCATCGTCTATCCCATGAAAACCTCGTAAAATCCCGTCTAGGCTCAGTTACCGTCTGCCGTAAAAAGTAGTGAGATCTCATGTAAAGCCAAGTCTGCCAATGTCCCTACCCTTTATAGAATTTTACGACTGCACAAATACACAAATCGAAGACAAAGAATTGAATGGAGTCTAAAATAAATCCATTACCCACACAGTATGGGTACTTACTATAGATGGTGATTGCTTACCTGTCATGTACCTATGTGCTCTTTAGCAATAAGACCGCCGGTTGTCTACCATAGTCTAAGTTGTGTGCTTAATTTGTATATTTGTATTGTATTGTACCAACTCTATATATTTGAGTACGTTAGCTATTCCATGCGTAAAATATTTTCTGAACAATCATCGAACCATCAATGCACAATGTATACACTGCAGGTGTACAACCCGTTTAAGTTCAGCGCAAAGACGGGCAAACTTCATTGAAATTTCAAGCTATCCAACAAACAGTGACCAACCCGGGAGCAAGGTTCAAGTCCCGTTTAAAATTGCACGTACCGTCGCCCTCCCCTGTTGGCCTGGACTGACTGTGTCAACAATGCCTTAGCTGCACTCTGCATCCACCTAGTTACGTGTCAAACATTGTTTAGCGTTTGTTTTGTTAGTGTTTTGTGGCCGGAGTGTTTACCTTAATCACGACGCCTACTAAAGTGCGAAGATTTAAATTTTTAGTCTTTGAGGTAATGTAGTTATTTTAGTTTGAGAGGTGCTTTTGTTTCAACCCACGTGGTGGATTTTTTTTATATAGTACAAGATTTTCGATTTGATATTATTTACATTTCCTATCGACCGTTTCCACGACTATGGGCCCTGCATTCGTAAATGTTCAACAGGGAATTAACAATTTTACACACATTGCTTGTGGGACTAATGCCGCTGCGGCAAAAATGTTGTCATTTGTTCACTACGTAATGCAAAGTGAAGTAAAGCCCGACCAGAAATATATGATCATTGTCAAGAGGGTCGCTGTTGTGTCTCATGTGTAGGGTGACAGTTCAGTTTAGTATGAAAAATTTAGTTCCAATAAAACTCCGCAATATGGCGCGTGATCATATATTACTGGTTAGGCTTTATAAGAAAGTCTTCAACGAAATTTCAAGGGCAGAGAAAAATGAAAGCGCAAAGTGCCATTCAGATTATACGCACTAGGTGGCGCTTTGAAGTACTTCAAATGAAACAAGTACCTACTTAGGTACCCCCATTTTCATAATGTCGGCAAACCTCACACCCACAACCACACAACCTATCAAAGACCTGTCCTATGTCCTATTCTCTCTGTAATGGTACATTGGCAGTTTTCAACCCCAATGTCAACGATGCCAACATGACACCGCAAATCACACAAACGTTCATTTAAAAGATGGCTCATTAAGTAAACTGAATGTGGCGAGTGGGCGCGGTTTTTGGGCGATCGTCACTATCTGTCACCACAATTAAGGGTAACCTCGGGTATTAATTACAGTGTCTAATGGAGCGAACGTGGTTTAACCGGTGACGCGTCCTCGAATGTGTACATACCCTAATTGCGATGATACCTTAGTCGCATTTACCGGTTCATCTATATTGTATTCCAATTATTAGGATTTAAGATCGCGTTCATATTCACGTCAGGATTAAACTTTGAGTTCGGAATAATTAGGATTTCGTTACGGAATGCCTTATGAAGAGCAAATATTATTCTGATTAATATTATTTAACCCAAAGAAATGAACTGCTTATGATAGAGTAAATATTATATGTACTTGTTATAGTCTGACTCGTAAGCTCAAAGTACAGTCCCAACCGAAAAAAAAAACATCTAACTGAATGAATGAATGGTAAGTCAGGTGTCATTTTACCCACACTTTTTCCTAATCCGTAGTTTTAGTGACCCATTTTGTAGTTTTAGAAAAACCGGACAAGTGCGAGTCGGACTCGACCACCGAGGGTTCCGTACTTTTTATATTTGTTGTTATAGCGGCAACAGAAATACCTATATATCATCTGTGAAAATATCAACTGTCTATCACGGTTCATGAGATAAAGCCTGATGACAGGCGGATAGACAGACAGACAAAGGGATGGATAGCGGAGTCTTAGTAATAGGGTCCCGTTTTACCCTTTGGGTAAACGGTTGAAGTTACAACGAAACTGTCAATCAACAATATATTCTTTAATACATTCTGTACAATAAATGCATTTTTAGTACGTGGCTAGGCATAATATTTTTCAAAATATGCGTGGTGCAAATGTTAAGCGATTATGTCCTGCCACCTGAGTAACACAAACCAAGCATGAACGGCTTTATATGTCAAGAGACAGGCTATGGACGAGCTATGACTATAAAAGAGTTCTAAATGTTTAATTACAATACTTCGCTTGACAAATAAAACTACTTTTGCTGGACCGATATCTCCCACGTCACTGATAGCGTCGTACCGTACGGTTGAAAACCATATCTAGTCAAAGATTGGGCCTAACATATATAGAAAACTATTGTGAAAATTTAATGGCTAATAATTTGTTAGTGTAAAGTTATGTTGTAATTTTAACTATTTTTTTAAAAACAATGAAAAACGGGAACATTTAACACAAAAGTGGGGTTAAGGGGGGAAGCATCTACATATGGAAAGTGTCAGGTGTTTGGAAACAATCAGGGAAATTAGCCGGACTACCTATGAAGTGCAAACATTCAATATTTAAATATTCTATGAAATAATACATACGATAAAATAATATTTTTTCTAGAAAATATATGTTTGCCATCACAGGACCGGTTAAAAGTTAAATAGTTTTTATAGACTTCGTCAGTGTTTGTAAACACTTAGCGTTAAGACCATTCGATAAGCGACCTTTTATCCGCGGCTAATTGGGCGAGCTCAACGGCTCAAATGCTCCGCTCAAGTCTACTGCTTACCACTTGGACATTCAACAATGTTAACATAATCAATTGAACTATTCTCAGCTTTTATATTACTCCCGGAGTTTCAATTCGGACTTTTAACGGCTTGCAGCGGCGTTTAAACTTTTAAACTGCTTAGATAGCAAATGTTTAATGGACTTAAAATTTTACCGCGAATTTGCTGTGGAGGAATCTGATGAAAATTCTCATCTCAGTTGTCTATGTGTATTTGGTATGTTGTTGTTTTTTAATAAGTGTTGTTAAAATCTGCGGGAATATTTAACTTAATATTATATTATTCAAGCATTTGAAAAGAAATTTCGAGCATACGATATCTTTTGTAGAAAATATGGCTGCACCTAGGTATTTTCATAACGCGCCCCGTAAGTCTAAGCGCTTCGAGCAAGCATCCCGGAATTCGGCTTGTTTTCATTATAATTTCTCAACGTCATCTACAGACAAAAAATGAAATAGTTGCATTTCGGGGTTCGTGTAATCCGTTGCAACGAGAACAGACTGGGCTATGCGGCTCTTATAAATATTAAACGCGGAAAGACCCCAACAAAAACGTTTATCTGGTCTTCATGGAAAAACCGCCAGAATTAGCGACGGGGGGTGGATTAAGGCGGTCCGCACTTAATCCTTCACTAAGAAGGCTTTGCTTAAACGAGTTCTAACGAGCTGAAGATAAAACAATTAGTGGGAGCGTGATTAAGAGATACGGAGGACACTTGTTACGTCTTGCCGTTTGATTCTGATAGCTTGCGCTTTGACGTCTGCTGGCAATTGGATAAAACCTGGAGTAAGGCTCTGTACCGCGTTATTTAAAGTGCGTATACAACCTGCTTATTGCGCTAAGCATGTTCTAGTAGTTATCCCAGGAAATAAAGCATAAAGCGAAGCATGTATTTTTCTTCCGCCATAAAACCACTTTGAAATGTATGGTAGGAAAGTGTACGTACGAAATGTTTAAATGCAAGTCAACGGACAAAATTCCAAGCTTTTTTACAGTGATTTCGATCTGACGCCCTATTACGCAATAAAGGATCCCAATATCAAATCGGGCGTAGCGTTTGTCGTTTTATCGTCTTGTCACTCTCCTAATATTTTTTTTACTTCAATTACGAGTCCCTCCGCGAACGCAAATAATCGTTTCAGAAGATTAAATGAAATTCTCGAGAATATACCCGGAACTCTAGGGTTACCAGAAGTCAGGGTTTTTTCTTGACATTTCAGATATTAGGTATAGGTAGTCGGAGTTGTAAAATATCAAGAATTTAATTTAATTTTTTGCTATATTTTCCTGTATTAAACCGAGATTGGAACAAGGAGTCAACTTAAACATTTTAAGTTTATATAAATGAAAAGGTTTCGACTTAGGTCATAGCCAAGGATTTCCATTAAAAATTCGGGATTTGGTTAGGATTTAACAAAATTGTAACTGGTAACCCTGAGCGGAGTAGACTGGGCGTGCCATAAAACCCGGCGCACCAGGAACTCCCACATAGTTAAAATATAGGAGTTTTATAACGGTCCGGCTTATTAAAATTTATGAAACAATCTGAAAGTGTGTTACCGTAATACCAACTCTAATAAGAGTGGATAAATTTAGTTTCTTCTTTTTGCGGAATTATAATGTGCCCGTGTAAAACATCACAATTTAATCCACTGCATAGGTACTTGACGTTTTCTTGTTTGTAAAAAGTAATTGGGGTAATAATACATAATACACTCAAAATACAACTTGGGGTTTCCATTTATTTATTGACATTACGCTTGTCCTTAAATATTGTCTACTAATTGTAACTAATAACTAATTGTAATTAAATATTTTCTACTAATTTAATTAATGTTGGGAGCCTGTGTTGTTCTCTAAAAAACTGAAATTCATCAGAATCGTTAGACGCGAACAACGAAACAAGCTGGAAGACAGGCACTTTAGTATTTTTAATTTTGGATTTTGTGACGATAAACAAGGAAATGTTTATAACTTTGGGTTTCAGAAATTACTGCAATCAAATTGCATTCAAATTGGTTTTCCTTAAAATCTACTGAAAGGTACTTATGCAAAGCGACATAGATATTAGAATTTTAAATTAATTACTCGCTACGTTCCCTCTCCGAGCGTTTTCTCTTTTGCGAAACGGTATTCGTATTTGGGCCGTATTCAGAAACAAAATATCAATACCGGTTCAGTTTTAACATTTGTGCGTTGCGCTCATACGCGTAGGCTCATGCTCTAGAGCGAGCAAGGGCACGCAATCAATTCGTTTAATATATATCATTTTGATGTCAAATGCTTATTCGCGAATAAGACCCCTGTGGGGGCCAAAACTAATTACGTATCGAAGCGATCTTCTTCCACACTTTCTTACGTGCCTTTCACATTTCCATATAAGTTGAGCTTTAAACGAGCCAATCTATTCACGTCTATACATCAGGGGGTCGCATTTGCATATAGAACAGAAATTTATTAAATCTAAAGCCAATATTCAGCGTTCCAACATCGACATTGAACTTTTTGCTACTCGGTTGCGTCTCTGATATCGTAAGCAATGGTTTAAATGAAATCGTAAAGGAACTTTCTATTCTTTAAAGAGATTTACAGCCGTATTCTGGATTTAGTGATAGATTATAAATTAGATCTGGATTAGTAATGGATCTGATCTGTCAGTGTCAATATTGATGTTTTTGGTTGAAGACCTTAATACCTCATGACCTGTTGTTAATATCATTCTGAATTTATTCCTGTTATTCCTTTTAATGTTTTGAATGAATCCGGCCTTTTGACGTTTTGTTTGCTAATGGTTTTTAAAATGGTCATTGTTTTTCTTAATTTTTAAAAGTAAGCTTTGTTCTCATTTTATTTAAAAAAAAAAACAAATACCGAGATGCCCGCCGTTAACTGTCAAGACTCATTTGACAAGTGACGGTTCAGAAACCGCCGGCGATATATTTTTTCCCTTGAGAGTGAAACAATTAAAAACTTTTCATTTTTAATTCATTACTTAAAAAGCATTTTTAAAGGTTGTCTAAAAACTCTTAATTAATGTTTCGTCTGTAAATATGTCAGAAATATATTTCAGTTAAAGTACTTAAGCTGGCCATACACACTAGGGTGTACCTGCACAGTTCAACTGCACAGGTATAGCTGTATAGGAAACTGCACAGTCGGATGCCACACACGCTTCATTTACCTGTGCAGTTGATAAAACTGTGCATGTATACCCTAGTGTGTCCACCAGCTTTAGTCTGTTCTGTCTTTGTGTAAAATTTCAAATGATGCAGTCTGACATAATTTAGTCTGAATGCCACAACTTATTAGGTACCGCATACTTAATTTTATTAGCATCAAAAATAACTCCACAGAAGTAAGCGTGCAGTTTTTATCAGGCTCTCTTTAATTGTTAGTTATAATAGAATTATCTAATGTAGCATGCTCAATACTTATAATTTACTCCAAAAAATTTACCGCAAATGTACCCGATCTGGAACCACAAGCTTACTTCTGCGACGTTCTTTGTAATGTTAAAAAAAACTAAGTATGAAGTGGATTTATCTCACAACCAAAATTTTACAAAAAAATCGAAATTCGAGGTATAAAACGAACTTACGCTATATTATTGCATTATACGAGTACTATACAACACATAGGTAACATGCCACTGGACCCGAGACCGTAACGTCACCCGTAATGGATTGTGTATATCTGCATTTTAATTAATTTTCTTTTCTATCGTTCTGGTGTTATCAGCGCAGTGCAGGCGTTGTGGAACAAACAAATAACTGTTGCGCCCGGCACGGAACAATTTAGACTCTAGCTTTTTCTAAAGTTTTTTCCAGTTGTTTATCTAACTACAAAGAGGTGATGGGTCCAGATCTTATAATACAAAAATTTATATTAAAATTTAAATGTGCCTATAACAGATACTAATTATGAAATGCCTGTCTCGGTTTCGAAAGTTGACAACATATCCCCACTTTGTTGTCAAAAAAACATTTACTGACGAAAAGGAGACAAATTAACAGTTTTTTTAAGGCACGATTTACCTCATACATGAGCTTTAAAAAATTTTGTATTTGTCCACAGGCCCTAGACGGACAAAACATTTACAATGGATGCTGCACTCTCCGCATCGACTATTCAAAGATGACCTGCCTTAATGTCAAATACAACAATGATAAGTCCCGGGATTACACCAACCCCACGTTGCCGTCCGGCGACGGCGACGCCCACCAGCTGTTGACCAGTGAGTTGATGCCTCTGCGGGCTCGAGTCGCTCTGGCCCTCGCTTCCAGGATGAGTTAGTCCACTACTACTCTGAGCACCAGGACGCTTCGAACACCGCTCAAGTTTCGCTCACACACCTATCTAGACTCTTGTAGTTTAAGCAAAGTGCATCCCATGTTCTGGTTCTGCATCTAAAGTTACTTTTCAATTTTTGGAACTTTTTGAAAGCAGATGTAAACGGTTATATGCTCTAACATAGGGTTTTAAATGGAAACCGCATAGTGGAAGGTTTAAATAGGTATTTAAACGGTTATTTGTCGCTTCTGTGTCTGGCTTTATTTTGATACAACCCGAAAACAAAATTGAAAGCGATATGCGAGTATGTTTCAAAGGTAAACAGGCCCCACTAACTCTCTGGTTACAGACGGGACATAAAATATGTTAATATTTAACCTGTGTATGACCCAAAAGCTATTTGAATAGCTATAACTGGCTACATCTGCGTGAATTGTATCGAATTTGAAGTCACACGGTGACTATCAAATTACTTGCGTGTTTTTCTAAGCGAACTTGTTTTTATAATTATTATCGGTTGTTGCTCATATTATATACTGTGGACTAATATCCTCCTCTGTAAAATCTTAAATTATACTATAAAATTTTGGTAATTACTTATAAAAAAAATATAATGAGTATTACATTGAACTGATAAACAAATTATATAATACCACACAAAGAATTTGAAGCATATAAGAACAGTACGATTTCGTAAATATAATATTGATCTACTCGTATAATAAGCAAACAACAGTCCTATTTTCCGCATTCGAATTTGTGTTAGCTCTTTTCTTGTTTATTATTCATATTTCAATGTTCAATATTCCCACAGTGACTAATAACTTCTCATGAATCCACATTACACCATAGAGGATTGTAATATGTGAGGATCATTTCGACATTGTGAGTTTTGTTATTACGTCGTGGAATAAAATGGTACCAATTTCTTTATTCTTTACACAAAGGAAAAAATACGCTCCCAAGTAATACACTTACGGTTAAATAAGAAATCAAATAATATTCTTTATTAGTCATGCTGTTCCGTATTCTGGAGTCAGAGGCTGAATGTTGGTTTTGATACATCTAATTTATTTAGTAGCCTTATTTAAGATATGTTTTCTTGAATACAGTTTATCTTGACATTTTTATTAAAACCGCTGAATAGTATTTCGTCGCATATCTCTATGTCGAGGTTGACCTTGTCAATTATAAACTAGAGATTTCGATTTAGGTGGTGGCGTACTTGCTCCGCCGTTCCTTGGGCTCGGCTCCGGCCTGGCGTCCCCGTACGGCGTGGGCGTGGGCGGTGTCGGGCTGCCGGCGTTCGGCGCGCTCACGCTGACGCCCGCGTCGCCCGCGCTGCGCGCCCTCGCCGCGCCGCCGCTACCTCTTGCCACTGTGCTACTCGTCTCCAATCTTAACGAAGAGGTTCGTATCTACTCCTAAACATTAACACTTACATCCGTAAACAAATACTACGGAAATCGTAAACATCGAACTAGAAAACGAAATTTATTTTATATTAAGTTTTGACATTGGCCCCATATCAGAAAAACTTTTTTGTTTTCAAAATTCCTACATCAAAATATGTAGTTTTCTGTTTATTGGCGAATTTACATATTAATTATGCTAACACAATAGCCATTAACGTCTCCCGCACATTTAATATGGGTTCAAGAGTCCGGTTGACACAAAGCACTAATGCATCCACTAATAAGGCGGCGTTATAGGCTATTGTACTTATAAGTATATTCTATTTAAACTTCTTTAAAATAAGTTGCTAATTTATTCATAGATATTATGATGTCAAACATCTTTTATGACTTTATAATACTGTCTCTTTCTCTCTCCTATTGTTTTAGATGGTCACGCCTGACGCTCTCTTTACCCTTTTCGGTACGTGTGCACATATACATTCCATAATTTGGCTCAGGACTATGCACTTCTATTTCCCAAAAAGTATTCTTTCTTAAAATTATTTTACCCTAATATTGGCCGTTTTTTCGAAAGATCTCTCTTTAGACGGGAATTTTCTTAAAAATGGCAGTAAATAATGTTTACAAAAATAAATAAGTAAACATTAGGAGAGTACACTTTTGAGAAAATGTACATCATAGTCCTGAGCTCATGATTTATATTAAAACAATAATACTGGTCCCAAGCCCTGTCGCCTGGAAGACAAATTGTCAGCTAACATTCTCGACTTCTGTACTGATAACCGCATCCGGCGACCTTTGCCGAAGCTTCGCTTATAACACTTTTGAACCTGAAACGCTTTATTAACTTACATGACAATTTGTGTTTCAGACATCCTAGTAGCTAAGTTAGATGTTTGCCCCGTGTTGTCTTTTTTTTTATCCGTCTACCATAATGTCAGTTCCAGTTTTCTGTATGTAAATTGCAATTCATTGTTCAGCATTCAGTCATGTGTGCAATAAGCACATATTCCTTAGTTACATGACACGAAGAATTAATTCCAGTTTGAATGGATTCACGTCGACATGATATTCGAAGGCGATATTCTGTAATAAGAAATAAATTATTCGTTTGATTGTTGGTAGTAATTGCTCCGTTCTGAAAGCCGATTACCCAGGCTAATAACTTACGTACAGAACTTCTATTTGAAACGGGAAAAACGCAATGTATACGATACATCCATATTACGTTCCATCTCAGTATCAAATATAAGGATGAGAGAGAAACATTGAACGTTTCGGATAGATGTTCCGCTGAATTATTAATCAGACGCTTACCGTGACCAAATTAGAGCTTGGATTTGTTTCTTCTTTATCATTTTTCCGCTGTCCCGTTTCACAACAGATTTTATGTATACAAAGCAGTGTAGATCTGTGTTTATTTTCAAGTAAATTTATAGTTTTACTTTTTGTTTCTAAAATATCAAATATCATAGCTCTCTTGCTTTCAGACCTAAGTACGCCTGTTTATAATATAATATTCCCTATTGATAAATGTGAATCCAACATCTTCTCATAGTTATAGTGCCTTAACTAGTCCGTAACAGACAACACTTTGGGTTATAAAATACTGCGGGCAAGTTCTGGCAAAGCAAACCTTCCTTCATTAAGATTAGATACATTTACGCAAGGAAGAAGGAATTGCTAAAAATTGACCGTTTTAACTAAACGATAACACCCAGAAGTTCGCACGTTGTTCCGTTCACGAGATGTTTTCTTTATGTAGGCGTGTACGGCGATGTGCAGCGAGTGAAGATACTCTACAATAAGAAGGATTCTGCTCTCATTCAAATGGCTGAGCCACATCAGGCTCATCTAGGTAAGGCATTAGTCACTATATTTACAAAAGACCATCCGTTGTTAAAAATATTTATCTATTCGATAAAAAAAGTTACAATGAAAGATCTCGCAAGAAGCAATAAGTTTTATTTTTAAATTCAGTAAAATATAAGATTTTTGAACACATTAAATCATCATTACCAGAAAAAAATATGAATGAAATGAAAGTCTAACCTGTGTGTAGGTACCTGGTTATGTTTTCGAAAGATGCATAGAAAAGCTAATGATGATGACACTGATGATGACCATAATAATTACAGCCCTGACTCACATGGATAAGCTGCGCGTATTCGGCAAGGCCATGCGCGTGATGCTGAGCAAGCACCAAACTGTGCAGCTGCCGAAGGAGGGACAACCGGACGCTGGTCTCACGAGGTAAAATTCCTCAAGTTTGGTCATTGCTACTTACTGTGCTATTGAGAAGATGCTACGTTGACTACACAGTAAGCAGATAGTAGTGACCTCGTCTTCGTGGTTGGTGATGTTGTTATAGTATTCATGAATGAATTGCTAGCAGTCCTATGTGATAGATCAAATGTTTGTGTGATGAGAACGAATATTTAATTTGTTTGTCGAGTCTATGTGAGCAAATATTCGCCTCACCGAGTCTTATTCTGAATTTCGATCGAGTTTAGTAAGATTGACACCAAAAGTCTTTATGTATAGGTAAGTTAATATTGACATGGGGAAGTTATTACTAACAAAAGTTTTTGTCATTTACAGGGACTATTCGCAGAGCCCCCTCCACAGATTTAAAAAGCCTGGCAGCAAAAACTACCAGAACATTTACCCGCCGAGCGCCACGCTGCATCTATCTAACATTCCGTAAGTAGCACTCGCGAGAATCAAAAAAGACGACTTAAATATTGCTGAAGTTTCACATGTCGATAACTCTGTGACATCCTAAAGTCCATCACTGATAGGAGGTGAAGGCATTACAAAACTAAAATCATCTTTGCCGCCAGCTCTCTAGTAGCCTTTGCGGTTTTTTTATGTTTTATTTAAAAGCAACATTTAAATGTTTCAATATTATGGAGTTCAATTTGAATGTTTCAGACGACACGACGAACTATAGCAGAATAGATATATAAATAGCCCTTCAGCATTTTATTTAGGAAATTCCCCTTTGGAATCGGAATAAAAAAAAACTAAATCATCATTTTTGTATAATTTAGCGGATTCACCGAGAAACACGAAATTATATTTATTAATACGTATGTTCACAGCGCCACGGTCTCCGAGGAAGATATCAAAGAAGCCTTCACAAAACGAGGCTTCACAATCAAGGCGTTCAAGTTTTTCCCGTAAGTTTTAACCGTCAGACTTTTACCTTACTACTTAATTCTATTGTCTACGTCTAGGGATAAAAGATATCTGGTCTGCACTAATTTAATGCTCTTGTTTTTAACTTTGGTACATATAACTAAAATATTTTAAAGTATTTTATGCATCATTATTGATTCTGACACTATTGATATGTATTGTTTGTGTTCGCAGGAAGGACCGCAAAATGGCGCTGGTGCAACTGCCCTCCATCGACGACGCGGTGGCGGCGCTCATCAAGATGCACAACTACCAGCTGTCCGAGTCCAACCATCTCCGAGTCTCCTTCTCCAAGTCCAGCATCTAAACGGACCGATTCGGAATATCACACAATCTCTGTCAGTCGCGTCCTTATGGCTATCATTATGAAGTCACCGAATAGTTAGTGAGACTTTGGATGCGTAGGATAAGCGACTGTCAATTACACTGAACCTCTCACTCAACTCGAGAATTTCCCTCGACTGAAAATTACAAAGTAATCTGTATTACGCTTACTCGGATCAGTTTAGAGGAATAAGTGCTACTCTATTTTCTTAGTGAATACGTACATTTAATATTACTGCAAACGTTAATCTAAGATACATTCATCACACGACTTCAAATGGCAGCTATGTATGCTTTTTATTGTTTTAGAAGCGACTCCGATTATGTTCCTACCGACCCTGATGCCTGAGAGGATGCCTATTTTGTGTGATATTCATTCCATAATTTTAATAATCATAATTTTATTTCAATATTGTCTTCATGATTTCCATTTGATATTTGTAATTTGCGTAAATCAATTTATCAAAACAATATATATTTTGCAATTAGATTGCGCTAGATTTATTTAAAGTTTGTCAAAATGGACCCTTTTATCGCGATGTCAGACATTGCTTTCGTTAATTCATGGTTGTTTTATTCCGGCAGCTAATTTATATTATATCTATCGCTTTAAAATATATTTTGTCATGTTCGTGTTACAATATTATAGCAAGCACATTGTTGTATGGGAATTTTCATTGTATAATTATTATTTGCAGTTATTATTCTAATATCATATATTATATATAAAAACATGATTTATTTTAACATGCACAATTTACTATTATTGCATTTCTTTGTAAGTAAATAATTATAATTTTGTACACATACACATTTTGTTATTATTGAAAATTTACATTTATAAATGTGTATGTGTGTGCAATATTAGGTTTAGAAATAATTTTAGTAATGCTCTTAGATTTCATCGTCTACGTGTTACTGATGCTTCCATAAATGTTTCGTTGTCTGCAGCGACGCCCTGTTCTGTTTCAATAGTTGTTCTCGATTAGTTAGTGTAATCACGACTCTTATAGCTAAGCATCTAGTTGATATATCACTATGTATAACGTTATGTTCATCGACATAATAGTGACATGATGCATTTATTTTGATGTTAATTTAATATTAGCTACAACATACTATAAATGCTCGTGCATACAGTTAACGGTAGATAATTAATTATTTATTTGTCTAGAGAGCCGTACGCGCGGTGTGGGGGATACTACAATATCGTATTTTTTAGAATAATGTTCAGTATAATTTTATTAGTGTGTCGCCACACTGCGAACGGCGATGGTCGAGAATATATTCGAGATCTGATTTGCTTATCTCTAGCATATTAAATGAGCAGTATTCACACTAGGGCACAAGAACTTGTTATACAGTATTAGTTAAATAACTCCCCTGATACTTTATTTTTGTACATAAACATTCAAACTTTCATGACTTGGCTTTTCAAACTTCTTGGACTCGTGCTTGATTGGTTTTCACACATCTTTGCCTTCTTAAATTAATAAATATGCGTCTAGTCCAATGCAAAAGAGATTAAGTTTGTGGATTAAGTAATTATACGTCGAGGAATCATGTCAACGATTGTCTCAAAATTGGAGGTTAGTCTGGTACGAAAAGCTTTGAAAAATGATATATATAATAAATATGGTCATTGAGCTATGCCCATTGAAACCTGATGCTCTAATTGTAGGACCAGCTTTAAGTGTTCAGTTACACGTCCAGTATATGATTAGGCAAAGCATGCGTGAAACAGATACCTGAATTATGAAAAATAAGGATCGACTACGTCGCTACAACACATCTACCTATCACAGATTTTGTCGCCAAATATCTACTCTTTAAGAGTGTGTACAGGCATAGTTAGTAAAACCTTTGCCACGAGTCAGGTGAAATTAGGCATTATGTTAATGTCATAAAGACTAGTGCAATTTTTTGTAATTTTACCTGTGTACATCCTTGGTGACATTGTGATGAAATGAAATATAACGATAGGGCAACGGGGGGCATACTAGATGGTGAACTAAAAGATATACCTACTTGGGAGTTTTATTCGACTTGTTTTACTCGTCGAAGTGATGTCACAAAAAGTTTTAGTGATTTCGTGGCCGCGTCATAAGATTTATAATGCTCTGAGCTATCAAAAAATGATGGGAAATATAGCCCCTGTTTGCACGAAATGGCGCCGACAAGTTAGTTTGAGCGATGTCATGTCGAAGCTTGAAATGGCTGCCACTTGGTAAGTTCGCCGGTCACTCAACTTATCCCTTCCAGAGTCAAAGAAAATTAAATAGTTCTTTTATTTTAGAAATCATATTCAGTCATTTATAATTATAAAACAAACATATTTACACTATTTTAAAATGTATCATTATACATCACGTAACGTAAATAAGGATAAAAATAGAGCTTAGTAAGATGATTAAACTGAAAAATATTAGAATGTCATTATGGTGTAAGTTTTACTAGAAAAATTTAATCATACAAATTGTATTATTCAGTACGTATGATAAGGATTGTAAAAGTAGTTATTTGGTTTAGATAATGTTAGGTGACCAGGGTGTGGTGATATTTTGCACGTTTTTGAAAATGTTTTTCTACAGGGTGCAGAATGCAGAAATTGTGCGCTCTTGTTTTAAAATGAGATTAAAGCGGTTAACGACTGGTGGTGGTCTGCTGGAGAACGGCGGTATCGCATTTGTATTTAAATATTATAATTACTTATTTAATAAACATTATCACAACAAGGAGATTACATATCCATTGTATTCAGCGTAGAACGCTACACACATCGCGTGTTCTATCGCAGGATATCCGTTTTGTCGCGTAGATTCATTGTCCACGGTATTAATTGCTTCTGCTCAATCCGTAGATAACAATAAGGAATATATTACTAAATGTGTGTAGCGTTTTCAGGCCTAATCTTTTCTCAATAACATTGGTATTGACTAATAGATAATTATAGGTATTTTTGTGTTTAGAGAAGTATTTTAAATATTTAGATAATACGGTAATATTATTAAACATAAGAAATAGATCAGTGTTTAGAACGAGATGCCAAATTTAAAGTCAATACACATTATTTTAGGTAAAAGGTAATTGAAGTAATCTTAACATTTATTGAAAAGTTGATGAAAATGTTAAAGTTAAATTATATTTGAGAGTTTTATTAAGCGCAATTTTTCATTGTAAGCGAACATTGTTTCAATTTGTTGGTTAAAGTTATGCGTTGAAAAAGATGTGAAAGTTGTTTTCCGACTGTCGTCTCTGTGTTCACCCTCTTGCGTTACGAGCAAAACCATTTCAACATATCTCTGCATATCATTCTTATTATACCTAATTTTATTGCGCTTTATATATATCTCTTAAGCTGTTTTAAGTACTTGAGTACATGTTTCTTAAAATTATATGAAATGCCAACATATCAATTAATAGAAATTTGGCTAAGGCGCATCTTATACATTTTCAAACCTCGGCTCTAAGGAGCTGCGCGAGAGCGACGCTTGCAACCTCAAGCGTCGCTCCATTTATACTTATGTAAGAATTCGTCATTTCTATTTTTCTTATTTTAATGTTAAGCCTCATGTGTGTTTAATTTCTTTCTTATTTTTAATTTCGTAATTAAACAATATTATCAGTATATTCTTTTTGTTCTTTATTTTGTCTCCTCTTCGTTTTTCCTAAGTTCTTTTTTTCTTAAAACTCAATACCAATTGTCTAAAGTACTTTAGGAAGAAGCGATCTAAGGTTTGGTAGTCATGTAAAGAATGGCCTTTGAAATCTCACAAATATCTACATTTCATTTGTTACATATCCGATACTGTTGATTTAAATGTATTTTCTCAACACTTGATGAGATAAAAACTATTTGTAAATAAAAATAAAATTTAATGGGGATCAATATATGAAATGATGTACATTAGTACGCAATTGGTACTGTAGACATATTCGTGTTTAGATCTATATCCTGGCGTAAATATCGCATCTACGGTGAAACTTGTCTATACTATAATGCTTTGAAATATATCCATAATTTCTTGTGACACTAAGCAATTTTGACTTCATCTGTGGTTTTGTGGATTGTCTTGACTTTCACGAGAATTAAGCGAAGTTACATGTTGCTTAGTTCAACGACGTTGGGTGTAAGGGACTTTGATTACCATTGAAGAGTTATCGTAATGTTATAGAATGGGAAATTCGCACAGGGTATAAGATTTAATTCCGTGCCGTGTCCCTGATCCTTGCTGCGTGGAAAGAACTGAACCATTCCATACCGAGGTGTGAGCTAACTGTGTAACTGCCAATTAATAGGACCCCCTTCTCAAACTGCTGTTGATTGGTATCTCATAAATATACATATTATGTTTATTTTCAATAAAGGAAATTGTCTGCTGGATACTACTGTTGAATCTGTAGTTGAACATGCATCTTGTGACTAAACTAACAGTGTATATTTATGTTTTGTCATCAAATCATATATATGAAGGCTGCCTATAGTAAATTGAGGTATATGAATAAATTGAAAATAAACATAAGTGAGATGTGTTTTTTCGAAGTTATGAAAGCTTGTTATATGAATGCATATCCAATGCAAACCCTATGAAGTGGCAGTTATCCTTGTGTTATTAATCTGTGAATGTAAATATTATACACAACTATATTAATAATAACAAATTAAATAAATAAGATAGTAAAGATTAACATAATCCTTTCTTTAAATTTTACTAATAAAACATAGGTATCCTATTCTAATTTTCAGTAGTTGCCTAGTTCATTATCAAAGTAACTTCTAGAGAATACCTGTTTTTATTTTAATCTAAATTGTAGGGCTATACCATTGATTTATAAAAGATTAATAATGGTGTGCAAATTAAAGGGTTGTGTGTAAAGTTAAAATAGTTTAAATAGTTGTAACTCGTTCCTGTGACGAAAGGTTATCCCATCTTTTTCTTATTACTAAACGCACATCTATTTCTGTTCGCTTCTCCTATAAAATTTGCCGAAACATTTGAAACAATGTCAATATTTTTTAGTCTAATTAAATCAATAATGCCAAAGACCAATCATTGGGACAAAAAAAACAGGGATCTAATAATATTTTCCTTTCAACTAAATCTTAACCTACCTAACTCTAAATAGACATGACCTAGATAAAGGAAAGGAAAAAGCTTTAAAGAGCATATTTCGAAATATAATGTATTTTAATGATTGTTTCCGAATCATAATTTTGTGAATTGCCAATGGCCCACCTGTGAGGGTCTGCGGCATGTTTCCACATACATCATAGCAGTTAGATGAAATTATAAATAATATATACAATATTATCATCTTAAGTGACTACCCTATTGAACTCTAGATTTATTCTTTGTCATTTTATAATAAAATATAGTTGAAAATTGCATTTTTATTATTTTCTTATTTACACTCTATTCCATCAACCTCCAAATAGAATTGAATGAAGACGTAGTAGACCTTCTGAATACGGCTGTATGGATCATACATAATATATGGTAAGTTAAACACAAATGGGCACCTTGTATGTATGGCACCATCGAGACTGCCCAAAACAGTGTATTACTCTGAGCTAACCAAAGGCAAACGCAAGGCTGGCTTTGAACACACCCGACTTCAAGATCTTCACGCCAAACGCCAGCTCCGAAAAACTCGGGCCAAGCCCTCCTACCATTACACATACAACGCATCTAGACAGCTCTACTGTGTTTCGTGCTGCCGGACTTTCAATACCAAATTTAGATTTGCAAGCCTGGTTCGTGCATGCAATAGTTAAGAGCTTTTTAGGGTTCCGTAGCCAAATGGCAAAAATGGAACCCTTATGGATTCGTCATGTCCGTCTGTCTGTCCGTTTATGTCACAGCCACTTTTTTCCCACACTATAAGAACTATGTTCAAACTTGGTAAGTAGACGTATTCTATGAACCGCATTAAGATTTTCACACAAAAATATAAAAAAAAACATTAAGTTTTGGGGGTTCCCCATACTTAGAACTGAACCCATTCGTGTGGTGATAGATACACCACACGAATAGGATAGGTCTTCAAAAATGATATTGAGGTTTCTAATATCATTTTATTCTAAACTGAATAGTTTGCGCGAGAGACACTTCCAAAGTGGTAAAATGTGTGTGTGTGTGTGTGTGTGTGTGTGTGTGTGTGTGTGTGTGTGTGTGTGTGTGTGTGTGTGTGTGTGTGTGTGTGTGTGTGTGTGTGTGTGTCCCTGTAACTTCTAAAATAACAGAATGATAAAACTAAAAAAATATATGATATACATTACCATGCAAACTTCCACCGAAAATTGGTTTGAACGAGATCTAGTAAGTAGTTTTTTTTATACGTTATAAATGGTACGTGGGCGAGTGCGACTCACACTTGGCCGCTTTTTTTTTATTTGTCAGGATGTCGCCGTCGACGGGTACGTCTGGGAGGACATCACATCATCATACTATCAAAGTATCAATATAAGGTATACAAAAATATATAAGTACAACACAAAGCATTTAAGTTTTTTAAGACAAAAACATGCGCAACAATAAACATGCGTCTTACCTTACAATCGCCTAAATCCAAGTTCATCCTAGACAATCTTTCTTGATTAATTCCAATTAATCACAAAAAAATATCAATACAAAACTAAAATATCCCGCCATTTCGTCTTACTGACTTTTAGCTGTCAAAGAAAATAAACGTTCAGAAATTATAACTAGTAGCTCTGTGGGCACGTGAGCACCGCTATAAATTAAAGGCTTATACAGACCTTGCGATTTTAGATAATTAATAGTAAAAGCCATAACCGACAGGCGTACCGGTTTAGTTTTTTTTACCCTTATATTTAACTAAGTAACAGAAGAACATTTAGGTATAGATATATTTTGCCTTACAAGTGTCTGCCTGCCCGTTTATGAATGTTATTTATAGATTAATGCGGCGCCGCATAAAAATGCCAATTACAAGGGTATTTTTCCGTTTCACCGATATCGGGAAGTGTCGATGTGGTAATAAAAATATATTTATTTTACTACGGAAACATTGCTCCGAATTGTGATTTAAATTTTCACAAATTTTAAACATTATTAATTATAAAACGGGACCTAAACCGCAACAAATTCTACACATCATCTAAACTTAATTATCGTGTTAAGTTAATTAAACTCGATTACGTCCCGTTTTATAATGAATATTCGCTCCCTTCTTAGTCTTTATCTATGTTCATAAAATGTATGTAAGGTAGAAATATATCTGCCGTCTATAATAAAAAAGAACTTTTTCAATTACGCTATCCAACCACTGTGGTTAAACTTCAATGCGATTTATTTATTTATTATACTATTTATACTTTGTTAAAAAAGGCAACGTCGCTACCGCTGTACTACCACTTATATTCGATACTTACATATAGAAAGGTGCTAAATGCCGAGCAACGGCTGCTGAAGATACATATTTGAATGAATTTCACAGCTTAAGTAGGTTCAGAAGGAACCGCGTCATAAACGCATCTGGAAAGTGTGCAAGCATGCACCGTGAAGAAATGTATGAATACCTACAAGTTGGAGATCTGTGTAAAATGCCGTATGTAAAGTTTAGTGTACCTATCTGTGTGTGTAAAGTGGGTTATATTATACTGTGCTTTGCAAATATACGACAATAGTGAAATAGGGAGGCATGCCTAAAGTTATTTGTATTACTGAAAACCTTGTGAATGTGCTTGAATAAGTCCTTTTTTTATTAAGTTGTCAGGGTCCCATTTTCAATGTATATTTCCATATGTAAAACATGGTTTAACAATTAATACAATGTTTTAGACATAAATATATCTTGTATTTAAAATCAAAGGATAGAGTCAGACCAAGCTAACTTGGCAGCATTTTTAAAGCCCAGCCAATGCAAATGTTAAACATCATTTTAAACGTCAAACTTCAATTAAATTATGACGTTTACTTAACACTTGCACCGCCTGGACCAGGGCTGCCAGATCGTATAATTCGATACGAATTTCGTATAATCGGAGATACGATTCTCGGAGTCACTTGGAAGGATCGTATGACAAACGGAAGGATTCTCGACCTTGTCGACTGTTGCAGCATCACTGCCACTCTAAAACAGCGAAGGTTGCGGTGGCTAGGCCATGTTCTACGTATGAACCCAGATAGACTTCCCCGGGCAGTGATGTTGAGTGAAATTGCATACGCCAAAAGACCAGTCGGACGCCCAATGCTTCGCTTTAAGGATTCCTGCAAGCGGGACATGTTGTCCTTCAGCATCGACCCGAACACCTGGGAAACGGAAGCCCTTAAAAGAGGGGAATGGCGTAACCTTCTACATGACGGCATAGCGAAGCATGATGAAGTCTGGCTCGATGATTTAAAGCAGAAAAGACTTCGGACTGCACAGGAACCATCAACAGATTCGCGCTTCACCTTTGTGGCAGAAAGTGCCGTGCTGCGATTGGGCTTTACAGTCACAGAAAAAGATGTGCCGCACCTCCGATCTCCGACGGCACATGGACCTCTTCTTCTTCTTCTTCTTAATAACCTGTCGCTGCAACAATCATCTGTCAAGATGCTGTGGCCAATGATGATGATATGTATAGGTAGTCGTTCGGTATAATTGGAAACGAAAAAACCGCGAATGGTTATTTCGCATTTCTATTTCCGTACGGGATTAACAGAGACGTATTGCCAACTTGATACTATGATACGGTGACGGTTTGAGTGGTTTTTCTCTTTAGACTCACCATTTGATCGGTTTGGTGTTCTATATAATGGGTGTTTGTGAGACGTGTTTTACTTTTTTGTGCTGTGTTTCAGCGCTACTTAGTAAGGGATTTTAGTTACTAAGGTTTTGAAGTAAGTAATAAAAAAATCGGGTATAATCGTTTTCGTATAATGCAATCGAATTTCGTATAATTTTTGACGTTGGACTATATAATCAAGATTATGTACTGGCAGCCCTGGCCTGGGCTATCAAAATTGCTGCCAACTTAGCTTGGTCTGACTAAAAATAGCGTGTTTTTGCGTGATTTTGACCGACCGAATGGAGATGCAGACGCAAGAATGCCAAATTTCAATGCTTAATATGCGCGTTTGGGGGCTTTTTTTATTTCGAGCGCTTCAATCTCACCATAAATGTTGTTTTACCTGTTCTTTGTTTTCTGTATTCTTTGTATTGTTTTCTGTATTGAGGAGTATTTGTATTGTATAAATCTAAATTTGGTGATAAAATTCTGTACGTGAGGACGCTAGATGAGATTGACACCAATTTTTCTAGATCAAATCGGTCGATTCGATCATCCTGTCTGGACAGGCTTTAACAAGCGTTTAAACTATGTTTAAACGGTTAAAAAAAATTCTGAACGTAATCCGACTAATTTGACATTGGGATTTGGCTTAAAGGACTCGCATCCAGGCCATAATTGTAAAAAAAAAGAGATTTGACATATGTTTGACAATTTTGACGTTTGGATGCTTGCATTGCATATTACTCTGTCTCCTCTGTCTGCTTGTGCTTTGCCTTTGCTAGATGCACTCACAAAGAAAAGAAGTTCTAAATAATACATTTGTAAAAAAGTAAGGCCTTCACACGAAACGAATGTAAAAAATTAAAGGATCACTGTTACAACCGTTATTATCGCCTTTCGGTCATTAAAATGTTAAGATCCTTCGTCAGATTGACACCGGCTTTTATGCCCATTTTAAAGAAACATAACGATAACGATTACAATTTACTGGATCCATCTACCGATGTACCCACCACTGGAGTTGAGAGACTAAAGAAAATGTTTTATAGGAAGTAAGTGCAATTTTATGTAACGTAACCTCTTGATAGTATACATTTTATTTTTAAATATTTTCACTTATTTTTATTGCTAAAACAAGCATTAGTGTTCAAGCAAGTTTTAAAGGTGTAGGACAGAATACAATCAAAGGCATAGCTGTGGACCCTGTGCTAGGACTAGGTACAAATAGGTAATTTAAATCAGTAACACACACCCATGACACTCACACTCTTCTAAACACCTATTTATTGTTTTTGTCGTGTTGTGGCAGAAGATATTATTATTTTTAAATATTCAAATTTAAGGCTTCACATATTTTTGAATAACCATTTTCCAGATTTCACATAATTTGTTTCTAGAATATAAGTAAATGCATGGTGTATGTGCTACAATCCAAGCAGTTTTTTATACTTAGTACAAAAATTGTGATTTCCACAAAGATCTTCCACCTGACCTGACCTGACCGTGACCCTGATCTGAAGACTTACAATGGTTAACCTCCTGTCTACCTATGATAAGGATCTGAACCAAATTTTTAATCATCTGACTGTTTTTTTTCTGCTCTGCCGCTAACCACCGCCACTTGAATGCATCAAAACTTGCCAAGACAAATTCAAATTAGATTTAAAAAAAAATAGTAATAGAGTAAAATTAGAATGCAATGGAAGATCCTTTTATAGGTATCTAGACGGTTAGAGGCTATGCAGCACAATCAAGGTTTGAACACATAATTTTTGACCACCAATAGTATGCATGAAATCTTTAAGCCACCATTGTAATCCGTATATGTATGTATTATGATAATTACTGTTTCAGTGAATATGATGAGGTATCTCATGAATTGAGGACCGTAATACAATCAGGATTATGTGGATGCTTTGTAGGCGCATGTATGGGAGGATTTGTTAAATCGAGAGATGCATATCTTTATTTTATAGAAAATAACCAAGCTACCATATTTAAATCTACTATGGAAGCCAAGGTATGTAAAAATTAAATAAAGAGCCACTTTTGTAGTTTATTTTTATTTTTTACAAGTCTTTATTTAGGTCCATTTGCAATAAACACATTTGTGATTTTGACAGCCTAAACAGTGCAGGTGTTATTGTAAATGTCAAACTTCTAAATTATTATGTTTACTAAACACTTGTACAGGCTGGGCTATCAAAATCAATGCCAACTTAGCTTGGTCTGACTCTGTCTTGTAGGGAAATCTTGGGTTGACATTTGCAGTCATTGCTGTATATTGGTTAGCTTTTACCACCACATTGTTACCAACAATTCAGATTCACTTTGGTGATAACTTCATTATATTTTCAGTTCCCAGTAGAGTAGTTTACTAAATCACTTGATTTAAATGTCACCTCAGTCCATCCACTACTAGGTATTTTTATTAGTATTGAACAGTAACTATTTTGCTGGTAACTTTTGGGAATATTTTTTCCATCTTTGACCAAAAATATAAATTCTTGGCTTGGAATAATATGCCATAGTTAAAGACACCCGGTCTGGCCTTGTGGGTAATAACCCTGCCTATGAAGCTGATTGTCCCGGGTTCGAATCCCGGTAAGGGCATTTATTTGTGTGATGAACACAGATATTTGTTCCTAAGTCATGGGTCTTTTATATCGTTGCCTATTACCCATAGTCGCCTAGTAGCTTTGCTTAGTTTGGGGCATCTACCTATGTGTGTAAAATTGTCCCCAAATATATTTAAAAAATCTCTGTTATCCCTACTGGCAAGTAACGCCTGGGAATAATGTGCCATATTTAATGTTGATCACTTTTTGGCCCTATTTTCTTATCTCTAAATCTGTTTGCTTTCAGAAAAAGTTGCAAGACCATGTAACATTAGCCTTTGCAAGGGGAGCTTACCATTGGGGTTGGAGACTTGGAATTTTTACTGGAACATTTAGGTAAGTCAATGTGATGGATGGATGAATGATCTGATACATCCTATTTAACGGCTACACCCCTCAGCACTTCGCAGACACTGATTAAGCCTTTATACAGAGGACAGAGGGAATATATTTCCCACTATGATTTTGAACTTTATTGCAAAGTGACAGGGTTTAATTTTGCATAATTTACAGCCTTATGCTTGTTAAAGGTTTAATCACCTTTTATTTAATTGCAGTTTGATAGCGACAACAATTTCAGTGTACAAGGACCAGACCTCGATCACGGAGTATATCCTAGCTGGCTCCATCACTGGAGCCATGTATAAGATGAACCTGGGCATGGCTGCTATGCTGGTTGGTGCAGGACTTGGTATTATCTGTATATTTCCTTATAAATACTATAGATAGACAAAGGAATACTGAGGTTCGTAGAAAAAACACCTGTAAAAATCAGCTGACAGATGGCGGTAGTGTGCTGCAGTGAAGTAAGGAATGAAATGAAACTTATGATTTTTTTAGATATAGAATTACGTGGAACCTGTTTAATTTAATCAATATCGGCTTTCTCACGTGATACGTAATTTAAGCTTTATGCAGTCCCGCGTAAGTCCCTATTGGCGAAGCTGTCGGCTGTAGCCGTCGTTAGCTTGGCAAGACTCCGTCGACGGCCACAGCCCACTGTGGCGGTCAAAAGGTTAACACATGTAAGCTGCTCAGGCTTTATAAAATGATTTGTATTTTGATTTGCAGGAGCCGTTTTAAGTGCAATAGGAGGGGCGGCGATCTTGGGTCTCTTACACATAACAGGAGTTTCTATGCAAGATATCAGGCGTGCCTTGAGTAAAATAAACGAAGCGAGGTAGGTCTCTTTAATATTCTTAACGGTTTGCGTTTTTAACAATTTTATGGGTCTATTATTTGCTGCAGTTTTGTGGTTTATTCCCACTAGTTACCAGTGTATTACTGGGAATTTATTCCCCACCTTTTACTACTGGTACCAATTGGTACCCTTGTTTTAGAAGAATATGTCGGATGAGATATGAAATAAATAATAATAAAATAAAATAAATAATTAAAAACTTCATAATTATTGTCAGCAGTGTTGTAATTAATGTCTGTGCTAAACCTACTGATATTAATTATGTAGTTTAAAAATCTTTATTACAGTAGCCAAACTATTTAAATATCGACTTTACTTTTACTGTATTTAAGGTATAAATTCAAATGCATGCAAAAAATCTGTCAACTCAGAAATACCCGCACTGTTTTAGATGGCCATGCCACGCCACGCCTCTAATAGAGGTTTCGGGCATAGAAATAAAAGAGCAACGCCATCTAGTAAAAGTGAAAGTGAGACTGAAAAAGATGAAAGAGAAGTTATAAATGACCTCTCTCAATAGGGGCTATTACTGCAATGTTCTGCCACCAGAGAGCAGCACTATCACATATTATAATTTATACATAGTATGCCTTCCTTGAACCGTTTTTTTAAAGATGGTTTTCACTATGACGTTGATGGATCAAAGCGGTTTGTTTACAGAGGCCTACCGCGAAACGCGTAAATTCGTTATCTGCCTCTTTATCGCTCAAATATGCAAGAGTAATAAATGCAGGGGCAGATAACGATATTTCGATTTCCGTGTCCCGCGGTAGGCCCTCAGTATGTGCTTGTGGCGCCCCCTATTCAGTCTTGTGTAATATCCCCTATTGCGCCACCACCTGTCTTTTTGGGTTAGATAAACCCTAACTGTGTAGTTACCGTATAATTGTTATACAAAGTTAAATTACAGATCATGTCAAATAGTCTGAATGCGGTTTTGTTTTCAGAGTGGATCAATATAATCAAGCGCTAGAAAAAGCGGCAGATGAAAAAAATGATGCACTCACGAGACACCACGACCATATAGTTGAAATGAAAGGAGAAATTAAAATAGATGAGATCAAATAATGATACTATTTTAAATTGTATATAAATAATATAATTAACTATATAGATAGTTGTTTAATAAATTATAATTTTGTTATGTGTTTATTTTTACTGCATGCAGTTGGTAGGCTTAAATTATATCCTACAGTTGCCCCCTCTTCTCTCAAAATACATAGCCTGCTGGCTGAGCCGCGCGCTCGATCGCAACTCCTTCGCCAGGCCCCCTTTACGCGCGCAATTTGGACACTTAATCGAGTAGCGATCGAGTTAGATTTGTTTCTTTGTTCTTTGAGCGAATTCACAAGGGCCACGCTGTATGTATTGTGTAGTTTGTAATACTTAATCTATTTACCTACCTACCTACCTATGTAATTATTTTATTTTGTGTGTCAAATTCCATACTGTCGAATTAGGATATCCTGTAACGATGGTTGTGTGTACAAAAATTGGCAATCTCTAGCCTTAAAAACTCTGTGAATTGTAATTGTAATTTTGCACTATGGAAGGTGGAGGTATTGACGACCTGTCTGGCCTAGTGAGTGACCCTGCCTAAGAAGCTGATGGTCCAGAGTTCAAATCCTGGTAAGGGTATTTATTACATTACGTAGCTGTTTGCCTGTTTAGCTTAGCGTTTTAGTGCTTTTTATTTTTCCACTTGTTCCAATTCATGACAACTTATTGATGAATGTTAATGTTAGTTTCCTTTAAAAGTCGTAATCAACATAAAAACCCACTGTTATAACCCGTATCGTACGCGGCGCGTAATCGTGAACCTTGTCGGTACGCATGAAGGTTGATATTGGGCTGAAGCCGCGCGCGTCATACGACGTGTTTGGCGGTCAAAAGGTTAATGTAAAAGTAATAAATATAAGCATATTTCATTACTTACCTCTTCATAATTATAACACGTTTATTTTTTAATATTGGAAAACCGTTCTTAATAAGTTGTCTGAATGGAACGGAATAGCTGCCGAAACTCCTGTCAAAGCAGAGGCGTTTTTTCTTACTGCAAGTATGTTTTAAGTTTCCAAAGGCAACATTCGATATTGTTTTCATACAATTTAAATATAAGTACGTTACACAAATTATTATTTACAATTGTTTCTGTTTGAACATGCATACAAAAGTACTTGCTTATTTTTTCGCAACTGTATTAAAAAACGTCGTTCGATACACGTGCGGAAATGTCATTTATCACTCTTCCCGTACTCGTACTCGTGAAGTAATGACATACTTTCCGCACTAGCATCGAAATGTACTATTCTGAGTCATGGATGTTTTCTATGTATTTAAGTGTCTATAAATATTATATATTTCTTGTCTAAATACCCACAAGTCTTATTGAGCTTACTGTGGGTCTTAATCAATTTGTGTAATAAATAATGCCCGATAATAATTATTTATTTAAAGTTTAGTTTGATATACATATGGAAATGGGAGGAAATAAATTTATAAAGAATAACATACCAATGGCTAATTTAAAAGCATTTATTAAAATTACAACGATATTGCACGCTATGCAAAATTTATTAAGTCATGTACAAAAATACGCCCGATATTACGTATTTTGTGCTTTTCTCTTTTGTTTTTCTTAGCTCATAAAAATATGTGCCTTATTTAAACATCGATACAACTGTTTCAAAATCATTATTTTAATAAATAACAAATAGCGAACGTGCATTAAATATGTAATAACAGTTAATGGTCTTAAAGAGTATGATTATGAATGAATAGTAATGATTTTAATTACATTATTGGCAAGTTTCTTGTTAAGATATACAAAAACCCAAGTAATAAAACAACTTAAATGGATTATATCGCGTATAATGTATTTAAATGGTTCGAAATGTTGGGACGTGGATACAATTAATTATACGCGACATAATCCGTTTAAATTATTTTATTAAATGGAACATCGGCATCGCGGTAACTGAAGATAATATTAAAAACCAAAGTATCAGTCAATATATGTATTAAATATAATATTTTGTGCGAGTTTGCGAATTAATTGTAATCAATTTTATTAATATTTTGATTTTAATTGATCATTTAATTAATATTGATTATTTTTGCATAAAATATGAAAGATTCATGATTTTTTCGGGATTTATATGTTAAAGAATTACCATGACAAGCTCTTTACATAGGTATGTAATATACCTAATATATTGACAACACATGAAATAAGAACGTAATTGATGACAGCTTAGCCTAAAATAAATAATCAATAATAATTTTGACATTTAATGAACAATTGTTAACCTTTTAACCGCCGTAGTCTGATATTAGACATACAATATCCAGCTCATTTCGCCACAGACTGATGAATAAGACAAAACTACGTGTAACTTCGTACCGGCGGCGGCACGAGTACGCCCGATGATAATTTCTAACCGGTTAAAAGGTTAATATTAGTAAAACAGCTATAGAGGGCTAGGTTCACATTTAGGGTTAATTTGACTATTCGCCAAGTTACACCATAGACAAATTAACAGAGTGCAAAATGTTGTGTAGCTAGCTAGCTACGTCAGAGGTTCAAGTTGCGGAAAGTTTCCAAAAAGTTCTCGGATATTTCAGGAAACAAAGGAAACTTTTATTAAGGAAATAAAAATTTCGAGAAGTTCCGAATTTTTTTCTGATCACTCATGACTTCTTGACAGTGTTGAAATACCATCATAAATGCTCTCATCTCATCTTCTATGAAAATATGACGTTTATAATGACACTCTCACACTTTGTTACTTCAAAACAGTGCAGAGTAAGCTTAAGGCCAGGCCAGACGGGAACAACTTTTCGCCAATCTGATCAACTCAGGTGATGTGGCTGCAAACGCCAATTTGGCTCGCCGATTCCACTTTATTCGGTTGTAAGATTATGACCGATAAAATGGAGGTGCGGAAGCAAGAAAAACAATTTGTGATGCTAGTTTGCGCCGGCATTATTTTTAATTAAGAGCGCTTTAATGTCAACATAAATCTAAAATTGGTGATTAAATTGGACGCTAGATGAGATTAATACCAATTTTTTTTCTGATGAAACGGTCGGTTTGATCATCCCGTCTGAACTGGCCTTTATTAGATGGACTTTTTTTGACAGCGGACCGTACAGCGCCCTCTATTTTAGCTAGCATTTTGCGGTCACAATATTTTGCACTACTTTACGCATCTTAAGACTGCCTATCTATCTATGGTTCATACTAAGTCTAGTATAGCAGTTTAAATTAACAATACATATTATTATGTATAAGTATTATTAATACTGTTCTTAACATAGAGAGTATCATAGTGAAATATAAACAAGTGAACTACAGAAGACGGTCGGCCAGTCTTGCTGTTTCGTATATTATAAAATGTGTCGCTCCGCATAAAAGGGACCTAAGGTTAACTGTCGTTTTACGTCCAACGTTTATAAAAAATAGTACATCGATAAACATAGCGTAAGCAGCAGATGAAATGAGGTTTCTTTTTATGTGGGTCGACACAAAATTGTTCTTACGACAAAATTATTCTGAGCAAATATAAAAATAGCTTATATTTTAGTTGAATTATACTAAATGAACTGTCGTGGAGTCTTAGGAGGCATATTTAAAATGACAGAACAATGAGGATTTTCATGTCAGGTTTATGTATTGATATGTATGTAAATGTACCGAAACTTGAAGTATACGAAAATGTAAGTCATAAATAATTAATAATTAATTTGTAATTTGTGTCATTGCTCATTGCAATATTTGTGTCGTTCTCAACACATTGCCGCTTACCATAAGGACGCTCTAACAGGTTATTCGTATAAAGATTAGAACCCTTATGGTAAGCGACAATGTGGTACCTCTTCTTGAGAACGCGACATTTGCAATAGATAAGAAAATTTATTGTAAGGTCATTTTAGAATTGTACTCCAAATATAAAATATAAGACTTAATATCTCATACACATTTGATACGCGGTTATCACATACGAGTAGGATGCGGATCCACACGCCGCTCCTGTATGTAAGTGAGACAGCGCTATGCACGTAATATATAGCGATGTCCCGTTCGCACACCGGAGCGGCGTGTAGATCCGCATCCTATGAGAAGACCGCCATACTGCACAGTGCACAGGCCGCACTTTATATACAGAGTGTTCAATACAAAACAAGATCACGAATCTTAGAATTGCTCACCATGTATATTGAGTGACATACTATTGAGCGCTAAGACCTTGACACTCGTGTTTACGACTTTGTTTGCATAGATATCTTTGACAGACCTTGTGATCAGTGAGCTAAATCTATAAAAGTTCAGTTCTGTTCTGAGATACTCAGTACAGTGCGACATGAAAGAACAGAAGTTAAGTAAAATGGAACACAATGGTAGCCATGTTTAAGCATTTTACGTCAAAAATATGACAGTTACGAAGAAAGTGGCGCCCTCCTTTATCTATGTCGCACTGTACCTTACTTTTGTCACTAATAATCTCTCTCTCTCTATTAAGAACTGTAAGTACTCAATAGAGACATTAGCAAATATACAATTTTTGAAATAGAGGAAAAATGGAAATGATGGTCAATGGTCCACCATTTCACGAACTGAACTAGTTCGTCTAAATAATAAAGTGTCGAAGTGCTCAGTAATAGTTTTTCTTTTTACCTTTATTTTAAAAAAATATTACTGTGGGTAGCATTATTTTTAATTTACTAAGGTCAATGTGGAGAAGACAGTCTATCAGGTAAGTCCGTTTACAAGCTCTTTCGTCGCGTTTAATTCATGTGATTGTATGTACACATATTCGACTTATACAAGGTCGGTGGAGCAGAAAGAGCGAAGCTCTTACTTTCTGTCTGGACAGTTCTTGCCTCATGACGGTCTCGGCAACTAAAAAAAATACATGTCGGCCTTTTTAGGGTTCCGTAGTCAACCCTTATAGTTTCGCCATGTCCGCCTGTTTGTCTGTCTGTACAGACAGACAGACAAACAGACAGACATGGCGAAAGCAAAGCCTCGGACAAACAGACAGACAGCTGTCTGTTTGTCCGAGGCTTTGCTCCGTGGTCGTTAGTGCTAGAAAGCTGAAATTTGGCATGGATATATAAATCAATAAAGCCGACAAAGTCGTACAATAAAATATAAAAATTTAATTTTTTTTAGGGTACCTCCCCTACACGTAAATTGGGGGTGAATTTTTTTTTTGCTTTAACCCTACAGTGTGGGGTATCGTTGGAAAGGTCTTTCAAAACTAATAGGGGTCTTCAACAAACATTTTTTGATAAAGTGAATATATTCGGAGATAATCGCTCCGAAAGAAAAAAAAATGTGCCCCCCCCCCCTATAACTTTTGAACCATAGGTCCAAAAAATATGAAAAAAATCGTGGGAGTAGAGCTTAAGAAATTCATTAAATGAAAACTATAGCGGACATGATCAGTTTAGCTGTTTTTGAGTTATCGCAAAAAGTTTCCCCTTCATAGTAAAAACTTAGTACTTTAATTAGGTACTGATTATGCAAATTTGCCTATTTGTTTAACTCGGGTGAAAGGTACAATTTCATCCCTTGGTTAACAATTTACTATACTTTAAGCTCCAGTTTAGCTTATTGTGACGGAAGAATAACTACGGAACCCTACACTGAGCGCGGCCCGACATGCTCTTGGCCGGTTTTTTTTCACAATACCTTAAGTGTAACAGTTGTTTTGAATAGATTTAGTCCACTGAAACAAAGGCCCACACACTCGTCCCGGCGGTTACTGCGCGGGCTGCGCCTTGGTGATGCGCTTGGCGCCGCGGTTGGGCGGGCCGCGCGGCCGGGCGAAGGCCGGCCGGTGCAGGCCGCGCGCCGGGTGCAGCTCCGAGTACAGGAACTCCGAGGTGAGCTCCTTGCCGTCGTCGATTTCAATCTGGACATTTGTAACTCCAATAAATTCTCCTAGATTGTAAACTCCGTGAACTCTAAAGGAGGAAGTTAGCAACCTGGCACTGCTAGGTTTCTTGGAGGAGCTGGGGTGGCTAGAGTAGTGCTACCTCGTTTTCACGCAAAATAGGCGGAATGGTTGTCGATTTGCGGAAAATGCCCAGCATAACTAAGTCCAGTAAGTGCCAAATCACTAGGAAAGCAAAATCCGTGAATGAGCAATAATCATAGATTAATCCACGAACTGCTACTCCTGCCAGGGCCGTTTATTGTAATACTGATTTTTAATCTCAATGCAAACTACGATCATCATAAACATTCGCATCAAATGAAGCGAATGTTTTGCGAAATAGAATGTACGTGTAAACTGTTTTCAAGTAATCCATTTTGGTCAGTAGACAGCATTTCTCAACAATTTATAACATCCCGTTCTAAGATGACATATATGTACTAACTAACAGATTTTTTTCTAATTAGGAATGATAATAACAACTTCATATTCCCTAACATTCGTAACATCTTTAACTTCAATTTCAACATTTATTCAGCAAATAGGCCACAAGGGCACTTTTACACGTTAACATGGAATTTACATACAAACTACAATACAAAAAAAACTAAAATAATAATAATAAAAAACACAAACAGACACAAAAAAAATCTAAAATTAGAGATGTAAATATCTCTAAATGACAGAACTAAATGATTTTTATCAAATTATCTTTAGAGATGTATGTCTCTAAGAGTCAAAATTCCGTATAATTAAAACATTCATTAGGATAAAAGAATATACGAGAACCGAATGAGATGTCTCACTGTAATTATACTCAAAAATAAAGTTAGCTTAAACAGACTAGTCTCCACAAACCCTAATTGAGAGCAAATAAAGTAGAATATTCAGTAAACTACTTATCAATAATTTAAACGTTCACACGTCAACAAGTAGTATAGCCTGACAAAATAATATATACAATTTAGTATTTACCTAATCTTTTGGATGCATCATATAAATGATTCCGGAGACAAGATTGCAGGAACACACAATAGTTATTTGTGCAACAAGAGAGGAAAGTTAGTTTTTCTTGCGAGTGTTGATTATGAGTCCCGAGTAGCGAGGGGCTTAAAAACACGAGATGTAAAATAACTTTGCTCTCGTGTGGTGTGACACATACAACGATTCACCTCAGTAGTGATACATATTAAAGGTAAAAAAAAATTAACATAAAGTAAAGTTTTTATTCCTGCATTCATGGCCTTGACTAAATTAAATAGCTACTTTGTCTCACTCCCTGGAGTGAGGAAAGTCGTACTTTCGTCACTGCTTGGAGTGAGGAAAGTCGCACTTTCGACACTCCCTGGAGTGACGAAAGTAGACTTGTTCGAGCTGCTGAGATGAAAATTTAATTACCCATAAGTACTTACTCGTTTTTCTACCACCACTCCAATTTTCTCTATGATATCTAGGAACTGTCCTTTACAGCTGGAATACAGCATCCTCTCTTTAATAGAACAGCTGTAACCGGGCATCGAGTAGATGAACACTGAAAATCAAAAATAGGATTATATAGATCGTATCATTCGCGAAGACGCATGCCTTGACACGTATCATATATGTTATTAAAGGTTGAGATGACAAATCTGCGCGTCATCGTGGATGACACGAACTATAAATAAGTAAGAAAAACAAGTTCATGCCAGGGCTATAACTGCGAACTACATCGTTCATTTGTTTTCGTATTTGTTTATCTATCGCTCGAATGCAAGAGCGATAGAAGAAACAAACATTTGGTTTAAAAAATATTTTTTTATTGTGCAAGAGCGATTTTAAGCTAAACCTCTGACCATATTCTATCATGATAAAATTTTACCTATGCTATCCATGTGGTCTCCCTCGTGGCTGTGCTTGAACACGTAGAGGTGGTACCTCGCCTGGTCGCTCGGCACCTGCTCGGGCAGGCTCACTAGAGGGATGTTGGCGGCTTTCGATAGGTGGATCTTTTCTTCTTCTAGATCTGTAATTATATGCAATAATGCGAAATGATTAAGTTAGATTAAGATAATTAAGTAAAGGAAATTTCTTGCATCTATTCTCGGAAGGTAGCCTAGAAAAACGTAGTTATTCAATTAATCATACGTATTAAAAAATGCTGAGCGCCGGTAAAGTAGTTGTAAGGCATGTGCTTCCAAAGCAATATTTGTTAGTACGGACCCCAGATTGTGCCAACTAGTTTCTCAGAACTCGTGGGTTTATACGAAATATTATAATTAAACATTGTGAAGTAGCCAGGCTAATCAAATAAGGCTTAAATTCGGTTTCAATAAGTAGAGGTGTTGCCGGTGTTGGGAATATTATACTTATTTTCTATTTCATAAGTATGAAATAGAAAATTATTTGCTAGAAATGTGGTACAGAGATATAGTGTTTACAATTTTTCATGAGTTCAGCACATTACATATATACATTGCATTTGCATAATGCTTTTTTTTGAGAAATGAAGACTTTCTTAATATCTTTTGCGTTTCCCCATAAAAGAAGACCGTATCTGATAACTGAGGCCCCGTAACCGTGATACCGCGTAAGAGCGGTAGATTTATTGACAGTAGTGGCTAATCTCCTAAGTTGCCGAGAAGACCACAGACTCCTTTATTGCGCCATGGCATAAAGCTACGGTGACTAACTTCAGAAAAGCTGCAAAACCTTAGAGTTTGGTCGTGTCTTCTCTTGACCACCAGAGGAATTTGCGTTTTTATTTCTATGACTTCCATTGTAATGTATATGTATAGTGGTGTTTCTTACCGATTTTAAACTGTATGTAGTTGTAGGAGCCCCTCTGTAGATCCATAATGGCCTGTTCGGCGGCTTCTGTGATGGGAAACGAAACGCCACCCATCGTGGATTGCCTGGAAATTACGACGATTGCAATTATATTCATCATTAGAATTTGGCTAAAGAAAGTGGAGAAATAGTAAGTTAATTAAATTTTCAACAATTAAATAAGGTTCTTGCTGTTAGGAAAATCTTTATTTTACTACTGATAACTTTTATTCCTTTACAAGCCAGTAAATATAGAAGACTGAAAACCAAAATACAACACTGCGTGCACCGCTTTGATCTTCATCATTGTAGGCGGCACTATTTACTCAATTGGAATTTTAGCCATGTTCATAAAAAAAGCTACGATACTTATATTTCATGGCGAGATATTTTGTTGTCAAAAAAGTATATTAGACAGTTATTATGATCATAGCATTTTTTTTATTTATTCTGATTTTTATTGTATTTACTTAAACTTTATTGCACAATAGGTACATGAAGAGTACAAAAAGCGGACTTAATGCCAGAAGGCATTCTCTACCAGCTGATTGTATTTGATTTCAATAGTCACGCAATTTTAGTAATAAGAAGCGCCTTTACCTAGAGTCAGTACTGTAGTTGGTGCTATGGTCTGTCAGCTGGAGCTCTTTCAAGGCCTCTTCCCTTTCTGTCAGCGGCGCCGGCGCACTGATACCGCTGAGGTGCGCCTTGTAGCCTTTCAGGGATACTTCGTCCTGAAATAAAAATAATAATTTATTAATTCGTTCTCAGCAGAAAACAAATTTCAACAGTCGCACTCCCTAGGCCACTACTAAAACAATAGTTACCGAGACTCCTGTCGGCGGCGAATATTTTCATCATATATTTTATTGTTATACACGCATTAACAGTGATTAGATTAGCGACATCTAGCATACACAAAGAGTACCATCTTGTACTATCAAAATGAGCCTTTAGGGTAATTTAGGTGTAATACAATCATAACGACACTGACAACTGCACAATCCTTTACAAGTATGAAATTAGCACGGTGAACTGCCATTAACTTAACTCCTTCCTTGCCGTATCCGGCAATGGCGACTCCATCAACAATTCTTATCCGGATTATGAAATGCCCTTATGTGGCTCGCAAAACCAAACTTTGTTTTGAAGATGCGGTCACACGATGCGCAATGGAGTTGTCCAGTCGAGTTGCGGGTGTATGTGTAGGAGGGCTTAGGTCGCGTCTTGCGGATATGACGCTTAGCATCTAGGTCTTCCAGACGCTGCTGCTAGAAGATAGTGTAGAACAAAAAATTGGCAGGGAATTCATTCCACAGCCGGCAGCCAGACGACATTTACTTTGTTTTCACAATTATTGGTTTCCTACCTTGGTAGTGGCATGCATCTCGTCCTTTGTGTGCAGAGCCGAACTCCTGCTTGAGGACCGTGAGGTGTGGCCTTGGTGGAAGCGGAAGAGCTGGAGGGAAGTGGATTCCGGAAACCAGCTGAGCAGTCATTAGTGGCCCATTGAATTTGTAGACTCTTGGTTTCACACCCGGGCCAGACATCTTTTGCTTTAAAATTCTGACTTTCGGCCACAATAGTCCATTCAACTCCCAGTAAACTTTATGAGGTTGTCCAGCAACCCTGTTAAAAGCCGTTGCCACTCCAAGACTTACCCCAACTACTATTTCTTATGTGAGTAATCCACCATTTTCAGATTTCTTTGTTTCTCACCTTGGTAGTAGCATGCATTTCATCCTTTATATGCGCAGAACCAAACTCCTGCTTGAGTGTGGCCTTGGTTGAGGCGTACAGCATCTTGTGCCGCACCGCAGCAGAGTCCGGGGACCAGCTGAGTAGCAACCACTCGTGGCCCAGAGAGTTTGTGGAGTCAAACCTGGAATAATTAGAAAATGCTTTAAAATATAGTGGAGTCAGCAAAATTTTATGGCTTGTACCTTAATCTCAGCCTAAGCATGCCACCCGTAATCAATGAATAAAAATAAACCCTTATGTAAAGCCTGTTCAAAATAACAATATGTAGATATTTCAGAGAAGACTTTTCGTCGGGTCTTGCAGGATGGTCAAGCAGAAATGTGTGAAAAATGTTATATTCTAATTTGAACGATACATACACAGGCTTGTTTCTTTTCACTCAGAACAGGAGGCAACCACACTGGGCACTAGATAAGTGCCAAAATCCAGAGAACGATCTTGACAATGTTTGTATGGAAAAATTACCACAAGTGTTTCCTCTAAAGCACACAGCAAATAAGTGCTTATTGAGGAAATTGGTTTACAATAAACTCATTATTGAGTAAAATATGATATGAGCTGGACATTAATCAATATCCTATGTGCATATTTGAGGTTGACTAATATTTGAAAGAATATATGCAATATTCTAATGTTCCTTGCCTGCAGGGACCGGACCCGCTTACCCTAACCCGTTCAAAAACCCGGGTTATTTTAAAGCTGTGTTCCAAAAACCGCTTCATTTCGGTAAGCTTTTGATTGGCTTACCGGTTAAGAAACTAATCCTTTTATTTGAATTAATTCAGGTTAGCGCTTACCGATATTAAAAACCCGGGAAAGGGTTACCGCTTCAAGCGCTGATTAAATACGAACAAGCTGTTTTAACTTTTACGTGAACTGCATATGGTCTATTAACGTAGCGCCCGACGCGAAACACGGCGGTTCCATTCCCTACGTGCACCTGCGAGTGCGCGGCGCGGCGCGGCGGCAGTCGGTATTTGTCAAAGGCTTTGTAATTTGCCGACCTAATATTGCTAATTCAAACAAAAGTGTACGTTAAGTCAAGTAGCGCACAACGTAGATTTCAAAACACATGCTAAAGTTTAAGGCAAATTACCTAATATGGTAAGGCGTTGCATTGATTTTGGTATATTTTTGTTTAGTACCTATTACTCCTATTATAGTCACTTTCTTTATCGTTAGCTGTCTGTGCACATCTCCTGTATCAGTGGAACTCATCAATGGCTTCTAATAATTTTATCGAGTTAGGGCTCATTTTAAAGGTCTTGACGAGTTCTTTACGATACACATGGGGGAGAGGGTCTGATGGTGGAATCGGAAGGTGTAGATGGAACTCATCGATAACTACTAGTAATGCTATCGAGTTTGGGCTCATTTTAAATATCTTGACGAGTTCTTTACGATACACATGGTGGCGAGGGTCTGATGGTGGAATCGGAAGGTGTCAGTGGAACTCATCGATAACTACTAGTAATGCTATCGAGTTTGAGCTCATTTTAAAGGTCTTGACGAGTTCTTTACGATACACATGGTGGCGAGGATCTGATGGTGGAATCGGAAGGTGTTGATGGAACTCATCGATAACTACAAGTATTGGGCTCATTTTAAAGGTCTTCACGAGTTCTTTACGATACACATGGTGGCGAGGGCTTGATGGTGGAATCGGAAGGTGTTGATGGAACTCATCGATAACTACTAGTAATGCTATTGAGTTTGGGCTCATTTAAAACGTCTTGAAGAGTTCTTTACGATACACATGGTGACGAAGGTCTGATAGTGAAATCGGAAGTTGTCAGTGGAACTCATCGATGACTTCCCATAATGCTATCGAGTTTAAGCTCATTTTAAATGTCATGACGAGTTTTTTACGATACACATGGTTGAGGTTCATCATTTTTGAAAATCACATTCCTTAAAACCTATAAAACGACATCCATGACAACTTTTATGACAAGTTGCATGGCCGCCATCTTGGATTCCAAAATAGTCATGACTTTCGAAATCCGCACTCCCCAAAACCTATAAAACGACATCCATGACGACATTTATGACAAATTGCATGGTCGCCAACTTGGATTCCAAAATAGTCATGATTTTCGAAATCCGCACTCCGTAAAACCTATACAACGACATCCATGACTATTTTTCTGACATATTTCATGGTCGGCATCATGAATTCCAAAATGATCATCTTTTTCGAAATCCGCACTCTCTAAAACCTATAAAACGACATCCATGATGACTTTTATTAAATAGTACGTGGCCGTCATCTTGGAATTCCAAAATAGTCATCATTTTCAAAACCCGCACTCCCTAAAACCTATAAAACGATATCCATGACGACTATTATGACAAAAAACAAGGCCGCCATCTCGGATTCCAAAATAGTCATGATTTTCGAAATCCGCACTCCCTTAAACCTAAAAAATGACTTCCATGATGACTTTTATGACAAAATGTGTGGCCGCCACCTTTGATTTCAAAATGGTCATCATTTTCGAAATCCGCACTCTCTAAAACCTATTAAACGATATCTATGACGACTTTTATGACAAATTGCATGGCCTCCACCTTGGATTCGAAAATAGTCATCATTTTCGAAATCTGCACTTCCTAAAACGTATAAAACGACATCCATGACAACTTTTATGACAAAATCTGCACTCCCTAAAACTTATATAACGACATCCATGACGATTTTTATGTCATTGTACATGGTCACCATCTTGGACTCCAAAATGGTCATCTTTTTCGGAATCTGCGCTCCCTAAAACGTATGAAAAGACATCCATGACGACTTTTATGACAAATTGCATGGCCGCCATCTTGGATTCCAAAATAGTCATGATTTTCGAAATCCGCATTCCCTAAAACCTATAAAACGACATCAATAAAGACTTTTATGACAAATTGCATGGCCGCCATCTTGGACTTCGAAATGGTCATCATTTTCGAAATCCGCACTCCCTAAAACATATAAAACGACATCCATGACGATTTTTATGACGCAGTACATGGTCACCATCTTGGACTCCATCCATGACGACTTTTATGACAAATTGCATGGCCGCCACCTTGGATTCCAAAATAGTCATGATTTTCAAAATCTGCACTCCCTAAAACATATAAAACGACATCCATGACGATTTTTATGACGCAGTACATGGTCACCATCTTGGACTCCATCCATGACGACTTTTATGACAAATTGCATGGCCGCCACCTTGGATTCCAAAATAGTCATGATTTTCGGAATCCGCACCCCCTAAAACCTATAAAACGACATCCATGAAGACTTTTATGACAAATTGCATGGCCGCCATCTTGGACTCCAAAATGGTCATCATTTTCGAAATCCGCACTCTCTAAAACCTATTAAACGATATCTATGACGACTTTTATGACAAATTGCATGGCCTCCACCTTGGATTCGAAAATAGTCATCATTTTCGAAATCTGCACTCCCTAAAACCTATATAATGACATCCATGACGATTTTTATGACATTGTACATGGTCACCATCTTGGACTCCAAAATGGTAATCTTTTTCGAAATCTGCACTTCCTAAAACGTATAAAACGACATCCATGACAACTTTTATGACAAATTGCATGGCCGCCATCTTGGATTCCAAAATAGTCATGATTTTCGAAATCCGCACTCCCTAAAACCTATAAAACGACATCCATGACGATTTTTATGACGTAGTACATGGTCACCATCTTGGACTCCATTCATGACAACTTTTATGACAAATTGCATGGCCGCCATCTTGGACTCCATCCATGACGACTTTTATGACAAATTGCATGGCCGCCATCTTGGATTCCAAAATAGTCATGATTTTCGAAATCCGCATTCCCTAAAACCTATAAAACGACATCAATAAAGACTTTTATGACAAATTGCATGGCCGCCATCTTGGACTTCGAAATGGTCATCATTTTCGAAATCCGCACTCCCTAAAACATATAAAACGACATCCATGACGATTTTTATGACGTAGTACATGGTCACCATCTTGGACTCCATCCATGACGACTTTTATGACAAATTGCATGGCCGCCACCTTGGATTCCAAAATAGTCATGATTTTCAAAATCTGCACTCCCTAAAACTTATATAACGACATCCATGACGATTTTTATGTCATTGTACATGGTCACCATCTTGGACTCCAAAATGGTCATCTTTTTCGGAATCTGCGCTCCCTAAAACGTATGAAACGACATCCATGACGACTTTTATGACAAATTGCATGGCCGCCATCTTGGATTCCAAAATAGTCATGATTTTCGAAATCCGCATTCCCTAAAACCTATAAAACGACATCAATAAAGACTTTTATGACAAATTGCATGGCCGCCATCTTGGACTTCGAAATGGTCATCATTTTCGAAATCCGCACTCCCTAAAACATATAAAACGACATCCATGACGATTTTTATGACGCAGTACATGGTCACCATCTTGGACTCCATCCATGACGACTTTTATGACAAATTGCATGGCCGCCACCTTGGATTCCAAAATAGTCATGATTTTCAAAATCTGCACTCCCTAAAACTTATATAACGACATCCATGACGATTTTTATGTCATTGTACATGGTCACCATCTTGGACTCCAAAATGGTCATCTTTTTCGGAATCTGCACTCCCTAAAACGTATGAATCGACATCCATGAAGACTTTTATGACAAATTGCATGGCCGCCATCTTGGACTCCAAAATGGTCATCATTTTCGAAATCCGCACTCCCTAAAACGTATAAAACGACATCCATGACGACTTTTATGAAAAATTGCATGGCTGCCATCTTGGATTCCAAAATAGTCATGATTTTCGAAATCCGCACTCCCTAAAACCTATAAAACGACATCCATGACGATTTTTATGACATAATACATGGTCACCATCTTGGACTCCATTCATGACGACTTTTATGACAAATTGCATGCCAGCCATCTTGGATTCCAAAATAGTCATGATTTTCGAAATCCGCCACCCCCTAAAACCTATAAAACGACATCCATGAAGACTTTTATGACAAATTGCATGGCCGCCATCTTGGACTCCAAAATGGTCATCATTTTCGAAATCCGCACTCCCTAAAACGTATAAAACGACATCCATGACGACTTTTATGAACAATTGCATGGCTGCCATCTTGGATTCCAAAATAGTCATGATTTTCGAAATCCGCACTCCCTAAAATCTATAAAACGACATCCATGACGATTTTTATGACATAATACATGGTCACTATCTTGGACTCCATCCATGACGACTTTTATGACAAATTGCATGGCCGCCATCTTGGATTCCAAAATAGTCATGATTTTCGAAATCTGCACTCCCTAAAACCTATATAACGACATCCATGACGATTTTTATGACATAGTACATGGTCACCATCTTGGACTCCAAAATGGTAATCTTTTTCTAAATCTGCACTCCCATAAACCTAAAAACCGATTTACATCACGACTTTTATGACTTACTGCATGGCCGCCATCTTGGATTCCAAAATCGTCATCATTTTCGAAATCAGAACTCCCTAAAACCTAAAAATGATGATTTTTATGACAAAGTGTGTGGCCGCCATCTTACTAAAACCGGATACAAATAAGCATCTATATAGTAAGTCAACATTAACGAAAAGTACTTTTACGTCGGTAGTTACAATATAACTATCGAATCAATTACGTAATGCCCATCTCTGCCGCGGTGCCGCAGCGGTGGGGGAAAGGCGCGGGAGAGGGGTAAGGCTTACCCTAAACCGAAAGGTTACCGGTTAGTACACGCAAAACACAAACCGAATCAGCTCCTGTAAGCGGTAACCACTTGTTACGATTAGGTTAATCTGAATAATACGGGTTAATCATTATTGTTGGGTAACCGGTTGAACGGGTTACCCAAACGATTAGCTTATCATATGAAGGGGTTACCCATTCGAACGGGTAAGCCAAATGAACGGGTTTTCCGGTCTCTGCTTGCCTGTAGTTCAAGCAACAAACAAAATGCTATTTTTGTGGCACTATGTTAGTGGCAAACAAGCATAGGCCCGTCTGACGGTAAGCAGTCTCCGTAGCCTATGGACGCCTGCAACTCCAGTAGTATAACATGCGCCCTAGCTATATTAATGAAGTTTCGTTTGACCCAATGGTTGACTGGTCGAAAATGCCTTGAAGCATTGTCCGCCATTTGTACTTTTTGTATTGTGTAAGGTTAAATAATAAAAAAAAAATCGAATTCCTCTTTTAATTATTTTAGACATACATATTACACACTTATCGAAACAATGTATACACATGTAAACAATGTATGTACATTTGCTAAATACTTTGGAAAAGATGAGGTCCACAGTTATATGCATCAGCAGTGTTTAATTTTACTGTATCCCACTGTAGTGACTGATGAGTCAATAAGCATATCCGTATAGTTCATATGTTTGCCTAATTGATGCATGCAATTGATAATTGCGCCATTTGATACAAATGACACTTTAATTTTCCGTTTTTTGAACATATCCTATTATTTTTTACAAAAGGTAGGGAGGGGATTTTCATAGTTCTTACGTAAGATCACAAAGATGACATTAAAAATAATACTTCCACACTCTATGCTATCAAACATGGTGCAGAGTCAGCTTAGATGGGGTACCTTTGCAGGGACCAATAAATGTTCCAAAAATGTTTTTTTTTTTTGTGTAAAATAAACCAAATGTTTACCTATTCATTTAGATTCTTACGTAATATAGGGGGGTAGAGGGCGGCCTATTCCTAATTTTTTCTTACTTAGGGGCGGAGCGTCGGGCGGGAGGGGGTCAATAACAGGCAAAAATTTACTTACATAATAAATGAATGGCGCCATACAATGGTTGTGTCAGGTATTATGGGTGGATACCCTATATATTATGTGTGTATCAATTATTTCATATTTAACAGTCTCACCTATATAACATGTAACAAGGCATATCTTCCACAATCAGGGATGGTAGATATTTGTCAAAGTCCTGTTCCCAAGTCCCTTTCACTGGTTCTTTCTTGGCGAGGGTCAACTGTTCTGAAAAACATTTAACAAAATACTTATTAATGTCACTTGGACTTGGAAAACAAATAGGCTACTATCATATAAAAAATTAAATAATTTCACAGCAGTTGTCAAATAAAATGTACGAAAACAGAAACTTTGATTGATTTCAAAGTAAGCGAAAACTCATAAAAAATGTCAAATCAGTTGTTAAATTTTTCATACAATCTCCACATTAACCAAAGCATTTTGGTTTAATAAAGAACAGTTGTTAATCAACTAGCCTGACAACTAGCTAGCTCAATGGCTGTTAGCTAACTACTACTATAGGTATGCTCAATGCTGCTGGCACGTACAGGGAAACTACACACAGAACACTGGCTGAACCAGTGGATGCAGACAGGCAAAAGAAGCCATGCCTGGCATCAACGGAAAACTCACAAGGGCGCTCCTGCAACTAGGGAAGGTCCGACTGAGTATGGTAACCAGTGTTATAACAGGTCATGGACTATTTAACAAACATCTTTTCACAACAGGTGTCACAGACAGTCCCCTGTGCCGAGGATGCATGGAGACAGAAGAAACAGCCTCTCACATGGTGCTGGAATGCAGCGGAGTGACTCCATACAGGGCTAAACATCTCGGATCTCCGAGAGACCTCCCCGAGGTCCTACTCAACATTAAAGGTTTGATAGGATTCCTCGAGGAGCTGGGCTGGCAGGACTAGCCCACCCCCAACATATCAAGGCAAGTCGCAAGTCGTCGAGTTGCGGAAAATCGCCCGAATACAATACAATAACTACTATAGTATTAGCATGATTGCACAATAGTACGGTCGCCAAATCTCAAAAGCCCTCTAGAAACACGATTTAATTGACTCGGCTCGGCCTTACCCACAACCGGTATCAATGTGTTCGGACAGTTCTCCTGATCACCGTACATGCGGTAGTAAAGCGGAAAAATGGTGGAGGGGATAGTAATGACGTCACAAAGATGGCGGCCGGACCTATTCTTTTTGGCGGTGTATCTCGAAAACCACTTAACCGATTTTAATCATCGAGGTGTCAAATAATAGCTTATATTATGGAGATTATTTCCTTTTCTACAAACATTTACGTGAAACCTATAGGAAAAAAAATAATCACAAAAAACAGTTTTTTTATAAAAAAAAAATTTTTTATTTTGTAAAAATCTCCATAAATATTAGCATTTCGCAAATTTTGTTTAATATAAAACATATTGCTTCATTATCAAGGAATATAATGAGCCTTAAAACATACAGATCGAGTAATAAACAATGAAGCTACACTCATTTATTTGCGCATGGGTAACGATAACTGGCTTTTACCGGTCGAAACTGTGGTGACTGTTACGATACGTATTGAATGGAATTTATAGAGTATCGGTTTTAATTACTGAAATTATAATTAAAATTATAAAAACCAGACACAATAATGTTACCTTACTTCGACGTTTAGTCTCTTTTTTCGTCTTAATCATAGGTAGGTACATATTTCTTTTTACTTAAAATTTTTATACAGGGTGAACTTTTAACCACCAGTCATACTCTGCGCAGCGACTTTATAGGTCATACTGAACAACTTTTACTATTAGTAGTCCCCAAGCCGCTCCGAGGCCAGATTTAATTGACTCAGCTCGGCCTTACCCACAACCGGTATCAATGTGTTCGGGCGTTTCTCCTGATCACCGTACATGCGGTAGTAAAGCGGAAAAATGGTGGGAGGGGATAGTAATGACGTCACAAAGATGGCGTCCGGACCTATTCTTTTTGGCGGTGTATCTCGAAAACCACTTAACCGATTGTATTCATCGAGGTGTCAACTAATAGCTTATATTATGGAGATTATTTCCTTTTTACAAACATTTACGTGAAACCTATAGGAAAATAATAATCACAAAAAACATTTTTTTTTATACGTTTGGTTGGTAGGTTTGTCTTATGTTATGTTTTAAAGCAGTAAAATCTTTCAAGTCGAAACACAGTATAAATATACATTTTGTTGTCTAATCTAAAAGTATGATGTTCATTGTTTAAGACTGATTAGTGATTACTGAATTAAATAACATGCTATTTGTTATTTTTGTTTTATTTTTTAAATCAGGTATTAATTTATTCACTATGTATCACTATACAGGCAAAATGTGTATCATAGTTGGTCTGTAAGTACTTACTACTTGTGTCGAATATAGGTATAAGATGAAATTTTAACCACCAGCCATACTCTGCGCAGTGACTTTACAGGTCATACTGAACAACTTTTATTATGGGACCAATACCGAATCACGCAAGAAAATTTGGATCTAGAATGACACCCACTGGCTGTGCCCTACCACACAAAGCGAGATGACATTCACAATGCCCATACCTCTCTTTTGGACGTAGTTTAAGGACGTACCCGGGTCCATGACGCATGCTCGCCACACCGCTGCTTAAAATAAGCTGACGCACCGTAAATTGAACTGCGTAAAAATCGCAAAAAATATTACACGGAGATCTTATGGCAGACACCGTACCGGTGACGTAAAAGACGCAACTGTTTTGCGAACAAAAAAGATTCGCGTGAAGCACGTCACTGCGATTCCGTACCGTCACCGTTTTTTAAACAGCGGTGTGGGGAGCATGCGTCAAAAACGGTACGCATACGACGCGTCACTGCGATTCCGTATCGTGACCGTTTTTTAAGCTGCGGTCTAGTCGCACCTTGTATTGTATTGTATTCGGGCGATTTTTCCGCAACTCGACGACTTGCGCCTATTTTGCGTGATATGTTGGGGGTGGGCTAGTCCTGCCAGCCCAGCTCCTCGAGGAATCCTATCAAACCTTTGATGTTGAGTAGGACCTCGGGGAGGTCTCTCGGAGATCCGAGATGTTTAGCCCTGTATGGAGTCACTCCGCTGCATTCCAGCACCACGTGAGAGGCTGTTTCTTCTGTCTCCATGCAACCTCGGCACAGGGGACTGTCTGTGACACCTATTGTGAAAAGATGTTTGTTAAATAGTCCATGACCTGTTATGACACTGGTTACCATACTCAGTCGGACCTTCCCTAGTTGCAGGAGCGCCCTTGTGAGTTTTCCGTTGATGCCAGGCATGGCTTCTTTTGCCTGTCTGCATCCAGTCTGGTTCAGCCAGTGTTCTGTGTGTAGTTTCCCTGTACGTGCCAGCAGCATTGAGCGTACCTTGCTAAATGGTATCGGAAGAATCGGTTCCGGACCAATCGCCCCCGCATTCGATCCTTGCCTGGCAAGCTCGTCCGCAGCATCGTTACCTCGGGATCCACTGTGTCCCTTGATCCATTGTAGGGTGATCTTGTTATTATGACATACCTCCATTAGTCGTTCGTGGCATTCGTGTATAAGTTTGGATGTAACTATATGGCTATTTAGAGCCATTAAGACTGCTCTACTGTCGGAGAGTATGCGGATGGAGGATCCTACTACCTTCCTTGCAGTGATGGCAGCCGCCGCGTTTATGATGCCCATGCACTCAGCTTGGAATACCGAGTTATGGGCTCCTAGCGGAGTGGTGATCGACATGTTCAGGTCTTCTGAGAAGGTTCCAGAGCCCGATCCGCTGTCTGTTTTGGACCCATCAGTGAAGATTCTCAGCTCCCGGGGATTGAGTCCTTCATGATTGTCGTCCTCATATAACTGTATTTTGTACCTTTTATCGAAGATAGCTTGTTTGTGAATCCGGTCCGTGCCTGACCTAAGCACTGGAAATTCGTCATACACCTTTTCCAGGCATTTTGTGTGAAGAGCTCCTGTGATGTTAGACCATATCTTGAGGGTTCGCAACCTTACCGCTGAGAGACTGGCCTCTTGCTGTATGTGTAGGTGCAGCGGTGGAAGGTTTAGCATGACCTCCATGGCTGCAGTCGGGGTAGACCTCGTGCAGCCAGTGGTGGCCGCGCATGCGAGCCTTTGAAGTCTTTGTAGTTTGTCTCGTACGTTGCCTAGGTTTGTTCTTGGCCACCAAACCAGAGCACCGTAACAGAGTAAGTGGCGGATTATCGTCTTATAGAGCCAGAGGGTAATTTTCGGGTTGAGTCCCCACCTCTTACCAATCATCCTTCTGCACTGCCAGAAGACAACTCCCGCCTTGTCTATCCGTTTGTTGATGTGGTTGTTCCAATTGAGTTTATTGTCGAGAGTTAGTCCTAAGTACTTAACTTCATCGGACAGCTGTAGCTCAGTTTGGAAAAGTGTTGGTCTGGTAAAGTTGGTCGCACCTTTATATGGGACAGTCAAAATTTTTTTCGCGATTTCGGAATTGGTCCCATAGTAAAAGTTGTTAAGTATGACCTATAAAGTCGCTGCGCAGAGTATGACTGGTGGTTAAAAGTTCACCCTGTATAAAATTTTTAAGTAAAAAGAAATATGTACCTACCTATGATTAAGACGAAAAAAGAGACTAAACGTCGAAGTAAGGTAACATTATTGTGTCTGGTTTTTATAATTTTAATTATAATTTCAGTAATTAAAACCGATACTCTATAAAGTCCATTCAATACGTATCGTAACAGTCACCACAGTTTCGACCGGTAAAAGCCAGTTATCGTTACCCATGCGCAAATAAATGAGTGTAGCTTCATTGTTTATTACTCGATCTGTATGTTTTAAGGCTCATTATATTCCTTGATAATAAAGCAATATGTTTTATATTAAACAAAATTTGCGAAATGCTAATATTTACGGAGATTTTTACAAAATAAAAAATATTTTTTTTATAAAAAAACTGTTTTTTGTGATTATTTTTTTTCCTATAGGTTTCACGTAAATGTTTGTAGAAAAGGAAATAATCTCCATAATATAAGCTATTATTTGACACCTCGATGATTAAAATCGGTTAAGTGGTTTTCGAGATACACCGCCAAAAAGAATAGGTCCGGCCGCCATCTTTGTGACGTCATTACTATCCCCTCCACCATTTTTCCGCTTTACTACCGCATGTACGGTGATCAGGAGAACTGTCCGAACACATTGATACCGGTTGTGGGTAAGGCCGAGCTGAGTCAATTAAATCTGGCCTCAGAGCGGCTTGGCGACCGTACTACAATTCAAAAATCGCAAATAGGGGACAGCCTAATAAGCATAATATATTTTAAAAATTCATCCTCCTCATTCACAATCCTCAGGCAGCAGCCACAAGTTAAAGTAAAATGGCAGCTGTGTGCGGAGAAATCTACCAGAAGCAAGCAACACAACCCACCCGTATCATTGTTACTATCATGTTTTAGCTTCCCTGTAACTCCTCAAGTCTAAGCACTTTCAGAGCCAAAAGCCTCTAAGTCTATGGGTCCAAATATTTATATATGAATATTTTCTTACCATTTTCTATACTGATTTTCATCACGCGTATTTTTCCATCCCTACATTTGTTGAAATACTTTTTCAGGTCTTCATTGGCTGCAAGACAAATTGTAATGAGTCCAAGTTCTTAAAGCAAGGAATCTAAGCCATGTGAACCAAATAATATTTCAAGATGCACATTTGTGTAGATACTAATAATGAATTGAATACATAAACCTGACAGCTAGTTATTATTGTATGCCTTAGTTGATAAAACATATTTATCATTTTGTAGAAAATGTTATACCAGGTAAATATTAAACATTGACAATAGTAAAAATTTAAGATAGGTATTTGTTTCTGCACTAAAGGAGTTAACTAAGAACTGAAAAGCCTGTACACAGATTCACAGATCTGTTAAATTTATTCGATTACCAATATATAATAAAGTACAAAGAGATCTTTCAAGTTTAAGTAAATAAGTTCTATAACGCAGCTTTTATGTAACCAAAGTTATTTAAAGACATGAATCAAATCAAGGAATAAAGGCGTGGGATTACAAATAGGTGAAAAGTAGTGATATTCGGAACTATATCGCTTCACGACATACCTTGAATACCCGTTTGATGTGACATCTTAAGGTCAGTTCTGTAGTTGCACTGTGTAAAATCAAAAACTACGTAAATATTGTACAGTTACTAAAACGGTATACACTTTACAATACAATACACAAAATTAATCGAATGTAATTTAATGACGAGTTAACTGAACCGTCATGTCATGAAACCGTCCGACTTGTCGGTTGTCAGCAAAGAGCATATAAGTTGTCAGTGTCACTGATGTGATGTCATTAATGTCAGTCAGGCCAGTGAAGTATGTAAGAATATTTTCAGAAGTGATAATTTAATAACGTAATGTTTGTTATTATTTTCGGGTTACATATGAGTTCAACCTACTTTAATTTAAATTAACATACCTTTATACCTACAGTTATTAAACTTTTCAGACTTAATTTAAATTATTAAACTAGAAACCAGAGTACCCATAGCAAACTCGTTGCAAATATGTATGGTATTGTGTTTTAGAATGTCTCTCAGGGCCTCTATACATTATAGAATTTGCCGCGCCGTAAAAGCTCTAACAAATGGGCATATCGCTCTCACTTATGTGCCAATTACATCCACACTTTATGATGCCTAATATCAGACCCGATTTCGGGCCCGAGAAAGAGTATTTTTCCGTTTCACCAAATATCAGCACATCGCTCACCTCACAATATTTGAAATGTAAAAAAATGTTTCATATCAAACATTGAACATTTTCGGCAATTAGAGACAAAGTTTTTTTTACATTTCAAATATTGTTAACGATGTGCTGCCGGAAATTGGGACTGATTGGGAGGCCGAAATCGGGAAGTGGGGATGTAATGGAGCGTCCGGCTGCCCTAATCAGAAAACAAGTAGCTCCAAAATTTTCAGAAACTGTTTTTTTGGATTTTTGGTTTCAAGACTGTTTGGGAAGACTGTTTCAGGCGCATCGTTCACTGAAAAAAAAATGTGAAAAAAACGTGCATTTTTCAAAATTTTGCGTTTTTATGTCCCATTTCTACGCTACATGAGTCAAGTAACTAAAAGCGGCCAAGTGCGAGTCGGACACGCCCATGAAGGGTTCCGTACCATTTATGATGTATGAAAAAAACTGCTTACTAGATCTCGTTCAAACCAATTTTCGGTGGAAGTTTGCATGGTCATGTACGTCATATAGTTTTTTAGTTTTATCATTCTCTTATTTTAGAAGTTACAGGGGGGGGGGGGGGGACACATTTTACCACTTTGGAAGTGTCTCTCGCGCAAACTATTCAGTTCAGAAAAAAATGTATGAGAAATCTCAATATTCTGAATAGTTTGCGCGAGAGACACTTCCAAAGTGGTAAAATGTGTGTTTATGAATAGGTATTCATAAATAATATTGAGATTTCTAATATCATTTTTTCTAAATACTTTGCGCGAGAGACACTTCCAAAGTGGTAAAATGTGTGTCGTGGGGTAAAATGGATAGGTATCCATAGATCTGCCGTCCTATTACTAAAACCTATCTAACCCACAAATTATAGTTTTGAGATATGGGCAAAAAACGTTCAAACCCATATCTCTAGAAAATGTGTACATTTCTTCCGGATTTCTTTTGTGCAAAAATTAAAACTAAATTTATCCTTACTTTGTTTGAAAACCATTTCCTCAAATATTATATTATTAATTAGAAAATCACAATTTTGTGTTTTAGTGTTGCAAATAATTACTAAAATATGTGCGATATTACTCCTAAAACACCGTTAAGTATACCTTAACCGTTCTTTAGAATTGAATAACATATAAAAAATAACTAAATAACGGCCAAGTCAATTTACGTGTTTATAGTATCGTAATTGTGAATTGCTGACTATACATATTGAAGTAATTTGTATGCATTCCTATACTAAAACCCCGTTAAATGACGAACTAGTAATGCTCACTAGGTTTAAGTCTTGGAAATATTCACAAAAAAACGTTTATTGTATTAACAAAATCATGTTAACCTGCATTATACTACTAAGTTTTAAGAGAAATTCAATATGTTAAATCACATCTGTATCGTATATGTATTTATTCGCATGCAAAAATAAAACCAAAACTTAAAAAATACTGACAAATCAGACGTCAACTTTTTAAAATTTTTAAAACGCAAATTGTGTCAGTCTAAAAAATGTGTTAAATTTTATACAAAAAAATGTACGTGAAGAAGTAGATTATTAACCATTGTAAGGTGCCTGATCCATGTAAGGCCCAGTGTCTAATGAAGCCCACTTTTGAAAATGCGCCCCCCGCGCTTTGATTGCCAGTTCAAAAACCTAGTAAGGCTAAATGACTACACTAAAAGCTATCATTTCTCGGATCCCTACTAGTTTTTTATACGGAATTTGTGACTTCCTGAGTTTTACTACGGTAAAAGGTAAGTTAACATGCTACTTACTAGGTTTAGAGGCATAGAAATCTGTAGTAATCATAATAATTGTGCCGATTTTGGAGCAGGTGTCACTGTAATCGGGTGAGTACTTACGAGATGGATACAAATAAGATAAAAAACGAATTTCCAATAATTAGTTACCCACCTTACCTAGTAGGTTTTTCTATAGGGCAGCCAAAATCAGCCTTTATCACCCTTCGCATAAAAATAAAGCATTAATCTCATGCATTATGGAATGGCTGTAGTACAATATGCGGAGATGATCAGAGGCTTCACTTTCATAATTCTGTTGAATTTGGGGACCCGCTAAAGTGTGGTAGTTTCTTAAGTTACTTGGAGTTAGTAACTATTGCAAAGCTCAATTAATACCTTTTTTGATTTCGACTCCATTAATCTGCACTTCTTTTCTTCTGAAACTTTTTCTCGTTAAGTAGAAAAATCTAAACTTCCCTTCTAATGCATCTACTTAACTTTTTTTAATGTTCGTCTCGTCTAAGGCCGTAGGAAAAGACGATGCGAGTCAAAACATGATCCTCCCTCTAATTCACCTTATTGATCATATCATCATATGTATCCTCGATAGCTCTATTCTTCTTATATTTTCCCGTCGCTTTGGTAAGATGCCGTTAGAAAGTCCAATTCCTTCTCCTTCTCAAACTACTGCTCTATTTATTTCCATTTCTTTGTTTCCTCTATAAAGTTCTTGAGTATCTTTTGTACATAAACAGATTACCGTTTTGAACAGAAATGCGCTCACGAACCCATATTAACCCGGTTACCCTACTCGGCACAGTACAATTATCGCTCTTGTAAAAATACTGCAGATATGGTATATCACGGTGTTATCATTCTTGGATTTCGGTAATGCTTTCAACACGGGTGACTTCGACATCTTAGTAGGCATATTGCGTTCTCTTAATGTATCTCCTGTGACAGTGAACTAGTTTCATAGTTATTAAGTAGGGCGTCAACAGAGGTGGATTGCTCTTAATATTTATTGTGCCTGCACAGGACGGGGCAGCGTGTTGTCTCCTGTTTCATTTCCTTACTTTATATACTCTAACACGTTATATTTCCTTCTTCTACCACTTTAAACATACTGTCAAGGCTCTTTTACTCATCTACCATTGACTATCTGCACCATGAACATGAACACTAATTTAGAAAGCATTTTGATTTGGACTTTCACGTTACGGTCTCAAGGTAAATCCACTGAAGTTATAGTGATAGGTCAAAGTGTTCTGCCAGGACTGATTTTAGTACTCTACCTGCCATTATTTTTAACGGTACCTATTTAGTTTTCCTATAATCCCCAGGTCTCTTAAATCTCGCTGTTTGTCTATCATGGATACCTCAGATGAGCGAGTTTAGAAGGAAATTTTTTGATATAAAAGCATCACTCTGCAGAGTTCGAAACATTACGCCACTAAGATTGCATTAGCTCAATCCCTCTTACTAACTATATTAGTTTATGCTGACACTTGCTACTTAGACCTTTGGAAGACCAACTCAATATGTTTGAGCGGTTCCAGTAACTCTCTATTAAGTATATAGTTGCTTTTTAAATTAGATCATATCTTCGTAGTGACCATGTTCTCGCTACGTAGAAATCCACTACCGACGTGAATTATCATTGGTTTATCGTTTGTCCATTTTTGTATGTAAATCGTAGCACTTACTTTCGGTTTCCGGTTTTTTTTTTATATAAGCATGCATCCATCAGTCACCGAACAAAAAAGACAACTTACAGCGCACGGCGCATTGTTAAACTGTCTGCTTTACGTAATAAAATTCAAGGGAATATGTTTTACACTTAGCGGGGTTTTAGCGTGGCATTGTTGGTTGGCCGTGTTTAACTGTTGTATTATGATTCTTTTTCTCAAACATAATTACCCGTTAAGCACACTAATTAGGTTCTAGTGATGTATTTGTTACATGAATTGCAATAAAAATCTTTTACACAAACGGTTAAAGAACGTTAGCCATGTTTAAGCATAGTAACTGTTTTGTTGTGTAGTACTTAATAAAAAAAAATTGTACTTGATAAAACATATTAATAGTTTCTCCAAGTAAATGTGTTTTAGCTATGTATAACGTAAAAGATTAATTAAAATAAAAAACTGGCTAAGGGCTTTTATATTACTTATAGAAGAATAATGTAGGTTTGCGATTTTATAGTATTGAGAAGTATCAAATTATAATGCAGTTAGCGTGTTAGGTCGAGTCTGTATCTCCGTAACTACAACAGATAAAAATATGATTCCAAGACCAGTCGATAGAGAATTATTTTCTCTTTTAGAATATTTGTCCAAATGAAAACTGGTATTATGCAGCTTTGAGCGGTTTTAGAGATAGGACGGCAGAGATACCCCACACGTATGGGATTGATGAATTTTTTTTATTGAGTTCTAAGTATGGGGAACCCCCAAAACTTATTGTTTTTTTTTCTATTTTGTGTGAAAATCTTAATGCAGCTCACAGAATACATCTACTTATCAAGTTTCAACAGTATAGTTCTTAAAGTTTTGGAAAAAAGTGGCTGTGACATGACAGACAGATAGACAGACATGACGAATCCATAAGGGTTCCGTTTTTTGCCATTTGGCTACGGAACCCTAAAAAAAGATACTTTTAATTCATATAGATGACTGAGAATTGAGATACTTGCTTTTACCATGGTTTAACGAGTCTTCACTGCCCTAACATAATCTGTAATTTTAGGGTGGAAACTAGTCGCATATAGTTATAATGTATATTTTTTATTAAGTACATAATATAAAAAAACAAGTCTGTTAATATTAAGAAGTAGGCGTTCATTTAGCAGTTGTTTATTGTAATTGTGTCAAAGTGAAGAGTAAGACTAATTTTTGCAAGAAATAATCATTGTTAAAATTATTAATTTTACAAAATTTGTCGACAACAATGTATAAAAGACGCTGGAATGGATCCGATAAGTACATGGCAACGGCCAAAGCGAATATTGTCTATGTGTTTGGAGAAAGATAACGGGTAGAAATTTAAAACTTTACTAATATGTTAAAATAATAACTATACAGTTGAACTATGATACTACTTTTGTCAGGATTGCATTTGCATGAAAATTGGTAAAGTTATTGAGCGGGAAACCAAATATGTGAAGTATTTAAGAAGTTACAGTGCTTGCTATTTCAAAGCAAAACACGAGATACTTGAATTTGTGTAGAATGCTGCTGAGATTTTCGTGCAGGAATCTACACAGAAAAATATTTTACCCTGTACAAAGTTTAATTAAAAGATTATCATTAACATAATCATAGTACTAAGGGTGATAAAATTAAGCTTGTACAGAGTTTATTTTTTGATATTCTTTTAATTAAACTTTGTACAGGCTAAAATACAAAACACTCAAAAATTCGACAAAAGTGTCAAAACCGAGATACTTGTTTTCTGCTTAGGGCAGCCGAGTTAGTCCCGCGGTGCAGTTTATTATTATTAATTATTTATTTCAATAAAATACAATGGATACTGACTCAATATTAAATACAACGTCCCACAAAACTGTTTGAACAGTTTGACTGTAGGATCCGTGGGGCTATATTAGATTAGGTACATGATAATCATAAAGTCTTAAATCTAATTAATTGTAGAGGCAAAAATTTGATAGGTATGTGTTAAATGCTACCAAGGTAATGTTGGAACAAAGCTCTTTTAAATTTCTTTTTATTTTTCTCCTGTCTAATACCACCACCTCCACTGCACCACCACCACCACCATAACTGCACCGCGAAAGCGCGAGGCGCCTTGCAACAAATGGCATGCCATTTTAGAAAATTGCCAGCTAAGTAGGTGCAACGAATTCAATCGATCGATCATATGCCGCAATATATTAACGCAAATCGCATGCAATTATCGTCGAGGTTTGTAGAGGCTCTCAAGACCGCCACGCGTAAATCAATCAGCACACTTTTTTGGCAGGGTTACCGGACCGTACTTTTTAGTACGGTTTTCCCATTAATTGAACTATAAAAAAATCCTCATAAAACAATCTTCTACCGATTAATATTGTGGATTATGAGTATTATTACTAGGTACCTATTTTTTACCATACTGTTTTGCGTACTAATGTGATTTGAGTGAAATATCAGTTAAAATCACCAAAATACACAAGATTTTGCTGTCAATATATTTTTTTGTGATAAAAAAATATATCTTAATTTTACATCTGAGTGCTTGCTCTGGCAACACCGATTTTCGGTTGCTTTTAATGTCGGATTAGAACGTAGTGATTATATGCTCTTTGGTCGGATTACAACTATTACTAGTTTTCTGTGCTTAAAAAGCTCGGATTTATATTTAAATAGTGTTTAAAACAAGCAAATTCGGTTAAAATAACACTTGCAATATAATGTTAAAGGTGTGTGTTATGATGAAATACGCCGGGCCCGGTTAGAACCATAGAAATAGGATAGTATAGAACGACTGTCAAACTTCGAAAGTGTGACCAAAAATTAAATGCAAGTGTGTGCGTAAATTGTCTATGTGCGAACAAAAATAGTGATGTCATGTTACAAAATATTAATAATCTATCGATGTTTAACTGCTTTATCGACTATTTTTTCAAATGTGTTTGAAAAAATTGAAAATGATAAAGTTGAAGTTGTTTGAAAATGTGTTCGCAAAGAGTTGACTTAACAAAGAAAATTTGAATTTCGCGCCTTTTCCTGCTGACAAGTTGGGTTGGGTGTGTATACGCTGTGTACAAGTATACGCTGTCTTGTGTTTCCTTGTGTTGGCGGCAAAGCCGTGGAAAAGTGTTTAAAATGTAAGCACTGTGTTGGAAAGTGAAGTTTAAATTTATCGCTAAACATGTGCACCTCCAAAAAGGTATTATAACAATCGTTATTATTTTAAGTCGGTTGTAAAGGTAATATCTTAATGATATCTTGTGAACAACTAATTCCATACCTACTTATATACCGACAAGTTATCGATACAGTCATATGAACATTTTGTCAAGCCCTAGCGTAAAGTAACAGTTTAGGTTTTTACACAAAATATTCTAAAATATTGACTAATATGATGAAATATTAACACACAATTGAAGAAAAACTTATAATGAACTGTATGAATTGGTTTTTTACACTTTTTATGCTGTTCATTTGATAAAATATCGTTACGAAAATTTCGCTAGGAATATCATAATTACCTGTGAAATGAGTATTTTCCTGGGTTTTTTGGCCCTGAAACACTACAACCCGGCACACAACATGACACCATCGTCACTAAATTACTTAATATATATTTTTCTTATTGATTCTCTTATATTTTTCACGTTAAAAAATACGGCAATATGATTTTGGCCGCCTCGGCCGCCTTCGAACTCAAAATTGGTTACGTTTTCTCATATGTAGTCTGCCTCTTTCGCACTTATGGCTTGTTCATATACGTCATGGCTTCCCTTTCGCACACTTCATCTGTCTGTCAAGCGCAGCGACTGACATGTCTCTGGTTAGAACATTTGAATTTGTGGGTATTCAGGGAGTCAGATTCAAGTCGTGATGCACAGCCGCCGGTGCCAACTATGAATAAAGGTAAGTGGTTTAATTTTTGGTGGTTTGTATTAATGCAGTACGAGTAAATATCCAAAACTATGGTTTACAGTTGGTATTGGTAGCAATCATATCGAAGGCAAATAGAACACATAATAGAAATAAAATAGAACTTTTATAGTGACTTTTATTTATAAAAAAGTATACATTAGTGATTCTATTTATTAATCATACAAACCATGCCTTGCGGGCAGGTGTTAAGTTCACTGTAGGTATGTAAGTCTGAATCTATTTATGTTCGAAACACCTTATTAAGTGCCTTATGTTGTCAGAAACGAGGCTTCCGACGAACGTGATCTTGCTAATTTCTGACCGTGTAGTAGGCGGTTTGCCACTAAATTAATTGGGCATGGGACCGTCGTCGGAAGCTTGATTCGTCGCCTTGTTGTAGGGCCTAGAGGCTAGAACGTCACGTAGAACTGCATGTGTCGTTTTCATCTCTGCTCTTCCCTACTTTGACGTTTTCTTTTTTCATTCTATCAGACGGGAGAAAGATCCCAACAAAGCCACCAACTGTAAAAAGAGATTATTTTAAGAAAAAGGCGTGAAATAAATAAAAAATACTTAACTATGGAAGATCGATCATTCGCGCCTATATTTTTCAACCGCAATTTTTTACTGACAATTTGATTTTCCATAATTTGGTATACCTAAAACCATGTGAAAGTAATTTGATAAATTGTCTGCGGTTAATATTAGAGATACTTACATGCAATCAATCCTGCCAAGATAAATATGAAATTGGAACAGTTATTTTGCAGCTGAGCGCCAATGATATTGTAGAAGACTATAGAAACTGCTCGACCGGAGAGTATGGTGAGACACACCGCCATAGCTCTGTAAAAATAGTAATTTTAATTGATTTTTTTGGGAAGGATACAAAGCGGCATCTACATTGGTAATTAAAAGGAATACTTGATCAGTGTTGGCCGAAACGTTAATGCAATTGACTATTAACCATTACAAATTGAACCGTAAACTGTAACCGTCCGTTACGGTTTACGGCAATGGTAAATTAACGTTCGGCCAACACTGTCCTTGATCGTACAGACCAATTTTTCTTGGAACTTATGAAATTATGAATTAAATTATCTTTGGTGTTTAATTTATTACTAGGTTTCCGGTAAGAGATAAACATTGCAAATGAATTTGTCACTATCCATCCACATACAACTGCAATGTGTGACGTGAGAAAACCTATATGACTACTGTGAGTGGTATAACTAGGGACAGAGACAACATTAGACAAAGAAAATATTCCCCAATTTTATTATGTAACGTGGCTAATGTGTTTTTTTACGACCTTTGAATTAGGATCTACCAGCCTTATGGTCAATTTTACACCTAGCTAGTTCATAGTTAAAAAAGTCTAATGGTACCTTTATGTCCCCCTCCCTCAGTTACACCACTTGATTCAACAATTAGTTGTGAAATGGGCTAGCGGAGAATGTCCTCTTCGGTAATCCACTGTGGAACACCTACCTATAGGCTGATGATTATGAAAATTGTTAGCATGAGCTACTTACATATATTTCTCACCTCATGTATGTCGGGAACAATTCAATAGCATAAGTAGTTACAATCCCCATACACGTCACATTTACCGAGAGCGCCCCCAAAGCAAACACTCCGCCATACATGTTCATGTAGTTGACCATGACTCCTAAAATGGTGCAGATAAAATGGATGATCACGAACGTCCATTTCTTCCCGATGTATTTCATGATGAAAACGGTAGCTAGAGAGCAGATGACGAGGTAGACAGCGAACATTGCGAGGGCTATATATGTGATTTCAGCAATGGTGTCGTCGCATTTAGGTATCTGAAATACGGATAAATATGATTAGGAATACATTTGTGGCAAGCGTTGCACAATTTCAGACTTACCTCAGAACTGTTGTAAAGAACGGAATTTTCAAAACTTTTTGTGTTATTCATTTGAAAGATTTTGCAAAACTCTATGCTGGTATCTTGAGCTTTGCTGACGCTGTTCATGATGAATGGCCACCAAATGGAGAGTGGTGGTGATCTGAAAGCAGCAGGAATGGTTTTTAGGGTTGCGTAGTCAACTAGGAACCCTTATAAAATTGGGATGTAGGCATCCCTCACTTTTTAACCGACTTCAAGATTTCAAAAGGAGGAGATTCTCATTTCGGTTGTATGTTTTTTTAATGTTTGTTACTTCATAACTCAGTCATTTTTGAACCGATTTTGAAAATTATTTTTTTGATTGAATTTATATAATTATATACAGATTGGTCTCGTTTTTGTCAAAACTAAGTTCTGATGATGGGATCCATGGGGAATCGAGTGAACTCTTCAAATGTGAAAGGCACACATATAGTGAGTGATATTTGTATTTTCATCAACGAATCAAGCATTTACATTTGGCGATTTGTCGTCTTCTTTATGTTTGTTAGGCAAATTAGGTTTTCAAGACACATTTTTGTCAAGCTTGAGATCTCATGGTAGAATCTATGAGGAATCGAGGAAACCCCTCTAACGTTACAGGCGTACATATAGTGATTTTTGTATTTCCTTTAACAAATCAAGCATTTACATTTTAAAAAGTGACATTTGATGAAGTGGAACTGCTGATGATGATCCGAATGGAACTCTTCAACGACGCATAGTTCACGTTTGGTGTGTCCTCTTTGCTGTGTTTATTAAACAAATTAGATTTGCAAAACAATTTTTTGTCATATTCGAGTTCTGACGATGAGGTCTATAAGGAATCAAGGGAACTCCTCAAATGTATGCATGTATATAGTGATCTTAGTATTTTCATCAACAAATCAAGCATTTACATTTGCAGAAGTCACGTTTGGCAATAAATATTTTATTTTAAATACCTACAGTCGAATACCCTATTGCAGGTATCTTACCAGTCAACCATAAGGCGAATCTGAAATGTGCTGTCAAGGTGGGTACAGTGATAAAAAAATCATTTACCTACTTTTCTACATAATTAGACGAAGGACGTTGTTTTTTTTTAGTTTCACTGTATAAATCCAAAATCATCAATAATCTTTCTTTCACCGGTCTCCCTCATTAAAGTCGTTTTTTTTTCTTAAAAATTATTTACTTGACGTTTATCCTGTTTCCATCCTTGGCTACTGTTTCGCAGCCTAGGTTTCGCGTTTGTAGTAGTAGGAGTAAAATCGCGTCTAAATTAGTAGAAAAGAAAAGTGAAATTTGATGTTCATACATGGTTTGGGCTTCACCTAATCGAATTTTACTTACAATACTTACACGCAGTACGCCGGCAGACTCGTCAAAAATATCAATATCGTACTCTTGATGTACTTTTTGCTAAACAACGGCGTTGTTTGCTCCCAAATGGATCGGAAAAAATTTCTCTGTCGCGGCTTGTAATCGTCTTCGTTTAAAACGATATATTTTACCTGTAAATGTGATAACAAATTACCATTTAATGAATTTGGTAGAGTCTGTCTATGTTAACTCTGCAGCGACAACGTAAGGAAGGGCAACTATAATCTTCTATTATTTATATTTTTTGTATTTGGATTTTGCCGTTTATGGTGGCACTTTTATATTCTTATCTCTCTAATTTAACCTTTTTAAAGAAAAAAAACGTTGATTTATAAACTGTACATGTAACTCTGCTATGAGCACCACAGACTTACAAGGAAGGGTACCCAACTGTCCGACTCCGATTTGATATATGTTATAGAGTAGTCTAAAATAACGGACACGTATTTTTTTTTCGCTGCCCAAACTCAACCTATTGGGAGAAATTGTCCTCCAAAGTACTAAAAAGTTACTAAATCTTCTAACTCCTATAGAAAGTGATGCTCAAGCAACTTGCTAGTTAATGGCTTGTTTGAGTATATGTTTGAGAGTAGGAAAAAATAATGTACACGTGTTTTGTTATATCTGCTTAAACTCATTTTTTCCTAAAAAAACACCCGTTTTTATGTGTAACTATAGTGATAAGATATTATAAAACTAGTTTTAGCTGATATAACAAAACACGTGCTCATTATTTTTTGCTGCTTTCAAACATATACTCAAACCAGTCATTAACTAGCAAGTTGCTTGAGCATCACTTTCTATAGGAGTTAGAAGATTTAGTAACTTTTTAGTAAATAATGTAAAATTGTTAACTATTAACTTTTCAATATTTTCATAGCATATCTCTATTTTACATTTTCAACTACTCAAAAGTTATCTGGAAGAATGATCTCTTTGGCGATAAGACCGCCTGTTGCTATTACATATACTTTTAATCTTCTTTAACCTTTTGAACGCCAAGAGCCACTAAAGTGGTCGTGTGCTGTCGTGCCTACCACGCCAACGACCACTAAAGAGGTCATGGCAGACGCTGTCAAAGCAATTTTACTGTTGACAGATAAGGTTTAAATTCGTTTCTCAATAGTTGACATATTGGCGTGTATGCCACATTTTGATGCGAGGGAGAAAGCGTTGAAAAGGTTAATATGCTGTGTTCTAGTTATATTGTATCGATATAGTACATGTCAGAAGTCGACAAATGAGAAATCATTATGACAATTCAAAAATGCTACGAAAATTCTGGCCTCTGAGTATTAGGTACCTACTTGCTGCTAATTACAATAATTCACCTGCAGTTGGTCACAAGTACATTAAGTGAACTAATAGCTAATGCACCTTGGGTGAACAAAGTAAACGAAAAATATGTCTCAAAGGGTGTAGCAGGATAGCCTAGGAAAAATTGCCCCCAGCGATTTTGGGCCGAAACTGTAATCAAACGATGCCTTTTGGGGAGGTTATACTCTGCACAAAGTTTCATCCCTCTGTTACCCCCTGGGGGTGAAAAAAACCCGATTAACCCCAAAACTGTTTTAATTTTTTTTTCCTAAACTATGAAAGTGACGAATTTCAAATTTCGTACTAATATTAATAAGACTAAAAGCTATGTGCTAAAAAAATATTAACCCCCTAACCATTGAAATTCTTGTAAAAAAAAATAAAAAAAAAAAAAGAATCAACCTGTATATCAAGTTTGGCTCATGGTACCACACCATTTTTTTTTTCAAAAATGAACCAGTTTATATTCTACATGATACAAAAGTTTCATGGACCTACTCCAGAAGGAACATTGCGAAATTAATATGTATTGGCTCTTTGGTGCGTACTATTCATTGAACTCCCACTAAGAGCCTTGCATTATTAATAAACAATGGCTTGCGATCGGACCGCTGCTCGTGCCCGATTTGAAAAAGGTGGGGATAAAGAAGTATGAATCAAACTCATTTGTACATGGATCTCAAGTTTGGCTCATGGTACACACACCATTTTTTTTTTTTCAAAAATGTACCAATTTATATTCTATATTATATAAATGTTTCATGGACCTACTCCAGAAGGAAAATTGCGAAATTAAAATAAACGTACTATTTCGTAGCTACTAATCATTATACTCGTATCATGCTTAATACGCAACGTCTCGGACCCGAAAACAAAATAATTTAAAAAAACCGGCCAAGAGCATGTCGGGCCACGCTCAGTGTAGGGTTCCGTAGTTACTCTTCCGTCACAATAAGCTAAACTGGAGCTTAAAGTATAGTAAATTGTTAACCAAGGGATGAAACGGTACCTTTCACGTGAGTTAAACAAATAGGCAAATTTGCATAATCAGTACCTAATTAAAGTATGTCTTTTTACTATGAAGGGGAAACTTTTTGCGATAACTCAAAAACAGCTAAACTGATCATGTCCGCTATAGTTTTCATTTAATGTCTTTCTTAAGCTCTACTTCCACGATTTTTTTTAATTTTTTTTGGACCTATGGTTCAAAAGTTAGAGGGGGGGGACACATTTTTTTTTCTTTCGGAGCGATTATCTCCGAATATATTCACAAAATCAAAAAATGTTTGTTGAAGACCCCTATTAGTTTTGAAATACCTTTCCAACGATACCCCACACTGTAGGATTGAAGCAAAAAACAAAAATTCACCCCCACTTTACGTGTAGGGGAGGTACCCTCAAAAAAATTAAATTTTTAGATTTTATTGTACGACTTTGTCGGCTTTATTGGTTTATATATCCATGCCAAATTTCAGCATTCTAGCACTAACGACCACGGAGCAAAGCCTCGGACAGACAGACAGACAGACAGGCAGGCGGACATGGCGAAACTATAAGGGTTCCTAGTTGACTACGGAACCCTAAAAATGTTTTTATAAATACAAATGAGTTTGATTCATACTTCTTTATCCCCACCTTTTTCAAATCGGGCACGAGCAGCGCCAGCGGTCCGATCGCAAGCCATTGTTTATTAATAATGCAAGGCTCTTAGTGGGAGTTCAATGAATAGTACGCACCAAAGAGCCAATACATATTGATTTCGCAATGTTCCTTCTGGAGTAGGTCCATGAAACTTTTGTATCATGTAGAATATAAACTGGTTCATTTTTGAAAAAAAAAATGGTGTGGTACCATGAGCCAAACTTGATATACAGGTTGATTCTTTTTTTATTTTTGTTTTTTTTTTACAAGAATTTCAATGGTTAGGGGGTTAATATTTTTTTAGCACATAGCTTTTAGTCTTATTAATATTTGTACGAAATTTGAAATTCGTCACTTTCATAGTTTAGGAAAAAAAAATTAAAACAGTTTTGGGGTTAATCGGGTGTTTTTCACCCCCAGGGGGTAACAGAGGGATGAAACTTTGTGCAGAGTATAACCTCCCCAAAAGGCATCGTTTGATTACAGTTTCGGCCCAAAATCGCTGGGGGCAATTTTTCCTAGGCTATCCTGCTACACCCTTTGACAATGACATATAGGTGAATAAAGTGTATTTTTGGTTTACTTAATTGACCCAGGTGATTTGAGCTGGGTGAATAGACTCAACTACAGGCTAATTTCATGGGTAGTTTCCTAATAACACTTATTGAAAATGTCCAATCTATACTCATAGGAAATATATATGCATACCGGGTACTCATCCATGGCATTGCCAGTGTTAATTTTATAAAGTTTCTGCATAATTTTCATTCCCATTTCCTGTTCTCCGATGGCAAAATAGAACTTTGGGCTCTCGAGTGTAAAGAATACAATCAGAAGCAAGTTAATACCGCTCATAAGGGCAATGGTCAAAAGGTACAGCCTCCATGGTTGGAATGAGTAGTCCAGAAGTGGCATGTAATATGAGAATGAGCTCATATTTAATATTGGATAAGCCACAGCTGAAAAAATAAATAAAAGAATAAAATCAGCGATAATCACCAATAAGATACTGTAGCAAATTTCATCCCCAGATCAGATAGGTACTTTACCAGCAAAACTGAACTTATCAGTAAAGGGGCCCACTGACCAGTTCGCCAGACGATATCGGCCTGTCAGTTATTCGCGCCTGTCAGCTTTTGCGAATAACTGACAGGCCGATATCGTCCGGCGAACTGGTAATCAGTGAGCCCCTTAAGCGTATCGAAAAGATAAATAGAAAAAGATTCATATTATATATTTGGTTTATAACATTTCTATGTGTACTGGGTACAGTCAAGGTATTAAATATCGACACGGAAAAGTGCCAAAAATATGTATACACGACCTTACTGCCTATACATTAAGGTAGTGTGTATATATTTTTGACAATTTGTCCGTGTCGATATTTAACACCTTGACTATACAATTGTACGTACCTATACGGGCTATAATACGTAGCAATAGTAAAATAGTATCAAGGCGGACATGTGATTTATGTTTTGGAGGTCTTGTAGTTTATTGATTACTTCGTAAATTTTTATTTTGTCAAACAAGATTTAAAATGACTGATAATACTGACATCATGTCACGCCGGTTATAACAGCAAAATAAATACTCACGGATATTCAAACCTTGGAAAGCAAGGACCCCTGCGGCAGCATACATGAGGTAAGTTTGCCTTTTTTGTATACCTGTAGTCTCCCCAATAAGTGTGAAGACTAACGCGTTTGTTCCGGATGCACTGAAACATTTTGAATATCTACTAACTTTAGCTATCAATGCGAGAGGCGCGTGAACAAATACCTACTTAACTTATGGAAGTTATGGAAGGATTTCACTGGGCCGAACGCCGGACAAGTTTCGATAACAGTAGTTGTTTAGAGCGACAAGCACGGCGTTTTGCAGTTTGCATTTCGTTCGAAATGTTAAATTTTTTCTTTTAATTTAATTTAGTCTAGTCTATTTCGATGCTAGTGGGGAAAGTATGTCATTACTTCACGAGTACCGAGATATCTGAGCCGTAAGCCGTAGGCAAGTGGCAAGACTCGGGACAGTATCTCTATAAGTCTGTGCTCGGGACGAGTGAAGAATGACATTTCCGCACATGTAGCGAACGACGTTTTTTAATACAGTTGCGAAAAAATAAGTAAAACAATTAAGTACTTTTTTATGCATGTTCTATATGACAGAAACAATTGTAAATATAAAATATTATACTATTATTACCTAAGTATCGTTATTTACGTATTATACGTATTGTATGAAAACGATATCGAATGTTGCCTTTGGAAACTTAGAACATTCTTGCGGTAAGAAAAAACGCCTCTGCTTTGACAGGCGTTTCGGCAGCTATTCCGTTCCATTCAGACAACTTATTAAGAACGGTTTCTCAATATTCAAAAATAAACGTGTTATAATGATGAAGAGGTAAGTAATAAAATATGAAATATGCTTATATTTATTATTTTTACATGAACAGCAGGTTTTTATGTTGATTATGTGTTTTAAAGGAAACTAACATTAACACTCATCAATAAGTAGTCATGAATTGGAACAAGTGGAAAAGTAAAAAGCACTAGTTCGCGAAATGCAACTTTCCGCACGCTAAACAGCTACGTAAAGTAGCACTTTTTGAGCAACTGTATTAAAATAGTACATTACGATACAAGTGCGAAAAATAGGAAATTCGAAACGAGTGGCGATAAATTAAAACACGACCGAAGGGAGTGTTTTAAATCGACACGAGTTGCGAATTACCTATTCGCACATGTATCGTACAACGTTTTACAGTACATATGGCCCTTTAAATGTTCGACACAGTAACATAATATGCTACTTCTCGCACTAGTGCTATAAAGTAGCCCCATATGTACTGTAAAAAATATTTTGCTACAGAAATATTGATTTTCAGATGTCAACTGAAAATAAGGGATATCAAGACCTGCGCTCGGTCTATGAATACATTATCCCAAATTGCGATGAATGTCACCCAAAGAAGAATAAACCGCCCAAAAACGAGTCTGACTCGCGTCCCAAAGGTTTCGTACTTAATTAGACTTTTATATTTATATTCAATATTACCTACCATAAAATTACAAAAAAAAATATATTTGAGACGTTCACAACAAGCCCTTTTGTTTGACAGGCATACACACGAACTGATCTTATAAGGGTTATGTTTTTTACATTGTGAGTGTGTATCTGTTAACAAATTATAGAAATTACGAGTACCTAAATCATTAAGTTCGGTAGTATCACATGCTACTTACAAAATCGCCCCTATGAACTTGAACACAGCTAGGTAGACCCAGCTTGTAGAGAAAGCAGCCAGAAGTTCTGTGACGCAACAGGCGGAGGTGCTGATATTGAGTGCGTACCTACGCCCTCGGGTGTCAGCTATGAAACCCCAGAAGTGTGCACTTACCACGACTCCTGAAAAAGAGATTGGCTTTCATAGTACCGATCGAAGCGAAGATCTGTTTTAACTAGGGCAAAAGAACAAGTCTAGAAGTATTTGCTAATTAATATAGTACTTAGATTGTCTTGTGATAATCTTATTTCGTGGTCCGGATTATAACAAAAGCTTAAAGTATATAGGTAGTAAGATTATTAGGGGGTTATGGTGTTAGACGCCGACCACCAGGCGCCTATTTTACCATCTTGACATCTGACACTGATAATATTCTGGACGAAGGGTAGGTAACTAACCACTTGGCACTTAAGCGTTCGTTTTCGTTCATTCATTCTTTTAAAATTGTGGCTTCAGTCCAGTGGGACTATTTCGCCAGTATCAAGGTATTAGAAGATTAAAATACGACTAAAATTGTACGGTTAGTACAATACACTGTACGGTGATTTTATTAGCTCCTGTAAAGCAATAGCTGGACTTTACAAGTAGCACGTTGAATACCGGTATACCGTTGACTCCGAAATGGTGGTTAAACGCGTTTCATGATTAATTCTCCATTCACTGCACAGTATCACATTTGTTTACTGTATAATAAGCTATCCATATAACACTTTAAATAATATTAATGAGTAAAAAACAAAGAAATGAATCACGAGAATAACTATCAAGATGGCGCTCGAATCGGAACTCCCACTTAAGCGTTAATATGTACTTGTTGGACCAAAAAAAAGCGCTGGTGGCCTAGCGGTAAGAGCATGCGACTTGCATTTCGGTGGTCGCGGGTTCAAACCCCGGCTCGTACCAATGAGTTTTTCGGAATTTATGTACGAAATATCATTTGATATTTACTAGTCTCTTTTCGGTGAAGGAAAACATCGTGAGGAAACCGGACTAATCCCAACAAGGCCTAGTTTACCCTCTGGGTTGGCAGGTCAGATGGCAGTCGCTTTCGTAAAAACTAGTGCCTACGCCAAATCTTAAGATTAGTTGTCAAGCGGACCCCAGGCTCCCATGAGCCGTGGCAAAATGCCGGGACAACGCGAGGAAGAAGAAGATTTACTTGTTGGACCAGCAATTTACGGTGAGTTTTCAATGTCAGGCGTCAATTGTCAGCGTGGTGAAACAGGGGCCTGAAGATGTAATAAGAACGTACCTAAAATAGGTATAGAGCCCAACAGTCCTTTCTTGTCCACGTCGAGGTCCAGATCGCATTGTGCGGCCGTGGTCACTAAACCAATTGTAAACATCTCTGCCGTAGCCGCCAGCAAGGAGTAAATTCCGATTGCCAGCAGTCTGTAGTTGTATTTTCCAACACCTGGATATATTTTTTTAATAAATTATTTAAAGACTGTTTATATTCCAGGTGCTAGGTCGATTGGCCCAATTTGTCGTACAATCTGTTATTTTGGTGCAAAATTGATCCGAAAAAAAGCAGGATTACTGTGTTATATTTGGCCCAATCGAACTATATGTTAACGGCACCAATCATGGGACATTTAAGAGAAAATTTGGAGTATTCTTGATATTTCACCGACATCTGTAAAATTTCTACCGCTATATGCTTTAAAAGTTGAATGTCCAATTCGTCCTTTATGTTTTCTATGTATTTAATGAAAGCTACTGTAATTCGTTTCAATATTTGTACGTAGCCTTCTGGAAACTATGGCATTGTATGGAACCCGCACGAATAAAAGTACATTCTTCTTCTTGAAAAAATTCAAAAGTCATTCATCAGATATCTCTACTGGAAAACACATGGGTACTATCCCTACATGTATCCCACGCCATTTGTGTTAGGAATGGTCTCATATCAAAGCCTTGAAGTACGTAGGCAGCTCACAACGGTAAAATACTTTTTAGATTAATACGTGGATTAAGAGCCCTTAATCCTTGGAGCGTTCTCCGATTTCACGAAATAACGCTCGATAGATGGCGTTGGCGCTCGGTACGCGAGCGCCGGCAACGCGACGCGCGTTTCAATGCAGACTAGAATAATCTTGATAGTTTTCAATATAATTTCAAGCAACATTAATTTTAGTGTCATATGATATCATATGGGCACTCTTTATTTTATTGTATATGCTTAGTAGGTTTTTTTTTATGTACACTACTACTAAGTGTACAGACTACAGAGTGTACTATAACCCTTGCTCTTTATTCTGTCTCTTTCACACCAATGGAAAATGAAGAAGTTACTAAATGACTGCAGGTATAAATAAAGTATATTAGTGCGATAGAGAGACAGATAGTGTTTCGTTGTCGTATCGTAAACGATTGGCATGTTGGCCACACACTTGCTTAGTGCCTAGCCAAAATACCAATCGTTTGCGTATATTAGTGCGATAGAGAGAGAGTAGTGTTTCGTTGTCGTATCGTAAACGATTGGCATGTTGGCTACGCACCCATGATACCTAGCCAAGAAGCCAATCGATTGCGCATATTAGTGCGATAGAGAGACAGATAGTGTTTCCTTGTCGTATCGATTGGCATGGTGGCTACGCACCCATGCTGCGTAGTCAAGATGCCAATCGTTTGCGCACATTAGTGCTATAGAGTTTCAGTGTTATTTGAAATCACGTTAGGGTTTGTATTATTATTTTTGACCCGAATGAAGTCCATCCAAGTTCTTATGATGGAGTCAGGAGTTGGTCACCAGAACTCCTAATCTACTCATTATAATTCCATCGTGCTTGGGCTCAAAAGATTTGCCCTGACGAACACCATCGATCTAGATGAGGTCCAGGGTCTCATGACGGAGTCAGGAGTTGGTCACCAGAACTCCTAATCTACTCATTATAATTCCATCGTGTTTGGGCTCAAAAGATTTGCCTTGACGAGTACCATCGATCTAGATGAAGTCCAGGGTCTCATGATGGAGTCAGGAGTTGGTCACCAGAACTCCTAATCTACTCATCATAACTCCATCGTGTTTGGGTTCAATAGATTTGCCCTCACGAGCACCATCAATCTAGATGATGTTCAGGGTCTCATGATGGAGTCAGGAGTTGGTCACTAGAAATCCTAATCTACTCATTATAATTCCATCATGTTTGGGCTCAAAAGATTTGCCCTGACGAGTACCATCGATCTAGATGAAGTCCAGGGTCTCATGATGGAGTCAGGAGTTGGTCACCAGAACTCCTAATCTACTCAATATAATTCCATCGTGTTTGGGCTCAAAAGATTTGCCCTGACGAGTACCATCGATCTAGATGAAGTCCAGGGTCTCATGATGGAGTCAGGAGTTGGTCACCAGAACTCCTAATCTACTCAATATAATTCCATCGTGTTTGGGCTCAAAAGATTTGCCCTGACGAGTACCATCGATCTAGATGAAGTCCAGGGTCTCATGATGGAGTCAGGAGTTGGTCACCATAATTCCTAATCTACTCATCATAACTCCATCGTGTTTGGGCTCAATAGATTTGCCCTCACGAGCACCATCAATCTAGATGATGTTCAGGGTCTCATGATGGAGTCAGGAGTTGGTCACTAGAACTCCTAATCTACTCATTATAATTCCATCATGTTTGGGCTCAAAAGATTTGCCCTGACGAGTACCATCGATCTAGATGAAGTCCAGGGTCTCATGATGGAGTCAGGAGTTGGTCACCATAATTCCTAATCTACTCATCATAACTCCATCGTGTTTGGGCTCAATAGATTTGCCCTCACGAGCACCATCAATCTAGATGATGTTCAGGGTCTCATGACGGAGTCAGGAGTTGGTCACCAGAACTCCTAATCTACTAATTATAATCCCATCGTGTTTGGGCTCAAAAGATTTGCCCTGACGAACACCATCAATCTAGATGAGGTCCA